>NC_138182.1:172505001-173255001 GCF_964194105.1 Spermophilus citellus | reverse complement strand
GAATTCATAGAATAGAATGAAAGCTTTTTTTCCATCTCAGCATAAATTCTGCAGTTTACATGTTAAATGCTGACCATTGTTACTAAGATGTTTTTATTTGGAATTGAAGACTGAGTAGAATTTTCTCAAGGTAGCTTTTGTCAAAGAGTCTGTTTTCTCTGTTTTAGAAATAGAATTATTTATTTATTTGTTGATGCTGGGATTGAACCCAGGGATGTTTTACCACTAAGCTATACTCCCAGTGTTTTTTTATTTTCTATTTTGAGTCAGGGTGTTGCTAAGTTGCTTAGGACCTTGCTAAATTGCCCAGGCTGGCCTTGAACTTATGATCTTCTTGCTTCAACCCCCTGAGTTGTTGGAATTATGGGTGTGCACGTCATTACTTGTTTTCTAGTTTCTTTTTTTCTATTCAGTCCTATCACTGAGAACTCATCTGTTCTTTGTATGCCTGTATAGGAATATGACCAGGAGCATAGAAACAGGCACAAAATTAAATGCTATGACAGCGAGCATTGTACAAATCCACTGTGAAAGCACTAATGTTAATTTTTGCTTTTATTCTTGTGATCAGGACCATTTGTTTAATATGAAGTGCCTATAATATGCCAACAGTGCACCTGGTATTATAGGTACATGAAAAGAGCCACATAAACAGAGCAATTTAGTCAGAAGACAGATTCACAGATACGTCAAAATGTAAGGGAGAGTAGTCATTCACTTGGTAAAGGAGAAATAATATTCTAAGCAGGAAGTAAATAGCTACAACCCATTTTTATACTCTACGTAAATTCACTAAATGCTTGTTCAGTCTTTGATTCATTTTAAGGCACTTTGTAAATTATCATTTAATTTTTTGATACATGTTTTGTCATGCTCTGCATTACTATGAAATTGTGGTTTGCAACTGTGTAATAGAATTTATGAAGTAAGATTGGTTTTTCAAAACGTTTAACCTGCAGGACTTTCTTCAATCTGGATTTTTTTTTTTTAATTCTTTAATCACTAGATCCTATACCTATAGTGTGGTGTAGTAGTTGAAAATCTAGGGTATGAACTCTCTGAGGTGAATTGACTTCAGGGAATATAATTATATAAGAATTGTGTGAATGCACAGGATCTTTTTGTATGAAAAGTAATTTTTTTTCTAGTAAGGTTTAAATTTTACTTTCATGTATGAGTAACAACATACAAGATAAAATTAAAATATCATATTTAGCTTTAAATGCAGAGTATGTTCAGGCATTCTTACTTTTAACCTAGTGTGGTTTTATTTATTTGGTATTCAGCATTCTTAGACTACTAGGGAATGAACCCAGGAGTGTTCTGTCTCTGAGATATACCCCAGTCCTTTGTTTTGTGACAGGGTCTTGCTAAGTCACCGAGACTGGCCTCAAACTTGAGATCCTCCAGTCTCAGCTTCTTGAGTAGCTAGGATGAAAGGCTTGCATTACCACCCCTGGCTTACCATAGTATGGTTTTGTGACAAGAGGAAGAATAGTGTTAGGTCACTTGTTGATTTATCCATAAGTTGAGTTGTTTTTATTCTGATTCTCTGTTCAAAGATAAATTACTATTAATGTATCCCTTTTGCAGTTGACTAAGGGCTTTTTAGCCCAAAAAAGACCAGGACATTATTATATGAAGAAAAGTAGGTTTAGAAATTAAAATTTGCAAGCATTTCCTGAGTGTTTATTAAATGACAAACTGCTTGTTTGTTCCTGGAAATGCAGAGATGAAAAAGGATGCATGCCCACAAGGAACTTAAGGCAAATGGGAACTCCATATTCCTACTATTTTTTAATTTAAAAAATTCTGCTTTCTCTAAGTATTCATATTATATTTTTCAATCAAACTATAAGTGTTATCTGTAGATTATACAGTAAGACTTTAAATTTTATAATTCTAGGTATTCATACCCTTTCTTTGGAAGTGCAGCTCCTATTATGACTAATCCTCCTGTAGAAGTTCGGAAAAACATGGAAGTTTTTCTTCCCCAGTCTTATTGTGCATTTGATTTTGCAACTATGCCTTATCAGCTGCAAGATACCTTCTTAAGGTAGAGTATACACTGCATTTTCTTATTGAAAAGTCAACTCTAGAAAATTTGTATCTTTTCAAAGAAAGGAATTTATATAGATTTAAATCCATAGAAGTTTATGCATTTGAGAATCAAGAGACACACTTACAGATAATTTTTGTGACATTTGTGCTTCTACATCACTTTTATATTGTTGGTTGGTCTATTTATTTATTTGATACTGAGGGTTGAACCCCTAGGGTGCTTTACCATTGAGCTACATCCCCAGTCCTTTTTTATTTTTATTTTGAGGCAGTCTCACTCAGTTGCCTAGGGCCTCGTTTTCAGATTTTCATATCTTATTTGCTTGAGTTTAGATATTTGAACTTTGTTAAATAACTAAGAACTTTGATAACTAAGAGTTTGATAAATAACTTTGATAAATAACTAAGTACTCTTAGTTATTTACTTAGATTATTGAGTCACTGAATAACTATAGTGTTTTATTTGCTTTTTTGGAGGTTTATAATCTAGTTATCTGAAATTTGTGAAAAAATGAGATCTATGAAATCTTTATTTTCTGAGTTTCACAATCCAAATTTATACATTATTTTTACAGGAAGAATGAAGGATAGATACAATATCTAACCATTTTGGGATACTGTGTGAAAGAGTTTTCTTTATTGCCTAATAGAAAACATAATTGTACTTCATATTTGTTACTTATGGAATGGAGCCTTTAATTTAACAATTGTGTTAGATGACTTTTCAGGGAACAAAACATCTTTGATTACATTAAGGGCATTTATAATTTTATTTCAGAAAAGACTTTAGAATTGATAGGTATGAACTCATGTTTCTCTCTTCTTTAGGATTCCATTGCTGGTTGAATTATGGCACAAGGATAAAATGAGTAAAGATTTACTCCTGGGAATCGCAAGAATCCAACTTTCTAACATCTTGTCTTCAGAAAAAACTCGTTTTTTAGGTTCTAATGGTGAACAATGTTGGCGTCAAACTTACAGTGAAAGTGTGCCTATTATAGCAGCACAAGGGTAATGCATCTTACACAATTGATTTTCACTTTCCTTTTATTCATGTGATGTTTACGGTTAACGGACCACAACTTTATCCTTTCATAACCTCTTTTTGCTCATCTTTTTTCTTTGACTTGTGGGGTATGTATTTACTTGATTGCTTAGCTTTCTACTGCTCATTTTCCTTCACAAAATTAAAAATTCTTCACTACTATAGTAGTCTAATTCTTATTGAGACTGCTACATTTTCCCACTCTTTAAAGTTTTAAATTCAGAATCTTATTTTGTTATTTAAGGTTGAGTTTATAATGTATGTGTACAGTATTTTGAGGATATTATATATGTTAGCACTTAGAGGTGATTTTTTCAGATGTATTCATTTTTATTAGTTTTTTTATGATTATAAATGAATGGGATTCATTCTTACATTTTTTCTATAATTTTATTATTCAAGGGACAGAAAATTTTATGAAATTTCAAGAAGGCATAAACTTTTCACTTGATTACTAATCTGAGAATTGTTTAACATCGTTTCTTCTCAGAGGATCATCCATTGCAGCATGTTGGCAGAGTCGCCAGTGCTCTCAAGCCAAAGGCAGGCAGCCAGGAGTCCAGAGCCTTAAAATCTAAAGTCTCTGCATGGGAGTAGAAACCTCAGGCAGTGGCTCTTGACATCTGCACAGCAGGATGCTGGAAAGAGCATGGGCACTGGTCTGCCTAGTTTCTTAGAGGTATCCAATTCTCCTAGTGGGGCTTGCAGCTCCTGCTGGGTCAGAGGCTTTGGGCCTGGGCAGACAGGCAGGTCTGTGCCTCTTTTCAAAGTGCTGTGCAATCCGGATCCATGGAGGGGGCAGTCAGAGCCAAGAAACTCACAGGGTTTTAAAAGAGTTTCATGGTTAAAGTCATGATGATTCCAAGAAAGGAAGCCCAGCTTAGGATAAAAAGACAGAGGCCAGGGCCTAGGATCTGATTCCATGAGGGCCAGCAGTGCCTGTGGCCCTGGAGTATCATCTCCACAATCCCAGGCCTCCCTCACACAGCTGGGGAAATGCTTCTCCATAGCTGCAGACTTTCAGAGGAGGAAAAGTCTTCAGAGTCCCCTTGCCTGATGATTTCTACTCTTCTGGGCTCCTCGTGACCTTTTTCTTACCCAGCTCAGAGACGGCCCTTCCTGGCTCCTGCCTCGAGCCACCTGGCGGTAGTCTCATTCTTACATTCTTATATGCACAAAATGTAACTTGATAAATTTCTTTCCCCATGCCTCACTTTTCTCTGCCTTCCTCTGGATCCCCTTTGTCAACTCTGCTAGTATCCTTTATATGTTCATGAGGTTTCTTCTTCTTTTTCTTTTTTCTTTTCTTTTCTTTTTTTTTTTTACTTTTTTTATTTTCTCTAGCTTATATATATGTGAGAGAGAACATATGACCCTTTACTTTTTTGAGTCTGGCTTATTTCGTTCAACATGATGCTCTTCAGTACCATCCATTTTTCAGCAAATGACATAATTTTTTCTTCTTTATGGCTAAATAAAACTCTGTTGTATACATGTCCCATATTTTCTTTATCCATTCATCTGTTGATGGACACCTAGGCTGGTTCTATAACTTGGCTATTGTAAATTGTGCTGCTATTAGCATAGGTATGCATGCATTGCTGTAGTATGCTGACTTTGCTTTGGAAAATGCCAACAAGAAGTGTAATTGGTTCATATAGCAGTTCCGTTTCTAGTCTTTTAGGGAAGCTCCCTATAGATTTCCATAGTTGTACATTTTACAGTCCTACCAGCAATGTATAAATGTTCCTTTTTCCCATATGCTTGCCAGCATTTATTGCTTGTATTGTTGATGATTGCCATCCTTACTGTAGTGAGATGAAATCTCAGTGTAGTTTTGATTTGCATTTCCCTAATTGCTAAAGATCTTGAACACTTTTTTCCTATATTTGTTGGCCATTTGAATTTTTTTGAGAAATATCTAGTCCATTTGCTAATTTATTGCTTGGGTTATTTGGGGTTTTTTTTTTTTTTTAAAGATCTTTATATATTCTGGCTAGTACTATGATGTCTGTATCATTGTTCTTTATGTTCAGAATTGCTTTAGCTATTTTGGGTCTTTAATTCGTTTATATGAATCTTAGAAATTCTTTTTTTTTTCTAGTTTTCTAAAGAATATCATTGGTATTTTGATGGGGATTGCTTTGAAGATCGTTTTTGGTAATATGGCCTTTTTTTGTTGTTGTTGTTGGTACTGGGGAAAGAACCCAGGGGTTCTTCCCAACTGCTGGGATTACAGGTGTGTACTACCATGTCTGGCAATATGGCCATTTAAACAATATTAATTCTGCTTCTCCATTAACATAGGAGATCTTTCTGTCTTCTAGTGTCTTCTCCTATTTCTTTTCTCAGTGTTTTCTGATTTTCATCATTGTTGTCTTTTATCTTTTTGGTTAGATTTATTCCTAGGTTTTGGTTTTTTTTTTTTTTTAAATATTTGTTTGGGTTTATTGTTTGAGGATATTGTGAATGTAATTATTTTCCTAAATTTTTTTTTCAGCAGGTTCATTATTGGTGTATAGAAAAGATATTGTTGCTTACTGTTTTCATTTGATCTCCTGCTCTTTTGCTGGATTTCTTTATCAGCTTTATAAGTCTTCTGGTGGAGTTTTTTTTTTTTTTTGACCTTTTAAGTATAGGATCCTATTATCTGCAAGCTGCTCATTTGATGACTTCTTTTACTATTTGTATCCGTTTTATTTCCTCCTCTTGTCAGAGGCAGTTTTTAAAATAAGCCTGAGGATATTTAGCTCTATAGCTAGCATGTGTGAAGGCCTGAGTTCAATCCCCAGAACCACAAAGTAATTTTTTTTTTTGCCCTGAACTTCATTGCCAAAATAAAAAGCTTTGATTATTTTACATATTTTAATCAACATATTTGTTGAATTATTTTTTAATTAATAAAAATTACATTCAGCTTAACATTGTACACTATTTTTCTTTGTTTTTAAAGCATAATGAGAAAGAAAAAGGAAATAAGACTGTAAAAATCTGAGATCTTGAAATTTCTTTTTTTATATCTCCCCATCTGTAGCTACTTCCAGAGTCTGAAAGATTTAGCAAAATCTTATTCACTTGGAAGGTGTGGGAACAGGTATCTTGGAGAATCAAATAGTTGGTTAACAATTCTATTTGTTTTGAGTCCTATTACTGAAGAATCTCTTTTAAAAATTAGTGTTCTTTTAATAGTAGCTATTGTAATGTTGTCTGCCTGTTTTGAATATTGCTTTTATTGTCCTGCTTTGTAGAGAGAGAAGTTTTTGCAAATTTACCCAAGTGAGAACTTCAGATATGCTCAGGAGTTTCTCTCAGATACAATAGTGGTTCATTTTACTTTATTCATTTTTTCTAAGATTTGTGAGAAGAAAATTTAAAAGTTGGCTAATTAAGAATTCTAATTGTATGAGATTCATTAAAGTTTTCTTTGGACTGGTATATTTGAGTTAGGGAAAAACCATGTGTTTTGATTATTAGTTTTATTTTTCAGCCTGGCGTGGTGGCGCACGCCTGTAATCCTAGTGAGTTGGGAGGCTGAGGTAGGAGGATCTCAGCAAGTTCAAAGCCAGCCTTAGCAAAGTAGTGAAGCCCTAAGCAACTTAGTGAGACCCTATCTCAAAATAAAAATTAAGGGACTGGGGATATAGCTCAGTTGGTAGAGTGTTTACCTCGAATGTACAAGGCCCTTGGTACAATCACCAGTACCACAAAAAAATAAAGTAAAATAAAAAATAAAAAGGGCTGGTGATGTGACTCAGTGATTAAGTACCCCTGGGTTCAATTCCTAGTACCAAAAAGCAACAATTTATTTCTCTTTAATGTGTTGCCTTATTTTTTATTATTTAATGATAAATATTACCCACAGCTCTTTAATACAGAGAAGAACTCATTATGGCCCAAATAATATATACTTCTGGAAATTAACCTAGAATAAATAATTATTATATCCTGTAAAAGATTGTACATGCCCTGTGTGGTGGTGCATGCCTGTGATCTCAACTACTTGGGAGTCTGAAGCAGAAGGATCACAAGTTTGAGGCCAGCCTCTGTAACAGCAAAACTTGTCTCAAAAATAAAAAGGGCTGGGGATGTCACTTACTGATAGAATGTCCCTGAGTTCAAAACTCAGTAGTGAAAAAAAAAAAAAAAAGATTTATATGAATGTGTATATCCCAGGAAAAGTAGAATATTTCAGAGTAAATTATATAATCAAGAATAGGATGGGCTGGGGTTGTGGCTCAGTGGTAGCGCGCTTGTCTAGCACGTGTGATGCACTGGGTTCGATTCTCAGCACCACATACAAAGAAATAAAGGTCCATCAACTACTAAAAAATATTTTAAAAAAAGAATAGGAGAGAGGGGCTGGGGATGTGGCTCAAGCGGTAGCGCGCTCGCCTGGCATGCGTGCGGCCTGGGTTCGATCCTCAGCACCACATACAAACAAAGATGTTGTGTCTGCCGAAAACTAAATAAATAATTAAATAAATTTAAAAAAAAAAAAAGAATAGGAGAACTATTAAATATATTGTACTGCATAAATTCATTTAGGCAGTAAACCCCACAAACCCATCTTTAAAAACCCTCTAGCACCTTGTCCTTCAGAGATCCAGACAAAGCCACATGAAACCTTAGAATACAAAAGTTGTAGCTGGGGATGTAGCTCAGTTGTAGAATGTGCAAGGTCTTGGGTTTGATCCTAAAATAAAAATAAAAATCAAACATTTTTTTAAAATCACACATTTTTGAATTAAGGTTTATGACGTGAAAATAGGAAAAAAGGACAAACTGTTAGTGTACATGTTTGTATATATATCTACAGTGGACAGTAAGATTTATTAAAATTTTGCCTTTTATATTCAATTTTTCAATAACAGTGTGCATTTGTTTAAGTCATTTTGTAGTAATATAGGTAGGCATTTAGTAGGATGTTTGTGATGATCCAGTAAAATCACAAATACAGAAGATCTTAAAGCTCCTAGAGGCTGCTGCAGTTTCAGCAGTAATAGAGTTGGGTTTAAGAAATGTTACTTATTCCTCAACACTGCAGCTTTGGGGTAATAAAAAGAAAAGTTATACGAAAGTGTTCACAAAGTTAAAAATATTTCTTGTTTCATTTGTAGATCAAATAATAGAATAGTAGATCTGTCTTACACAGTGACTCTAGAAGATTATGGACTAGTAAAAATGCGTGAAATTTTTGTCTCTGATTCATCTCAGGTAAATATAATTGAGTGTTGTCATGTTACTCCTTGAAAGAGATCTAATATTTATACTTTTGTTTGTTGAAATGTGCTTTTCATTCATACTTTAGGTTTTATCTGCTGTACAACAGAAGCCATCTTCTCTTCCTCCAGCACCTTGTAATTCAGAGATCCAGACAGAGCCACGTGAAACCTTAGAATACAAAGCAGCACTTGAGCTAGAAATGTGGAAGGAGATGCAAGAAGACATTTTTGAAAATCAGGTTGCTTTGTAAATTTTACTTAACAGTGTATTTTTGTGTGCCTAGTATATTTTTCTCTTTCTAAGGCAGGATTTTCTCTTGATGTTTCATAGTTTATTTGAATGCCAACAATGTCCTACTCTTTACAGAAAGTTTGAGAATAAAAACATAGTTGAACAGTTTGGCAGAGGCTACTCAGAAGGATGTATCTCAATTTTGTCTGTTATTGTTGGGCAAAGTTAAGAATTACAGTTATTCCTTTAATCTCAAATTCTTATTTAATATACCCAGAATGTGGTACCTTCAGTCTCCAGACAAGGGTTAGGAAACAGAACTTATATTACTTTATACTTTACTGATATGGATATTACATGCCTCAAGCAGTAATATCCATATCAGTAAATCCCCAGTAATTGAACTCAGGGGCACTTGACCACTGAGCCACATCCCTGGCCCTATTTTGTAGGTCTCATTGAGTTGCTTAGCACCTTGTTTTTGTTGAGGCAGGATTTGAGCTCATATCCTCCTGCCTTAGTCTCCTGAGCCATTGGAATTACAGGCATGCACCTCTGCGCCTGGCTTGTTTTTTTAATAATATAGAAAATGCCTGTGGCAAAAATAAATGAATAAATTATTGATCAGTATTAGTTAACTTAAAACAATTGATTCATTTAAATATTTGGAGGTTATTGAGGTGACTTGATTTTTCTTTTTGTAGCTAAAGCAGAAAGAACTGGCTCATATGCAGGCTCTTGCAGAGGAATGGAAAAAAAGGGACCGAGAAAGAGAATCACTAGTGAAAAAAAAGGTAATAATTTCAATAACAATTGAAGGGGAGAAGAATATTAATGATAATATCTTGCATCTACATTAAGGAAAATATTTGAATGGAATAAATTAATTATCCTTGGTATGTGTTGACATGGAAGAAATTAATGAATATGTTAGGGCAGAAGGGAGGCTTTTCACTGTAAGATGTTTGTACTTTTTGGATTTTGAAATTTACATAGGTACTACCAATTCAAAAATATATATAAATTGTATAAAATGAATAGAGAAAAAGCATGCCTCTTTATGAAAAAGAAAATAGCACATTTAAAAGTGTATGTAAAAATTATATTATAACCTGAAAGTTAATTAAAAGCCTCTAAAACTTTTGAGCTATTTTTAGAAATAAATCATGAACTAAACCACATCTTAAAGAATATCGTCAGACTGTCCAATCTTATGCCAGTAGCAGAAGTTCAGTATTTGTCCATTTACACTCAAGTTATTTAATAAAACAACCCTGACAGTGAGACTTTTTTCAAATATTTCAACATTAAGATTTCAAAAATACTCTCATAAGTGGTTAATCAGTATATGACCTCAGGTTTCAGGGGATGACTCTGCAGGTCTCCTTTGCTTAATCTCTCTGCATCTTCCTCTTCTCACAAATTCCAGTTGCCTCTGCCTTTGCAGTCTCTAGTCTTTCCTCTACTCAGCAAGATGGCAGGTGTTGCCCTTTCTTGAGCTTCAGTCCAGAAACTGCCCCCAGACAGCAAACTATAATTATTGTAGGGTTTGCCTCCCTGTCTCTTAGGGATCATAGTCCTGTGCTGCCTATTGTTCATTCTGGGTTTATAGAGGAGAACTCTTGGGGAAACAGAGTCCTCTGGGCCTTTGACTTTCAAAATATCATTTCAGCTTTTTCTAACTTAATTCTCAGTCATTAGAAATTTGAATAACAAAATTTGAAAAAAGCTAAAAGAAGAGAAGACTACCTCAGAAACTCCATTTTAAGGTAATGTTTAGATAACAAAAATGAGAATTAAAATCCCTCACATATATTTTAAATACTAGACTAGTTTTTTATTACTTAATATGAGTTTCATATTATTTAATTATAATTATAATTATGATTAATGATAATTATAATTAATATAAATATGAGTTTCATATTAAATAATAGGTACAGAACTCAGGTTATACTAATTAAATCAAAGGGAACTAGACAGTATTTTAATGTTTTGAAATTTTCACTATCCTTTAAAAACTAAGCAGGTTAATTCTTTTATTTTTTTATTTTTTGGAATTTTCACAAATTTTATTGGTACATATTTGTTATACAGAATGATGGGTATCATTGTGACATATTTTTGCATACATAAAAAATGTAATTTGATCAATTTCACTTTCCAGTACCCCACTATCCTCTCTTCTTACCTCACTCCAATCCTTTTTCCTCCATCCTATTGGTCTCTTTTAATTTCTTTTTTTTAATTAATTTTTTATTTGTTTAAATTAGTTAAACATGTCAGTAGAATATACTTATATACTTTGATATATCATACATAGATGGGATATAATTTCTCATTTTTCTGAGTATACATATTGTAGGATCATTTTGGTCATATAGTCACATATATACATAAAGTAATAATTCTACTACCTTTCTTATCCCCACATTCCCTGCCTTCCCCTCCTTTCACTTCCCTCTACTTTTTTTTTTTTGCATTACAATTCTTAGTACACATATGCAATTTTTGTATCTCTGTTTGTATATATAGTATGTTGACACCCAATTCAAGTCTTCATAACATGTACTTTGTATATTGATGTCCATCACATTCCACCATCCTTGCTAATCCCCTGCCCTCTTCCTTACCCTCCTACCCCTCTTCCCTCTCTAGAATTCATCTATTCCTCCCACGCTCTCCCTCTCTACCCCACTATGTGTCAACCTCCTTATATCAGAGAAATCATTCAGCATTTTTTTTTTTTTTTTGGATTGGCTGACTTCACTTAGCATTATCTTCTCCAACACCATCTATTTACCTGCAAATACCATGGTTTTGTTCTTTTTTAATGCTGAGTAAAATTCCATTGTGTATATATGCCATATTTTTTTTATCCATTCATTCACTGAAGGACATCTAGGTTGGCTCCACAGTTTTAACTATTGTGAATTGTGCTGCTATAAACATTGATGTGGCTGTGTCCCTGTAGTATGCTATTTTTAAGTCCTATGGGTATAGTCCGAGAAGAAGAATAGCTGGGCCAAATGGTGGTTCCATTCCGAGTTTTCCAAGGAATCTCCATTCTGCTTTCCAAATTGGCTGCACCAGTTTGCAGTCCCACCAACAATGTATGAGTATACCTTTTTCCCCACATCCTCGCCAACACTTATTGTTGTTTGTCTTCATAAGCTTAAGCAGGTTGATTCTTGAATCATTTTTTTCTATATTAAAATATTTTTTGTATTGAGGTTTGTAAAAATCAAATGATAAACCAATTTGAAAAGTTAATAAAATTGCTACGATTTGTCAAAAGCCATAATTGAACTTTTTGTTGCAATAAAAAAAGAAGTTTAAAAGGCAAGTTCATTGTCATTTTGGTAATAATGACAAAATGATCTTTTTAGTTGAAGTTTTTATTTGGTTTCCTTGTATATAACTATTTTGACCATTTCAACTTGAATTACTGATCTCCTGGCCCATTAGTAACTCTAGTCAGAAAACATGATGCTTGCTTAATAAATAATTGAACTAATTGATATTAGTCATTGAAAAGGTAGATTTGAATTTACCATGTTCTTTCAACCTAAGTGCATTTTGAGACTTAAGTATTTTATTGAATATTTTATCTTAAAGTGCCCTACATTGAAAAAATATTGTGAACTAGGATGTGTTAACATATGATGTGGTCTTTAAACTTCAAGTCAATAGGGAGAAACAATTTTTTCTTCAGTGTAATGAAATTTTTTGAAGCCAAATTCTGTGAGACTCTCACTATAACATTTGTTTATGTCCATAATGATCGAACCTTTTCTATTAATTTATTTTTATTTTTTTCAATTATGGTTTTTTTGAGACAATGTTTTACTTCATTAATGTTTTGAAAGTTTACTTGAAGGAGTTATATGCACACTTGGTTCCTGTTCTACCTTTTGAAACAGCTGAGATAGTGTTTAACTCTTACATGTGACTAAAGATAGTTATCATGTACTCACAAAGGAGGAAGACATCATTCATACATAAGGGAGCATATGACTTAAGTGTTTAAGATCATGTTTTTACTTTGGTGAAATTTAGTAGATATCACCAAGTGGACCCAAAGGGCATTCCAAATAGAGACATTCCCTTGAACAAAGGCAGAAAAGTTTGAAATAGGGTCTGCATTTAAAAAATAGTGTGTAGTTGGATGTGGGGAGAGGGGAGGACAGGTTGAAGGGTCAAGATCTGAATGATCTTATTTTCTACTTCAAAGAGTTTAGATCCTATATAGGCTTTTCCATCCAGGGTTCTCTGAGAGAATGAAACCCTCATGTCCTTAGGCACATGTTGTTGGTAATGAACTAACTTTCTCTTGTGCATCTAGGCTGGTAGACTGTTTTAGAAGACAAGAGAAGATAATTACTTCATTTTTCATATTCAGTGGTTCAGATGATGAACCCTGCTTGAGAAAGGTAGCGATTTGAGAAACTTTTCTTTTTTAATGAAAATTTTTATGTAAAGAAATGACATGATCACATTTTTTATTTCAAATAGTCATTCTGATGGAAGAATAGTGGATGGAACAAAGGAATGTGAAACTAAATTCTGGGAAAATGGGAGAACTATTTATAAATGAAAATGAAGGCTCTAAGATAACAGCTATAGGATTATGGAGAAGAAGGAATGGGTGGAGAAGAGATGATGTTAATTGTTTACATCCTCAAGGGGTCTTTGGTGCTGCTCTACAATCCTTTCTTCTTCAGTGAATTCATTCTCTAATCAGTTCACACAATTTTTCTCTTACCAAACAACATCCAGTTTCATCTCTTCCATTCTAAAATGCTTCCTCTACTTGTCTTTCTTGATTGTACTCTCCTATATTCTGCTGACTTATCTCCCCTTCCCAATTTTCATGTTAGATTCAACTTCTAAATATTGTTTTGCTCTGGAGAACAGTCCTTGAATCCCTTCTTTTCTGTCTTGAGATCTGATCCACTCTATCAGCATTGCATACATCAAATCATATACATTATACACACCCAACCTCTCCCCTCTGCTTCCATCTCCAGCTTCTTTCCTGGACTGTGCAGCTCATTACATGACTGCCTTCACTATATTGCCAGTTTGCTGTCTAGTATGCATCTCAAATTTAATATGTCTAAAATTAAAGTTTTTATCTTATGTCCTCTGTAAATTTGCTCCTGTTGATTCTCCATCTTAATAAATGACAAAACTTTTAGTTAACTGTTCAGGCTACAAACCAAGTAACTTTTGACTATTTTATTGAACATATAGTTTGTTAGCAAATCCTGTTGGCTTCACATTCAGAATGTATTGTGCAAAGTAACCATTTACAATCACCTCCAATACTGTTTCCCTAGTTTAAGCCATCATGGCCTTGCTCCTAAGAATACTAGTTACTTTTTAACCTTGGTAGCTCTCATTTATTCCTGGCCCCTATACCTTATTTTATCTATCCTGGCCCAAGAGTACAGCTTTTAGAATTTAAGACAGAATTATATACTCCTCTGTTCAAAACTCATCCTACTGACATTCACACTTTACAATAAAACTTAAAAGAGTTCTTACCAGGACCTCCAAGGCCTTATATGATCTGTACCCTAGCTTCCTTTTCCACCTCCGGTTAGTCTTGTTACTGGCTTCCTTGTAATTCTTCAAACATGCTAAGCCACTCCTCTTATCAGGATCTATGGATTCTCTTCCTTCAAAGATAATTTTGATGTCTGCTTAGAATAATCTCAGTGAGGTCTTCTCTGTACCTTATCTAAAGTAGTGTCCCTCTTCTATCCCTCTATAACTGTCCTCTCAACTCTGATTTATTTTTAATAGCATATTATTAAACTTATATTAAATATTCACACACTTACATATAGTTTGCCTTCCCTGAGAATATCATTTTTAGAATATCATTTCCACTCAAATTTTATTTTGCCCTACATATGCTAGATATACAATAAATATTAGTTAAAAAGATTATGATTTCAGGTTTTTATACATTTTTGAGTTTAAGATATAAGAAAAATATTGATATATTCAACAGGTATTTAGGTCTATAAACCTGAAATTCAGGAGGGAGGTTTGATTTTGTAATGTAATTTGGAAGTTCTTGGTATATGTGATGGTAGTAGGAAGATGAGATCATCCATGAGGTTATATTGTGCAAGAGAAGGCATCCTGAGACAAAACTCTGAAAAACAAATATTTAGGTATTTGTATTAATGATTTGGTGAAGAATGGAAGACATGCTTAACATATTTTTAGGTAGAGTTCACAGAGTTAATATAGAAATAATCCTGATGCTTTGGTTTATTAGGCCTAAATCATTAAATGAAGGTGTCACATTCTGCAGTTAGTTTAAGAGAGTTATTTGGACAATGAGTGTGCTTGTGCTTATGCCAGATTTACAAACAAGCACTAGAAACTTTTTGATATTAGTTAACAGTGTAACTGAGATCTTTAATTAGCAAAGGTAATTTTAGATAAGTCAACAGACTTTGGTTGTCCTAGTCTTTTTTTTTTTTTTTTTTTTATCTTGTACAAGGGATCAAACCCAGGGGCACTTTACTACTGAGCTACCTCCCCAGCCCTTTTTATTTTTTATTTTGAAACAAACAGGGTTTCACTAAGTTGCATAGATAGTGCTTTGCTAATTTGCTGAGTGAGGCTGGCCTCAAACTTGCAGAACTCCTGCCTCAGCCTACCTATTCACTGGGATTACAGGTGTGTGCCACCATGCATAAGGGTCAACCTAGTCTTTAGCAATACATGGTCTTTGGTCTCTGAACTAGTGATGTTACATCTGGATATAACATTTAGGACTTAGTAGAGAACTTTGAAGTTGGGCACACTAGTGCATGCCTGTAATCCTAGCAGTTTAGGAGGCTGAGGCAGGAGGATCTCAAGTTCAAAGCCAGCCTCAGCAAAGCTAAGCACTAAGCAACTCAGTGAGACCCTGTCTGTAAATAAAATATAAAATAGGACTGGGGATGTCACTTATTGGTTGAGTGACCCTGAGCTCAATCCCTGGTACCCCCCTACCAAAAAAAAAAAAAAAAAAGAACCTCAACTCTACATTAAATTCAAGATAGTAGATAATGTAGAAGTTGTAACCTATGAATAATTGTTGAAACTTGTATTTATCTTGGAAAAGAAAAAAAAAACTAGGAAGAGATGTATGATGGCTGTCCCCATGCTCAAATGTGTGATGAAACATTTTCTTTTCTCTTTCCAAGGATAGAAAAATAGGATTAAAGGGTAGGTTTCTAAGGAGTGTCAAATCAGGGATTTATTGTCAACTGGAAAGAGAAGATCGGGATGGGGTCTTAGACCTGGAGACTAGTTAGTAAAAGAGGAGAAAAATTGGTTTTGAAAATTCTCATAAAAAGTGATCAGCCTAAATTGAAGAAAAACCAGGAGAATCCTGCATCCTGTATAGGTCAAGCAGGTACGCCTCTTATCCTGAACAAGACTTTCCTTAAAGGTAGTCTTTATCTCTAAAGAAATTGGTACTAGTCCAGGGGCCTAATCAGGAACTTTGACTAGAATGTAATAAAAAGTCAGATTTGAATGAATATAACTAACTTGTGTACCTCACTAGCTGATCTCACTAGCAAATGGATTAGTTCTAAGACAAGAGAGTATAAGTGACTGAGAGGGCTTCAAAGGAACACTAGAAGATTTTAAGGGATTAGGTTTTGACTGAGCACAAGATTTTACTAGTAGTCTGGTTTTGCCCAGTAGAAGAGTGGGCTTCCTTGTGAAACTGAATACCGCTGTAGATATGCAAACATAAACAAGATGGTCTCTCCTTCTTAGGGTAGAAGAAATTTCTGCTTTGGATTGGTTCCTGTAGTTTGACTATTTCCTATTTTCAGATTGTATTTCAGTGAAATGATATGTATTTTTGAATTTGTGTGTGCTTTGAATGTGGAGAGAGTGTTAAGGTAACTTTTCTTTAACTATATTTTAGGTGGCTGAATATAGTATTTTAGAAGGGAAACTTCAAAAAACCCTAATTGACTTAGAAAAGCGAGAACAACAGCTTGCCAGTGCAGAAACAGAGGTATTTCATTCATCCATCATATATTCTTATTTCATAGTCTATGAAATTCATACCATTTACTTATTTTTGCTCTATACTTACTATATTTCATGGAAATTGTTCTTCAGACATTGTGGGGAAAACCTCACCTAGGTAAAGAATGTTTGATATGTTAGAATGTTAGGAACTGATACAAAAGTGTGACTTGAACTAGTTAACTATTTTACTCAACTTTGGCTGACTTCTTCAATATTGAAGGTTTTTGGTTAAAATTATGTAGAAGGAATGGATAGTTACACTACCTAGAAAAAGAAAATGTAGCATAAAATGGGAGCATATAATTCTAATTTTTTTCCAGAGAGAAGGGAATTTTCCTCTTTATTGTCCATTAAAGATTATATCCCAAGGAAGCATGAGAGCTTGTGTTAGTATTATGCTAAATTAGCTTTTCTTAGATCTTAACTAAGTTTTACCCTTTAAAAATGATTAGAATTTTCTCCCATTAAATTTGTGTGTCCCTTCTCTAACCATAATGTTTCTTAAAATTTTCTTAACAAATTACCCTAATCTTGCCATTATATAGTTTCTGTAATTTCCTGATGATTTAGTTGTTTAATTTTAAATATATCCTCTGAGTGATTAGGCAGGGAGTCTGAAGTTGTTAATAAAGGAAATTAAATTCGAGCACATTTGTTTATATAATAAAATAGGACTTTATTCCAGTGGGAATTGTAAGTGATTAGGGCCTTGTCAGCTGAATTTATACAAATTGTATAAGGATTTTTTTTATTATTAGTATTAAATGATGATCAAAAATTATAAAATCAGTATAAACATTAATTGATAACTAAAAGAGATGATTTACAAATATTCTGAACATTTGACTAAATATATGGATAATAGTATAATGCAGCTTCCAACAGGCCAGCCTCTTAGAGATGCTTTTGTTTTTAGCTTCAAAGAGAGAAAAAGGAACTACAGTCAGAACGTGAACGGAACATGCAAGAACTTCAGGACTGTGTCCGTAGGGCCAAAGAAGACTGTATTCACCAAGTAGAGCTGGAAAGATTAAAGATCAAGCAGCTAGAAGAGGATAAGCACCGACTTCAGCAGCAGGTTGTCATCATCTTACACTTAGTGTTTATTAACTCACTAATGATACCATTTACTGTGGTTTGAGCAATTTATCATTTATTACACTGTGATTCAGATTTACTTTAAGTTGGATCTTGTTTTTCTCCTCCTCCTCCTCCTCCTTCCTCATCCTCTTTTTTTTTTTTTTTGGTAGTGCTAGGGGTTGAACCCCAGGACCTCACACACACCAGGCAAGCTCTTACCACTAAGCTACATATCCCCAGCCCTAGATCTTGTTTTTCTAAGTTAAAGCTAAGGCTATATCGGAAGACTTTTCCTGACTTTATAACTTTGTGAGGAACTACTGTATTTTAGGGTGACTTCTAATATAAAATGATTTTCTGATAAATCTCCTCTTAGTAAATGTAGGTATTAATGTGGCACTGGACAGAGTTTAGTTGAGAATCAGACTTCATAAATTGTCTATGTCCTCTCCATTTCCTCACCTCTTAACGCATCCCACTTGGCTTTCTGTCCCCATTTGTCAGAGAAGCCACTGTTGGCTGAGTCACTAAATTTAGTGGGCATTTCTCGTTTCTTATTAAAACTTAGTAACATGATCAACACTACTGTCCTTATTTTTATATGTTCTCTTCCTGACTTCTGTACCACCACTCTCTTTTCCTCCACTTTTCTGGTGTCCCTTAAAGCTGTTTCTCAGGCTGATCTTTCTTTATCTAGTTATTAAATGTTGAACATTGTCCAAGCTCAGGACTTACTTTCTACTAAATAATCTGACTTCAGAGACAATCTGTAGGTACATTTGGGGTGTTCATATTTATATTCAAAACCTTTCCTATACCCTTGAGTCTCATATACTACATTATCTTTTGGACATCTCTACTTGGATGTCTTAAAGGATGTTTTAAAATCCTAAATGATCTTCCCATTTATACCTGACCTTCTTCCTATAAGAGTTCTGTATTTCAGAGATGGGCTCATCTAATCTTTTTTTTTTTTTTTTTTTTAAAGAGAGAGTCAGAGAGGGAGAGAGAGAGAGAGAGAAAATTTTAATATTTATTTTTTAGTTATCGGCGGACACATCTTTGTTTGTATGTGGTGCTGAGGATCGAACCTGGGCCGCACGTATGCCAGGCGAGCGCGCTACCGCTTGAGCCACATCCCCAGGCCCTCATCTACTCTTATGTGACAGCCAGAATAGTTTTGAAATTTGGGGATGATAAAACCCTTCTTTTTTAAAACCTTTCAATGTTTCCTTACTATTCATAGGATAAAGATCAGAATCATTACGTTGCCCCACAAGTATCTGCATAGTTTGTACCAGCCTGTCTTGAATCTCATCTACTAATTTTTCAATTCTGTTGTGTTCTTTCTCGCCACACTGATCTTCTGTCAGTGTCTGAAGCATGCTATCCTTACTTCCCTGGTAAGATATTTATGTGTGCTGCTTTCTCTGGGCCCCGTGAACTCTAGATTTCATCTAAAGTATCACTTATCCCCAAAAATCTTCACTGACCCCCACTCCCCAATCTAGGTCAAGTTTTTGTTATATGTTCTAATGGAATATTACTTTCCTATTTTTTTTATTATGTATCAGATCTGATATGTTCATAAGTATGATAATTTAATCACTGTCAGATTATTTGCTCCATAAAAACTGTTTTGATTTATAGATGTATGCCTGGAATCCAGGTCAGTTGTCACCAGTGACAGGAACTCAATAAATATTTATAGAAAAAAAGACTAAGCTATTGAAAATTAAGTTTTATATTTCTTGGAAATTTTCAGTAAAAATTAGTATGTATGAGGGATACCTTTAAAGTCTTCAGTACATTCTAGCATGAAGAGTAGTTTCCATAGCAGCTCAGAATCAGTTATAGACACATTATTTACGTAGTTGTAAATATGAATTTGATTGTTACTTTGGAGTTCTAATTTAAAAGGTGAAAAAGTTGTAAAAGTGGGCAGCTGTTATGGGATTCACCAGTAATGCTTCTCTTCTACTTATCAGGAATGTTTAACTGTCTAGAACAAAACCTCTTACTATATATTAGAATCATCAGGAAAGTCCTTGGAAAGTACATCTGTGCCCTGTCCAAGACAGGTATAAATAGTTTACATTTTTTTGTAAGAGGATCCTTCATAGAAAGAACTGATATTGTGGAAAAATTACTAAGGGCACACCTCTGTTCTCGAATCAGTATTCTAAGAATGAGGGGGTAAACAGGAAATTTCTAGGATGTTCAAATTGTCAAGTCCAGGACTATATACATTTCACATCCTATGTATAAGGAAAACTTTTTAGGATATCACTCTGACTAGGTAACATATTAAATATGCAATTCTAAATAGACAGGTAGAAGAGTCAGTTAAACACATTTTTCAGTGAGAGCTATTGAAGATGAAGTATCTGTATTTAAGTGGAAAAAAGCAGGTACCAGAACTCAAAATCATTGTAATTGGTGGACTACTTGGCAACAGGAAAAGAACCCAACATGCTTTAATAGTTTGTTGATTTACAACCTGATAGCAACAACAGCTATTTATGATAATACCGCTGAATGGTGAAGAAACTACCAAATGTAGTATTAAGTTTATTATGTTTTTTGTTTAAAACAAAAAAATGAGGGAGATACTTTACAATGTTTCTATTCAACTTTTGATGTTGAAAGAGTTAAACTTCAATTACATGGAAACTATTCATGTATGGAACAACTCATTACCTAAAGATACTGGATATGTCCTGATTAGAACATTTATCAGTGATGATTTAAGTTGCATTTTTGCTACAGATTTTCTCAGTATTTCAATGTCTGTTGTGTCTTAAATCTGAAGAAAGAAATTATAGGTTATATCTAATGATGGAGTCATTTAGTTTGTTCCCCAAAATGACTTTAATGATCATTATTTACATTTAATTACAAAACCTCAGATTTGAGATGGGGTTGTGGCTCAGTGGTAGAGCCTAGCATCATGTGTGAGGCACTGGCTTCGTCCTCAGCACCACATAAAAATAAATTTAAAAAATAAAGGTTAAAAAAAGGGGGGAGATGCTTTAAAAAAACTCAGATTTTAAAAGAACATCTTTACATCCTCAATTTTTAAAAATATTTTTGAAACTGTTCATAGGGAAATTGTAGTGCTAAGGCAACCCCCCCGGGGGCCACCTCTCTATTAATTTACAAGTATTGACTGCTTTTGTTATAGTCTTATTCTGGGGAATGAAATGATCTGAATTCTATTTTTGCCTTCACTACTGATTAGTTCACTAGTTCTTTGGCATTGCTTCAGTTATTTAGCCCTCTGATTCTTTTTTTTTTTTTTTTTAAGAGAGAGAGTGAGGGAGAGAGAGAATTTTTTTTTAATATTTATTTTTTAGTTATCGGCGGACACAACATCTTTGTTTGTATGTGGTGCTGAGAATTGAGCCACATCCCCAGCCCAAGCCCTCTGATTCTTAATTTTTTACTTATAAAAAGTTTTTAATCTGTTGATAAACAGTTTTTTTAATTATTGAAGATGTTCATTGTCCTCCTTATACTTTATGTATTTTCCCAATTTTCTACTATGGATATGCTTTAGAATAAGGAGAAAAAGACACTTGAATTCTATACTATTATTGAATTCTATAATATTAAACTTTGCTTATGATTGTCTTTAAGTGGCTACAAATACTTTTTCTTAAATACAGCTTAATGATGCTGAAAATAAGTATAAGATTTTGGAGAAAGACTTTCAACAGTTCAAGGATCAGCAAAGCAACAAACCAGAAATCCATCTACAGTCTGAAATAAATCTTCTCACCTTGGAAAAGGTACCCATGTCAATATTTGACACTAATCCAAGTAATCAGTTTATAAGATTAGCGAATAATATGTGTGTATACAATGTAATGTTTCACTGTATTGTTCTAATATGAAATAACACATCAGTGAATTCAAGGCATATGACATTGTTAGTAATTTAATTTGTTGGTTTATGTCGGTTATAGCTTATGCTAATTAGAATATTTGATTGCAAGCAGCACTAACTTTAGAAATAAAGAAATTCACAAACTGTCAAGTGAATGAAGAACAAGTCTCACAATATGGGCAGGAACTAGAAGAAGCAAGTCACAGTCAGTATCTTTCCTGTCTCAAATGGTCTGCTTAGGATGCCCCTGTTAGGAATTGCTATCGCTCTCTCGTCACGGAATCCTGAATCTTCTCATTCTAATGTTGTTACCAAAAGCTTGGTCCTTATCCCCACAGACAATCCAATAATGAGGACTAGTTTTGAGAAAAAGGAAAAAGAAGGTTTATTGCTTTGGTAGCAAAGGAGATGCACAGAGGATTCCTGTCCCAGAGACTGATTCTCCCAACTAGGGGAGCAGGGGGCTTATAAAGAGTTGATTTAAAGGTTACATTCCAAGTGTTCTCTGTTGAGAGTTGTAATTCACTTGTTAATTTGGGAGATAGTCATTTCTGAGATATTCTGGTACCATCCCCAAAGTCTAAATTACTTCATTCCTGTGGTGTGTGTGCTGAAGGACAGAAAACTTTGCGTAGAATGAGGAAAAAGGTAATTCTGTTTCCCCTGAGATTAGTGAGGGGGAGAGATTAGGAAGGAGCAGGGAGAGAAAAGGAGAAAGAAACATGTCCATTTTAAAAATAAGTCAGTGGCAGAGCAGCAAGGGCTATATTTAAGCATAAAGTGTACCAATGTTACAAGGTCATACTGCTTGCTGAAAACTGTTTTGTGGTTGCCATTGTGAATATTCTGTATATCACTACTCTCTAGATTCTGTGTCCTAGATAGGAGTATTCATGGAACCTGCATTCTAGCTCTGTTTGGATGAAGGGATTGATCCTATTTTGTTTTCCGTGGTTAGAAGCCAGATTCTACCATTAATTTGTATTTGGGTTTTCCCACACTTGGGCTCTAGGCATTTAAAAATGTGTAATCTTCAATAGACAACCTAAGTTTTCACAGGGTATATATGTTGATCTGTGAGAAGAGGAGAAGCCAGTAAAGTAAAGAGGTATGGGAAGTGTGTCCAGTGAGCACCTGCAAAGACATTGGGGTGAGATTTATCCTGGATTGAGTGAAGAAGAAGTGCAGCCTAAAGTGTGGGGGACTGGGGGTGGGGACAGTCAGTGTACAGAGTGAGATTTTAAATACTTGTTGTAAAGGCATGGGAAGTGTAAGTTTTGTTTTTAATTCAGTAGAGATTTGCATCAATCTGGTTCTGCCACGTTGGTAATTGTGTCACCTTGGGCAAATTCTTTTACTTCTCTGTACTTTTTTCCATACTTTTAAAATTGTGTTAATAAGGTTGGTAAAAGAATCAAATGAGTTTAGAGTTGCAAAATAACACAGAACCTAGAATATTGTTTATTTTTTACTTACAAACATAAAATTTAAATAATGAGATACCATTGAAGAGTTTTAAGTAGGAGAGTAACTTGATCTTTATACTTAAAAAGAAGATTCAACTAGCATGTAGAAAATATGTATAAGAGGACAAGACCTATCTCTGAATTGCCTACTCAAAATCTTTTCATGAATGCCTTAGAACTGCAGTTCTCAAACTTTTTGCACTGAAGACCCATTATACATCTTAAGAAAAAAAATAGCTAATAATTAAAAAATATTGATGATTCCAAAGCAATTTGTATTTGTTGGTAACTATTGTATTCAAAATTAAAATTTAGAATTGTTTAAAAATATTTATTCAACTAAAAAACCCCGTTCTAGCAGCATAGAAGAATAACTCTATAAGATAACCCAGAATGTCCAAAACTAAAGTCGGTCACCTTCCCTGCTATTTTCTACTAGTGTTTCTGAACTTAAAGTTTCTGCAGCCTATCAGCGGCCAAGCTGTCTTTGGATCTTTTTATTCCCACATTCATTTAATGGCAAAGCTGGTAGATTTTTTTTCTTACATATTTTGGACAACTACTTCCTTTATTTTTGGCTGTCTGTATTTTTCTACCAGTGAACTTGAGTCCAGCTCAATATTTCCCACCCTCTTTTGAAAAAAAATCAAGTATTAAAGAATTTCTTTATGAAGATGTATTTCCTGTAGTATTCATCAGAAATATTTGAAGTACTTATTAGATACTGTCTCATCAGTTCTTACAAGATGTGTAAAATGGAAAACATTTTTTGATACCTACTTTATCTTGAGTAATTTCAGAGACCAGATAGTCATCCCTGAATATGAACTGCATATAATATCCCCCCTAGAAATAAATTTTAAATGATTCTTAAAATTAAAATTCTTTTTCTAACTACACTCTGTTACTAGGAGGATAAAAATCATTAAACATATTAAAAGTGTTACCAGTACCATGAACTTATTGAGAGAGAAATGCATAATTGAACTAATTCTACATTAGACCTCATGAATTAATTCATCAAGTATGCTTAATAATGCCTATAGAAAAAGACTTTTCCACGCTTCTGAATTTTTTTTTTTTTTGTAAATCTTTTTGGAGCCAGAAGAGGGCAGAATCTCATTTCTTAAATAGTAACAAAGAGATTAAAACACAAAAAAGAAGACCTAAGTGAAAAACTATCTGAGTTATTGTGTACTTTCTAGTTGTGTCTGATTGATAGCTTTTTTCTTTTCTTGATTGCCTGTTCTTTTTAATATAATACAAATATTCCCAATTTCAGTGAAAGAGTCTAAAATAAATTAACATTAAGATATTAAGATACAATTTTATTAATTGTATCTTAATAATATTAATTAATTGTATCTTAATAAATATTAAGATACAATTTTACGGGGCTGGGGTTGTGGCTCAGTGGTAGAGCACTTGCCTCACATGCATGAGGCCCTGAGTTGGATCCTCAACACCACATAAAAATAAATAAATAAAAATAAAGATTGTGTCCATCTACAACTAAAAAAAAAATTTTAAAAAGATATAATTTTACTAAATGCAATTCTTGATTACTTTGATAATGTAAGAAGTAAATAATAGTTTGATTTTTCTTTTACCTAGAAATTGTTCTTTACATAGTTTGAAAATAATTGGGATTTTTAAAAATATGAAACGCATATAACAATAGAATATTATGAGGTTGAAAAGAGAAAACATATTGAAAGAATGTAGAGATTTTTAATTAGTCTAAAATTTATGTAGTGTATTCAACAATATTTGTTATCTACTTTATGCCCACTCTTCAGACAAATGGGAAAGATAAAAGAGAATGAAAGGGTATTATTCTTTTCGAAATTCACTTTAATTTGTTATGTAATTAGAGAGAAGACTAAGGAGAGTAAATGACCATGAATGATCAGATTACAGAGGAATGTTATAGAACTCTGCAATTCATAAAAGAAACTATTTGATGTTCTTTATCTAGTAGTTTTAAGACAACCTCATGTAGAGGTGGAAATTTGAGTTGAGATTTAAGATTTAGGCAAGAAGAGAAGGAAAGCAATTGGTAGGCTCAGGAAGAGATAGGATGGGGAAGGTACAACTCCTGGTTGGAGTAGAGGGTTTGAAGGAATACTTAGAAGGTGAACAGTTAGTATGGAAATTATATTTTGATGTACCTTGAGTCCTAGGCAGAAAAGTGTGTTTAATACCGTAAACAAATAGTGACTATAGTAGATTTTTTAATAGACAGTTGATCTTATAGTGGCTTGCAGTATTTGTAGGTATATTTGAAGCTGGGAAATAAGAAATCTTTCTCATTTAGTCAAGATGAGTTGAGACAAGTGTAGGCTAAGTGGCGGTAGGAATATACAGGAATAAAATTTGAAAATATTTCAAGAAAGAAATCTGTAGTTCTTTGTGACAGATTGGACCTGAGAATAGAAAATGAGAGACAAAAACAATGTCATACCTCTGGTAGAGAGCTGGAATTGTGGAAATATCAACAAGGAAGTTGGAACCAGTAAATACTGGTATATGCATTTGGTCTTCAGTAATGTCTGAATTGACTCTAGGTGTTGAGCCAGATTTTCCTTTCAAGAGAACATTATCTCAGTTATGGACCAAGGAAACCTTAAATAAAAAAATGAAAACAAAGCCTTCCAGAAGTCTCAAATCTGTTTACAATAGGGTCCTTAATTCAAGATTTTTGAATGCTCTAAAATTGTATAAAATTTTGGTTATGGGCATTTTTCTGGAATTGGGGCCATATATTTAGAATTACGGAGGCATCTATATCTTTAAAGAAAAGCAAAAGCTAGGAATCACTGATTTGGTGAAATTAATTAGGTTTGTGCCTCAGATTTGCTAGCTACAGGTATTTTATTCAAGAATAAAAAAGTTATATGTACAACTATACATGTGTTTTAAGTTAGTATAAATAACTATGCAAATGTGAATTTTTAAAATATTTATGGTAAGACTGGTAGCCTACCCAGACAAATTTTTTCAGGTGGAAGTGGTCCATTGGAATTCATCCTTGCACCCATTCAGGATGTTAGATCTTTGTCTAAGATTCATGATCTTTTATTATCAAATATTACTCTTATCCCACAGCTATAAAAAGATTTTTTTCTATTCTTCTGAGATGTGGCCTGTTGTTAAATTATCAAGTCATGTGTATAAATCTTTGGGGCATAAGTGGAAGAGATTAGCTCCAATAATCTCAGCAATATTATTCAACTTAAGAATCTTGAGTCTAGTTGTGAAATGTCAACATATCTAATCCAAGCACTAAGGATTTGTAAAGCAGAAAAGACCTTGACTTCATGTAGTCATATATTACTGCAGAGAATGTTCTGGTCTTTTTTGTGAAGGGAATTTGGCAGTCTGCTTTTTCTTGCATTTTGTTTTCATATGAATTTTATGAAGTTGGAATTTTTATAGCATTTTTGTTTGTTTTTTGTTTTTTTGTGAAACATTAGGAGTTGTATGTATGGAAAAAACTAATAGGCTTGATATAAAAAAATTTTGACCAGTTCAGGGTGACAGTGTTTTACTGAAATCCAAGCAGATTATTATATTATCACTTAATAGTAAAACTTTCTTTGGGTACATGAATTTGTTTGGTACTTGGTTTGAAACACTGAGTTGAGTACATTCCAAAACTAAGCCAAGTTGGCTTCAGTTCATGCACAACAGATTGCCTGCTGCAATCTAAATAACCATATTTTTAAATTGAATCACTGTAGTGTTTTTCTTTATATATTTGAGGAAAAATAGAAAATAAAAGTTATATATGTGTTACTAAGGAACATTTTTCTTACTCTTGGGTTTAACATTCTTAAAATTTTTTTGACTTTGTACTCTTTCTTAGTATTGCTTTGTGATAAAATATTTCACTATTTCCAGTGTTGGTGGTTTTGCCAAAATATAAAAAATATCTCTACTGGTTCTCTTCAGTATAAGACCAAATTCCACATAATAATAGGCATCCAAAAGGAATATTTGGTTTCTAAGATTTAGAATGCTATCTAAACTGGAATATGGACAGTTAGAATTGCTTTTTATATTAAAAAAATGAGTCTAATTTTTACTCATTGTAATATACATGTTTAAATACATTTATAGTAACTGTCTGGAGGTTAAAACTAATTCAGTTCTTTTTTGTATAGGCTGTAAGGCAATAAAAGTAAGACTATATTTTAAACAAGAAAATGTTCATGTGCCATAATATTTATAGTAAATTATGTAACAGTTTTAGATGATGTCGTATGTTACACTATATAAACTCTTTTCTTAAGCCAGACTCTTTGTATATATTATCTTTCAGTGATTGTACACAGTGGTATAGTGTTTCACTTGATATGATTTTAATCACTGTTAGGTTGAACTTGAAAGAAAGTTGGAATCTGCAACCAAGTCTAAACTGCATTACAAGCAGCAATGGGGACGAGCTTTGAAAGAACTTGCCAGACTTAAACAGGTATGTAGTTTATAGCTTATTCTTTTTATGTCTTTTTCCCTCTCATTTCTTTACAAGTTTGTATGTTTGGCAACATCTTTTATGTTCAGATGTCTGCATTTGAATATCTAGTACTATTTTTTGAGATTAGGGGCTTTTTTATTTACAGTGCTCAATAACTAAAAACTGAAGCTCCCCCCTCCCCCTCAGAGACATAGGAGATTTATTTAGGAAAGCAGAGGCACATTTCAAGGGAGAGTGTGGGCTCTTTCAAGAGAGAGAAGCTTTTAGGGTGAAGCAAGGAATACACATTTAAGGGAGAATGTGGGTCATCTCCAAAGGAAGAAAAAGCCTATAAACTGAAACTTTTAAATCTTATTTATTTTTAAATGCCAACTATGCTTATCTCCAGAAGAAATTGGGAATACTTTTTTAGTTTGATTTACTCCTCCTTAGTACTACCTAATGTTTTCTCTGGAGTGCTTTTGGGAAGGGGACAACTTAAGATAACTTATATTTACTATATTTGCAAATCTTACAAGATATTTAAAATATTAGTCCTACAGTACTTTGGTTAAGAAACAGGATCATAGGGAAATTTTGCTAATTTTAAGGGTTTAATTGGTAGTAGTTTCCTAAATTATTCTTATATACTAATTTCTTCCTGCTAATAGACAACAAGTACTGTTAGCTTCATAAGAAAGTAATCTTAATTTCTTAATTTTAGGCATAATTTCTTCAAATGAATAAGGTTAAAGAAAATGTGAGCAATATTTTTACTTTGAATCAAGTTTACTTAACCTAAAACTTTTAAAGATCGGTAACAATTAATTTATTCTAAATTTGTTGTTCTTTAATGTTAGCTTTATTCTGAATGACATTTGGTATATAATGTTTTTCAGGTTTGTATTTTTCTTAATATGTCTCTATAACTATCAAATACTACAAAAAATATATATATATAGCCAACTTCACAGAGTACTATCAAGCTATATTATCTCAGTTATGAAAAATTTTCAGGTTGAAGTTTGGTTTTTAAAGATTTAGGGTGCTCAACATATATTATTTTAATGCTGACAAGACTCAAAATGGGCATTATGTGTGTAGTACGGAAGACCTTTTGTATTAAAGGCACAGTCATATATATAAAGGTATAAGTAGTAGATATAAAGATATAATTAAGACATAGGTCTTTCCCTCAGGGAGCTTGGAATTTAATATTAAGGAAGAAACAATTATAACATTACGGCCCAGTAGTAAGATCCCTGAGAAAAATCTTACAGAGTACTCAGGGAGGTGAAAGTATGTTTATTTAAATAGGACTTAGGAATGGTTTCGTAGACAAGGAGATATTTAAGATGGACCTGAAGAGATGAGTAGCTAGGATTTAAATAGAGAAATTGAATGTGACTTAGAAAAGTAGGGGGAAGGATATAAATATAATGAATAGAATAATCTTAGCAAAAAAGTCTGAATCGGGGAAACAGAGCCTGTTCTTATAAAACAGGAGGGCTCATTTTAGAATTTATTTCAGGTAATAAGGCTTTGAACTTAAGTGATAACAAGAAGGAATGCAACAAGAAGATTCTTGCCAAAGACAATGCCAAGGGTGCAAGCTATAGTGTCTGGAAAGAGTTTCCATCTTAAAAAGTTAAGATGCTAATAGTAGTGTGGAAAGGAGATAAGATTTGCAAATGTGGACATTTTAATCTTCACAGAAAAATTCTGCAAGCAGTAAGAAATACGCATCCATTGTTGAGTATGAATGGGCTTAAGAAAAAAGATGGAATCCTTTGCAGAGGTGATATTTGAAGCTGTGCTGATAGACCCTAAAATTCTTAGGTTTAAGGAGAAATATGGAAAGCTAATGAAGAATATAGCAACTAGAGACAATAAATATAATGATGGTAGAGCATTTAGTATTTATTTATTAAGGGCTACATGTCCTGTGTTAAATGTAATCACAACAAAGGTATATGTAGCAGGTACTATTATTCTGATTTTATAAATGAAGAAACTGAGACCTGGAATTATATAAGATCACACAGATGCTATGTGATAGAGCTAGGATTGAAGTCATTAACTAGAATCTAGGCCCTTTCTCTTTCATAATATCATGTCTTGGTCTATAGGAGCCATGGAAGACAGATTTCTGACAAGAATATTGAAGCATAAGTAGTCATGAGTTGGCATATCTTATCAAGGAAAATGGAATCCACTGTTAGCTCTGATAGTGAAAACTGAAGTGAGTTTAAGGGAGAAGCTAGTATAATGTCATGATGCTAAGATATTTAGGTCACATCTAGTATAATCAGGAGGAGTCCTTTTGGAATTAGGACCAAGGTAATGTAGGATGAGAACAGCTGTGAAAGTAACAGGATACAAAATCTATCAGAAGCAGCATGTATAGTAGTTAAAAACATGGTCCTAGAGTTCAGAACTGGGGTGAACTATGGCTTTGTCTCTTACTAGCTCTGTGACTTAGATTACTTATTGTCTCTGTTTAGTCTCCTCAATGAAATTTTCTCATAGGTTGTTCACAGAGTTAAATTAGCAGTCTTTAAAAACAGTTAATACAGTGTTTGATAACATAGTATGGGTTCAATAAATGGTAATTACTGTTAAAGAAGAGAGAGCCATAAATCTGTTTTGCAGTGGTCTTGCTTTTAGTCCATGGGGACCTAAGTCATGGAAGCTTTTGGATATTGATGGACAGAACAAGTATTAGAGGACTTTGTCATCAAGTAGCTGTTCAAAGAAATGATAGGCATTAACAATACTATGTATGGAGAACAGGGGGTGTTGCTTTACAATATGATAATAAAATGGGGTAGGATATAGTTTGAGTAATAACAGTAGTTTGGATGGTAGTTTTGGTAGATGTTCTACAGAAAACTTAAGAAGAAAAAACCATGTTGGGGTCTAAATGTGTAGATATGCAAGAGTGTCATTAGGTGAACTTCCTGATGTTTGAATATAGAAGGATGAGAATATATTAAGTCTAAAGAACAAATATAGGTAATTCCTTTGTTCATTTCCTTCCATCATTCATTCAACAAGTGCTTATTGAGAGTCTCACATGGACCTTGCACAGTGCTTGATGTGATGGATATAGCTGTTGTCTCCCATTTGGAACTTAAAGCTCTGCTGGAAGGATTGTTATTTAACTAGGATGGTGTTAGCATGTGTGATTAAAAACAAGTAAGTTATCCCTTCATTTGCCACTCAAACCTAAAGGACAAACATCTTAAGGAGAAGATGTTTGAAATAATACTTACCATAGGAAATAATTTCTAATTTTAAAACAGAGTGGATAGGGAAGATGCAGAAGATAGTCTCTGCCATTGAAGTTGAGTAGTGAATAAGGGACTAATATAATGGTAATTAATTATAAGGCATTACTAAAATAGTTTGAACAGTATTAGGTGTTAAGGTATTTCCTTTGGAGAAATGAATAATCATTAATAGTATTGAACAATTTCATTCATAATTTGACATTTCTTATTAAGAAATATCAATGCAAGAATTTTTTACTTTAATGGATTTTTAAATCTTGTTCACATGTACATATTATAGATTACACTGGTTTCACCACTGAGGTAGTTTTGAAAATATAAGTAAATAATGTTTTAGTAGAATCACTGAAATTCATGGCTCTTTGCTTACTTTACACTGGGATACTGAGGTAGTAGTCTCTCTTAAAAGGAAATTTAGTATGAAAGGCTCCCTGCCCAAAACTCCTTTCTGACATATGCATCCTTATACATTTTGTTATCTTCTAGATCTTTCCCTTTGGTCCAATTTTTATTTATTTGTTCTATTTATTTTCTACCCTCTAGCTCAAAATCATCGGAAATTTTTAGCTATTTGTTCCTAATGAGAGAGGATGTCACAAAAATTCAGATGTCCTCTTTCTCCTCAGTTACTATAAATATATTAAGGAAAGAAAACAATGTAAATTAGTGGTTCTCCAAAACTTATACCAGTACTCCATGGAAGAAAATAACAGTAACAGTTTCAGTCTTTGAGTTCAATGTTTTTAATTGTTTTCTCATTGAAGATCAGTTTTATTCCTTATCCCACAAAATTTCTGCTTTAGAAACAACATTGTAAACAAATGTTTAGGTCACTAGGAATCATTAATTTCATGAGAAAAGTAATGCACCTTAGGATTTCCAGAATGAATTGTGTACTGCCTCTGCTTTTGGAAAATTAAATTAATAACTTCATCAAATTGGCACATTTGATATGTGTGTAAATTACTTAAATTTTTCCCTAGATATTTTATATTAAAATACATTTATTGTGTTTGAATATAAAATTGGAATTGTCTATCTGCTTTTGTTCATAGAACTGTTTGTGCAACTTTTTGTTTAAATTGGATTAGTACCATGTTAATTTTACATTGCCTCTGGTGAACAGCCACGGGGCTATAATCTCTGCCAGTAATTTGTCACATCAAAACCCTCTGGAGGGCCATACAAAACATTTGTGTAATACGGATTAGACGGTGAAAGCTATATCTTAGATTGTTAATAAATGTTAATGACAAAACCCAGCTGGTAAAGCTTGGAAATAAGATCTAATTCTTGATGCCCATTGCCAAAAGAATGTTTAAACAGAGATTTCCATTACTCAAAGGTGACCTAGTATAGTCAATTTGTGAATTAAAAAATAATGACCTTCTAATCATTTAGAAAAAATTTCCCTTCTGATTCATAACCATAAAAGTCTGTGTTTCCAAGTTGTAAGCTTTGTGAAGCTTTTCTTTTGTAACTGAAACAGCAGCAGCTGTAAAATATAAATAAGTATAACATAAAATAAGTCCTGATTTAGAAAACAAGGAAATGATATCCTTACATTCTGGGTGTGGTATCTTGCGACCAAGTTAAAAGTTCTACTTGTTAGACATTTAGAGGGCAGTTTAGTTTTCTTTCTTTATAAAAATGGAGTTAGAAATATTTTAAAATCAAACAAGTCCTTAAATTGATCTACAAATACCTGAGTTGATTATCTGCATTAGTCCATACATTCTAACTAGTTATATATTAACCTAAAAAACATTTCTGGATACATTAATATATGGTTTTGTAAGCAGAATAAAAGCCACTACTTTTTAAAATAAACGAATCATTGTTATAAAATATGAATTTGTTGTTGCAGAAAATGTAATATTTTTATTATGTCAGGTATATTAAAACTAGGTATGTTTGTTTCCAGGACAGAAAACAGAACTAAGATTTTGGGTAGGATGTGAGTCTTTTACCATATTTGTGCACAGTAGATCTGTTTAAAACTAAGCTGATATATTTAGTTAAAACAACACAGACTTCATCGACTGACATCAGCACTATCTTGTCCAGCCTCCTGCTTATCCACTCAGAGTAATTAATTTGATTAATTTATAAGTAATTTAGCCAAGGATAGGATGTAAATCTTTGTTTAAGAAAACAGTTGGAGGTCCAAGTCTTGGTTAAAAACTGTGTCTTGAAACCATCCAGGCCCTCCTACTGACTTGTCAGCTCTGGGTTATTTTCAGAAAACTTTACTTGAGTTCCTTAGTTTAGTTGTAAGTTTTTTCCCACAGACTTACATGGTATGTGTGAGTGGGAGAGCAAGTAGTGGCCACTTTTTAGCCGCTGTTTAGTCTAGTGTATGTATGTTTACATCTCTTTTCTGGATTTATAGGCAGCCAAGGCAAAATAAAGATTATACTCACTTGATTGAGGAGCCTTTAACCCAGAGCACCTGGAGAGGGTTTCTTTCACTAACCTCTAATTTTTGCATGTATTATGATTATTAATACTGTATACCTGATTAAAAATTCAGGGCACTTGAAAGATTTTTGTGTGTGCGTATTAGAATAAAAATGCTTCAAGTTTTGTGAAAAAAAAAGTTACAAATAATTGACTTTTATTCCATTTGCTGCTTGCAGTCATTCTTCTTGCTCATTTTTAAAAGTATAAATTTTGCAGCACCATAATAAAAGTCACCAAAACTCTTATCTCCTCTTCAGACAGAGATAATAATTTCTTATATATTTGTCCAGATATTTTCCTTTCTTTTTTTTTTTTAGAGAGGGAATTTTTTTAATATTTATTTTTCAGTTTTCAGTGGATACAACATCTTTATTTTATTTTTATGTGGTGCTGAGGATCAAACCCTGCGCCCCGCACATGCCAGGCGAGCGCATTACTGCTTGAGCCACATCCCCAGCCCCCTTTCTTTTCAAATAATTAACTTCTTAAGAGAAATACATTCCAAAGACAGGATTCTTATGCCCTCCCCCACCAACCTTCTAGTTAAAGCAAGAGAGCATTATGAATGTTTTGGAAGCTCTCTGTTGCCTTTCTCAACTGTGTCTTCTTCCTTTGCAGAGGTGACCACTATCCTGAATTTAGTATTTACTATAAATCTGCCTTTAATTTTATAATACAAGACATATTAAAAGTATACTGTAACTGATGCATAATTTTGCATGTTTTTAATCTTTCTGGAATCATTCTGTTTAATTATACTACATTTAATACAGCCTTCTTTTAATGCACATGTTTTTTCTAGGCTTTTTTATATTAAGACAACACTGAATATTTCTTATATGAGTTAAAGTGTTTATATTTTTAAAAAATTGCTGGAAATAGCATATGTTCACTTTTTAAATTTCACTTAATATTCGATGACTGAAAATTGGCTCAACCATTTTGGAAAACAATTTCCACCAGTAGTGTATATTCTTAGTGTTAAGAGTACTTGCCTAGAATGTACAAGGCTCTCAGTTCTGTCCCGAGTACCTCAGAAAAGAAAAGAACACAAAATAGACAACCAAGTAGGGAAAGTGCCAGACATTCGTATAGGAACTTTATAAACAAAGATATTCAAATGCCATTAAGATTACTAAAATGAGTTCAATCTCAATGGTCTTTGAAAAAATGTAAGATAAAATCTCAGTGAGCTACCACTACATAAATGACAAAAAAAAAAAAAAAAGGAGAGAGAGAGACATTACCAAGTGTTGGCAAAAGTAGGGAGCACTTGAACATTCATAGAAAATATTAATTGGCATGACTACTTTGGAGACAATTTGGCAATATACACTAATGCTGAAATTTTCATGCCTTCTGTCCCACAAGTTTGAATCTAGGTATGTACCCAATCTGAAATGCAGGCAACATGTGTACCAAAAAACACATATTGTGATCTTCACATCAGTATTATTTGTAATTCAAAACTGGAAACTTCCCAAATGTCCTTAAGCAGTACAGTGAATAAATTATATATTTAGTCAATGGAATGCTACATAATACTGTGAATATCAATTGTACAGAACAATAGAAATGAATTTAAAACAATGTTAAGTGAAAATAGCCCAACACAAAGTAATATATATTGTATAATTCAATATAAAACTCAAAGCAGTCAAAACTTGTGATGTTAGCATTAGGGTAGTAATTATCTTTGGGAAGGTGTGAGAGATGAGTGACAGGGAGGAAAACCACAGAGGGACTTCTAGCCTCATTTGGATGGTGATTTTGTGAGTGGCTCATTTTGTGAAAAATTAGCAAAACATACACTTGTGCTCTGGCTGTTCTTTGTTATAATTCAATAAATAAATTTTCTAAAAAATATATGAGCCATACCTATTGACCCAGCCCTCCTTCCTGAGGTTTAAGAGGGAAAAGCACTTGTCTCTAAAGAGATATGTAGATTTATGATCTAACTATGTTAGATGATAGGGTATTTTATTGCATCATTTTTTGAGGTACTGAAAGTTTATTATTAAGAGATGGGTGGAATAAGTCATGGACACCCTTCTGTGGAATGTTACATATTTATTAAATATTTTATCCAGTCATCTGGAAGAATTATTAATTTTTTAAAAAAATATACAAGATGAGTTATATTGTTTCATTTCATTTTTGTTTAAAAAGAAAAAAATCTATGTATATAGATTTCCGTATGAGCCTAGAGAAAAGAGTAGAAAGCCATGTTAACTGAGATGGGACTGGAATTAATGATCAGGGACAGTTATTAAATTTTTTTAGGTACATCTTTGTATAATTAACCATTTCTTAGATACTGATCTTACCACTGGTCCCTGTAGCAATTCAACTCCTGTTTATCTATGATATTCAGCTAACCTCATTCACCAACTGAGCCATGAATTATTACGATAACAAAAAGAAATACAAGGATATTTAGAAAGAACTTGAGCATTTCTAGATTGTATATGACTCAGAGTTGGCAATGAATGACTGCATCATGCATTATTCTCAAATTGGTTTATAATCACAAGTGAAAGTCACATGAAATATATACATTCCTGAAATTAGGTGTCTGGATTCTTTCTTTGTTTCTTTCAAGCGAGAACAAGAAACTCAAATGGCTCGTCTTAAAAAACAGCAAGAGGAATTGGAACAGATGAGACTGCGGTACCTGGCTGCTGAGGAAAAAGATACGGTAAAAACTGAACGACAAGAATTGTTGGATATAAGAAATGAATTGAACAGGTATATGATTAAAAGATTATTTTTCTCTTACAAAAACAAAAGTTCTAATAGGATAACTTTTTAATTGGGTCATTCAGTCCAGGAAACAAATAACTTTAGATTCCTCAAGAATAAAGTAGATCCTACATAAAGTGTATTAAGACATTGGTAAGATAAAATTTTGTATGGTCTTCAAAGTGACAGGCAAAAATGGTATTTTTAAGTCACCAAAACAGTGTATAGTACATTGCGTTTCTTTGGTTTCAATGATATATATGGTGACAAATTTTTGGAAGGCAAGGATGGTGTTATGATTCACAGATGTTTTACATCTTTCAAGTCTATAACATTGTAGACATCAAATAAATATTCGTTGAATAAAAGAGAACAATAGTGGTTCAGATTGAGCCCTATAAGCTTGACACTTAGAGTTCACCCTTTGAAATTGATATTTATTCATTTATCTTCTGAATAAACCCCTGAACCCACTTCTGTAGTGATTGTAGTTTTTACACGTGAAGATATGGGATAGATACTTTTATCAAATACATGTGTGTATAAGTGTGTCCCCCAAAATTCATATGTTGAAGTCCTAAGCCTCCTATTTGATGGAATTTAGAGATGGGGCTCTCATAATGGAATTAATGCTCTGATAAGAAGAGACACTAGAGAGCTTGCTTGATCTTTTTCTCCCCCTCTCCTGGTATTATATGAAGACAAAGCAAGAAAGTGGCCTCCTAGAAACTAACCATGCTGACAATTTGATCTTGGACTTCTAAACTCTAGTCTAGAAGTGTGAGAAAATAAATTTGTTTTTGAAACTACTCAGTCTAATGGTATTTTGCTTTGGCAGTCCAAGCCAACAAAGTGTGCTGTGTTGTAACATAAATGCACTATGGGTCTCGGGATGTGGCTCAAGTGGTAGTGCACTCGCTTGGCATGCATGAGGCACTGGGTTCGATCCTCAGCACCACATTAAAAAAGATATTGTGTCCACCTAAAACTAAAAAATAAATATTAAAATAAATAAATAAATGTACTAGATAGATTAAGCTAAAAAGCATCCCCACACAAATTACCCTCTAGAAAGACTATACAGCTACATGGGGTAGGAGGGGAGACTATATAGTAGTGTACCCTTGTCCAAGTGATGTACATCTCAGCACACGCCCACTGGAAATGCCTAAAGCAGCAGATAGTACAAAACCCTACATATACTGTTTTTCCTATGCATATTTACAGTAAGGTTTATAAATTAGCAAAGAGATTAACAATAGCTAATAAAACAATTGTGATAGCATACCATAATGAAACTTATGTGAATGTGATCTCATTCTCAAAGTGTCTTGTTGTACTATACTCATCCTTCTTGTGATGATGTGAGGTGACACGGTGCCTACATGATGAGATGAAGTGAGGTAGATTGCATGAGAACTGTGGTAGAACTAGGCTTATGTGTAGCACTCACTGAACATAGATACTGGGTTACCATGATGGTGGGTCTGACAGCTAGGAAGGATAGTAACATGCAGGTAGTAAATAAAACTGAACTAAAGGATGATTCATGTCCCTAGACAAGATGAACTGGATAGCCTGAGATTTTATCATGCTACTCAGAATAGTATGCAGTTTAAAACTTATGAATTACTTATTTCTGGGCTCTTATGTTTAATATTTTCCGATCATTGTTGACCATGTATAGCTGAAACAGTGAATAAGGGGTAGCTACTGTAAATAGTTTTTGTGCTGCTGCTTAGTAACTCTTTTTTTTTAACATGAAACTCTGTTAAAGTTGTGATTAAGATGAAATGATACTACAGAGAATAACAGTATAGAAGAGTAGTTAAAAATACTGTCTCTTGAATAAGATTTGAACTCTGGCTCTAAGATTTACTAGCTTCATGACCTTGAAAGGGTTATTTAAGTATTTAATTTCTTTCATCTTTAATGGGGATTATAGATTCCTCAAAGTATTGTCTTAAAGGTTTAAAAAGTGAGACAAGCATACATAAAGCACTTAAAACAGCTCCTGACACACAGTAAGTGCTCAATAAATAAGAGCTATTATATCACTGATGTTAATAATTAAATTGGAAATGTCTTATATTTTAAAACTCCTTTTAGTCAGTGTTAGCAATAATCTTGAAATAGTCACACAAAAATAATTTTAAAGTGTTAGTGCTATGAATGGCAATACGAGAGCTAAATAGATTTGATACAGCTATGTTCATGGGGAAAATAGTGCAATGGTCTTTGGCATAGATTTGTTAACAAATATTTATTTGGTGTCTACAATGTTGTAGACTTGGAAGATGCTGTAGATTAATGAACTATAACATAATCCTTGTTTCCAAAGCTTCACTGTCATGTATAATATGGAACCAAAAAACTGCTATGTGCTAAACACTGTTTTAATGGCTTACATGAAGGTATTATTTTTGCCTATCAAGTTTGAAAATCATAACAAATTAAATATTACTAATGTCTTCATAAATTAGGATACAGGGAAATTAGCAATTTAAATATATTAGAGACTTGAGTCCCTTGTACACATTAAAAGAAAAATCGCCTAAATGATAGGCAAGACAGTAAAACAGTTCATATGAGGAAGCCTAGGGGGATTTAAGTGGCCACTACTAACAGTGTGACTTGGCTGCCAAAGGTCAGTAAGAGAAATAGTGTTCAGTATTCAGCACTGCAAAAATCCTCTTTAAGGTGTTTACCAATGTAACACACACTCTCAAGGAAATCAGCTACCTAGAAATCTTCCAGTGGAATGTTGCCAGGGTAGCAAGCAGTTTTATGTAATGTCATCCAGTTGGTTAGAAGAGTGAAGGGTACTAAACTTGGAGATGAGAACTATTAGGCAATTATCTGGAAGGTTACCATATTAGAAAGAGGTAAGTAGGATTTTCCTCTTGGGCAGAATAAAAGTATAAAGGAAAATGCTAAGTTCAATACAAGAAGGAACTTTCTAACAGAGCAGGTCTACAAAGCAGAAGGTTCTTTGTGGCAGGAAGTATGTGAGTGGAATCTAGACATAGCACATTTGTCAGAAATGTTATTCAAGTTTCCAATTTTCATAGTTTCTTGAGCTACAAAGTTCTAAAATTCCATTATGATCATGACTGATGATTTGTTTTTTTTTCATTTTAGTAATATTTGATAGAGATAATCTATCAGTTTTGTAAAAATTGCATTTGTCCTTTATGCATAAACAGAAGTGGTAAGTGGTTAAATTTTGTGGTACATAGTGTGGCATTGGGTGTTGTTAATTTGCCTAAAGAACTCCTTTCTCAAAGGTGGCTATAAGAATTCAGATAGAGGAAACAACTGTTCAGATGTCTACCCTTACCTATCCATATGCATTGCTCAAAATCAGTGGAAAAAAAAAATAGTACCAGTATCTCATTAACTATTTATTAACAGTGCCCCTCCCTATTTAGACTTTTTCTGTGAGAACAGATGAAGATATTTGGTGTCCTTGGACTGTATACTTCAGTTTCCTTTTCTTACCTGAGGAACTGTAGGATTTGCATGTTTCAGAGTTATTGCCCATTGTCATGTCCTCTGGAGTCCAGTCTTCTTGCTCTTTTAGAGCAGAATTCACTCCTCACTGGGTTTTCCTCCCTCCCCCCAACCCCTTGTGCAAATTCAGAAGTGGGTTTGCTTCTTTTAGGCTTATTTATTCTGAAGATCGTATCACAGCAGAGACTTGGATTCAACTGCTTTATCTTATCAAGATGGATTTTAGGAATAGTTGAAATTACAACCTTCTGTAGCCAATTATTAGAGAACTATAAAGTGAATCTTAACTACACATTCTAAATTAAAATATATCCCATACCCAAATTTGGTTTATTATTATCTCCCCATTTTCAAGGCAATGTGATCAACAGTATTCTATTGGAAATACCCAGATTCTAGAGCAGCATCTGCTTCCTGTCCTCATCTCCAAATGAAGTCATTAAAAACATAACTTGAAGACATCCATATAGAACTTTCAAGTGTATATGTCCTTTGAATCTGACATTTATAGAATTTAACTTTCTGAGTAATTAAATATAAGCTCAATGATAGTATGGCCTTTTCTTCTTGATTCAAGGCTGTATCCACCAAAACTGTTTGGTATAAATAACTTTGTTGATTGAATTTAGAGAAAAAATTAATATTCAAACAACAAAGCTTTAATTACAATATAAAGATAATAAAGAATGATTAAAGGTACATCTAGATGATGGAACATTATTAAGCCATTTAGAAGAAAACAATGTTGTAGAAAAACATTCACTATAAAAATAAGGGGAAAATAGTATACATCATTGCATATGTATTGTTAATTTTTTAGAAAACATTTTTAAAGTACATATGTACATTTTTAAAAGTAAAAATACAGAAAAAAATGTTACTTATTTTGATTATCTTTTGATGAGATTGTTGCAGATTGTTTTTTATACAGCTGTAAGATTTCTAGAATTTTGTATTTTATAATTCAAAAAACTTGTTTTTTTAAACTGCCTTTTATAAATATGTTAACTCTGACTAGCCAAATGATACATTGGTTTTTTTTTTCTTTTCTTTTTTTTGTTTTGAAACCAAGGATTGAACTCAGGGGCACTTGGTCACTGAGCCACATCCCCAACCCTGTTTTGTATTTCATACCCTGTTTTGTATTTTATTTAGAGACAGTGTCTCACTGAGTTGCTTAACGTCTTGCTTTTTGCTGAGGCTGGTTTTGAACCTGAGATTCTCCTGCCTCAGCCTCCCAAACCAATGGGATTATAGGTATGCGCCTCCACCCCTGGCTGATACATTGAGTTTTGTTTTCTTTCTAAAATTATTACTAAAGCTTGTTTTTAAATAGTGCTGTTAAGGAAATCGAAACAATTTTTTGCCTTCTAGAGTAGCATTTGTTCTTGACTTCTCAGGTTAAGACAACAAGAACAAAAACAGTACCAGGATTCCAAAGAGATTGCAAGTGGAAAAATGGATGTTCCACATGGCTCTATGCTGGAAGAAGGTTTGGATGATTATTTGACTCGTCTAATAGAAGAAAGGGATACTTTGATGAGAACGGGTGTGTATAATCATGAAGATCGAATAATAAGCGAACTTGACCGACAGATCAGAGAGGTTCTGGCTAAAAACAATGCCAGTAATTAATAACATTTGGAAAATCTTTATAAAGACTCCAGTTCTAAATTTTAATTTCATTGTAAAATTCTCAAAAGTGAGAAAAATTGGTATTTTAAAATGCTATTTTCAATTTTTATAAGCATAATTTTTGTATATTACTGTATAGTATTTATTTGGTTTAACTTTATGCTACCTCTCCCATACTGGTTTTATTTGTAATTGCATTTTATATAGTCATTTTAAATGATTTTTCAGTGTTTCTCAGTTTATAATCTGATGGCTAACTTTCAAAACAGCTTTTCACTAAGCTTGTTCTTGGAGAAATAACTGCAATAATTTCCAGTTTTATATATATATTTTTTTCATAATGCGCCAAAAGAGTATACATTGCACTTTAACAATGCTGTGTCCTGTTCCAATTTGAATGTAAATATGTTAAAAGTTGAGGCATTTGTAAATGTAGGTGGGTTTATTTAACTCATTTTAGATGACCATTTTTTCTTAATTTGTAATATCTGCAAATGACAAATTTGAAAACAAGTGGTATCAGTGCCGAGAAGCCATATGACATATTGGGTGACATTATTCATTTGTTTAAATACAGTTAATAACGATTAAACTTGTTTGAACTATTGAATTTTCAAGTTTTCAGTGTATTCAACATCTAAGAACATGAAGTAATAGCTTTTTTCTCTGTCAGTCTCCTGCTCAAGAATGCACTATTTTCTTTTGTTAGAGATTTTATTTTCCAGGAATAGAAATATGAGCTGTTAAGTCTTCTCTAATAGAATATGGAAACAGACACAAATATTTTAGCTATAAAAACAGTGAAACTAAACTATTTTTTACTCCCTCTAGTTTTAATCAGTTTTTCAAAAGCACATGAGATGTCAGTGGATTTATGTAGTGTCATGTCTGTATAAATTTTTAAGAGTTCCTTTACATCATATTCTTCAGAGCCAACATATGTCCTCAAAGCAACACTGTCCACCTTCTTTTACACAGTACTGAAAAGATTTGCTAGCAAATTCACAGATTAGGTTGGGTCTTAAAATAAGTAGTTTAAAAATTCTGATTGCCAGGTAATAAGTATATACTCTAGGAAGTATATATTATTTACCAATATTCAGTAAAAGCAGAATCAGCCATTTGATAACATTACTTTTCTGTGATTTCAACAAAGTACATTTCTTGTTTGAGAAATTAAAGTCCCTATGCATATTAGATTTTCCCCCTTTTTAACAGTGTATTAATATTCTAAAAACAACCCAGCAATAAATAAGTTACTGAATGAGAGAATAATGAATCAATTAATCATAGCAGGAATTTGAAATATTAATTATGGTTAGATATTTTCTCTCATTGATTTTTGGGCCACATAAATGGAACAAAAGTATTTTTTGTTTTGAAAGGTCTTGGTAAATACTGTTGAATGTTTACCCTTCGTTTGTATTGTGATGCTTGTAACTTTTCAAACACTAGAGGGGGCCTTAGATTTAAAGAAACAAAAAGGACTTTTCTAAAGTGTATGTGTGGTTTATTTTGCCTTCTTTAAAGCCATCTTTTGGCTATTGTAATTTAACAAATAAAATCATAATTGTATGCACCTTTAAACTCTTAAGTGGTCTTGATTTTGTTTCTAAATACACTGGGAAAAGTGCTTGGCTGTTCCTGTTTCAACTCACTATATTTTTGTTTATTCTTAAGTAATTACATTACAGATACTTATTATAAATATGTCTTAAAATTAGGAGTGTCTGAAATTTAAAAAAAACTTTTGCAGTTTTCCAGCGATAGCCATTCTAGTTGTAAGTGGCATTTTACAATTTTACACCACATTGCTGTCAATGCCTAAGTGTTAACAAGTATGACCCACACTGGATAGGTAGGTGGTAAACAAATTTCTTAAGTACTACATGTAACAGGAGACCTTTTATCATATATTTTAAGGTAAATAAAATTCGCCTTTAAAATTTCTATGATTATTTTTCATGTATAAAATCTGTAAGTTACCACATCTAAGGCTGGCATGTACTACATGGGAGGAGGTGTATCATGTCTGCAAAGTGTAAACAGTGCTATGTCCACATTAAACTAAGAGTTCCTTTACAGGATATCTACCAATTTCTGTCTGGATTTGAGTTCAATGTTGCTGCAAGCAGACGTGGGTGTTTGTGTATGATTTAAATATATATAGGGGCTCTGCATAAACTGAGGAGGTGGCAGTCTAGCCTAATGAGACAATTTTTCTCCCCTACATATTGCCCCATGCAGATACTTCCCAGCCTGAATCTGAGTTCACAGACCGTTCTAGTACATATTAGTTGTCTGCAGCCAATTCAGAATGCACTCACCTGGTTCTTACAGTCTATAGGTCAGGCCATCTGGTAGCTTATATGTGGACTTTAAAAACATGGTTTCACTACTATCATGTCTAGTTCACTGGCTACTTAATATGATTTTTTAAAAAGTTGTTATAATTTATATACCACTTAAAATCACCATTTTAAGTATTTTTGTATACTTTCATTTTTTGTATGTTCACTAGGTTGTTCACTATTACCACTATTACCACTAAAATATTTTCATCACCCCAAAATAAATCCTCTGTACTCATTAGCAGTAACTCCCCATTTTTCCTACTTCTATTTCTAGTAACCACTAAGGTACTTTCTGTCTCTATGGGTTTGCCTATTTTAGACATTTCATATAAAAGGAATCCAAAAGAAAAGTATAATTTTACTAGTTTCTATACTATACAATATTTTATATAACTTTTTCATATTTTTAAATTTATATGATTTTCAGATGTTGAATTAAATAGATCCACAAATCCCACTTTGACAACATAAGGTCATAACATGTACCATCAATTAAAAATAGGCTCAACTGTTTTATCTATCACCTGCAAAAGTGTTGGTCAAAAATAATAGTGAAAAGTAGATAAGCTTCTGCTGTAACATTTCTGACACATCTGATGCTGGAAATGTATTGCTGATACAAAGCAAATGCCATGCCATTGGTATCTTATCAAAATTGCATACTTTTTCCACATTTTAGAGAGTTTGTGGGTAATAGGAAACAGTTGACCAGAATGCAAGTCCTGTGAGGGCAGAGACCAAGTCTTGCTTTGTGCTGTATGCTAGAACTAAGATAGTGCCTGCCACGTGTAGGCACTCAGTACAGTTGTCCCTCAGTGTTCATGGGGAATTAGTCCACAAATGGTCGGTCAAGTCCATTATATAAAATGATGTAGTATTTTCATATAACTTACACACATCCTCCCATATATTTTAAGTCATCTCTTAAAAAGAAACTTACAATACCTAATACAGTGTAAATGCTATGTAAATAGTTTTACTGCATCATTTAAGGAATAATGACAAGAAAAAAGTGTATGTACATTCAATTATAGACACAATGTCTTTTGGACAATTTTTAATCCTGAGGCCGTTGAATCAGTGTATACAAAACCCATACAGGTATGACAGTATCTGGTAAATTCATAAATAAATAAATAAAAGATCATCTATGGTCTGCCTGTCAAAATAGACAAAAATTTTTGATGACAGGGTGCTAGGACAAATAGGCTTCCTGGCCTCACTGATAGGTTTATGAATTTGTGTTATGACTGGTCACATCTTTTTGAATGTAAGGGGTTCTGTTAGATCATCTTGCTTTTTTCAAATATTTTGCTTTAAATTCATAGAGACAGAAAATGGAATAGAGGTTACCAGCGGGTGGGGAGTCGGGGAGTTACTGCTTAGTGGGTACTGATTGTCTGGGATGATGAAAATGTTCTGGGTTATGGATAGAACTGGCTGCAAAACACTGTTTTACTTAAGGCCACTGAATTACACATTTAACATGGTTAAAAAAATAACTTTAACATTGTATGTTTTACCACAATGGGAAAGAAAGTTGATTCAAACCTTGCCTCAACTCCGCCTACCCAGCATTTTCATGCTGAATGTTTTCCGTACAAAGGGTTGCCTGTCAGGCCAACCTGAAGATGGTGTCAAAGATGCTTCATTACATGTCTGTAGCACCTTTAACCAAGTCTGAAATTAAATGAGGCTTAGTATCTTTTGTTGGTGGTAGGTAGTGCCACTGTTGGTTGTGGCATTGTTAGTGTATTCGAGAATGTTGACTGAAGTCTGGGTTGAGTAATTTTTAATTGTGACATGAAAATTTAAATCCATCTTTGATATTTGTATTTTGGCAGTTACAGTATTGCCCTGGCAACCCAGACTCTACAGTGTTCTTTTTCTGTTACCTGCTCTAGAGAGCAGTGATATTTCTTGGTAACCAGTAGACCCTCTGCTTCCATGATTTGGAAGACAAAGATTTAACTCATCATCTTGATGAAAATGGGAAAATAGAGACAGAACTACTTAAGTACCTCAATTTTTCACTGAGATCAAAAGAACTAGATTGCTCATGCTCTCTGATTTTGTTATATAACCTCTGTTTGGCATCAAATTAGAATCCACTATTGTTAGGAATGTAACTGTGGAAAAGCTGCTATATACTTAAATCTCATTTTATTTGCTTCTCTGGGGGTTGTCAGTGTTTTCATTAGAAATGTTTTTACAGATGTAGGCTCTTCAGATATGAGTTGCTGAAGTGGAGACTCAGAAGTTAGCTTTCAAATTGAAAAGGGTGCAAATCTGTTTAGAAAGATTAATTTATAGATAATTTACTGACTCTGATTCGTTAATGTACAGTAATCCCTAGAGGCTTTTAAAGACGTAGTCATTATATTCTTAAGGTTCTAAGAATGTTAAACCTGTCATTCATAATAGAAGAGACCTAAAATAGGAGCCATTTATAATTTCTTTTTGGAAACATTTCACCCACAGATTCATAGACAAATATTTTTTCTTTGCCAGAAAGCTTATCTAATAGTTGGACAACACAGCCCTTTCTTAACATGTTAACTAGTCAAAAGCATGCAGACATATTGGATGAGTGCTGACTTTCCCCCAATAGTTTAGATTAAAAGTTGGCTAAGGCAAACAAAATATACTGCAAAATCCTACTTTGACATCATTGCACAGTTTAGTGAATGTTGATCCAATAGTGAGATAGAGTAAAAATCTATGCCTGTTAGGTAGCAATATATTATTCAATTCTTCAGCAAATTCTCACATTAGTAAATAGATTGGACATAATTAAAAGCATTATTAAAGCACTAGCTTCATTTCTACTTCTGTAATCTGCAAAGATGAAAATGATCTGGCTACTAAAATTTACATGTTTTCTTGAGAGAAATTCTAAATCTCAAAGAGATAATGTATTACTTGAGTTCAGACTGTTTATAAAACATGATGCCCTGAAGATGGGATGTCAAAACAAGAATTTGAGACATTAAAATTCAGCAAATATCTTTAGTTATCCTCCTTAGATTGGAGAAGATGGTTTAGCAGACTGCTTAATGTATTTACCTGACTGTTGCCTTAAGAAGGGAAATTTCAATTTCTTATGTTGCTTCCCTGTTGGCAGATGCAATTAACGATCTTGTCTTGGTTTCTGGCAGAAGTTTGTTTAAATAACTAAATAAAATTTGTAAAATTTGCACAAAGAAAATTAAGGTATCAAACAGGAAATCATTATGTAAATAGTTTTCAGAAGTAATTTAGCCCACAGACCTTTTTTCTTTTTGCCAGTAAAAAAATTGCATTTGTATTCCTAAGTATTTACCAGAAACAAATTAAAAACAGAATTTGACTTTCATTTAATGACCAGGCAAGAATGAATAAAAGAACGTATCTGCATTTTCCTTCTCCTTATGTTATCCACACTTATTGTTCTACCTTTCCAATGATAGTTTCAGCTATGATGCAGCATAGACAAAACAGTTTCAATCTCAGTATTACTAAAAGCTATTATTATACATGTTATCTATTTTATGTCAAGAGACTTTCACAAACTCAGTAAATTTAGATACTAAATTTGAGAATAAAAGTGTTGTCAAACCTGTTTGTACCAAAGAAACAATTTTTGTGTCTTTAGTTGCTAATCACCCTGAAACTGCAGAGGTAAAATATGAGAGAATTAAAAAAAACAAAAAACAAAAAACAGTTTCTTAACCTATGCTTCTAGAAGGTTGGCTAGCAAAGACTGGTGGGGAAGGGGGTGGCTATAGGCAAACCCACTTGGACTCTAAAGTGGCCTTAAAATTCACAGGAGCCAGCCAGTTGTAGTAGAGCATGACTGTAATTTCAGCCACTGGAAGACTGAGGCAGGAGGATCACAAGTGTGATCAGCCTTAACAATTTAGTGAGACCTTGTCTCAAAATAGAAAACAAAGCAAAACAAAAATCCACAGGAGCCAGTGTATTCCATAAGGGTGGCAGTAGCCACTTTGGGTGGCAGTGACCCTATAGTCTGAATGGGTCTGCCGACTTACATTAAAATCTAATCACCAGTGTGATGGTATTGGGAGTTGGGGCCTTTTGGAGAGGCTTAGATCATGAAGGTGGAGCCTCAGGAACAGAACAGGTGCCCTTCCTTTATTAAAGGTCACACAAATAGTTTCCTTCTCTTCCATGTAAGGACTCAGCTAAAAGCTTCCATCTATGAGCAGAGAGTGGGCCTTCACCAGAAACCAAGTCTTGCTCATCTCTAGGACTCTAAAAAATGTGTTATCTCTTGTTTATATACTACTCAGTCTCTGGTTTGGTTTGGTTTTGCTTTGTTCAGTTTTGTTCTTCCAGTACTAGAGATGGAGCCCCAGAGCAGTCTACCACTAAACTATATTCCCAACCTTTTCTAATTTTTGTCTGGAGACAGGAGATCAGTAAGTTGTCAAGGCCAGGTTTAAACTTGTGATCCTTCTGCCTCAGCCTCCTCAGTAACTGGCTCAATGGTAGTGCTTGTCCAGCATGTATGAGGTCCTAGTTTCAATCCCCAGCACCACAAAAGAGAAAAAGTGTGCCTCTGGTGTTTTATTGTAACCGCCCAAACAGAATAAGACAAGTGATATTAGTGGTCAGGTGAGAAAAAGCATTTGACAAAATCCAACATTCATCTTGTATAGAAATTTCCCACCAAACTAAAAATAAAAGGGATTATCTTTATCCTGGTAAGGTATATCTATGAAAACAAAAACAAACCCTACAACTAATTGCACCTTGAATGGTACAGGAGTGTCTGTATCACTATATTCAATATTTCATTGGAAGTTAATAACCATTGAAAAGGGGGGGGGGGGAAATGAAAGGCATATAGATTGTAAAAGTAGGAATATAAAACTTTTTGTTTGGAGGATAAACTTGACTGTCTTAAAAAAAATCCAGTGGAATCTAAAAAAAGTTACTAGAACTAATAAGTTAATTTAACATAGTTGCAGAACACAAGACGAGTATGAAAGATAACACAAAGATCAGCTATTTATATATACTATCAACAATCAATAGCATTAAAAATATGCAACATTTAAACATGCAAAGTGAAAATACCTAGGCAGTTAAACCTATGAAACATTGCTAGGAAAAATTAAAAACCTAAATAACTAGAGAAGCATACCATATTCGTATGTCAAAAGTCAATATTGTTCAGGTGTCACTTCTCCCCAAATTGACCTATAGATTCAATGTAATCCCTGTCAAAATCCCAGCATGTCTTTTTGTAGAAATTAAAAAGCCAGTTCTAAAATTTACATTGAGATATAAAACATCTTCAGAAAGAAAAAGTTGGAAGACTAACAATGCCTGACTGAGATTTATGAAGCTGCAGTAATCAAGACAACATATAGACAGGAGTTGGGGGGGGGGTTGTTTCTTTGGGTTTTCCTTATAAAGACTTAAAAGCAATTTGATAGAGAAACAATTGTCTTTGACAAATCATTCTGGAAAAATTTGATATCCATAAGTCAAAGACTGAACTTTGATCTACACAGTATAATACAACAGTTAACTTAATATGTTTCATAGGTCTAAATGTAAAATCTAGAACTATAAAACTTCTATAAAGACGTAAGAAAAAACCTTTGTGATTTTGGCCTAGACAAAGATTTCTTACCTGATACCAAAAGTACAATCCATAGAGGGAGGAGGAAGCTGGCAGAATAGAGAGGTCACTTTCCTGGCGGCTCTGTATCATGAGACCAAGAAAAGCAGACAGGCAGATTTTCGGCAAGGTGGGTGAATGAACAAGAATTAGGGGGTAATTTACTGGAATTTAATACTGGAAACTCAAAATAGATTGTGGATTCAGAGGATTGGATATAATAAAATAAGGAAAAATATCCCCAGCCCCATAGCCACAGCAGTGGCTGAAGGCACAACCAAGAATGGTCCCTCTGTGAATGCAGTAAAGCAATACAGGAATTAAAGGAACCCTCATTCTCAGGAGGACTGAGGCATGCATGTTGGGGTACAGAGTTTAGAGATCAGAGTCACTACCAGACTAAACAGTAAGCTGTGCTACACAATATCCTTGTATGGAAAATATGCCACCATCTCTCCCAGTGGAGTGTAGAAGACAGCAGAAGGAACCATTTTGTAGCTGTGGTGCATGGGCTGGCAGCTGCAGGAGCCCATTTGCTGGACCCTGGAGGTGTGCTGATTTAAAATCTCCAGACCAACTGGCATTTAACAAAGAGACTGGAGTCCACCTAAGCCTAAACCCTGCTTTCCACCTCCAGGATTAACCCTCTCACCCTAGCAACCCCAGCCTGAGGGTGGAGCAAGCATCATTCTACAGACAACTCCACCTAACTGCTAAGAAGGGAAGCTGAGAAACTTTTGAACTCCAAAAGAACCAGTTGTTCAATTCATCATCGAGATTGTTTATTTTCTTTTTCTTTTTTCTCTCACACTTCTACCACCAATGATTTTTTCATGCATCAGCTTATTCAGGACTGAGTTGTCTGAATAGTGTATTTGGGTTTTTTTGTATTCTTTTATTTTTATTTTTTCATTCTATTTTTAATTTTTTAAAATTTTTACTTCATATATTTTTTCTCACTTACCTGTTTCCCTTGATTCTCTTTATTTTCTTCCACTAACATCCAAAATGTATTATTCCATCTTTCACTCTTCCTTTAATTTTTCACTTCTATCTTCTTCCTCATAAATAAAATTTCTAATAAATAAAAGTTCATAAATCTGAAAAAGTACAATCCATAAAATTACAAACTAATACATAGAACTTCATAAAAAATAAAAACTCTGCTCTTCAAAAAACAATGATTAGAGAAAGTAAAGGCAAGCCACAACTTTGGAGAAAATATTTACAAATTATATATCTGATGCCGGGATATTTGTGTATGTGTTTTAGTTACTAGAGATTGTACTCAGGACCTCCTGCAAAGCTAGGCAAGCACTCTACTACTGAGCTACATTCCCAGCCCTATATCCAGTTTTTAAAAATAATTCTTGAAAGTAAGAAAACTACTCAATTTTTTTTTAAAAGGCAAAACATTTGACAAAATGCTTTGTTACAAAACATATATGGATATCCAGTCATTACAGGAAAGGTTGCTCAACATTATTCGTCATTAGGAAAATGCAATGTGTCAGCTTTCCATTGCTGTGAAAAATATCTGAGAAGAATAAAAGAAGAAAAGAGTTATTTTGGCCCACTGTTTCAGAGATTTTATTCTATGGTCACTTGATTCCATTGTTCTGGGGATGTGGTGTGGCAGAACTTCTTGGAAGGGAGGGTGTGGCGGAGCAAAGCTACTTACCTCTTGACTGACAGAAGCAAAATACAGGAGGAGGTGGTCCAAGACAAGATGTATCCTTCCAGGACACACCCAGTGACTTACTTTCTCCAACTACCCCAACCCAAAGTTTCAACCACATCCCAATATCGCCACCAACAAAGGACCAAGCTTTCAACAAATGAGATTTGGGGAAGCACTCCAAATCTAATCTGTAGCATGCAAATTAATATAAGTATTAAAATTAAATAGACTAAACAGATCATTCTATTCCTAGGTGAATAATCAAGAGATAAAGCATACACTCATAAAAAGATCTGTACATGAATGTTCCTAGAAGCTTTATAGTCCACACTGAAAATCATCCAAATGCTTATCAACATATGAATGGGTAAAACATTGGCATAGTCATACAATGGTATGTTACTCATCAAAAAAAGGGAATGTGTTATTGATACATGCAACACCACAGATGAATTGGAAGATAATCATGCATAATGAAAGAAACTCCCTCATTATGGTTTAGATATGAGGTATCCCACAAAAGCTAATGTGTGAATCAATGCAAAAGAGGTTAGAGGTGAAATGATTGGGTTATGAGAACATTAACATAATCAGTGTGTTAATCCATTGATAGGTATTAACTGGATGGTTCCTGTGGGCCGATAGAGTGTGGCTGGAGGAGTTAGGTCATGGGCTGAGTGGCTTTGGGGTTTATATTTTATCCTTGATGAGCGGAGCTCTTTCTGCTTTCTGGGTGCCATGTTCCTAGCTGCTTCCCTCTGTCACACTTTTCCGACATGATGTTCTGCCCCACCTCTCACCCCCAGGAATGGAGCTGGCTGTCATAGACAGAGACCTCTAAAACTGTGAGCCCTAGAATAAACTTCTTCTCCTCTAAATTTGTTCTTGTCAGGTTTTTTGGTCACAGTGGTTAAAAAAGCTGACTAAAACACTCCCCTAAAAAGATTCCCTTTGTAGAAAGTGAAAATTAAATCTATAGTGACAAAGTAAATAAGTGGTTGATTAGGTTTGGGGTGATGGGTAAGGTAAGAGAGAGGATAGGGGATTTATAAAATGGCATGAGGAAACGCTGGGGCAAAGGATACACTAATTATCTTGATTGAGATGATGGTTTTATGGGTTTATCCATGTGTCAAAACTTTGAAAATTATATACTTTAAACTGATGCCACTTACTGTACAGTTGAACCTAATAAAGCTATTACTTTTTAAAACAGGGGTCCAAAGAAATTTTCATCAAAATTCCAATGACATTCTTTATAGAAATAGGAAAAAACAACCACAAAATTCATATAGAACCACAAAAGACCTGAAATAGCCAAAGCAATTCTGAGCAAAGGGAACAAAGCTGGAGGTATCACAATACTTGACTTTGAAACATACCACAGAGCTGTGGTGACCAAAACAGTGTGGTACTGACATTCACCCAAAGACCAGTGGAATAGGATAAAGAATCCAAAAATTAATTCACTATCATAGGCACTGTTATGGTTTGGGTATAAGATGTCCCCCCAAGTTCCTGTTAATATTAAGAGGTAAAATAATTATATCATGAGAGTTGTAACCTCATTAGTCTATCCTGGTTTAAATGACTGGATGCTAACTGTAGGCAGGTGGGGAGTGTCCTGGAAGGGTGCATCTTTGCTAAGGCCCCTTCCTCTCCCTACTGCCCACTTGTTTTCTGACCCTGCCATGAGCTGAAGAATCTTTCCCCCCCACACCTTTCCCCCATGATATTCTGCCTCACCCTTGGCCCATACCAATAGAGTCAGCCATCTGTGGATTGATATCTCTAAATAGTGAACCCCAAATAAACTTTTATCCAAGCTGTTCTTATTGGGTATTTGTCATAGTGATGCAAAAGGTAAGACAGTCACCAAGCTCTGCTTCTTGATTGTCCTGTCTAAAGCTGCTTTCCTCTTCCTCCTCCACACCTTCACCTTGGATCTAAAGCCATGGAACCAGCCATCTATGGACTGAGACCACTGAAACTGAGCACCAAATAAATTTTCCTCCTCCAAAAAAAATTAAGAAAAAAGAAAACAGGCAACAATAACATACAATGGAGAAGGGGCAACCTCTTCAATAAGTAATGCTGGGGAAACTGGCTATTTATGTGCAGGAGAATAAAACTAGATTCCTACTTCTTTCCATATATAAAATTCAACACAAAATGAATCAAAGTGCTATATGTAAGACCTGAGACTTTGAAGTTACTAGAAGAAAACAGGGCAAACTCTTCAAAACATTGGTACAGGCAATGATTTTCCAAATAGAATACCTAAAGCACAGGCAACAAAAGCAAAAATAGACAAACTAAAAAGTTTCTGTACAGAAAGAAAAAAAACAGGGAAGAGAAAACATGCATAATGGGAGAAAATATCTTCAAACTATTCATCTAACTGGGGATTAATATCCAGAATATATACAGAACTCAACATTTATTTTAAAAAATCTGATTTTTAAATGGGCAAGTGATCTGAATAAACATTTCTCAAAAGAATTATACAGACTATAAATATATAAATAAATGTTCAATATCACTAATAATCAGAAATATGCAAATCAAAACCATGAGGATAATCTTACTCCAGTTTGGATGGATACTGTAAAAAAAGAAAAAAAAGGTAAGTGCTAGTATGCAGAGAAAGAGGAATTCTTATACAATGTTAGCAGGAATGTAAATTAGTACAACCACTATGGAAAATAATACTGAGGTTCCTCATAAAACTAAAAATATAATTACCATTTGATTCAGCAATCCCACTATTGGATATATATTAAATATTTATATATTTATATATATAAATATAATATAGGGGCTGGGGATGTGGCTCAAGCGATAATGCGCTTGCCTGGCATGCATGGGGCGCTGGGTTCGATCCTCAGCACCACATAAAAATAAAATAAAGATATTGTGTCCACTGAAAACTATATAAAATAAATATTAAAAAATTCTCTTTTTTCTCTCTCTTTAAAAAATATATAAATATATTTATAAAAATAAAATCATATCAAAGTGATGCCTATATTGCTTGTTTATTGCAGCACTATTTACTATTCACTATTTAGTGAATCAACTGAGGAATGGATTAAAATGCAGCATATATATGCAATGAAATATTATTTAATTGTTAAATGAATGAGATCCTGTCACTTGTAGCAACATGGATGGAACTGGAGAACACTGTATTAAGTGAAATGAGACAAGTCACAGAAAGACAATTGCCTCATGTCTTCACTCAAGCCAAAAAATTTGACCTTGCAGATGAAGACAGTAGAGTAGTGATCACTAGAGAAAAAGAAGGGTGGAAGGGAAGGGGTATAAAAGAGGTTAGATAACAGATAACAAAACACAGTTAAATAAAAATTAGGAATTAGTTCTAGAATTCTATAGGACAGTAGGGTAATTAGTCTACAACAACATAAGTTGTATTTTAAAATAACTTAAAAAGGAGAGAATGAAGTTTTGACACACAGAAATGATAAACATTTGAGGAGTTGAAAATGCTAATTGCTCTTATTTGATCTTTATACATTGTACACATATATTGAAGCCCCCAAATATGTACAAATATCGTGTCAATTAAAAAAATACTAACACTGAAATCACAGCTATCAAGCCACTCTTGGTTGTCTTTTCTTTGTATTAACTTTGTAAACATACTATTCTATATTGAAAACAGCTGTCTGGCCATATTAGTGGATACACACTTCCACATAGTGAACATTCTAAATAATTGAGGCTTAGCATTTACCCTACTTGAAATTACTTATTTTAACTATTTTAAAGGCAAATATTTTTCTTTTTTCTTTTTTTCCCATCTCTAGGGCATTTTTATAATTGCTAGAGATGGTGAGCATTTTTTCATATACTTGTTGATGGATCATATTTCTCCTTCTGTGAAGTGACTGTTCAGTTCCTTTGCTCATTTATTGAAGGAGTTATTTGTTTTTTGTTTTTTTAAAATTTCTTTATATATCCTGCATATTAATGCTCTATTGGAGGTGCAGGCAGTAAAGATTTACTCCTATTCTGTAGGCTCTTTCTTTACATTCTTGATTGTTTCCTTTGCTAAGAAGAAGCTTTTTAGTTTGATACCATTCCATTTATTAATTCTTGATTTTTTTGTTTGCTATTATTTCTTTAAAATTTGAGTTTTCATTTCCAAGAAGAAAAGAGTGCAAGAAAGAGAGGTTTGATCCCATGGAAGAGTCTCTGGAACTCACTCCTTCTATTCTGTTTTTTTCCTTGAGGATCCTATAGAAATTCTCCACGTGGGATGGATGGATGTGTCCTACTGTAGGTTTGACAGCTGTCCAGGAGAAAAACATTATAATTCTCCAACCCTGTCACATATCTATCATGTTGAGTCACCATTGTTTGAAGGAGGAAGGAGAGCCGAATGTCCTGTAACCCCAGCCTAAGACAGGGGGTCACAAGTTCATTGCCAGGATTAGCAATTGAGGGACACCTTCTATAAAATTCCCCCGTTCCTGCTTATGGGCAGAATCACAGCCTATGGGACAGGAGTCCCATGTGTTTTTTTCTTTGTGAGGAAAGCACAAACCTTCTTTTTGCTTTTTCTCAAAATTTTGTCCTCATTATTGGATTGGCATCTGGGACAAGGATCAACTTTTCAGCAATAGGAAGAAGAAAGAGAGAAAGGTGGGGAGCGGATGGGGACAGAGAGAAAGAACACAAAAAAAGAAAAAAAAACAGCAAAGCAAAAGAGAAGGGAGGGAGGGAAGAGAAGGGAGAGAAAGTCAGAGACAGAGACAGAGACAGAGTGAGTGTTGATTCTTGATTTTACTTCTAGTGCTTCAGGAATCTTGTTAAGGAAGTCTGTTCCTGAGCAGACATGATGTAGATTTGGGCCTACTTTTTCTTCTGTTAGGCACAGGGTCTCTGATCTAATGCCTAGTTCCTTGATCCAGCTTGAATTGAGTTTTGTACAGAGTAAGAGATACGGGTTAAATTATTTCCAGTTTTCCAGCACCATTTGTTGAAGAGGCTGTCATTTCTCCAGTGTATATTTTTGGTGCCTTTGTCTAGTATGAGATAATTATATTTATATGGGTTTGTCTCTGTGTCTTCTATTCTGTTCCGTTGGTCTTCATGTCTGTTTTGGTGCAATACCACACCATTTTTGTTACTATAGCTCTGTAGTTTATTTTAAGGTCTAGTATTGTGATGCCTCCTGCTTCACTTTTCTTGCTAAGGATTTGTTTTGGCTATTCTGGGTCTCTTGTTTCTCCAAATGCATTTCATGACTACTTTTTCTACTTTATAAATAAATGATTGGAATTTTAATAGGAATTACATTAAACCTATATAGCATTTTGGTAGTATGGTCACTTTGAAAATATTAACCCTGGAAGGCAAACCTTTTTTAAATGCATCATATCTCCTTTGATTTTTGAAACAGACTACAGAAACCAAGTTACCTTTTATATACATCACAAACTACCACTACAACAGCTGTAGCAGAGGCTAAAAAGTAGCCTGTTAGAAGTTGTTTGATATTTTGTATACATTTATACTTTGCTTTTCTTTGCAAAGAATTTGAGGCAGTTTGAAAAATTATATTTAATTTGGAAGAAAAAAAAGAATTGAAGAAATAAAGATGAGGAGAAAATACAGATTGGCAAACACTAAAGACAGGGAAAGTATTAATGGGAAGGAATATTGTCATAATCAATGGTCTAGCTGTACGTGACAGAAATCCAGCTTGAAACTGCCTGAGCATGAAATGGGAAATATTTGTCACATTAAAGGTATGGCAGGGAGTATGAGGGTGTAGATCAGTAGCAGAGCACAGTCCTGGCACATGCATGTCCTGGGTTCTATCCCGTGTACAATGCACAACAACAGCACTTTGACAGGAATGAGGAATGATGGAATGGTCTTGAAGTTATTCCCACTAGGACCCTTTCTGTATGTTCTTGCAAGCTCTTTCCTTCTTTACATTAAGGGAGTGAAAAAAAAGTAGATATTAACAGAAATAACTTGGGGTTGAGGTTGTGGCTCAGTGGTAGAGTGCTTGCCATGCATGTGTGAGGCACTGTTTGATCCTCAGCACCACATAAATATAAATAAATAAAATAAAGTTATTGTGTCCATCTATACTAAAAAAAAACTAAAAAAACAGGGATAACTTATAGATATGCATTCCTTACCCAAAGAACAGAAAATAAATCTTCAAGTTCACTTGAAATATTCAGAAAAAAATGAGTATATATTCATCCAGGTAAAATATTAAACAATAAAAAATATAGAAAGCAGGATCTTTGATAAAACTAGAAATTGATAAGAAAACTAGAAAATAAAAATACATTTCAACCTAGAAACAATTTAAATGTTCTCTCATCACAGGCACCAAATGAAAAGACAGACAGGAAAGACAGGCAAACAAATTAAAAGAACTCTTCAAAATAAAAATGATGAAAACATCAAATTTGTGCTACAATAAGATGATGGGCTAGGAAGATCTAGGCTCTCAGTCCCCTCATGAAAACATCAAGCAAACAACAAACTGCCTGAAATCATTTGGTGGGTGCTCTAGAAACAAGCCAAGAATCTGCACCAAGCAAGTGAACACCCAATCAGAAAAAAATCCATTCCTAGAATATTATATTTTATGGCATTGTGTTCACCTTCATTGTACCCCATCCCTACTACAGAAACTAGTCAACTCCTGTTGCCTCCCTTGGATCATAAAGAAAAGAGTGAAACCTGCTTTCAATATCCCGGTTAGTCTGAGAACCCCCAAGAGACTGATAAGTCTCATGTGACTCAGATCTTGCACAGTTATAGTGGCAGTTTAGATACCAGGTTGGAGGCTGCTGAAAGCAGTGGAAGCCACTATGGCATGTAAAAATTGCAAGAGATTTCAGACCTTCAGGTGCCTGGGGGCAAAAATTATGGGTATTTTTATACAAGAGAACATCTAAGTTCCTAAGGGAAAGCAGGGGTGGGACTTAGTGATATTAACACAAATGGAAGTAGCCATGTGTATAAGGTAATTGGAGGAAAAAGAACACTTACAGGCCTAGGGCAGACACATGCCCAGAAAAGGCATGGGAAGACCTTAATGCTTTAAGCCAGGTTAATTAGTGAAGGTTTTTGTCTATGTGAAGCCAGTTGGCAAAATTGAGAAAAGCCAAGTTTTCCTAAAAAGGTAGGTATCATAAGGTATGAAAAAAGAAAGCAGGCTAATTAAAAGGACAAGAAAAATAATTTCCAGGAACCAACTCAACTGAAACACAGGCTTCAGATTTACTAGACAAAGATTTTTAAAGTGCATTAAATATACTTAAAGAGCTAACAAAGAATGTAGGCAAAGAACTAAAGGAAATCAAGAAAACAATAAAGAACACAATGAGAATATAAACAAAGGTAAAATATTAAATATACCCAAACAGAAATTCACCTAAACAAAAATTCTGGAACTAAGAAGTGTAATATCTGAATTCACTAGCAGGGCATATTAGAAGAGTCAAACCGGTAAGAGAAAAGAATCTACATACATGAAGAGAAGTTAATTGAAATTATCAAGGAAAATAATGTAGAAAGTTAAGTATTACCTAAGGAACTTATGTGACACCATCCAACGGACCAATACACATATTATGGTAGTTCTAGAAAGGGGAGAGGTACAAACAGATGAAGAGTTTATTTGAAAAATAATGGCTGAAGCTGGATGAAATGTACATGCCTGTAATCCCAGTGGCTCTGGAGGCTAAGACAGGAGGATCACAAGTTCAAAGCGAGACTCAGCAACTTACCAAGGTCCTAGCAAGACCCTGTAACAAAATAAAAATATAAAAAAGGCTGGGGATGTGGATCAGTGGTAAAGCACCACTAGGTTGAATCCTCAGTGACAAAAAAAAAGAAGAAGAAAAATAATGACTGAAAACTTCCAAATTTGAGGAGATACATGAATACAAAAATATAAGATGCTAAATAAACTCCAGGAAGGAAAAACTCTGAAAAATCAAACTGTTCAAAGACAAAGAGAGATCTTGAAAGCAACAAGATAAAAGTGAATTGTAAAAGGCTCCTAAATAATATTCTCAGATTTCTCTATGGGCTAGAAAGCAGTAGGATAATATATTTAAGTTACTGAAAGAAAAGAAATATTAACAAAAATTCATATCTGGCAAACTCTCCTTAAAAATGAAGCAGGAATCAAGACATTCCCAGAAAAACAAAAGCTGAGAGAATTTAATACCAATAGAACTGCCCTAGAAGAAATGCTAAAGGGAATTATTCAAGTTAAAATAAAAGAATATTGACAGTAACTTAAAGCCATATGAAAATAAAAAATTCTCTGGTAAAACTAAATGAATGGACAAATATAAATACCGGTTTTATTGTAATTTGGTCTTGTATTTTCACTTTTTATTCTCTTATAGGATTTAGAAGACAAAAATAGAAAAAGTACAAAGCTGTATTCATGGGTAACACTATATAAAGACAATCTGTGACATCGGTGACAAAAATGCAGGGTGAGAGCAGTTTTATAAAAGACAAGAATTTTTTGTATGTAATGGAGTTGTGATTCCCATGGTAAACACAGAGAAAATGTCTACAGAATATACCTAAAAGAAAATGAGAAATTTATCAAAATGTATCACTATAAAAACATGTAGAAAGGCAAAAAAGAATGTGATATAAATTATAAGACATTCAGAAAACAAATAACAAAATGGCAATAATAAACCCTTCCTTATCCATAATTATTTTAAGTGGTGGATTAAACTCCTCAAAAGATATAAATTAGCTAAAGGATTAAAATGAAAATTATAAACAAATATGCCCATCAGAGACCCTAAATATGTGAAGCAAATACTGACAGAATCAAAGGGAGAAATAAATAGTAATAGTAGACTTCATTACCCGACCTTCAATAATGAATAGATAAACCCAATGGAAGATCAATAAGGAAATTGCTGGCCTGGTAATGACACTATATACCAATCACACAATAAAACAAACAAAAAGAGCTTGTCCCAACAACAGTAAAATGCACATTTTTCTCAAGTTCACATGGAATATCCTAGGATAGAGTACACGTGAGGCTACAAATCTAAATAAATTTCAAAGGCTGAAATACTACAAAGTATCTTCATCTAATAATAGTAGAATGAAACTAGAAATTGATAGCTGACAGGAAACTGGAAAAGCTACAAGTATGTGGAAATCAAATAATGTCTTCTTAAATAAGCAATAGGTCAAGAAGAAATCACAGGAGAAATTAGAAAATATTTTGAGACAAAGGAAAATGAAAACTACATACCCCAACTTTTTTTGTAAGAAGTGCTAAGAGGAAAATTTAGAGCAATGCTTGCTTACATTATTCAATGAATAAATATCTCAATTTGACAATTCTACAGATTAAGGAACTAGATGAAGAACAAACTAACCAAAATTTAGAAGAAAGAAGAAATAATAAAAATCAGAGCATGAACAAGATAAATAGAAAAATGATGGAGAAAAAAAAGTGAAACTAAGACCTGGTTCTTTGAAAAGACCAAAAAAATTATCAAATTTTTATATCTGGATAGACTAAGAAAAAGAATTAAAATCAGAAATGAAAGACTTTGCTACTATTTGTATAGATATAAAGAGAGTCATAGGAAATATTACGAACAAAGGTGGTTAATGTGGATGGAAATGAACAAAAACCTAGAAACACACACAGAACTGAATCATGAAGAAAGAGAAAATCTGAAAATATTACTAATAGTAATGAAATTAAATTTTTAAAAAATCCCAGAAGGAAAAACTCAGGACCAGATGGCTTCACTGTTGAATTATACCAAATACTTTAAAAATTAATATGAAGCCTCCTCAAACTCATATAAATATAATTGAAGAGGAGGACAATTTTCCAAACTTATTTTTTTGAGGCAGCATTAACCTAATACCAAAGCCAGAAAAAAGTCACTACAAGAAAACTACAAACAAATATCTTTGATGAATACTGATATAAATAAAAATCCTCAAAAAAAATCAGAATTCAACAACACATTGAAAGAATCATACAACATGATCAAGTGGTATTTATTCCTGGAGTACAAAGTTGATTCAACATACAAAAGCAAAATTAATCAGTGTCACACACATTAACTGAAAGAAACAAATCCTTCAAAGTTATTATTGATACAGAAAAAAACATTGTCTGGGTTGAACATCTTTTAATCATTAAAAACACTCAACAAACTAGGAATAGAGGGATGCTGCACCCCTCCCCTGACTCAGGCAATGGCAAGGCCCTACTGAGGTGGATGGCGCAAGGCGTCCATCCTCTGGAGGAACGCAGTATGTTTCTGGGAATGGGCTGATTTGTTTTTGTATTCCTTTAACAAGTATAGTTGCGATTTCTCATATGACCATTAAGTATGAAGGAAAAAACGACTTTCCCAATTAATGCAACTACTTCTAAAGAATAGATCTGTTTGCTCTAAATGCAATGATTCAGCTGTGGAGTATAAATTGTTAATGTCTAATGAAAAACTCCCTGTATTCCTGTCAAGGAAGTTTTTGAGAAATTAAATTAAAATCTAGAGAAGAAAAATTAATGTTAAGAAGACAGATTAGTGCTTAGTACTGGGCAACTTGTTCTTGTTCCTGTGCACAATGGTTTGTGCTCTTACTCTTGTTTGATTAAAATTAATAACAAGTCAACTACTTGCCGTAACCATGGCACCGGTTCCAGTCAGTAAGTCAAGAAAGAATAGTCAAGGTATAGGCCAATAGTTTGGGACATTTCTAACTATTATTAAAAGTTAACTAAGCAGAAACAGCTCAAAGCAAAACTCGAACTGAAAGTACAAATGCTTGCTTATGCATAAGCCAAGATACATTCTTCTATTCTAATTGTAGCTACGTAATATTTTGTTTCTTTGAATAATGATTCTGTTTTGTAACCACAAAGTACTGTGAGCCTGCTAAAATGAAAAGTATATATGATCAATTTCACAAGTAAAGATTGGGATCAATACCTTCACTTTGGTGTCTGTGTTGTTTCTCCACCCCTCTTTCGCCGACTCCTCACCATCCGTTCGTCTCCTGAGACCCCCTGTTGGAGCTGGTCTCCAACAGAGGGACACTACCTCAACATATGAAAATACCATATCTAACATAATAATGCTGAAAGACAAGCTTTCCTTGCAGATCAGGAATAAAACCAGGATGCCTGCTTTCACCATTTCTAAAACATAGGACTGTAATTCCTAGCCAGGGCAATTAGGCAAGAAAAAGGCAGGAAAAGCATCCAAATTAGAAAATATAAAAGTTTATGATCTGTTTGTATATGACATGATCTTCCATGTAGAAAATCCTAATGTTTATATACACACATTAATAAATGCATTTAAATAAGTTGAAAATACAACATCAACAGGCAAAAAATTGTTGTTTCTGCATATTAAAAATGAATGATCTGAAATTTTAAAAAATCAGTTCTGTTCATAATAACATTAAAAAAAAATAGATAAGGGCTTGGGTTGTGGCTCAGTGGTAGAGTGCTTGCCTACCATGCCTGAGGTACTACGTTCGATCCCCAGCACCACATTCAAAATAAATAAATAAATAAACAAAATACAGGTATTGTGTCCATCTACAACTAAAAATATTTTTTAAAAAAAGAAAAAGAAAAAGAATACTTGAGAACAAGCTTAACCAGCCAGGCACAGTGGTGCATGTAATCCCAGCAACTCAGGAGGCTGAGGCAGGAGAATTGCAAGTTCAAGGCCAGCCTCAGGGACTTATTGAGACATTGTCTCAAAATAATAATAAAAAAAATTAACAAAAAGGCAGGGGATGAAGCTCAGTGGTAAAGCACCCTTGAATTCAATAACCGGTAACAAAAAAATAAAAAAATAAGAATAAACTTAACTAAGAAAATAAAAGGCACTGTACTTTGTGCTGAAAAGTATGAAGTGATACTGAAAGAAATTAAAGAAGAAACCAATTAATGGAAAGCAAGTAATACATTTCATGGTCTGGGTCATAGATTGAAAGACTTAAGATGTTATTAAGTTATCAATATTAACAAATGTTAACAAAAGAAACCTACAGATTCAGTGCCATGCCTATCAAAACCCAACATTTTGTTCCAAAAATAGAAAAAACCATCTAAAATTCATGTGGCATTTCAAAGGTTCCTATCTCAGTCCATTTGTGTTGCTATCTGGATAATTTGTAAACAACCGAAATTATACAATTCTTGGGACAAGAAAGTTCAGAGTCTTGGTGTCTAGGAAGGCTACTCTGTGCTTCCAAGAGGAAGCCTGGATATGCTGCACCCTCTGGAGTGGGGTCTCTGTCCTCACATGAGAGAGGGGAACAAAGGCAAGAGAAAGCTCCCTTGACCCTGAGCCCTTTTATACAGTTGCTAATCCCACTCACAATGGCAGAACTCTCAGGATTTAATGTCCCCCCTCCCAAAAAAAAAGGCCTCACCTCTTAACACTGCTGCATTGGACCATTAAGTTTCAGTATAAACTTATTCATCTGGGGCAAAAAGAAAAAGTTGACTTGCCTTTTGCCATGGTTACTATTACTATTATCAGCTTGATTGGGTTATGGCAGCCAGATATTTAGTTAAACCCAGTGTAGAATGACTGGAGGGGACAAAAATCATTCAAATCATAACAAACTATGGATAGCCAGAATAATACCTGTGATACTGTGAAGTATATATTGGGTCTCTGTCCTCTTTCTTCCCATACAGTTCCTAAAACCCTTGGAATTGCCAGAATGATAAAGATGTCTTTTGTATTCCAACAAGATGACTGGTGGCTAGTCACCCTCTCAAGGGTCCCATTCCCAGCTTCAGGGTGGAGGCTTTGCTTCTAAAGGGGCTGAAAAAACTAAAATCTTTGTTATACCATTTTGAAATAAGAATTCATTTAAATGCCCATCAAAAAATAAATGATGTTTTATATAATTTATAATGTATAGTGTGTATTCCATTACACAGTGGAATATTATATAGCGACTAAAACAAATCAATTAGCACAGTAGTTTTCAGTATGGCCTCTGAACCAACAGCATTAACAACACTTGGGAAAAAAATCAATTCCCCCACCTCAGATCTACTGAATCAGAGCTCCCTTTTGTGAGGCCCAGTAATTTGCATTTTAACAAGGTCTCCAGGTGATTTTAACTTACATGAATCTTTGAAAGCCACTGAACTAAAACTAGGTCTATCACCATGGGTAAAAATCTTTGGAATATACTAAGGATGGCCAGTCATCAAAAGCAAGAATCAAAACAACACACAAATATCATAGCATGTTGCAATTACATAATGGAATGTATAGCGTGATTCTATAGCAGGCAAGCGTATCAGGACTCTCCAGAGAAACCACCAATAGGTTGTGCAGATGGAGAGAGAAAGAGGGATTTATTTAAGGAACACACTTACATAATTGTGGGGATTAGCAAGTCCAAACTCTTTAGAGCAGGCTGGCAAGCTACAGACATAGGGAAGAGGTGATGTTGCAGCATAAGCCTGAATGAAGGCTGACTGGAAGCAGAATTCCCTCTCCCCTTGGGAAGGGCAGTCTTTTCTTCTTAAGGTCTTTAACTAATTGGATGAGGCCCACCCAGTTCTGGAAGAGTAATCTGCTTTCCTCAAAGTCTACTGATTTCAATATTAATAAATAAAACCTTCACAATAGCATTCTACACTGGGGTTTTACCAAATATGTGGCTACTATAACCCAGCCAAGCTGACAGACAATAGTAACCATGGCCAAAGGCAAATCAACTTTTTCTTTTTTGTCCCAGAAGAATAATTTGGCCTCAGCTGAATACCAAGTGGTTTTAGTACCTCCTCAATGCAGTCTTTCTAGTCCAAGTGTGGCCCATGGAGCTCCAACACTAGCCTCACCTGGGACCTTGCCCAAAATGCAGAATTTCAAAGGAAATTGTGATACAGGTTATAACAGTGGTTTCACTTGGGTCATTATGGTAGGTGAAATAAACCTATCACAAAAACACAGATACCACATGATTCCATGAGTATAAGGTACCTAGAGTAGTCAAATTCATAGAAATGAAGTGGTGCTGTTTGACAGGGGCCAGGCAGGAGGTGGCAATGGGGAGCTAGAATTTTGTGGATACACAGTTTGCAAGATGAAAAGAGTTCTTAAGAGGGATGGTGGCAATGGTTGTACAATGTTGCATATGTACTTAATGTTACTGATATATCTACTTTAAAATTATTAAGAGGGTTAATTTCATTATGTGTATTTCACCACAGTTTAAAAAATTAATGCAGAATTTCTGAACCTACCAGTGATGGTGGGGGCGGGGCAAAAGGACAGTCAGTATAGTAATGAATGATTGGGTTAGGAAGATGGGTGGATTGAAAAGGAAATAAAATACTAATACCTCCAGAGCATTTCCCCTTCCGCCAACCTGTTGCCAAGGTTACCTGCCAGGGAATTGTTCCTCCCAGTTGTCAATGAAGTACCTTCTGGGTGGCTCCCTTCCTTTTCTTCTGGAGAGATATGGCACCCCTGGAAGGCTCCTTTCCCATCTTTTGGCAAGATAAAGGGAGGAGGGGGCATGAGAAGAAAGGGTAAAAGAATAGGACACCCCCACTCCCTCAGACACCCAGCTCTGGGACCCCTTCTTTTCGGGGAAGTCTATCTGTGTCCTTTGCGTAATGAAACTTGCTTTCTACGCTTGCCTCAGCATTTCTCGGGTGTTTAATCTTCAACACCAGGGAATGGGGCTTGGAACACTGGTATCATGTCTTGTGTCACCAGGACTCCCTGAATCTGAGTTTGTATGTTGGAAGATGTCTGGATTTTTGGAAGGAATATTAAAAATTAAGAAGCACTAAACCAGAAAGTCATCCTTCAACAGACACCCAATTTACCAGTGCATCGTTCTCAATCTTCCCAGTCTCCAGAACTGTGAAGAATAATTTGTTCATAAATAATTCAGTTTGTTGTATTTATTCTAGCATGGCAAATGGGTGACAACAAACACCTTCTCCTCCCCCAGAATCCTCCAACTCACGAGCCCTGTCTGAGAAGAAAGCAGGGTTGAGATTCGCCACACAGTGCACAGTTGAGTGATTTGTAAAAATAAATATATAAATCCTTATTTTTTTCCAATAAGCTATATATTTACTTGTCTAAATATTCAAAAGTAAACATATCTCCAGCACCACACAAAAAAAAAAGTAAACAGAGATGGCGGGGTGAAAACTCTACCTTTTATTCTTGTGCCCCAGCCAAATAGGGGCTTATCAATTTTTATCAAAGGAAAGTAAGCATATTCCAATTTTTGTGCATCCTTCTAGAGGTATTCTATGCAGCTATAAACAACAATCTATTAGGCATTTTGGTTTTCTCATTTAAAAATATATAAAATGGCCACAATGAGATACTACCACCCAACGACAAGAATGAATGACATAACAGTGATTCTATCAAGAGTGGATATGACTGCGATGACTGACATCCTCATATATTACTGGTTAACAGTATAAAATGTGACTACTTTCAGAAAGCGTTTAGCAGTTAAAGTTAACCATATACTATCCTATGACAGTAGTTTGACCTCAAGAAAACTGAATGCAGATGTCCACAAGAGGACTTGTAGTTCAGGGAAATTTTATAAAGTTAGAAACACCATAAACCCATCATAGGAATATGGATAAATTATGAATATTCACACAAGAGGATATCACTCAACAACAATAAAAAGAAGGAACTACTTATACATGCAACAACGTGGATGGATTTTTAAGACACGGTGGTGAGTGAAAGAAGCCAGACACAAAAGAACATGTACTATATGATTTTGTTTATATGAACTACAAGGCCAGGCAAAGCTAATCTATGACAGAAATGAGAACCGTGTTTACATGTTGGGAGGCTGGGCAGTGGAAACTGCCTGGAGAGGGACACCAGGGAACTTCCTGGGAGTGAGCAGAATGTTCTACATCTTGATCTGAGTGGCGATCACAGGGATGGATAAATACATAAGATGAATTGAACTGCAGTCTTCATGTTTGTGGATGTTTTTTTTTTAATATTTATTTTTTTTATTGTTGGTCATTCAAAACATTACATAGTTCTTAATATATCATATTTCACAGTTTGATTCAAGTGGGTTATGAACTCCCATTTTTACCCCATATACAGATTGCTGTATCACATCAGTTACACTTCCATTGATTTACATATTGCCAATCTAGTGTCTGATGTATTCTGCTGTCTATCCTATTCTCTACTATCCCCCCTCCCCTCCCCTCCCCTCCCCTCCCCTTTTCTCTCTCTACCCCCTCTACTGTAAATCATTTCTTCCACTTGTATTATTCTTCTCTTACCCCTCATTTCCTCTTATATGTAATTTTGTAAAACCCTGAGGATCACCTTCCATTTCCATGTGATTTCCCTTCTCACTCCCTTTCCCTCCCACCTCTCATCCCTGTTTAATGTTAATCTTCTTCTCAAGCTCTTCGTCCCTACCCTGTCCTTGGTTACTCCCCTTATATCAAAGCAGTCATTTGGCATTTGTTTTTTAAGGATTGGCTAGCTTCACTTAGCATAATCTGCTCTAATGCCATCCATTTCCCTCCAAATTCTATGATTTTGTCATTTTTTAATGCAGAGTAATACTCCATTGTGTATAAATGCCACATTTTTTTATCCATTCATCTATTGAAGGGCATCTAGGTTGGTTCCACAATCTTGCTATCGTGAATTGTGCTGCTATGAACATCGATGTAGCAGTGTCCCTGTAGCATGCTCTTATTAGGTCTTTAGGGAATAGACCGAGAAGGGGAATAGCTGGGTCAAATGGTGGTTCCATTCCCAGCTTTCCAAGAAATCTCCATACTGCTTTCCAAATTGGCTGCACCAATTTGCAGTCCCACCAACAATGAACAAGTGTACCCTTTTCCCCCGCATCCTCTCCAGCACTTGTTGTTGTTGGACTTCAAAATGGCTGCCAATCCTACTGGAGTGAGATGGTATCTTAGGGTGGTTTTGATTTGCATTTCTCTGACTGCTAGAGATGGTGAGCATTTTTTCATGTACTTATTGATTGATTGTATGTCCTCCTCTGAGAAGTGTCTGTTCAGGTCCTTGGCCCATTTGTTGATTGGGTTATTATCTTATTGTCTAATTTTTTGAGTTCTTTGTATACTCTGGATATTAGGGATCTATCTGAAGTGTGAGGAGTAAAAATTTGTTCCCAGGATGTAGGCTCCCTATTTACCTCTCTTATTGTTTCTCTTGCTGAGAAAAAACTTTTTAGTTTAAGTAAGTCCCATTTGTTGATTCTTGTTATTAACTCTTGTGCTATGGGTGTCCTATTGAGGAATTTGGAGCCCGACCCCACAGTATGTAGATCATAGCTAACTTTTTCTTCTATCAGATGCCGTGTCTCTGATTTAATATCAAGCTCCTTGATCCATTTTGAGTTAACTTTTGTGCATGGCGAGAGAAAGGGATTCAGTTTCATTTTGATGCATATGGATTTCCAGTTTTCCCAGCACCATTTGTTGAAGATGCTATCCTTCTTCCATTGCATACTTTTAGCCCCTTTATCAAATATAAGATAGTTGTAGTTTTGTGGATTGGTTACTGTGTCCTCTATTCTATACCATTGGTCCACCCGCCTGTTTTGGTACCAGTACCATGCTGTTTTTGTTACTATTGCTCTGTAGTATAGTTTGAAGTCTGGTATCACAATACTGCCTGATTCACACTTCCTGCTTAGCATTGTTTTTGCTATTCTGGGTCTTTTATTATTCCATATGAATTTCATGATTGTTTTAACTATTTCTACAAGAAATGCTGTTGGGATTTTGATTGGCATTGCATTGAACTTATAGAGAACTTTTGGTAATATCGCCATTTTGATGATGTTAGTTCTGCCTATCCATGAACAGGGTATATTTTTCCATCTTCTAAGGTCTTCTTCTATATCTCTCTTTAGGGTTCTGTAGTTTTCATCGTATAAGTCTTTCACCTCTTTTGTTAGGTTGATTCCCAAGTATTTTATTTTTGGGGGGGATATTGTGAATGGAGTAGTTGTCCTCATTTCCATTTCAGAGGATTTATCGCTGATATACAGGAATGCATTTGATTTATGCGTGTTGATTTTATATCCTGCCACTTTGCTGAATTCATTTATTAACTCTAGTAGTTTCTTTGTAGACCCTTTTGGGTCTGCTAGGTATAGAATCATGTCATCTGCAAATAGTGATAATTTAAGTTCTTCTTTTCCTATTTTTATGCCTTTAATTTCTTTCGTCTGTCTAATTGCTCTGGCCAGTGTTTCGAAGACTATGTTGAACAGAAGTGTTGAGAGAGGGCATCCCTGTCTTGTACCAGATCTTAGAGGGAATGCCTTCAATTTTTCTCCATTCAGAATGATGCTGGCCTGTGGCTTATCATAGATTGCTTTAACAATGTTGAGGTATGATCCTGTTATCCCTAATTTTTCTAGAGTTTTGAACATAAAGGGATGCTGTACTTTGTCAAATGCTTTTTCTGCATCTATCGAGATGATCATATGGTTCTTATTTTTAAGTCTATTGATGTGGTGAATAACATTTATTGATTTCCGTATATTGAACCAGCCTTGCATCCCAGGGATGAATCCTACTTGATCATGGTGTATAATTTTTTTGATATGTTTTTGAATCCGATTTGCCAGAATTTTATTGAGGATTTTTGCATCTAGGTTCATTAGAGATATTGGTCTGTAGTCTTCTTTCTTTGAAGTGTCTTTGTCTGGTTTAGGCATCAGGGTGATGTTGGCCTCGTAGAATGTATTTGGAAGTTCTCCCTCTTTTTCTATTTCCTGAAATAGCTTGAAAAGTATTGGTGTTAGTTCCTCTTTAAAGGTTTTGTAAAACTCTGCTGTATACCCATCCGGTCCTGGGCTTTTCTTAGTTGGTAGTCTTTTGATGGTTTCTTCTATTTCCTCTATTGTTATTGGTCTGTTTAGGTTGTCTATATCCTCCTGACTCAATCTGGGCAGATCATATGACTTAAAAAATTTATCTATGCCTTCACTATCTTCTATTTTATTGGAGTATAAGGATTCAAAATAATTTATGATTATCTTCTGTATTTTTGAAGTGTCTGTTGTGATATTGCCTTTTTCATCCTGTATGCTACTCATTTGAGTTCTCTCTCTTCTTCTCTTTGTTAGCATGGCTAAGGGTCTGTCGATTTTATTAATTTTTTCAAAGAACCAACTTTTAGTTTTGTCAATTTTTTCAATTGTTTCTTTTGTTTCAATTTCATTAATTTCAGCTCTGATTTTAATTATTTATTGCCTTCTATTCTTTTGCTGTTGTTTTGCTCTTCTTTTTCTAGGATTTTGAGATGAAGTATGAGATCATTTATTTGTTGTTTTTTTCTTTTTTTAAGGAATGAACTCCAAGCAATGAATTATCCTCTTAGAACTGCTTTCAATGTGTCCCATAGATTCCGATAGGTTGTGTCTGTGTTTTCATTTAGCTCTAAGAAGTTTTTAATTTCCTCCTTGATGTCTTCTAAAACCCATTGATCATTCAGTAACCTATTGTTCATTCTCCAAGTGATGCATGATTTTTCCTTCCTTCTTTTATCGTTGATTTTCAGTTTCATTCCATTATGATCAGATAAGATGCATGGTATTATCTCTACTCCTTTATATTGTCTAAGAGTTGCCCTGTGACATAATATATGATCTATTTTTGAGAAGGATCCATGTGCTGCTGAGAAAAAAGTGTAACTGCTTGATGTTGGGTGGTATATTCTATATATGTCAATTAAGTCTAGGTTGTTAATTGTGTTATTGAGTTCTATAGTTTCCTTATTTAACTTTTGTTTGGAAGATCTGTCCAGTGGTGAGAGAGGTGTGTTGAAGTCTCCCATGATTATTGTATGGTAGTCTATTAGACTCTTGAACTTGAGAAGAGTTTGCTTGACGAACATAGCTGCACCATTGTTTGGGGCATATATATTTATGTTGTGGTCTATTTGATTCTTGAACTTGAGGAGAATTTGTTTTATGAATGTCGAAGCACCATTATTTGGTGCATAAATATTGATAATTGTTATGTCTTGTTGGTGAATGGTTCCTTTTAACAGTATATAATGTCCTTCCTTATCCCTTTTGATTAACTTAGTCTTGAAGTCGATTTTATTCGATATGAGGATGGCCACCCCTGTTTGCTTACGAGGACCATGTGCGTGGTATATTTTTTCCCAACCTTTCACCTTCAGCCTGTGTATGTCTTTTCCAATCAGATGTGTCTCCTGGAGGCAGCATTTTGTTGGATTTGTTTTTTTAATCCATGATACCAGCCTATGTCGCTTTATTGGAGAGTTTAAGCCATTAACGTTTAGAGTTACTATTGATATATGGTTTGTACTTCCATCCATGTTTGATTATTTATCCTTTTTTAAAAATTTTTAGTTTGTTTCTCCATGATTATCTTTCTCCTTGCCCTCTGTCTTTACCAAGGCACTTCCCACAGATGGTTTTGGTTATTGTTTTTCATTTCTTCCTCGTGTAGTGTTTTGCTCAAAATGCTTTGCAATGCTGGTTTTCTGGCTGCAAATTCTTTTAACTTTTGTTTATCATGAAAGATTTTTATTTCGTTGTCATACCTGAAGCTTAATTTTGCTGGATACAGAATTCTTGGTTGGCATCCATTGTCTTTCGGTGTTTGAAATACATTGTTCCATGACCTTCTTGCTTTCAGTGTCTGTGATGAAAAATCCGTTGTTAACCTTATTGCTTTACCCCTGAATGTAATCTGCCTCCTTTCTCTTGTAGCTTTCATTATTTTCTCTTTGTTCTGTATATTGGATATCTTCATAACAATGTGTCTTGGCGTTGGTCTACTGTGATTTTGTGTGCTCGGTGTCCTGAATGCATCTTCAATTTATATATCTGTTTCCTTTTTTATTTCTGGAAAGTTTTCTGTAATTATTTCATTCAGCAGGTTACTCATTCCCTTGGTTTGAATCTCTGTACCTTCTTCTATCCCGATGACTCGTAAGTTTGTTTTTTTTATGTTATCCCATAATTCTTGGATGTTTTTCTCATGATTTTTTTACCAGGCTTTCTGAGTTGGCTAGACTGTTTTCAAGATGATATATTTTGTCTTCATTATCTGATGTACTGGCTTCTACTTGCTCCACTCTGTTAGTGACACTCTCAATTGAGTTTTTAATTTGGTTTATCGTTTCCTTCATTTCTAGAATTATTGTTTGATTATTTTTTATAATCTCTATCTCCTGATAAAGATGCTTAACTTCTTCTTTTATCTGTTTATGTAATTCATTCTCAATGTGTTCTTTCACTGCTTGAATTTGCTGTCTCGTATCCTCTTTAAGGTTCCATTCCATCTGTCTAAGGTGTTCCTTGAGTTCTTTATATGACCATTTTTCTGATGACTCTAGGTCCTCCTGAATATGTAGGCTGTCCTGCCTTGTTTGTACTCCTTTTCTTCCTTGCTTTTTTGAAGCTGCTCATGTTACTTCTTGTTCTGTTTGACTGCTGAGTTACTGTTTACTCCTATAAATTTATTTGATGCTTGGGAGGAAAGGTATTAGAAGGGAAGGGAAGAAGTCACTAAAGAGAATGAGAGTAAGCAGGTAGAATTCAAGGAAGGGGGAATAAGAAAATTGAAAATAAATGAAAAGACAAAAGAAGAAAAAAAATAGGAAATAAAAAATGAAAAAAATTAAAAAAAATAATAAAAAAATAAAAATTAAAATTAGAAGAAAAAAAATTTTTAAAAATTGAAAAAAAAATTTAAAAAACAACAAGAAAGAAAAATGAAAATGAAAGAAAAAACACAAATCAAAAAAAAAAAAAACCTAATAAATGCAGTCTTAGAGTTTGATTAACTTCTCTTTCCGTAGGTGGTGCTGTGCCCACTAGGCCAAGCTTCTCCTGTCAATACGCGGGAACCAATCACTGTGCAGCAGCTCCTCCTCCCAGACTGGGCGAGTCTCCAATCCTGAGTGCCTAGGGCCTCCTCTTGTGTCTAGTCACTTCCCCACTTTTCCTCTAGCCAGGCCCCTCTCACGGGTGCCGCTCACCACAATACTGGCTATACGCCAGGTCTGCTGCTCCCGGGAGCCCTGTTTTCATGAACGACTGGGCACACTCTCCCAGTTTGCCATTCCCTCAGACCCTAAGTTTGTAGAGCTTGGGGCTGAGAATCCTCAGCAAATTTTACTTGCCCTCCGGTAGCCACGCCCCCGGTAGCTGGTGCAAGAGACATTAGTTGTCAGCACTGGTGGGAGCGGTAGCCAGGAGTTCCTCGCCACGGGTCCCGTGCCACGTCTGATTCCCTCGGTCTGGCTATTGCACTCACGGGAGAGCTGGGAGGGGCCCTTACGGGAGAGCTGGGAGGGGCCCTTAAGGTTTCCCCGATGTGTGGAGAGGGAAGGCTAGGGAATTACACACCTGTAGCCGCAGGTTTCAATGAAGTTATCTCCTCTGCCGCAGTCGGGTGACGTCAGTTCTCTGCCATGGTGGTATCTCTTGCAAATGGCGACAGTTCGTTTCCCTTTGCTGGGTGACCAATGCAACGGGTGGGTCCTTACAGTCTCTCCCAAGCTCTGTTTCAAACCTGTGGCCACTACCTATGAAGGCTCGGTTGGCATTTACCTCCGTAGAAACAGAAGGGCCGACCAGTTGTTTCAGCCGGATGGATTAGTGCTCAGTCACAGCTCTTTGTCTGCGGGAAGCAGGCGAACGGGAGCTTGAATTCAGCTGATCCGGGCTCAGTGTGTGTTCTGAGATGCCCAGACTGTTGGCCCCAGATCCACGTCAGCTCAGCATTGCCTAGTGATCCTGAGCAAACAGAATTTAGATTGTTTACGACTCCCTACACCCGCACAGCTGAAGAGGTCAGAGACTTGATCTCTCCGCGCCCGCCGCCATGTTGGAATAGGAATCTGGTTTTTAAAATTCTGTAATTATATGTACTTAGTTCTTGCCCAATTCTTTACCTTTTCAATGTCTCATTTTCTTTATAGATTGGGCAGAGTCTCTTCTGCCCTGTTAGGGAATGCCCCTAGAGCACCACCTTCACTGAATATGGTTTTGAGGAGTAGTCAGATCATTCCTGACTTATAGAATAATGAAATAAATAAAAGAAAGGCTTGCATAATCATAACTATTCCAAAAGAAATAAAGAAATTTGGTTCACCAAATGTTACTAAATGTGACAGGCCAAAATAAATTCTGCCAGGGAAAAGAGTTAATAAAGGAAAAAGGAAGATATAAAGAAAGAACAAAAGAAAAAAAGAAAGAACAAACAACCTCAGGGTGCTGAAGTTCTTTTAAAACATAAAGGCACAGAAATAAGCCCTTAATGTAAGGATTGATAGATTTAATTCCTTAAGTCAAAAACACAACAGAAATAAAACTAAAATGAAAACAAATTAGGGAAACTATTTGTAGCATATGTGACAGATTTATGTCTTTATTGTATAGGGAAATAAGCTATGTGTGTAAGGATGGATATGAAAGGATTTTATAATAGTGATAAATTAGATAATTCAGTTTGTAAAATAGGAGTAACTTATGGAATGGTCAAAAAAGAATATTACATATTCTTACAAATTTGGGCATAAACAAATATTCTGAAAGGAATATACATAAAGGTATATAGACCATAAATAAAGTACTTAATAATATTTAGAAAATAATCACATCTTATTCAATTAAAATTGTTAGAGCATGCTTAGTATGATACAAATTTTTATGTAAGTGGATATTTTGACAAAACTACCAAAATGATTAGTTTAAAAGATGTGATTTTGGGCATTAAAATTTTTCTTTTCATTTTTTATTTTCCAAAATTTCAACACTGAATATAGAGAATTTAATGCAAACTAAATATATTACTTTAAGGTCACAGCATAAGCAGATTAAACATAAACAGTGAGTAGAAAAATATTACAACGTATTTTTTAAAAGTTAGTATTCTTCCCTTGATACCTGTTCCCCTTTCCTGGGCTTAATCCTAATTTTATCCTATTGTTGAAATACTTGGACAGAGCTGTCACAAATCTCATATTAAGAATTTACAGCACAGAGAAAATAAGTAGAATTGCTATAATTGTCCAATCATAAAGTTAAATAAAGTTATGTTAATGCAAAGGTAGAATAATGTACACCTATAAAATATGCATGTTTAAAAGAATAGTGTTATGAAGAAAGTAAATTGCACAGTGCTCCCTTCAAAATGATCCAAATTACATCCTTGTTCAAGTATCTCCTTTTGGAGAAGACTTCCCTGACCACTCCATTTAAAGTCACAAACCCTCCACTCTGCCTGCATATTACTCTGGCTACCATACTTAACCTGCAGTTTTTTGCATACACTTGGCATCCTCTACCATACCACATCATTTTGTTTTTATTATGATGATTGTTCATTGTCTGTTTCCCCATAGAGTGTACCTAATGAGAATTCAGTGAAGGAGTGGATGAATGAATGTGGATAGATACATATAAAAATTAGAAAGAAAAAAAAATAATAGCTGGTTTTAGATGGGTGTGATTATAGGAGTAAATATTTTCTTTAGATTTCTTAGATACACAAAATTTCTGTGGTGAACATGAGTGCATGCATCACTCAATCATTCTAGATAATTCTGCATTTTCAAAGGTTTTCCAGGGAAATGATTTTACTACCTTTCTCCTCAGCCTGTGTCAGTTTTAATATTCTAAAAGAACCAAGAAATGTTTCTTTCTGTCTAATTCAGCTCGATTGCCACTGGAAGGTTCAAGAGTGCCTGTGGGTATAGTGTCAGACATTAGGACAGGTGGTGAAGACAAGAAAAAGAAGAGAGATGCATTCTTTCAATGACAGAGTAATGACAATGGAAAGAAAGGCAAGTGGGAGGAGAGAAGAGGAAAGATGCCACATTATGGGTTGTGAATATTTGTGCCTCCTCTTAGGTGCTAGCACCCTGTGGTGGATGCTGAAGGATACCTGAAGATGATTGCACAACACAGTCCTGGTGCTCAAGGAGTTTACAACATGATAGGAAGCTCTTGGGCTCATACTTACTTCTTGTTTGCTTCCTTAGCCAGCATATATTGACTTCAGGCATGCAACTCATTGATGACTGCATTTAGTGGCCCTCTGATGAGTACAGAGCCAGACACTCAGTGTCATAAAACTGTTTTGATTGTAAAAAGTGACTCCTTTCAATTTTCCTTCAATGGATTATCTCCCGAGGCTTTATCTGTGGCTTTATTTTGTTGGATACTATCTTTTTGCTTTGTTTTAATCCTTGACTAGCTTTTCCTTAACACAATCATGATACATGCTTAGAAGGTTCAGAACAACTTAAGACTGGCCAGGATGAAACCCAAACAGGTAAATTTGGAATAGGAAAGAGAATCACATTAAAATTCCCGAGCAAAACACAAATGACCTTTAGTTTTTGTTTTGTTTTTTAATATATATATATATATATATATATATATATATATATATATATGTTGTAGATTGACACAATATCTTTATTTTATTTATTTATTTTTATGTGGTGCCAAGGATCCAACTCAGTGCCTCACACATGCTAGGCAAGCGCTCTAGGGCTAAGCCACAACCTCAGCCCAACCTTTGGTTTTGTAGTTGCAGATATTGGTTTCTGGCATCTCTGTTTTTCTCTAGAACTTGAAAAATTGCCTGTCAGGCTGGTATGATCCTGCTTCTACCTTCTAAGAGATGATAAATACTAAACTAAGCTGGTCATTCCAGTCACAGAATAGTCTTGCAAAGCAAACTTTGAGAGTTGGTTTTTTTTGTTTTGTTTTGTTTTGTTTTGTTTTTAGAAATGAAGTTTCTTCAACTTTCCCTTGTTATCATCTATTTTATAATCATATTTCTTCAGTAAATATGTTCTAGATCTTCCACTCTTCTGAAGCTGTGGGATCCTGTCTGACACCAGAGTTGTGTTAATTCTCATGTGTTAAGTATGCCTTGGCTCTGATTTTGAATCATACATTTTGAATTTTTTACATTCAGATAAAATGTATGTCTTAAGGCACCAGTGTTACCAGTAATCAGTGTTGCTGATTTATATGCACCTTCAAGCTATTTGTGCCCTATCCTTTCTGCTCCCAGACTGCTGAGTTTCTGTGGTTTGGTGGACTCCATAGGAACTGAAATCAGGAGACCTAGGATCAGGTTCCAACTCTGTCCCTTTCTGCCTCTGTGGCCTTGGTTAAATTTGGTTCAAGTCCCTGAACCTACATTGGGCTGTTATGAGCATTAATCAGAAGAGCAAATGAAAAAAAATGTTTCCCTAACTGGAATCAGAAATACAAAACTTCCCCCTTTATTCCTGTTTTTGTTGTTTTGTGTAGGGTGTCCCTTGAATCTGCCCTTGCTCCTTTCTGTCAAAATGCACTCTTCCTCCAACTCCTTCTGAGTTAAATCACATCTGCTTTCAGATGCCAACAGTCAGAGCTCCAGGAAGACTCCACGTATTTATTAACTGGGGAGTTTCCCCTTCAGATAGGCTTAACAGGGCCATGCACCTTTGCTCCTTAGCTCTTGGAAGAGTTGGAGATTTCCATTGATCTATAAAATTATTTTATTATTAAAATTCCACATGACTGAAGAGGCACATCACCTGGATCCTGCTCCTGGCTGAGGCTTACCAGATGTGTGCCCTGTAAGAAACGCCTCTGAGCTTCAGCCCTTGAACCTGTAACATAGAGAGGATTGCACTGCCTACTCCACAGGGCTGCTCTGAGAAGTGGTTGGACCAGTGCATGTAAGCCACTTAAGCTGTGATGGACACACAGTCAACTCTCAGTGAAAGTTGCCTGCCACTGAGAGGGGCATTTGTCTTCTTCACTTGCCACCAGCATGGGAGGGAGCTTTATAAGAATCATGGCTTGTCTTTCAAATGCAAGGACAAAGCCTGGTTTAGAATAAATGTTTAATAAAGCTTTTTTTGAATGTAATAATAAATGATTAAGTGCATGGATTTAAAGTCTAAACTGGGACTCATATTAAAATGCTGGGATTTTAATAATTTTATTATTCATGTTGTATTCCCCTAAGTTGTAGCTAAAACACTGATCAGTTTTATGTATACCATAAATTTTCATCAGTTATATTGCCTAGTTTGTTGTTGTGTCAAAAATAATAATCATTTATCAACATGCAAAGAACTCTGCTAAGCATTTTGAATAACACAACAAATGACTCTCTCTCTCTCTATTCAAGATCTGCCTGGAAAGTTTTAACAAAGCACCAATATAAGTCTCCTGTATAATACCCAAAGAGGAGCAGTCAGTTCTACCTGTTGGTGGCAGATGGTGGAGAACACTTAGCCATAGGTCAAGAAAAGATGGAAAAAATAAAAATTACTAGCTTGCTTCTCCTCCCTCATCAAATCCATAATTTTGTTACTACTAAGATAACTCGGGATTTACTTTTCTTACCCTCTGCCCTATAATTGCATTTTTTTCTCTTAATGGAGAGTTCTAAAGCTTTTTTTTATAGACACCTTGAATAATTTTCACAATATTAATTTTTTTGGTGTTAAAAATCAAGGAATGATGGGCTGGGGATGTGGCTCAAGCAGTAGCGCGCTCTCCTGGCATGCGTGCGGCCTGGGTTCAATCCTCAGCACCACATACAAACAAAGATGTTGTGTCCACCGAAAACTAAAAAATAAATATTAAAATTCTCTCTCTCTCTCTCTCTTAAAAAAAAAAAAAGGAATGAGGGCTGGGTATGTGGCTCAGGCCATAACACACTCGCCTGGCATGCGCAGCGTGCTGGGTTCCATCCTCAGCACCACATACAAATAAAATAAAGATGTTATGTCCACCAAAAACTGAAAAATAAATATTAAAAAATTCTCTCTCTTTCTCCCTCTCTCTCTCTCTTTAAAAAAAATCAAGGAATGATTGTAAATGTAAAGAAAAACTTACACTGAGACAGCAAAAAGTTTGTTAATTAATTAGATTATATAAAACACATTCTTTTCAAGAAGAAATAAATATCTCTAAAAGACATCTGCATTTCCATGTTCACTGCAGCATGATTCTATGATGTGGAATCAACCTAGGAGTCCAACTACAGAAGAATGGAAAAAGAAAATGAGATTTATAAAATGGAGTATGGTTTGGTTTTAAAAAATAAGAAAATGTTGTCATTTGTGACAGCATGGATGAACCCAGAGGACCTGTTGCTAAGTGAAATGAGCAAGCCAACCAGACATAAACACTGCTTAATCCCACTTGCATGTGGAATCTAAAAAATTTGATCTCGTAGTCCCAGAGAGTAGATTGGTGGTTTTGAGAGACTAGAGAAAACTGGAGATGCTGGTTAAAGAATAAAGACGTTCAGTTTTGCAGGATAAGTAAGTTCTGGATTTAATATATACTTAATAATACTACACTGTATTCTTGAAATTTGCTGAGAGATCTTAAATATTCTCACTACACATGTGAGCAACAATTAGGAGAGGTGAAAGATATGTTAATTAGCTTCATTGTGGAATCATTTCACAATGTGTGTATTTATAAAAAAATCACATCAGACCCCTTAAATATATACAATTTTAGTTTGTAAGCTATACCTCAATAAAGGTATAAAGGAAAAATAAAATGCGTTCCTTTTTGTTTCAAAGCAATTGTGTCTGTTTCAGTGAATTATGAAAAGAACACATATTTTCAAGTTTGTAGTTTATTATAAGCAACTGCATCTCGAAAAGTAAATCTCCTAGGTAAGAACTTATCTTAAAGGTGCTTATTTGTGATATTATATGCAATAAAACATTTTCTTGGTTGAGCAGGTGGTTTTAGAGGATGACACTTTTATCAGATATGGCAGCCACAATGGTGTCCTGTGACCTTATGACTCTCCATCTTCTTTGTTACCAGGGTTTATCTCCCTAGAGGCCCCATGCCAAATAGTTGGGTGATTTTTCACCTTATATACAGAGAAAGCCTGGGCATAAGATCCCAGGGGGTACAGAAGGAAGTTTCTGGGAAAGATTTTCCCCCTAATTACAAACAAAACAAAACACTTTTTTTCTGCCTTGACATTGTTTTAGAAAGATGAGATGTCTGGGGTCACAGCAGCCTTCTTAAGATTCTTAGATAAAAGCCCACATAATAAACATATTATAGCAGAAAGATGTGAAGAATCTAGGCTCCTAATGACATCTCCAACTGCTGTACTCTTCTTCCTGGTGTGTGAAAAAATAGAAGTGTTTGTGCTAAACTATCTTTTACATTTTTTTATTTGTTTTAATTAGTTATACATGACAGTAAAATGCATTTGTGCACTTTGATATATCATACATAGATGGGGTATAATTTCTCATTTTTCTGAGTGTACACGTTGCAGAATCATTTGGTCATGTAGTCACATTACATGTACATACAGTAATAATGTCTGTTTCATTCTACTTTCTTTCCTATCCCTACATCTCCTCCCTTTCCCTCCCCTCGCATCACTTCCCTCTGCCTAATCTAAGGTAATGCTATTCTTCCCTAGTGCCTCCCCCCGCCTTATTGTGAATTTAGCATTCACATATTAGAGAAAACATTCGGCCTTTGGTTTTGTGGGAGTGGCTTATTTCTCTTAGCATGATATTCTCCAACTCTAGCCATTTACTGGCAAATGCCATAATTTCACTGTAATTTAAAGATGAATAATATTGCACTGAGTATATATACTACATTTTCTTTATCCATTCATTTATTGAGGAACACCTGGTTTGGATCCATAGTCTAGCAATTGTGAATTGAGCTGCTATAAACATTGATGTGGCTGCATCACCATAGTATGTTGATTTTAAGTCCTTTGGGTGTAAACCAAGGAGTGGGATAGCTGGGTCAAATGGTAGTTCCATTCCCAATTTTCTGAGGAATCTCCACACTGCTTTCCCTAGTGGTTGCACGAATTTGCAGTCCCACCAGCAATGTATGAGTGTGCCTTTATCACCACATCCTTGCCAACATTTATTGTTGCCTGTATTTTTTGATGATTGTCATTCTGACTGGAGTGAGATAAAATCTTAGAGTAGTTTTGATTTGCATTTCTCTAGTTGCTAGAGATGTTGAACACTTTTTCATATATATATATATATATATATATATAGACAAATATTTTGGAATTTTTCAGTGGTTGTGATTGCCTTATTTGTTGATCAATTGTATTTCTTCTCTTGTGAAGTATCTGTTCAGTTCCTTAGCCCATTTATTGATTGAGTTATTTGCTTTTTGGGGGTTAAGTTTTTTGAGTTCTTTGTATATCTTAGAGATTAATGCTTTATGGGAGGTGCTGATTATTCTGTTATAAGCTGTCAAATATATATGATACAACGGTGCCTTTAGGCCCATATAATGCAAGACCAAACTAAGTAACTTATTTTCAAAATGGGCCTTTGTGGATCCATGAAATATTTAAAAAGGGTGATGGGAGTGAGAAATTATAAGTTCCACCATTTCACTTCTAACATCAACTAGTTAAGCGATTATTGCTGAAGAAGTCATAGATGCTTTTCCATGTTTAATTTCCTTACCTGCAAAATGAGGGATTTGCATTGAGAAAGTGCTTAGGTTCCTTGCAATCTTACCATTCTTGGATTCTAGGTTAATAGCAGTGTCAAGGTTTGGGTTCTCCGAAGAAGCTTACTGAACCACCCATATGTTTGGAGAGGTTTAATAGGAAGTGCCTTGGTATTAGCACCTGTGGAGGAGATGGGACAGATGCAAGTTGAACTAGAGGGAGAAGGTGAGCTGCCATGTGGTCTCAATGGAGGCCTCTGCCAAGCCTATGGGGTTGCTGAGGGTGTGGTACTGGAATTGAAGAAACTGGAGCCTTTCCTACCCCCACATTAGTCACAGCAGGAGGCTGCCCCAGGAAAAGCGTGCAACCTTGGGTGAAGTGGCTCCTCTCCACCAAAGTCAATCCACATCCAGGCTGGTGGCCAAGGGCTCTCTGTGGAGAGCTCCCCTGCAGCTGGGGCTTTCATTCCTGAAGGGGATCTGAGCAACACACCCACCAGAGATAGGAACCAAAGCTCACCTGTGTTAACAACGTAAGCTTCTTCTCCTTTCTAATCACTGAATTAAAATTAAGCATAGAAAAATTTCAAACTTCTTCAAAAGTAGAAAGAATTGCATAATAAGCTGCCACTTACTTATCCCTTCAGCCTCAATTGTGACCTGTGGACGACCATTCTTGTTTCATGTATTCCCTCTCTCTACATTTCCTCCCCCTCGGCTGGAGTACTTTAAAGCAAACTCAAAATATTATAATAATTAATTATGGTTGATTAAACAGTATACTATAGATTATTTAGGATATCCACATGTGTCTCTAATCTTAATGTTTTCATCTATGAGAATATTTTAAATTACAATCTCAACATATAGCTTTTTCTCCCCTCCTCTATGAATTAATTGCAAGGGCTTTTCAGGATCCCCAAAGAGATCTTTCAGGCATAGGAGTTTTCATTTGCCCCTTTTTCACCCTATATAGGAAACTAAAAAGTGTGACCCTGGGTTTTAGGCTGGGAGTGTAGGTCCCATCACTAGCTGAGCCCTTTAGGGGCTCCTAGTGGGGAGTGATTTTTGCTCATCAGTGAGTGGCAGGCTGTGGAGCACGGCTTGGAAAGTGATGATTTTCTAGTTCCCAAGGTCAGTAGGAGTAGGTTTTAAAATAGTGCTTGTTTTTACTATGCCCTCACTTTTCAAAAATTTTTCCACATAATGGCCCTGTTCAATCATTTTCATTTCCAAACAACTATGTCTAGTGACACTTCTAATAAAATGGACGGTCTCCACCCCATTACCATAAAAGGGATCCCAGGCCAAAAGAACCACTAACAAAATGAACAGCTTGATTCCTCTTAGATGTCAGTTGGAGGTGTAGACAGAGAGACAACTGGAGAAAGTTGAGATGGGATCCTCCTGAGCCACCGGCTCAGGAGTTCAGTGAGGGATCTGCCACTCACTTTGTCTTCTGGGGGTGCATCTTTAACCCAGTGTTGTTTCATCCCTTGTGATAAGCTGAATGCAAAGCTCGACAAATATTTTGGAATTTTTTCAGTGGTTGTGATTGCCTTAAGCATGAAGGCCCACAGAGGGACAGGTGAGGACTGGAGACTGCAGGGCCTGTCCTAAAAAGGGGGATGGCTCAAATGTGAGGAAAGGTTGAGCAATCCAACCAGAACACTTACTTGAAAGCACAAAAATAAGTTGACTGTGATTCATATGAGGATAAAATTGCCTTGAAAGAGAAGCTCTCCACAGTTTACCATTATGTGTGATGTTTATCCTTTATCAGGCTCAGTAGTTCTATCCCTTCTTTGATAGGAAGTTTGTTTGTTTTTGTTTTCTTGCAGTTGCTGGGGATCACACTCAGGGGTCCTTTACCACTGAGCTACATCCCCAGCGCGCGCGCTCTCTCTCTCTCTCTCTCTCTCTCTCTCTCTCTCTCTCTCTCTATATATATATATATATATATATATATATTTTTTTTTTGAGATAGGGTTTCTCTAAGTTGCTCAGGCTGGCCTGGAGGTGAGGATAACAATATGTAAGAAATTGGATGCTTCTGATGCTGCTTGAAAAGTTGCTCAAATAATGAACTCAAAGTTTAAAATACAAAGAATGCAAAATATACTTGGGGATTGAAATGCCAAACATATATGGTATTCCAGGATGCTTATGGCAGAGGTTTTTGTTTGAAAACATACCAAGGTTAAAAAGTAGAATATAATTTTAATGACACTCCTAAGGTTCAGTATCATTGGGGCTGGGCAGAGACTGCTTAAAATTTTGCTTCAAAGGAATGACTTGGAGCATTAGATACACAAACCCTAAGAGAAATATTAGTAGACTAAACCCAATAACAGAAAACAAACAAATATATATATCACAATCAAGTTTTTCCTGGACTGCAAGTTTAACTTAACATTAGAAAATCAATTACAGAAATGTATCACAGTAATACAGAAAATTATCTCGTAGAGAATTATCTCAATGATGAAAAAGTGACGAAATTGAATACACATTCATTTAACAACAAAAACAGCCCTGTAGCTAGGTGTCCTGGTTCGTGATCCCCAGTACCATCACCACCAATAAATAAATAAATAAATATATTTATATAAACATGTAAATATATTATAATATAAATATATAATATTTAAATATAACAACAATATATTTATATAAAATATATATAACAAAATATATATTTTATGTAAATAAGTGCATATATATTTAGTTATATATAACAAAAACATCTACAATAAAAAATAACTTATCACAGAAGCAATAGAACTTGATGAACCTGATAAGGATTTTTATAGTAAATATCACACTAATGTAGTAAAGTATTGAAAAAGTTCTTTTCAAAGTAAAAGAAATAAGAAAAGTTCATTGTTATTATTAATTCTACTCAATCTTGTATTAATGGTATTTTCCAATGTAATTAAGATAAAATTAAATAATTAAATAAAAATGTTATAAAGATTGAATAATAACAAAACTGTTTTGATTCCCAGATAAGATCATTGCATAGAAGAAAATAATCATCAGGACACAAATCAGTACATTGGTATATGGATATTTAGTTTATGACAGGAGCATTACATTTCAGGGACTTTAAATAAAGAATTACAAGCTGCTGGATACAAAAAAAAAATTCTATGTAAAAATCAATAGAATTTCTACATGTCAGTTAACAAGTGTAACTTTTTAAAAAATACTAAAATTAATATGTCATCAAAAATATAAAGATTCTAGAAATAAATATAATAAAAGATGTTTAAGACTTTTAGAATAAAATGAAAAATATTTATTTAAATACACTGGAAAAGTCTTAAGACATATTACATACTATGTTCATGGATTAGAAACTTCAATATCATTAAGGTTAGAAATCCCCAAATTGATATTTAGATATGATTATATTTTTCTTTTTTTTTCTCCTGTAAAATTGGCAAGTTGATTCTAATATGCATATGGAAAATCAAAGGGCCAGGAGGAATTTAATTTAACATATATAGCAATTTATAATGCATAATTAATTCAATCTTATTAGTTTAGAGATAGACAAATTGATCAAAGGAATAAAGAGCCCAAAACAAAAAATGTGAATGGTGTATTAGTCTGCTTGAAATGCCATAACAAAATAGTATAGACTGGGTGGCTTAAACATTTATTTCTCACAGACTGATTTTAGACTGGGAACTCCAAAATCAAGGTGCCACCTAATTTGGTTTCTGGTAAGGGTTCCTACCTGGTTTGCAAATGGCTGCCTTCTCACAGTGTCCTCATATCACAAAGAAAGAGCCATTTATCTTCCTATTTTTATAAAATCCCACCGTCATGACCTACCCCGTAACCCTAGTTAATTTCCAAATGTCCTGTCTCAAATTACCACCATATTGGGATTTAGGACTTTAACACATGAATTTTGGGGAGGACACAAATCAGTACATTGGCATACGGATATTTAGTTTATGACAGTAGTATTACATCAGGGACTTTGAATAAATAATGCTGGTACAACTAGATATCAATGTGGTATCCAACATTTGGTCTGTACCTTCTGCCACATATGAAAATAATTTCCAGTGGATTAAAAACTTAAATGGGCAAGGAGAATTATAAAAATTTTAAGACAATATAGGAGACTTTCTTTTTTTTTTATTAGTTGCTCAAGACAATACAATGATCTTGACATATCATACATTTGATTCAAATAGGGTATGAATTCTCATTTTTCCACGTGTACAAATTACAGGATCACATTGGTTATACATCCATGTGTATACATACAGCAATCCTAGTGTCAGTTGTATTCTGCTGCCCTCCCTATCCCCCCTCCCCTCTCCTCCCATCACCTCTCTCTACCCATTCTACTGTGACACTTATCTCTCTCTCTCTCTTTTTTTTTCTTCCCTTCCCCTCACACCATCGTATATGTATTTTGTGTAACCATGAGGGTCTCCTTCCATCTTCCGTGCAATTCTCCTTCTCCCTCCCATTCCCTCCCACCTCTTTTTCTTGTTTTGTGGTAATCTTCTTCTCATGCTCTTCCTCCATACTCTGTTTTGAGTCACCTCCCTTATATCAGAGAAGACATTCGGCATTTATTTTTTAAGGATTGGAGGATTGGCTAACTTCGCTTAGCATAATCTGCTCTAATGTCATCCATTTCCCTGCAAATGCCATGATTTTGTCATTTTTTAGTGCTGAGTAATATTCCATTGTGTATATATGCCACATTTTTTAATCCATTCATCTGTTGAAGGGCATCTAGATTGGTTCCACAATCTAGCTATTGTGAATTGTGCTGCTATGAACATTGATGTAGCTGTGTCCCCGTAGTATGCTCTTTTTAGGTCTTTTGGGTATAGTCCGAGAAGGGGAATAGCTGGGTCAAATGGTGGTTCCATTCCCAGCTTTCCAATGAATCTCCATACTGCCCTCTAAATTGGCTGCACCAATTTGCAGTCCCACCAGCAATGTACAAGTGTATCTTTTTGGCAGCCATTATGAAGTCAAACAATAACAAGTGCTGGCGAGGATGTGGGGAAAAATATAGGAGACTTTCTAAGCTAGAATTGGGGGAGGATTTAAAATAACCACAAACCATATAGACAAACTTTTATAAATTAAATTACATTAAAGCTAAGAACTTTCATTCATTAAAATTAGCCATGAAGATAGTAAAAGGAAAAGTTATGAATCAAGGGAAGACATTTGCAAAACACATGAAAATGAGCAAAACAACTCCCCCAATGCCCCCACCTTCAACCACACCCACCAAAACCCAAAAAACAAAAAACCTGCAGACATTTTACAGAGGAGAAAAACTCAGCCAATAAACATGAAAAGATGTGCAATCTCATTAGTACTGTAACTGTAGAGATGCAAGTTAAAATCATGAGAAGAATCTGCTTTGTTGCCACTAAATTGCCAAAAAATAAAGACAACAAAAAAACCAAACCAAACCAACCAACAAACAAAAAACAGCCCTGAAGTATTGTTGAAGCACTGGACAATTTATACTACCTATTTATCTTTCTATGGATAGTGACAGTGTTAATTTGTGTATCCAGTATAGAAAACAATTTGGTATCAATAGTGCAGATGTACATGCCTATGACTTAGTAATTCCAATCCCAGTCAGATCTAGAGAAATTCTAGAGTGTTAACTAGGAGAAATGAATTAAAATGTTAACAATAGCACTGTTTAAATCAACATGGGAAACAACCCATATGTCAACCAGCAAAGAATGAACAAATACAACAATGAACATGCATAAATTATAGCTACATGCAGCAGAATAGATGACTCTTAGGAACCTAAAGTCACTTGGAGAAAAAAAATACTTAGAAAGAACATGTATAATGACATCATTATACAAAGTACATGTATGAAGACTTGAATTGGGTGTCAACATACTATATATACAGAGATATGAAAAATGGTGGTATATATGTGTATTAAGAATTGTAATGCATTTTTAATATTTATTTTTTAGTTTTTGGTGGACACAACATCTTTATTTTATTTCTATGTGGTGCTGAGGACCGAACCCAGTGCCCCACGCATGCCAGGCGAGCTTACTACCGCTTGAGTCACAAGAGGGAAGATGGGAGGGGAGGGGAGGGGGGATAGTAGGGGATAGGAAAGGCAGCAGAATACAACAGTCACTAATATGGCATTATGTAAAAATGTGAATGTGTAACTGATGTGATTCTGCAATTTGTATTTGGGGTAAAAATGGGAGTTCATAACTCACTTGAATCAAATGTATGAAAGATGATATGTCATGAGCTTTGTAATGTTTTGAACAACCAATAAAAAAAGAAGTGTAATGCAAAAAGTACATGTATAAAGGCATAAATTGGCATAAACATATTTTATATACAGAGATATGAAAAATTGTACTCTATATGTGTAATAAGAATTGTAATGCATTCCACTGCTGTCATGTATTTTTTAAAAATAAAATCAGATCAAGCAAAACGTGGCTGGTCCGCCCATGCTGTGACTTCATGACAGTTGGCTCACATCATTTCTGGGCCACTGCTCTGCACATCTATGCTGAGGCTGGAGGTCTCTCTGTTTGGGCTGTAAGCAATCTGAAGTATCAGTTTTCGGTGGACACAACATCTTTATTTTATTTTTATGTGGTGCTGAGGATCGAATCTAGCACCCTGTGCATGCAGGATCACTAGGCAATGCTGAGCTGACGTGGATCTGGGGCCAACAGTCTGGGCCTCTCAGAACGCACACGGAGCCCGGATGGGCTGAATTCAAGCTCCCATTCGCCTGCTTCCAGCAGACAAACAGCTGTGACTCAGCACTAATCCATCTGGCTGAAACAACTGGTCAGCCCTTCTCATCCTACAGAGGTAAATGCCTACCGAGCCTTCATAGGTAGTGGCCACAGGTTTGAAACGGGGCTTGGGAGAGACAGTAAGGACCCATCCGTTGCATTGGTCGCCCGGCAAAGGGAAACGAACTGTCGCCATTTGCAAGGATACCACCATGGCAGAGAACTGACGTCATCAGACTGCGGCAGAGGAGATAACTTCATTGAAACCTGCGGCTACAGTGACTTCTTCCCTTCCCTTCTAATACCTTTCCTCCCAAGCATCTAATAAATTTCTAGGAGTAAACAGTAACTCAGCAGTCAAACAGAACAAGAAGTAACATGAGCAGCTTCAAAAAGCAAGGAAGAAAAGGAGTACAAACAATGCAGGACAGCCTAAATATTCAGGAGGACCTAGAGTCATCAGAAAAATGGTCATATAAAGAACTCAAGACAGATGGAATGGAACCTTAAAGAGGATGCAAGACAGCAAATTCAAGCAGCGAAAGAACACATTGAGAATGAATTACATAAACAGATAAAAGAAGAAGTTAAGCATCTTTATCAGGAAATACAGATTATAAAAAATAATCAAACAATAATTCTAGAAATGAAGGAAACGATAAACCAAATTAAAAACTCAATTGAGAGTATCACTAACAGAGTGGAGCAAGTAGAAGCCAGAACGTCAGATAATGAAGACAAAATATATCATCTTGAAAAGAGTCTAGCCAACTCAGAAAGGCTGGTAAAAAATCACGAGAAAAACATCCCAGAGTTATGGGATAACATAAAAAAACCAAACTTACGAGTCATTGGGATAGAAGAAGGTACAGAGAATCAAACCAAGGGAATGAATAACCTGCTGAATGAAATAATTACGGAAAACTTTCCAGAAATAAAAAAGGAAACAGATATACAAATTGAAGATGCATACAGGACACCGAGCACACAAAATCACAGTAGACCAACGCCAAGACACATTGTTATGAAGATATCCAATATACAGAACAAAGAGAAAATATTAAAAGCTACAAGAGAAAGGAGACAGATTACATTCAGGGGTAAACCAATAAGGTTAACAACGGATTTTTCATCACAGACACTGAAAGCAAGAAGGTCATGGAACAATGTATTTCAAACACTGAAAGACAATGGATGCCAACCAAGAATTCTGTATCCAGCAAAATTAAGCTTCAGGTATGACAACGAAATAAAAATCTTTCATGATAAACAAAAGTTAAAAGAATTTTCAGCCAGAAAACCAACATTGCAAAGCATTTTGAGCAAAACACTACACGAGGAAGAAATGAAAAACAATAACCAAAACCATCAGTGGGAAGTGCCTCCGTAAAGACAGAGGGCGAGGGGAAAGATAATATTGGAGAAACAAACTAAATTTTTTTAAAAAAGGATAAATAATCAAACATGGATGGAAGTACAAACCATATATCAATAGTAACTCTGAATGTTAATGGCTTAAACTCTCCAATAAAGCGACACAGGCTGGTATCATGGATTAAAAAAACAAATCCAACAATATGCTGCCTCCAGGAGACACAGCCACAATTTTACATAATGCCCTATTAGTAATTGTTGTATTCTGCTCCCTTTCCTATCCCCTACTATCCCCCCTCCCCTCCCCTCCCATCTTCTCTCTCTACCCCATCTACTGTAATTCATTTCTCTCCTTGTTTATTTTCCCATCCCCCTCACAACCTCTTATATGTAATTTTGTATAGCAATGAGGGTCTCCCTTCATTTCCATGCAATTTCCCTTTTCTCTCCCTTTCCCTCCCTTCTCATGTCTCTGTTTAATGTTAATCTTTTCTTCCTGCTCTTCCTCCCTGCTCTGTTCATAGTTGCTCTCATTATATCAAAGAAGACATTTGGTATTTGTTTTTTAGGGATTGGCTAGCTTCACTAAGCATAATCTGCTCTAGTGCCATCCATTTCCCTGCAAATTCTATTATTTTGTCATTTTTTATTGCTGCATAGTACTCCATTGTGTATAGATGACACATTTTTTTTTATCCATTCATCTATTGAAGGGCATCTGGGTTGGTTCCACAGTCTAGCTATTGTGAATTGTGCTGCTATGAACATCGATGTGGCAGTATCCCTGTAGCATGCTCTTTTAAGGTCTTCAGGGAATAGTCTGAGAAGGGCAATAGCAGGGTCAAATGGTGGTTCCATTCCCAGCTTTCCCAGGAATCTCCAAACTGCTTTCCAAATTGGCCGCACCAATTTGCAGTCCCACCAGCAATGTACAAGTGTACCCTTTTCTCCACATCCTCGCCAGCACTTGTTGTTGTTTGACTTCATAGTGGCTGCCAATCTTACTGGAGTGAGATGGTATCTTAGGGTGGTTTTGATTTGCATTTCTCTGACTGCTAGAGATGGTGAGCATTTTTTCATGTACTTGTTGGTTGATTGTATAGCCTCCTCTGAGAAGTGTCTGTTCAGGTCCTTGGCCCATTTGTTGATTGGGTTATTTGTTATCTTATTGTCTAATTTTTTGAGTTCTTTGTATACTCTGGATATTAGGGCTCTATCTGAAGTGTGAGGAGTAAAAATTTGTTCCCAGGATGTAGGCTCCCTATTTACCTCTCTTATTATTTCTCTTGCTTTATTAAGAGCAATTAAGTAATTTAATTAAGTCCCATTTGTTGATTCTTGTTATTAACTCTTGTGCTATGGGTGTCCTATTAAGGAATTTGGAGCCCGACCCCACAATATGTAGATCGGAGCCAACTTTTTCTTCTATCAGGCGCAGAGTCTCTGATTTGATATCAAGCTCCTTGATCCATTTTGAGTTAACTTTTGTGCATGGCGAGAGAAAGGGATTCAGTTTCATTTTGTTGCATATGGATTTCCAGTTTTCCCAACACCATTTGTTGAAGATGCTATCCTTCCTCCATTGCATGCTTTTAGCCCCTTTATCAAATATAAGATAGATGTAACTTTGTGGATTAGTCTCTGTGTCCTCTATTCTATACCATTGGTCCACCCGCCTGTTTTGGTACCAGTACCATGCTGTTTTTGTCACTATTGCTCTGTAATATAGTTTGAAATCTGGTATCGCTATACCGCCTGATTCACACTTCCTGTTTAGAATTGCTTTTGCTATTCTGGGTCTTTTATTTTTCCATATGAATTTCATGATTGTTTTATCTATTTCTACAAGAAATGCCGTTGGGATTTTGATTGGCATTGCATTAAACCTATAGAGAACTTTTAGTAATATTGCCATTTTGATGATGTTAGTTCTGCCTATCCATGAACAGGGTATATTTTTCCATCTTCTAAGATCTTCTTCTATATCTCTATTTAGGGTTCTGTAGTTTTCATTGTATAAATCTTTCACCTCTTTTGTTAGGTTGATTCCCAAGTATTTTATTTTTTTTGAGGATATTGTGAATGGAGTAGTTGTCCTCATTTCCGTTTCAGAAGTTTTGTCGCTGATATACAGAAATGCATTTGATTTATGCGTGTTGATTTTATATCCTGCCACTTTGCTGAATTCATTTATTAGTTCTAGTAGTTTTTTTGTAGACCCTTTTGGGTCTTCTAGGTATAGAATCATGTCATCTGCAAATAGTGATAATTTAAGTTCTTCTTTTCCTATTTTTATGCCTTTAATTTCTTTCGTCTAAGTGCTCTGGCCAGTGTTTCGAGAACTATATTGAATAGAAGTGGTGATAGAGGGCATCCCTGTCTTGTTCCGGATTTTAGAGGGAATGCCTTCAACTTTTGTCCATTCAGAATGATGCTAGCCTGAGGCTTAGCATAGATAGCTTTTACAATGTCAAGGTAAGTTCCTGTTATCCCTAGTTTTTCTAATGTTTTGAACATAAAGGGATGCTGTACTTTGTCGAATGCTTTCTCTGCATCTATTGAGATGATCATATGGTTCTTATCTTTAAGTCTATTGATGTGGTGAATAACATTTATTGATTTCCGTATGTTGAACCATCCTTGCATCCCAGGGATGAATCCTACTTGATCATGGTGCACAATTTTTTTGATGTGTTTTTGTATTCGATTCGCCAGAATTTTATTGAGGATTTTTGCATCTAGGTTTATTAGAGATATTGGTCTGTAGTTTTCTTTCTCTGAGGTGTCTTTGTCTGGTTTTGGAATCAGGGTGATGTTGGCCTCATAGAATGAATTTGGAAGAGCTCCCTCTTTTTCTATTTCCTGAAATAACTTGAAAAGTATTGGTATTAATTCTTCTTTAAAGGTTTTGTAAAACTCTGCTGTATACCCATCTGGTCCTGGGCTTTTCTTGGTTGGTAGTCTTTTGATGGCTTCTTCAATTTCATCCATTGATATTGGTCTGTTCAGATTGTGTGTATCCTCCTGACTCAGTCTGGGCAAATCATATGACTTAAGAAATTTATCGATGTCTTCACTATCCTCTATTTTATTGGAATATAGGTTTTCAAAATAATTTCTAATTGTCTTCTGTATTTCTGTAGCATCTGTTGTGATATTGCCTTTTTCATCCCGTATGTTAGTAATTTGAGTTCTCTCTCTTCTTCTCTTCGTTAGCATGGCTAAAGGTCTGTCGATCTTATTTATTTTTTCGAAGAACCAACTTTTAGTTTTGTTAATTTTTTCAATAGTTTCTTTTGTTTCAATTTCATTGATTTCTGCTCTGATTTTAATTATTTTTTGCCTTCTGCTACATTTGCTGTTGTTTTGCTCTTCCTTTTTTAGGGCTTTGAGATGAAGTGTGAGCTCATTTATTTGTTGTTTTTTTCTTTTTTTGAGGAATGACCACCAGGCGATGAATTTTCCTCTTAAAACTGCTTTCATTGTGTCCCATAGATTCCGATATGTTGTGTCAGTAAAAGATAAAAAAGAACATGTATATGATTCCACTATATAAGGTTTGAATTTTAATATACATGTGTGTGTGTATACACACACACACACACACACACACACACACACACACACACACAATTTTACAGGTGGAAGTACATGGTAAAAATTATCTATTAAGATGGTAAGGGACTGCTAGTGGAAAATTCAGGCTGGGACGGATATAGGAAGTAGAGAGAAATACTGGATTGGGGAGTTCAAGGGTCTTAAAAGGACCTAGTTATATTCTTTTATGCTACCTATTCATTGTATCATTATTCTTTGTAATTTATGTATATTTTAAATATTCTTTTGCATGAATTTAATAGTCAAAAGGTTTTTTAAAGGAAATACCTGTTAGTAATCTTTACATTGATTACATCTAATTTGTGGTTTTTAAAGAGAATATTTTCCTACAGAAATCATTTCCTGGCATTAATATTGGAATAAAAGCAAAAAAATAAATCCTCATTATCCCAGTAAACATGACAAGAAATCTTCAAAGAGGAACTTCAGGCAGAGAAGGAGAGAAAGAATAAAATAACCACCCGCCTACACGAAGTCAAAGAGTCTGCCTTGGAAAAAGAGCAAGTAAGACAAGGATCCCCCCAGCTCACATCGCCTTTAACTCCAGTGATAAGGCTGTAAATTCTCTTCCAGGGCCTGGAGTTTAGTGTAAACACTCCAAGAGCCTGCAAGACCACAGAGAAAGAAATGCTTGGCTCTGGCTGCTTTTCCTTTGGGCGGGGCGGGGGGGGGGGAATGCTCACTATCAACTGTTGAATCATAAAACCCAAACTCTCTACGTCTATCCAGGGAGGTGCGTCCTACCCGTGGAGGAAGGGTCCCAGGGTCCTGTGCAGCGCCCAGCTCCGGATCAGGCTGCAAGGGCACTGTGCCAGCTCCAACTACCAGCCCATCCCGCGCACCGGGCCCCTCCATCTCGAGGACTACTCCTCCTTTAGGTGCTGGGACTGATCTGACCCCGCACACTTTGCTGCTCTCTTGACTAACCAGCACTGGGAAATGGAGACATGTAATATTCCAGAACTGCTACTTCAGCACTTGAAAGAGAGAGAGAGGGGAAAAAAAAAAAAAGTTCAGGCAGCGGGGAGCGAGCTGAGCAAGAGATGGATAGTATTTCCAAGCTTATGTAGGAGATTAAAGCACATTTTGCGATTAATTCGGTTGCCTCGTGATGCGTTACTGTGAATGAACACGCCGCGTACAACAACAAAAACTGTGCGCAGCCTGGGGGAGGGCTGGAAGGCTTGCAGCTCCTCCCGCAGAGCCAGCTCCAAACTTCTCAGATAGCACTTGGCAATAACAGCTCAGCCTGTCAGCTGCAGCACTTAAGGCTGATGGATATATATTATTTTTGTTTGGGAAAAAAAATCCATTCTACTGTTAATGACTCCTGGAGTATTAGCTCAACTATTTTTCTTTTATATTAAAATAAAAGATGATTTAGAAAGTTTTCCCATGGCTCCTCAGTAATTCATGCCAGCATATTTTTAAAAATCGATTTTATTGAGGTATAATTGACATACAATAAAATGCACTTATTTTAAGTGTACACATTGACGAGTTGAATTTGTGCGACTACTGCAGTTAAGATTTACAATATTTCCAACACCCCAAAAGTTCCCTGTGCTCCTTTTCTGTGGCCTTCCTCTTCTCTTACACTCCTGGCCCCAGACAATCCCTGATCTGCTTTCTGTCACTATTGATTAGTTTTGCTGTTTCTAGAATTTCAAATAAATGAATCCAGCTAATATACTTTTAATTCAGTATGTACTCCCTTCCAATAAACTCCTATTTTCTGAGATGTTTCTCTTGATTTTCTTTAGTCAAAAGGGCAAGAATTCATTTTGTTCATCCTCCCAATCTAGCTTTAAACCTAAAAGCCAGAAAAGTTTTTTAATTGACAGTTAAATACATGCAGCTCACACACAGCTTTTTTAAAAGAGCATTTCTATCACATCTGACTTAACTGGACAAGTTGCCCAATCCCATGGCCAATGGCTTCTGGGGAATTGTGACAAGATCCAAAGATCCATTTACAATATTCATGAATAGAAAAAGAAAACTGACTAATCAGTCAATTATGAAATAGTGAAAAATTTAAAAAAAGCACGAATTGGAATTAACTATGAAATTTTCTTCTTTGTTCAGTCACTAATTGGGGTCAACAAGGAAGGTGGTCTCTCTTTCCCATTTCTGAAATGCCTTCTGAGATGTAAAGGAGGTTGGGGTGATACCATGGGACTTCATTGATTGACAATTGTGCTGGTTCAGAGAACAGCTGAAGGTTCTGTGTGGGAAGGTTCTGTGTGATGGGTAAATCCAAGGTTCTCACTCTTCACAATAATGTGTTCCTAGGCATAGAGCGTTTTAGGGACTCAGAAATTTCTTGTCCCCTTGCACGATGTTCACCTATTTCCTACATCTTCCAGGCCATCAGCTTTGGAGACTTTCCAAGAGGGCTGCAAGTCACTGCTGTAGCAGCAAATGAGAATGCAGACTGTTTTCCTGCCTTCTATTTTTGTTACACACCATATCTATTTTAATGGCAATTAAACTCTGGTGCCCTCCCTTATCTCTGAAGGCTAATGTATTTAATTCCACCACTCCCAAAGGGAATAATCCCAAATCTAAAGCCTGTACAATATTAAAGACCCATGAATGCTTAATCAGAGCAAACAGAGGATTTGGTTTGTGTAAACGGCAAAAGCTCAGTGTCTTTTATGTCCAGAGAGCAGGACTGAAAGAAGACGGCGATAAATCAATTTTAAGAAACAGCATAATGTAAATGGTGTATGTTTATTTAAAACCTCACATGATCATTTATCTAGAACTACAGGCCAGCTTCAGAAACTGACTTGTCATAATGCGGTTCAGAGGTGAACAGCGTTCAAGAGTGACAAGGCATAGTCCCTCCTCCTCCAGCTGGCTTGTGGGAAAATGATAAGCTCTTAAGTAGGACCCAAGAATCTGTGAGGGAAATGCAAGAGTGATATAAACTTCTGATAATAATTTAGGTACTCATAGTTTAGTACCTAAACTCACAGTTTAGGTATCAGAGCACACAACATTAACATGGTTTTAAAGAGAGTCAAAAGATGTGATTTCTAGTTGTTTGAGTTGAAATGAAGAATGCAAGCCAGTATCCTCTTCAAGCTAGCTCCCCCAAAAAAGGAACAAGAAAGTTAACAGCATGAGTGGAGGTGGTGTGAAGATTTGGTTGCTTGTTAGATCCTTATTAAGTAAGAGGAGGTGTCCTGCAAGGATTTAGAGCTGGGGAAAGCTCTAGCTGCAGGATGCTTGGATTTGAATTTTGGCTTTGCCATCTCTCAGTTGGGGCAAGAAAGTTCTTTCCCTCAGTCTCCTCCTCATCAAACTAGAGATAAAATAAAAGCCCTAGCTTCAGGGATTTGTTATAAAAATTAAACATGTATGGAGTCCTCAAATATTACCTATAATAATCAGTGCTGACTTTTGGGAGGGAAAGATTTTCCACGTTCTAAACATCACATGTGAAAGGCTTGGAAGTGGTTTCCCTAGAAGGTGGTCATGGGTAAGGATGGGCAAGAACATAACCTTGTTCTGTAACCCTGATGACTAGGTTTCCTGGAAAGGACAAGCAAAATTATTCTCCAATTGTTCCTGATGTGAAAGATACATAAAATTCTTTCCAGAACTGCCTCAAAACCAAAATGTAAGAAGCCAGAGTTAAGTCCTTATTTTATAAACTTGCAATGTCTTTTAGGGGATGTGTTCTCTCTTTTATTGAGTATACCCCAGGACCAGGGAGGACTCTATGCTTTCTTAATATGCTTTGGGTTGTTGGGAGAACCGATCCTTCGAAAGAAAATAGATGTGAAGAATATATACTGCAACCTCAAAAAAATATATCAAAATCATGCAGTTTGCATGAATATTAATACAAATTTCAACATAATCCAAAGGGAAAGTGATGTGTTTCATTAGTTTCACTACCATCAAATGCAGCTCTTCTAAATCAGAAAAGGCAAGGCTGTTTTAATGCTGTGATAATGGTACTTAAGCTATGCACTTTTTCTCTCAATTTTCCCAAGGAAATCTTAGTGTATGTGTGTATAATTATGCATTGCTTGCCCAGATAAATGAGGATTACCGGGTTTTTAAAAATCAATTATGCTATTCCACTGAGATCAGTGTGTTGTTAATGCCAGCTACACCAATTTAACCCAGCACTTACAAATCCCTGTTTTAAGACACACTAAAGCAGTAAGATAATGTACTTGGTGTCATGGTTTTTTCACTTCCCTTTAATTTGCTTGAATTTAAACATGAAGCTTCCTTATAAAAATCCAACCAACATTTACATTGATATTAAAAAACACTGAAAAGGAAAAATTGCCAAGCCTCTGCCTGTGAGACTTCTAATCCAAATAGTGAGAAAGAATATAAATACATGGATGTTTTACTGTGAAAGGTGATATAACTAGCTTTTCAAATTTTTTGAAGAAGCTCTTATTGTCTATATGTGATGAAGTCTTCATAAAATTCCCTGTGGGACTATTTGCTGGGAGAACTCAAGGGAGAAATTCACTTCCAATGGTGGGAAAGAGAAGGCAGAGCTTTGCTTGCAGGATGGGAAGGCAGGAGAGGGGGAGGTAAGAGCCTGAGATAGGGGTCAAGAACTCTGATCCTTTCACCCAATGGGGACTGACTGAGCTCTTCCTACATGCCAGGCACTGCTCATTTATGAGGTGCGCAGGGTACAAACTGAACAAACAGGTCCAGTCATTGCCCTCTTAGAGCCTTCAAAGAAAAAAATTCAATAATTATTTTAATTTTTGTTGGCAGACTCATTCAAGCTTCCACTTTAGATGTGCTAAGTAGCAGGACACCTGCCGATTCATGCTCCTTGCTCCCCTTTATGATCCCTGCCCTCACTCAGGAATGCAGGACCTCCTGTTCTCTCTGCTTTTTTCCCCATGAAAAAAAAAATTGTTTTCGTGAATAATTGGATACAGTTACATAAAAGACTGAGAAGACTGAAAAGTGCTGTCTCTCTCAGGAATTGTATTTTAACAAACCAAGCCACATCTAATGGTGCCATCCCAGCTACCAGCAAGCTTGCTCAAGAGGTCATTTTAATGGGGAAGAGAGGCCTTCCTCTGCACCATCCTGACATCCCTGGCTAATATGTTCACAAGTGCTGCTTGATCAAAAATCTAATATTTCGGGGGATAGTAGGGGATAGGAAAGGTAGCAGAATACAATTACTAATAGGGCATTATGTAAAATTGTGGATGTGTAACCGACATGATTCTGCAATCTGCATTTGGGGTAAAATTGGGGGTTCATAACCCACTTCAATCTAATGTATGAAATATGATATGTCAAGAGATTTGTAATGGTGTGAACAACCAATAAAAAAAACTAATATTTCTTGAAAATGGCTTGAGTTTCTCAACCTGTTAACTTGTTGATTATTTCAAAGTATTTCTCAGAAATCATTTAAGTGGAGAAAAAAAAGGTATTTTAATAGTAAAACGAGAATGAAATCTTTGGAGTAGATTTCCTCTGGTCATACATACCTTGTGCTTCTTTTGTTTCTTTGAGCACTATGATGTACTATCCTTTTAATTTGTTTTGTGGTTATTTCACATTACATTTACCAGTCAAAAATAATTTTAAATATTTTCCCCAAATAAGGATAGTGCTGGCTTTATCTTTGCTAGAGATCAGAGAAAGAGGACTGGGAAGGTAAAGTCTCAATGTGCAGGAGAGGGTGTGAAAGAATGCAGGACCTGTGGATAAATTGCCCTGGGTTGTATTTAATAGGTTTTTACCATTTAATAACTTGCATGACATTGGGTAAATTCTTTAACTTCTTTCAGCCTCAGCTTTTTCATTTGTAAAATGTAGATAATCGAAAGTAGCCTCTGTTTCATTTGATTGGCATAAGAAGTTGATGAATGAGTGCATCTCAAACACTGAGCACAGGGGAAGCTAGTATGAGCCAGTTATTATTTTAGGTGTTGAGAAAATAGCAATGAATAAAAGTCCTTGCTCTCATGCAGACTGCATTCTTAAGGGAGTTTACAGACAATGAACGCATAAATACATAACATGTCAGGAGTGATAAGATATGAGGAAAACTTGAGCAGGAGATGGAGAGAGAGACAGTCTGCTGAGAGTACTTATTATACATAGAAAGTCAGAGTCTCCATACCTAGGCAGATAGCTGATGGAAGGGAGTGGGGGAGTCATTTGGATTTCTGGAGGACACGAGAGAGGCAAAGGTCAGTGTTACTGGAAGTGAGTCTAGGAGCCCAGAATTTGCCTTTTCCTCCCCAGGTCCACTTTTCAGTTATTCTGTGCCTTTTGTCATGTCTGTTCTCTTCACTGTTGTAGTACAAAATACAGACACTTATGTGCTTTCTTGGAATTGTTGGGAATGTGAAGAGACAGAATCTGGGATGAACTTTCAGGAATGATTCCTAAAGTCATACTGCAGTGCTTCAGCCTGTGCTACAAGGTAGGACCACCAGGGGAACTGGAAGATTTCTGCTCCCACTGCTGGTCCAGAACCATCCACATCTGTGGAAATCTGCACCAGCAAAATGATTGTTCTGCTTCAGGTTGCTTGCTCACCTTGGGGTCCACCTCTCAGTGACAGTAATCTTCCCTAGACCCTGAACCAAGAAGCACCTCGGTCCTTTTTGAATCCCAGTCAGCCCGTATAAAAACGGGTGTTCCCAGTTCAAGGTGCCTCAGAACAAACTTGGATGTAGTTTTCAAACATAAGCTGATTTACTGCTGGGAAGAACTGATTGATTGATGTAGGCCAATCATGTCAAATCGTCCCATAGTTGTGAAAACTATGAGATGCAATTTATCAGTAAGCCAAGTTTGATGCTAGTAATGGTTTTCTAGGAAACTCATTGCTTGAATCATAAATGTTTTAAAACTAGTATCAGCATGCAGCACTATGCCAAATACAAGCGATAGTAAGCAAGACAATGGAGTTTCTCTCAGCCAGGATATTATTCAATCAAGGCATCATTTATTGAATTCCTCCTGTGCCTTACAACCCCTTTAGTGGAAACTGGGTTTAGAAGGAACTGAACTAGGAGGAATCTTCCAATGTTACGCTTTGGTTAAGGAAGTGCGAGCAATACTTAGGAATACCAGGAGTGGGAATGGGGCAGAGATATCTAAACTCAGGGAATATGTGTATAATCCCTTCATACGGAATAGACCTGATCCCTAGTAACTATGGCCTGGTCAACACTCTGTAATTTGTCCAGATTAATAGTCTAATACTCTTTGGAAGAACGAAGCAGAAGATGGTCAGAGAAAAAGGAGCAAAAGGTGTCCCAGAGCAGAGGCAGAAGGCTGAGAACTTCCTGCCTTACCACAATCACAGAGTGACAAACTCTGGTTACAAGCAAAGCACTGCATATATGGTAGCCTTGTGGAGTTACCAAGTCCCTCAATAGTGGCAAACTCATGCAAGATGATCGATGAGCCATTGTCAAACTGTGTGCCAGGTGCCAGGGCCTAGGAGTGGTCCCACCTGCCATTTTTTTTTTTAATTTTCTTTGTTCACAGTGGCCTTCCCTTAGCACCCACATGGCATCTCAGTTTTAAGACTCTGCTCAGACAATTCTCTTACTAACAGAACCTATATTTAATGCTTTATTCATTCTTTTTATTTATACATGATGGTAGAATCTATTTTGATATATTTGTATAAGCATGGAATATATCTTACGTATTTAATTCTTGATCAATATTATTATTCTATGCTAAACTTCCTTTTGAGTTAACATTATATATGAAAACAAGGAGGAAAAAAAACTCTGCTCAAAATATTTCCTCTTTAGAGGTCCTATCCTAACTGCAAAGCCACCTGCTTTCCCACTTGGGTCTTCTTAGCACCCAGGTCCCATTTCTCTTAAGTTCTAATCATTCATATGACTTCTAGTTCACATCCTGTCTTTTCAGCCGGACACAGAGGCCCAGAGGAGCCATCCTGGTTTGGAGGGAGGAGCCTCTGGAGTCAGTGACCTGCTTCACAGTTTTCAACCTTGACTCTAGTCTCCAGGACAGGTTTTATAGCTACCAGGTGCTAGTACTGAGATTCACACTCAAGCCCATGTGGCTGCAGTCAGAGCCTTTGACCAGGATAGTACATTTATAATATTTTGGCATACCCAGTATCAATCCTTTAACCCAAAGGAACAAATGAGGAATTTAATTAGCCTAATAGGGCAAAGAACCACAAGAAGATTCCTAAGTCCCACCACTCAGAAGTTCACATACTTAGGCTGGATTGGGGTGGCTTTAGTGGTTAGACAAGGAAGAACTCAGTTCCTCCAGAATAATTTGGGGCATGGCACCTAAAGCCAGAGAGATTCTAAGAGCCTAGAAATAGGAAGCATCTCCTTTAATGAATGCATGTCCTTGTCACCTGAGGGATGAAGTTTGGGACTGGGATTTAAATCTGTGGTGACGATTTTACATTCTCCCTGTTGTGTTCTCTTTATGTTTTACATGACTTGTGCTTAAGCGCTGTTGCTTTCTATAGATGGTACTCCTGTCGCTAGGCTTCCCCACAACGTGGGAGCCTCAGGGTTAATAAAATCACACAGGAATATTTTAATACCTGTAAACACAGTTTTCTGAACCACTTTATCAAGGTTCATAGCTGGGGCTTTGGGTTTTCTTGAATGGTTTTTACACTTTGTTTGAGAATGTCTTTCTACACACAGTATAATGAAAAAAAAAATCTCACACAAACAAGAAGTCCTGCTGTCAGGTGTTTTAATAGCTCTAAGACTATAAAGCTGAGAGCTCACTCTCATATCTTTAAAAATGACCAGGCCCTCTTGGGCCCCTATTATTGTTTTTTCAGTTCTATTAATAGACTTCCTTCCCTGGTCCCTGCAATGTATAACAGCGTGTTTTATGGAAACACTAACACACTCTATTTTGGAAGTTTCTTTCAGGCTTGACATTACATGTTTTATCATAAATAATCATAATTTATGCCTTTTTTTTGTTATAAGCTACTTGTTTTAGTTTCTCAAAGTAGAGAATGTCAGTCTGGAGAAAGGTCTATTTGTGAGTTAAAATCCTTTGAAACATAGAACACGTTTGATTCATGAAAACTGTGTTCCTAAAGTCTGTTTGGTTTCCCTCTTCAAACTGGTCAGATGCAAGCTGAAAAGTGTTTCAAATGAAAACCCTGCTGCTGTCTGTCATCTCCTGGGCTTGATAAACACAGGCAAGAACCCAAAACTCCTGGCTCAGCTCTGTAATATCACTGACAAACACGTAGTACATCCCAATTTCCAAGGCACTGATGAACTTAATTTTTAAAAGAGTAATTGCTACACATAATCTAAAATAGGGTCTACAATGAAAAGCAATCTATCTTCCCTACCAGCCACCCAGTCCTCCAATTTTCTCTCCTAATTTTGCATGTATTCTTACAATAATATTTCAGGCATATAATAAGCATTGTATGACATCAGTGGTAGCTACTGGACATGCAATCTTTAAATCTTACTTTTCTTCATTTTATGTTAGATTTGGGAATTGGTGTCACATTAGCACAAATAGTTCTGAACACTTTTTTTCATCTTGCAAGTAGTATTTACTGTTCAGTAATCCATAAGTTACTAACTAAATCCCCTTTTGGTGGACATGTAGGACATTCCCAGTCTTCTGCTGATATAAACAGTACTTCAGAAGGCCCAGAGTCACAGGGAAGGCTTAAAAGGACTAATCCAGCAGAGGCAGCTGTTTCTAAAACAGCCAGAGGAAGCCCTCCAAGGGTCAAGTGTGGTGGGCTTGGCACACTTTTGTTGGGAAGCTGAGCAGCTGCCATACCTACATAGCTTTAAAACAAAACCATTCAACTTTTTTTTTTTTTTTTTAACCTCAGAAGTATATAATGGTTGTTCCGGAAGTCAGGAAATTCCATTCTGGGATAGATTTTTAGTGAAAATGGTGACCTTTGCATATTCTTTGCTTCTCTCATTTTTTTTTCCTTTTCTCTGTCCAAGTGTTATGCAAAATCAGACTGTTTCTACTAGGTACCTAAGACAATTTTTATGTGTTTAGTGCATCTTTTTTTATTGAGCCCAAGGCCCTTAACAACAGAGTCATATCCCCAGCCCTTTTTATTTTTTAGTTTGAGAAAGGGGAGTCCTGCTAAGTTGCTTAGGCCCTCGTTAAATTTCTGAGGCTGGCTTTGACTTTGTGATCCTCCTGCCTCAGCCTCCCAAGCCACTGGAATGAACAGGCATGTGCCACCACACTCATTTTAGTGCATTTCAAAAAGAAAATGAATTTTTGGTTCTTTTGCCATTTTAAAATTCAAACCCCAATAAAATATTCTTGCCTAAAATGTTGAACCTGAATCTAAACAAGCCTCCAAGTCTTATTGCTAAAAACAAAAACTATAGAGGAGAGGGGAATAAATTAAACCATGCCACAAAGAAACATTCATCAAAATCAGGTAAAGTCTTCTCCAGGACAAACTACCCCCTGCCATAAGTAACAAACATATACACATATGGGGAAGACTAGGGTTTTGCTAAAATAAAAGACTTGTAAGAAATAGTAACCCAATGCAAACAGAGCTTGAATTTTGATTCAAACTCTCTGTAAACAAATATTCTTTGAGAAAATTGGGTTGAGGGATGGGTAAATTATTTTTAGGTTTCCTGGATAAGATAATGGTCTTGTAAATGTTTTTCCAAAAAGAGTCCTTAAATAGAGATGCACAGTAAAATGTTTATCAGTGAAATGATATGCTATCTGGGAGTTAGAATACTCTAGGAAAAAAATTGAAGTGATAAAACATGATTAGTAAATCATTAAAGCTGGGTGATGGGCACATGGATTTCCTTATACTATTCTTTTCATTTTGGGGATACTACATTTGTTTCCAGATCTGCCTTAACAAAGTACCACATGCTGCGTGGCATAAACAACAGAAAGGTACTTCCTCAGAGTTCTGAAGACTGGAGTCCAAGACCAAGGTGTCGGCGTGGTTGATTTCACTGTGAGGACCCCTTTCTTGGCTTGTAGGAGACCATCTTCTCCGTCTTCCTAGTCCTTCCTTTGCACATATCTCTACCCTAATCTTAGAAAGAGACTAGTCTTATTGGATTAGAGCTCACCTCAGTGACCTCATTTAACCTTAATTACCTCCTTAAACTCCAAATGCTCACATAATGAGGTACTGGGGGTGAGGACTTCAATATATGAATTTTTGGGGAACACAGTTCAGCCCACAGCAGGTACTATAAATATTTCCATAATAAAACAATTTTATGATTAAAAGAAATGCTGGCATGTGTGGGAGACAGTTTATTATGGGCAACTTGTATGTTAAAGCACAAAACCATGCCAGGTGAGTGTCATGGGTTCCCCTCCCTCCCCCAGGAGAATCACAAAGCCACTTTTGTTTCAGTTATTTGATAAGCACAACCACCACAAATTCTAAGGACCCATTTTAGGAGGATTATATATTTTATGATGTGAAAAGATCACTCCAACCTTGGGAAGTGTTTACATTCCTAGAAAAGGAGGTAAGCCTTTCCATTGAGTCTGAATTTGTAAGGGAATGGAACCCACTGATCAAAGCAGATTGGTTTTACTTGTTTGGCTCCTGTTTTTCTTAAATAAACCACAATATATTTCTTTAACCATATCATCCATTTTTTTCCCCTACTGCTTTTTGCCCCTTGTCTCTTTCAAAGTAAATCTAAGGACCATTTGTATAAACTTTACATTGAAAATAATGTCAGACCTCCAGGTGTTAGTCATTTGTGAGTACAGAAAGATGTTTTCTTGCTATTCTCACAATTTGCCAATGGGCCTTGTTTTGGGAAAATTAGTTGGACAATATGTATCAAGAGTCATGACCCATTTCAACAATTTATTCTTACCCCAAATAGGGTAAAATTTATATGTATTTATACACACACATAACATAATGTAAATATATTTATTTATTTATTTATTTATTTATTTATTTATTTATTAATTATGGGTAATACTATGTGTACATGGATTATCTTTGCAGAGTTTTTTATGTCAAGAGTGATGATTGGCAGGGTGCAGTGGTACATGCCTGTAATCTCTGCTGTTAGGGGGATGAGGCAGGAGAATGGTGAGTCCAAAGCCAACCTCAGCAAAAGTGAAGCACTAAGCAACTCAGTGAGACCTTGTCTCTAAATAAAATACAAAATAGGGCTGGGGATTTGGCTCAGTGGTTGAGTACCCCTGAGTTCAATCGCCAGTACCCCCAACCCCCACAAAAAAAAATAAGTGACTACAAGGTCCAGTTGAATAAATTACATCTGTCTATATAATATTTCTATCTAATGAAATACTATGCAGTTTTTAACTAAATGAGACCATTTTATGTTTGCTGGCATGAGCAATGTAGAAAAGGGGAAAGGCTCAGAAGATTCCTTTTGTGTAGCAAAAAGGTCTCTGTGTAAATACATTTATTTGCGTCTGCAAATGCTTAGAAGCTGCATTGAGGATACAAGCTGGGCTGCAAGCATTTGTTGTCTGAGGAATGAGATGTGGAGAGAGTGAGTCAGGTGAAGATAACTATGCTTCCTCTCATTTTACACCCTGATAAATTTGGACAAGCATGTATTCCTTATGTAATATAAAACTTCAAAGTGACCATTATGATAATTTTTATAGGGTCATAGGAGATGTTCAGAATTCTAAGTGATAAACAGGAGGTAATATCGAATTGTCAAAATAGTAAAAATTCATATGACAAATAAAAAGACCAGAATGCTCCCATATTATAATAGTGTGTGAATTGACAATGGAATTATAGGGAAATTTCTTTTTCTCCATTACCTGCAACCTGATTGCATGTCTTTTACCATTATAAAATAATTGAAACAGAATTAAGGATTGAGATGTGGTGAGGTGAGACCATGAAGGTCTGTCATACAAATTTTCTTGATTGACTTTATGTAAAAATGAAAAATTTATGTATTGGCCAACAGTAGGTCAGTGAAGAGTAGACAAGAGTGATATGAAGCCCATAGCTGACCCAGAACCCAAGCCCTACATCTGTAACTATTATAAACCAAGAGGAAATGTTCCAGAGGCCTGCGTCCTGGCTGCAAGGCTTACCGAGAGTTCTCAGTGAAACTTCCAGAGAACCAGCTTTTCATCTTAACAATTCTGAAATCATCTAATTTCACCTTGCCTCAAGTCCATGCTGTCCTTAGTGATTTTTTAGGTTAGCCTCACAAACCATGGCCCTCATTTATTCCCCATAGTCCACCTCCCCACTCCACTCACTCTTCCTCATAAACTTTCAAATCCTTACATGTGCCACCAAGAACTATCCCACTTTGACCTCCAACTCTCTTTTGAGTCTTCTCTCATTAATTCTTCCACTCTCCTGCTATAATCAAACCCCACTTGCCTGCCAACCTTCCTCATCAAAGCTCTCAGAAGGAAGTTCTTTATTCTCTCCCATCATATCCATCAAGGCTGAGAGACAGGCCTACCCTTTCCTCCCAGGACACCACCACTTCCAGCCACTGTGACTCCCAAATCTATTTTCCTTCCAGCTGAGTATTCCCTCCTGAACTCTAGATCCATATGCTCGATAGCTCTCTTAACAGGTCTTCCACTGGGAGCTCTCACAGACACCTAGAACACAAAACATCTCAAACCTGACCTTGATCATCTTTCCCTAAGTCCACTTCTCCTCTACTGCTTTCCATTTATAAGGAAACTGGGGGTTCCCTTGATATATTCTTCTCCCTTGCTCCCACATCCAACCCATCACCAAATATTATAAAGTTTTATCTTTTAAGTACCCGAGTCCAAGTGTCTTGCTCATCTTTACTCCACCATCCAAGTCCATTATGCTATTTTCTTTCAATACTATTGCTTGGTCACTCCACATCATCTCCTGTTTCTTTCCCACCTGGCCTCTACATAGCTGTCCCCTATGTGCAGCATGTACATAAGATCACTTTCTCCTTGAGCCTGCTCCACAGTAAGCCTTGGTTCCGACCAAGGCTCTAGCTCCTTAGTCAGTCCAACATGTTTTTTCATAATCTGCCTCTACTCCAGCCTCCTCCATACCCCAAACATTCCAAGAGGAGACCAAGACAAATACAGTTCCTGTCCTAGAGTCCTAAACAAGTAAACAAAATAACTACAACCATGACAAGTGCTGTGATAGAAACAGGCAGGTTCTGAGATAGAGACTGAGTGGGAAGAGCTGACCTCCTTGAGATGAGACAGGAAAGGCCTCAGGGAAGTGGTAACCGCTAATCTGACTCCCCAAGTGTGAAGAGGCGTCAGGCACTGCGAAATCAGAAAAGTGAATGAATTTTAAAAAGAGTACTTTGGCACTTGGAAATGCTTCAGGCTGACATAGAGATAGAGATAGAAGAGCTATGAGGAAGGAGAAAAATGAAGTTGGAGAGTTATATGGGGTCCAGTAGCCATGATCAGGGAAAAAACTGGGTTTTATTTGAAGGACAAGGGGAAACCACAGTCCCCTCATTGGTTACACTCCAGTCCATAGGGGGCTCTCTCATATCTTTAAATGGTTCAACAACCTTCCTAGCCTAGGTTTCAACCTTCCAAACATGGTGTTCTCTTTGCCTGGAAAGCTCATTTCTTCTTCTGTCATCTGGATGGTGCCAACATGTTTTTCAGGTCTCAGCTGAAATGCCACCTCATCCCAGTGGTCATGTCTGGCCTTCCAGCTGAGGTCAGGTCATGCTCTCTCATATCCCTCCATTTTTCTTTGGTGGTACCACAACAGAAATGAATTGATGAGGCTGTGTGCAGTGTCATACATCTGTAATCCCAGGGACTCAGGAGGCTGAGGTGGAGGACAGCAAGTTCAAAGCCTGTCTCAGCAACTTAATGAGGCCCTAAGCAATTTAGCAAGAGCCTGTCTCTAAATTAAAAAACAAAAAGAAAAAAAGAAAGGGGTGAGGGTATGGTTTACTGGGGATGTGGCTCAGTGGTTAAGCACCCCTGGGTTCAATCCCCAGTACCAAAGGGAAAAAGAAAGAAAGAAAGAAAGAAAGAAAGAAATTAATGGCATGTCTGTCTATAGCTTGCATATATTAAGAAAGATTTTGAATAGATGATAAATGCCTAAATTAATGAAAATTTGGCAAGCTTAGAGTTTCTTTGATCAAGGTTGACAACAACCCCTGAAACTTCCAGTTTTAGCTGAAAGAGCTTTGGAATCTACCTAAGACAAGCCACTTGGTTTACCAATAAAGGGTGAGGGCAGACAGGAGAAATCATGTGTCCAGAGTCACTGAGCTGCTCACCATCAGGACCCACCTCTGGGTCAGGAGATAGACTCTCACATTTTTCCCACTGAACTCTGTGGCACTTGAATAAGGTCCTGAGGGAAGTGGATTTCTTGAGACAAACTTTTTCTGGCTGCTAATAACTGACTAGGAAAGGAAAAATAATGTAGGCAGCATTATTATTTCACTGATGGATTTAGTTACAGAGATTAAAGTGTCAGCTTGGTACAGTTCCAACGTGTCTCTGGTTTGACGCTGGGTTTAGAGTGAAGGTAAAGACATCCAGAGCTGGCTCCTTGATGTGTTGGGTAGCAGTGTCCCATGGGTCTTTCTCTCAAAACTTTGGTTCACTTTGTCACGGTGGGTCTGGTTGGCTCCAGGGAGACCCACAGCTAGAAAGAATAACAGGGGCGTGCAGTTCAGGCCTGAGACCTGTTGGCACCAAAGTGTGGGAAAGGTTCTCACAAGACCTGCCCACAGTCAGCCTAGTCCAGACTGAGGTTATTAATCTTTCATGTCCCAAAACACTCAAGTCGCTGAGTTTTAAGAAGAAAAAATAACGGGGGATTGCAGGGAGGCAGTGTGGTGGAGTGAAAGAAGAGCAGAAGTTGACTTGGGAGATTGGACTCAAGTTCCACAGCTTGGACATCATCTCCTGGTGCAGTTCCTCACACCAGGAGATGATGTCCAAGGTGTCCACCAGCTTTAAGACTGGGTGGAAGTCTGTGGCTTCTGTCCAACTCCATGGGTTTGAACACATGCAGGCAGTGAGGGTGGTGCTTGTGATAATACGGACTTGGTACCTCAGTTTTCTCTTGTGTAAAATGGGCCTAGGAGGGTTGTTCTGACAATTGTAAGGGACATTCTATTAAAACGACTAGCACATAATAAGTGCTCAGTAAGGGCCAGCTATTGCTATTATTGTTTTCTGATACAGAAAAACATGCCCAGAAAAGACACAGAGAGACAAATCTGGTCACTCACACAAAAGAGAAGAAAGATAATTCCCAAACTGACATCTGTATCCAAATGGTGTCAAAGGAAATTATTGGTACTCAAGACTTAATAAATAAATGAGCAGGACCCAAAACAGTTCATACACCTGAATCTCACTTTAGACAAATTTATTACAAAGGCTGTAGTACATATTTAGGTAAGAAGGCTCACAAAAGAACATTAGTGATTGTCTCTGGGAGGAGGCGATGCCCTGTGTGGTCTGTACTTCCTATTTAATTTCTTATTTGCCTGTTTATGTCTCTAAATTTGTTTGACAAACATGTATTACTTTGTGAAAACAAAACAACATTTTTTGTATTAACAGAGAAAAAGGAGCAAAAAAACAATTTTGAAAATGGTTCTATATGCTTATAGATTGTTCATCACCTGGGATCACAAGTCATGCTAATTTTGTGCCTTTTCACTTGGAAATTGTCCTTAACAATTCTTTCTGAGCTTCTAGTTGCAAAATAAAACAAAAAAGAAGGAGTGAAGTGTCAGTGGGAAATGAGAACATGAGGGCAGACATGATAATGATTGATTGTTAAATGAATGAATAATGAATGAATGAATGAATGAAGGAGACAGTATTGCTGGTAGATTCTGTGGCATGACAACTGATTATACACAGTAAGATCTGTGCTTCTTAATATGCTCACAGTAGGTTCCAATTTTGTAGTAGAAACCACACACACACACACACACACACACACACACACACATACACACACACACAGGTTTCCTCTGGTCTTAACAGCCTGTATGTACTAATGGAGTTATGTTTAGGGCAATATTTCAAATTCCATTGGCATTTGTCCCTACCTGCTTAACACAAAATCCCCTGAAAGAAACAAAGAAAGGGATAATGAGAAAGTAGAAACAAACATACAAGAGAAATTATGTCCTGTTGTCTTTATTTTTTTCTCACTTGATTTCTAACATATTGAACTTTAAAATGTCTTCCAAAATAGACCTTCGGATAGACCATTACATCTTTGCTTCTTTGAAATCTGAAGATCGCGTGAATGATGGAGTTCATATTTCCTTTCTCATACATTCATGTCCTTAGTCAGGCTCTTTCTGGAAGGGAATAAAGAGTCCTAAGCATTTTCGGCCTCCCAGAGTCCCAGGACAACACCGGACACATAAGATCCGAGAATACCTATACTTTTAATCTGGAAAATAAGGTTCAAAAATTCTCTTGCTCTCTAACTTAGTGGGGTTTCTTGGAATCTCCAAAACCAGACAATCATCCCAAGGCAAGTCTGGGGCCTGCTGCTCAAATGGGGCAGTTTTCTTTCCTCTGTACCCAATATTTACTAATTGAAATGGGATATGAAAGCCTCCACTGGGAGTGCTCCAAACCATTTCTCTCACAGACTCTCAATCCTCTTTTCCCTCAGTAATCCAAGAAGGAGAGTGGATCACATTGAATTTAAAGATTCAATGAGTAAAAGAACATAAACCTCAAAGCACTTCTGGCTTTCAATACCTCATTCCATCTGAAATAATATTTTAATAGTGTTCTGAGAAAAAGAAACTGCGAAGATGAGTAAATGAAGAGTTGAATTAAGTACTTCTTCCTTTACTCACCTGGAGCATTTTGTTGGCTTTCTGCTACACATCTAGGAAAACCTAGAGACCCATGGGGCACTTTGGTGACAGACTCCCCTTTGCATTCTTCCTGACCCTCCAGTGCCCACTCCCCTCCACTTATCCCTGGGAGAGACCTGTCTTAGTGCATTAATGAAATCACTAATGTCTAGCAATGTGCACCCTAGTACCACTGTTTCTAGAATGACATTTATATTATACTCTGCCTCCTGTATCTTTCATGAGGGAGTTTTTATGTGTCACTAAAAAATACTGGATAACACTCTTTATTAGCCCCATGATACCCCAGCCCATCAATACTTGTCCAGGCCTGATGAGATCATGCTCTGGTTTTTAATCAGAGTGAAAGAGAACAAGAAATACCTTTATTAAAAAATCAATTAAAAACCAGTTGTCCTAGGTAAACAAAAAGCATCACCAGGGCATGAAAGGAGGCCTAGTCCTGAAATGCAGCGGCAGAGGCACTGCTGAGGAGGAGGCCACATTTAATGCTAGCTGCTATCATTATCACCTTTGTCATCATCCCTCTCTGCTCGTCACTTTCCTTTTTGTATTTAGATTGAACCCTTTCCTTCAAACACGAAACGTGGCCACTTACCATTCTCATGTGCTATGAATAATTTTTCAGAGATCAGGGATGGATTTTTGCAGAACTCTCTATAGATGTATCCAGTCCTCAATCAACCCAGCCTTTAAGCAGGAAACCTGAGTGATGTTCTAGGGTGCTGCCGACCTCTGATTTTTGCTTCAGAAGTATGTGGGGTGATGGCTTAAAGTACCAATTTCAGGGTCTCATTTCCTAAGAATCCTTTGTAGTCATGCTGAGAAGAACCCAGAAATTTACATTTTAAGCAACCAGTCCAGGAGGGACTCATGTAAAAATAAAGGCTGAGAACTACTCCTATAGGAGTCATAATCTGCGGGCCTGACTTCCTTAGGTCAAAGAGTTCACCAGATGACAGCTACCAGAAGCTTAGGTCTTTCAACCTGTGTAGCCACTCACAAAACCTAGTCAAAACCTAGAACTCTTCCCCAAGGAAGTTCCCTCCTACATCACCCCCTGCCCAGACAAGCACTGGTCTGACTTTCATTAGCAGCGGTTAGTTGTGCCCATTCTAGAACACTGTACAAATGGAACCATAATCTGTTGTGCCTTGATTCTTTTGTGCAATATCGTATCTGTGAGATGTCACAATACAATGAATATAGTGCTGGACCACATTTAATGCTAGCTGCTAACATCATCTTCATCATCACTAATTCCATTTCATCCTTTGAAGTTTTTTTATTATTTTAATTTTCCACACAATCTGTAAAAATACTTTTTTAGTAGGTGACTGGTCTTCCTGTTAAAAGGTTTCTCTATTTCAGGGGCAGCCTGGGACCTCAGACACAACATGGCCGGTTAACTTAAAAGCAGAATGGCTACCACACAGATGCCAATCACCAAAGCTTTGAGACTCTGATGACAACAATTTTATCATGAGTTCCTAGACAGCTGGGTCACAATTTTTATGTGGTTATTTCTGCTGAGTAAATAAATACTGGTTCATGAAGCTCATGAGTAATAAAACAGATTCCTTTAAATGAAGGAAGAGGCCACAAATAAGAAAAGAGTTCTAGTATTCCTCAACTTCTAGAAAGCTGAAGATGGGATCATTGTGTTCCCTAATTGCATTCTATCTGGATGACATTTAGAATCAGTTATTGAGGAAAAATATCACAGGACACAAATATTAGTCTTCATTCATTCTTTGGTTCAACTAGTACTCTTTATATGGGAATGTAGAAAGTAGAGAAAATAGTGTTAAATTGATTTTATTATCTTTCAAAACTGAAAGTCCCTCCAAGAGCAGATTTAAACCCTTTCCAGTAAAATTAAATCTGGGCCTAAAAAAATTATTTGTGGCATTAAGCTCTATTTAGTAAGGCAAATTCCCATGATAGAAAGCCTAGGATCAGATATTATGCCCTACTTGGAAAAAAAATAACATTCATATTAAATAGTTTGCCTTTGGAAGAAAACAGATAGCAAGAAACAAACAAACAGAAGTCCTGAATAAGGACAACTTCTCATCGCCATGTGGATGGCGATAGAAGAAAGTGGCTCACAGGGAAGAAAATGTTTCATTTTTTACACAGTGAGCTAGGTATTGTTGATGAACACAGGGAAGAGGTAGGAGTCAGAAACCCACACAGGAACACTTGGAACAAACACTCTGAGGCTCAGTACTTACAAAGGGATTGGAAGAATCCCTTTGGTCTGCTTTATTATAACAGTGGGCATTCCTATTCATTAATTTGTTCAATAAATACTCAGTGCCAATTTTGTGCTAGATACTGTGCAAGTTTAATCTGGCTCTATCTTGAAAACAAAAAAAAAACCTCATTTTACTGCAGATTGATATTCATACTAATTCAATGAGAAATTTGTTTTGGCTACATTTTTTAATTTGCGGATTACTTCTTTCAAATAGATGAGAATATAGAGTTTTTGATTTGCATCTCATTCTTACACAGCTCTCACCACAGTATTCTGTGTGTCTTATTGTGTCTTGTCTCCCTTATGATCTTGAACACAGGACTGGTCTAATTAGTCTTTGTCTTCCTGCTTAGCAAAGACCTGGGACCTAGAAATTACTCAAAAAAATTCTTGAATGAAACGAGAAAGAACAGAGAGCACTTTTCTAATTTGCCTCATAAAAAGTGCTAACAGTTAATGGAAGGTGATTCAATTAGAATCACCTGGAGAGATTTTTAAATTCTCATTCTCCAGGAGTCCTTCAGAAATCCTAATGAGGTCTGGGGAGGGTCTCAGGAATGCAGGGGGTTACAAGCTCCCTTAGTGATCATCAGGCACATTTGGGAAACCACTGGAAAGTAAAATATTAGCCATAGAATATAAATTGGGAAAAAAAAGAAATGATGTTTCAGCCAGAGACTTATTCATTTGGACAATAAGCATTGGCATCTAACATGCATTTTTTTAAAATTAAGTGAATGTTTCAGAGTCTGCTTCCTTTCCATAGTGGCATATCAGTAAGTCATGCTCCATGGCATGAAGGTCTGAAGCCCTACCTTCTGAGCTTGTTGGACCATAGTGGTCCATTGCTACAACTTTCATTTCCCTGTTTCAATTCCTGATGTAAATGAGGGCCATTCTGAGGTTGTCTGAGAGGTAAATTTACTGCCCATTGATTTTCACAAATCCTGTGGGTCCTGTGAAATCCTCTTAAATGAGTATCAGATACAGGAACAAAACTGGAAAATTGAATAGGAAATGCCATAGCTCAGAATGAAACACAAATGTTCACCTGTTCTGCTGAAAAACACCGGCCCAGTGTGATCTGGTATAAGCCCAGGCTGATTTGATAAACACATATTTTAAGGAAAAGCCTCAGACATGCCCCAATTATTGTAAAGATGTCCAGTTTAGAGTAGGACAAATGGGCAGTGACTCTAATTGGCTCCTTGGACAAATTCAAATTTTGAATAAGCAAAGTAAATCATGAGATTGTTGTAGCAGCATTTAGTTGAAATTTCTTGCAAAAGCATTAATTAGTATCCTAAAACACAATATGGCTCCTCCTAAAACAGGTTACCAAGTGCCACTTGCTAGCTGATAAAGTCACAATGATGTACCATGATGCCTTTGTGGGTAAATGGCTGGCAACATGAGGCAATCATCTTTCTTCCCAGCCTCGAATGCAACAGGCTTTGTGTAAAATTTGCTTATTTGCATTTTAGTGCAATCGAACGCATTGTATATATCTGTTAGCATCTCCTCTGCTAGCTGTTATAAGTATAAAGTGAAATGAGCCATGTGTCTGACCATACAGAATTTATAATCGGTCAGAACAGTTGCCTAAAATAAATAACATCGTAAAGGTAGAATGTGTTAAGTCTCCAATTGTGGTATAGACCAGTGCTTATTAAACTTTAATGTGTATATGAATCTTGGGATCTTGTTATAAAGCAGCTTCTGATTCAATTGGTCCAACAGCCCAAGATTCTGCATTTCTAACAAGCTCCCAAGTGATGCTGGTGTGAGGATCACACTTTGAGCATTGAGGTATTAGACATCCAAGTGGAGATGGCCAGGAGATGACCAGGAATATGCCTTGAAATTCAGAAAAGGGGTACAGATAAAATCTTGGGTGTTACAAACATCTGGATGGCATTTAAAGCCTGTAGACTGGCTGAAGTCACTAAGAGAAGCTTGTGGAGAAAGAAGACCAAAAAGTGAAATGTGGAGAATACATTTCAGGCATGCAAATTTTGCTGGATCTAAAGGCTCCTTTTGAGAGTAGTGAAAAACAGGAGAACAAGGTTGGAATACAGTTGCAAAGGGACTTGAATACCATTTTACAGAATTTGGACTTGAAGAAACAATTCTTGTTTTTGATGGTCCTAGGAGAATCTAGTAGTTCATGTAGTTGATGGCAGATGACATCAGCCTTACATAGTCCCGTCACCCAGTGCTCATACAAAGAGTCACATAAAACAAGTTAAGCCATAAGGCTGCTCTGGGGCTCTGATAATTCCATAAAACATTTAAGGAAAGCAATTTTGAGTGACTTTCTTAAAACTGCAAGCAAGTTATTCCTGTAACCAAGAGCAGACTATAAATATGACACATCTCTGTTTAGTAATTGCTTTATTTCGGATTAAGACTAGCAATTTTCTTGTCAGAGACAGGCATGAAGTAGAAAGGGAGTGGGGAAATTCGTACAGCTTGGGCAGTTTTTGCAACTTGAAAGCCAATTTACAATTATTTTAACAGGGCAGATTCTGCATTAGCGCCAACTTTTTCCTCTGTGGTCTTTTTGGTTTGATGTTTTTTTAGGATTCAGAACTTTATTAACCATATTAATAACCTCTTGTGTGTTGCTATTCCCTTCTAAACTGGACTATCATTAGAGACTTCAGGGGGAGGCGAATGAGAAAATTGGGAAAATTGGATGTTGGTAATAGGTGCTCAGGATTTACCAACCCCATCTATCCTAGTCGTTGAAGCAAATGTGCAGATCCCTAGGACTGGGTTGGCACTGTGTAACCAGCTAGAAGCCATGTGCTTATGTGCCTTTTATATCTTAACATGTGGGCCTCAATCCAATCTTACCCAGGGCACCCTCTGTGCACCAAATGATTATATGATAAATATGATTAAATTGTTTCATTCACTGAAGACAGCATTCACAATTCCACAATTCCTACCCACCCCCCCCCAACCAAAAATTTTCTATTCTATTCTTTTTCAGTATCACTTTTTTTCAAGTCAGAGAATGTGCCAGGAGGGGAGAACAAAAGGGTACTTTGCCTTTAAAAAGATCTATTTACAGGGCTGGGGATGTGGCTCAAGTGGTAGCGCGCTTGCCTGGCATGCGTGCGGCCCGAGGTTCAATCCTCAGCACCACATACAAACAGAGATGTTGTGTCCGCCAATAACTAAAAAAAAAAAAATAATAAAAATATGAAAATTCTCTCTCTCTCCCCTCTCTCTTTCTCTTAAAAAAATCTATTTACATATAAAAATTGATACAAAAATGATGAAATGTTAACATTTGTTAATTTAACTTTCAGTACTAACTATTCTAGTGTTTGTTATATTCTTTGTTTTCCCTACTTTATTTTTGGGGTGCTGGGGATTGAACTCAGGGCCTTGTGTCTGCTAGGCAAGAGCTCTACCACTGAGCCATATCCCCAGTTTCCTGCTTTGTTATATTTCAACTGTTTTTCAAAGTAATAATAATTGTAAAATTATTCTTTGCTGAGAATCCAAGGTAAACAAGCATGCAGTACCAAGCTGTTTCCCTCTAACTTGTTTTCCTGCCTCCACTTGCCTGGAATCAGAATCCACGTCAAGAGATGATCAAAGAGGTAGTGATGAACTTTTTCACTTTAAACTTAAAACTGCTTTTGGTTATAATGATTTTTTTATAGTTAATGTTTTGCTTATTTACCTGCAATAAAATTCACTCTTTTCAATGTGCCACAGTCAAGGTCTGAGCAGGCACCACCACCTTCTGCAATCCATTTCGCCTCTCAGCTCACTCCCTGGATACCACCAATCTTTGTCTGCCTTCGTGTTTCCTTTCCCAGCCCATTATTATTTTTTAAGTACAGTCACATCCCAAGATATAATTTTTATTTCCAGATGACTTCAAATTACTGGGTTTTAATTGTGAGAGGTTTCAATGAACATAATATATCACTTTTTATTTTCCAGACCTGTTGGAAATGAAAAGTAAAAGCAATACAGCTTATTATCACAGAGAACTCACTTGATTTTTTTTTTTTAGACCCACAATGTCAAATCCGAATCTTCTGAAATTTACTTTTAACTTACTAATGTTTTGTATAAGTGGATTTCACATGGCTCTCCCAGAGCTAACAGCAGCTCACATTTAGCTATTAGAATCTCACATGCAGTTTCTGTCAACATCCTTGGGTAAGGTGCAGAATGAACCAAAAACAAATTTATTTCACTCTGAAAGGCTAAACGGGACTTCCTTTCTGGTTTCCATTTTGTGTCAGAGCTCACAGTAAGCTGAACTGACACGAAGGTGACAGCGTTTCTTTTCTTCTTCTGTTCCATGAAATTATTTTTAACACAGACATAAAGAAGTTTTAAACTTGCTTTCAGCACCTTCTTTTCAAATACTACATACCAAGTTTAAGCTCAAACGTAAGTGTAATGAGACTGTTATCAACACCTGACAGAAAGGAGAGTAATGAATGAATATACCCAAACACCCTCTTGACAAGACTGCTTATATCATTTCTTAGGAAAGCACAGTAGAGATTATTTCTGTCTACTTTTTACGCATATCATTTTCCTAATCTACCTTGGTGTCTTAGCAATACCAGGCATTTCTGAGAAAATCAGCCTCTGTCTACAGACACTGTGGAGAAAAATAAATGAGAAGTGAAAACAACCACTCTGTGTGTTCCTTCTGAGAAGGAACTTGGAGTATTCTCCCAAAGCATTTAGAACATACATTTCTACTTGGGAAGTACATAAACTCCATCAGTGAGAGTCAGGAACTTTAATAATTTTAAAGAAAAGATAATTTCACAGAATGCACTAGGAAAACAAAACAAAAAACTTAAAAGATTCAGAGACTGAAGAAGTAGCGTACAGACACATGACTTTGCCTGTTTCCTTCATCAGCTTAGCATTATTTTAAAGTGCTTCTAAGCATGTGATAGTTTTAATTTACCCTAAAGCTTTCATGATATCAAACGAACACAAAATATTTACTTTCATAAGGAATAAACCTAATACATAGGCATAAAAGTTAGTTTTACAGCACAAAATTCCAAAAACAGTAAAGAGCTCTGTGGTCTGTCATCTTTTAATTTAATACTTAGAGCTTTACAAGATCATCAGCCTTCACTATGAGAACTGTATTTGTACATATTCTTTAGATAAAGCAAGGAGTTGCTTACTATATTTGAAAAACTAGCAGCCAAAATAATCAGCTCCTAAGCTACATTCCCATTATAACACTTTGGACATTTTAAATTTATACATATGGGTCTACTTGAATATGCAAGCAAATACACCCCTGCAAAGAAAAGACAAATATTTATGTACAAATAAATAGTGTTTTAGGGAACAGGCACTCAGATGTGAGGACTGATGTTTTATGACTTGACTCTTAGCCTCGATAAAACATGCTCACGAGGCAGCATTTTTCTTTGGGGATAAGTCATAACTTTGCCATAGAGGGCTATTAGGGGACCATTTACTGACATGGGACTGAACCTACAATTCCCACAGATAAATGTTATTTAAAAAGGAAAGCTGATGTCGGGGATTTTCGGGAAAATCTCCCCAGGGGACATGAAGTTCCCCTGATACCCAGCATGTAGTGCAATTTTCCATATTGGATTAGAGGATATTATGTTGTTCCTAAGTGAGATACGGCATAAACACATCACTTTTCCACATAAGATAACTGCACGTTTACATCTATGGAAAACTAATAACTATAAAACCACAGGCCGATTTAGAGTTATCTTGGCTTGCACGAGAAAATGTTTGTCTCCCTATGTATGGAGAGGCATGTCCTTCAGTTGAAGGTCTAATAATATCTTCTGGGGAAGGACTTGACCCCAAGTTCTAATAGGACCGAGTTCTCGTGAAGCATGAAATTGATTTCATCATAAAGTTACAATTTCTGTTTTCTAATGCCCCAAAGTGGTTATAAAAAATGGTGGAGGGGTCCTCCTTCTTCCATCAGTTGCTGGTGCTGTGAAGAGAACTAAATCTGCACGCATCAGGCAGCTTCCTTCTCCTGTCTTCACCCCAGTGTGGAATCAGGCCCTAGGGAAGTTTACCATTTTCTGTCAGAGGACCAAAAGCAACATGGGTATGAAATGTTACTTGAATGTTACACTTAATATGGAATAAAGTAGATGAATTCCTTTATCTAGTCCCTCTGTGTCACTTGAACCTCCTGAAATTTCTTTTCTGGGCAATGAAAATAGCCACAGCATAGATTAGCTAGAGAGAACAATCAATTTGAATTTGGCCCAGCTTCATAAATCCCTCTGGTTCACCGGTGATCTGATAGAAGATGAATGGGATCCCTAATAGCCAGCAGAGCATCACTGAGTTTTAGTAAAAAGGGAGCAAGAAGAAATGGGCTAATATCCGAGTATGAAAATTTGAGCTGCACACAAAACATCATTGAAGAATATGTTATATTTGCATATGAGACTCAATTTTTCAAATTACTTCCAAAATGTCTTGTTTTATTCATTCAGCAATTTATGGTGAAAAGAAAGGGGCTCATTATTACTATTATTTTAAAGGTAAGTGCACCAAAGAAATTCTCAACTTTCTGCTCCATTGACAGAGTGCCCAGAGTTCCTTTAATCCTATGACTAGCATTCCAGCAACACTTGATGCTTTTTTTTTTAAATTTTATTGTTGGTTGTTCAAAACATTACATAGTTCTTAATATACCATATTTCACAGATTGATTCAAGTGGGTTATGAACTCCCATTTTTACCCCGTATACAGATTGCTGTGTCACATCAGTTACATTTCCATTGATTTACAAATTGCCTTTCTAGTGACTGATGTATTCTGCTGTCTATCCCATTCTCCACTCACTTGATGCTTTTGAGTGTTTACTATGTGAAAGGATTCTGCTTAGTATTTTACATGCATTTACCTAACTTATTCATCCCCAAACCCAGGAGATATGGACAGGAGAAGATAATGACACACTTTAGTGGAAATAGCACTGGGATTTGGGTCTGATTGAAAGATCTGCTCCTGATTAGTACATCACATAGGTAATCTAAGGGAAGCCTGCAGGCAGCTTGCTTGCTCTGAAGCCCACCCATCGTACCAGGTTCTCTGGATTTTGGTAGTTCTTGGTCATTCTTCCCCTCCCTTTCCTCATCTTTTTGATGGGGACAAAACCCCATTGAATTGTGAGTGGGTTAAAGGAGTTAATCTAGAAAACATGCTTAGAGCAGTTAGGTGAAAGTGCTTCATTAAGTGTTGGTTCTTAACATTATTTTCACTTCCTTGCTGAATGTCAATGGGCAGGTCCCTCTACCTCTCCAAACATCAAGGCTCTCACCTGAGAAAATGTTGATGATATTACCTCTCTACCTCCTAGGCTCAATCCATGTAATATATATGAAAATGAAAATAGTATTGTAATGATAGATGTTCCTTGACTTACCATGGGGTTATATCACAATCAAACTATCATAAATTTAAAATATCAAAAGTCAAAAATACCCTTAATTCATCTAATTTCCTGGACATCCTTGCTTAACAGCACACTACAGTATGTGAGTTGTGCCCTCTTGTGATTGTGTGGCTAACTGGGAGCTGTGGTTGGCTGTCACTGCCCAGCATCATAGAGTATCATATCACATATCAATAACCTGGGAAAAGAGCAAGCTTGAAAACTTGAAGTAAGCTTTCTACTGAGAATATTTTATCTTTGCACTATCATGAAGTCAAAATTTTGTAAGCCAAGGACCTGTGTATAAGGTTTCAGAGAAATTTGGCATCCTTTTTATGACAATAATATTGAGTTTGTCTCTAGATATACTCCTGAAAGAGTATTTTTCTGTGGAATTAGAAGATATTAATTCCTCAATTTATTCTTTGAATAAATACTAAGTACTTCTTCTGGGCCAAAAGGTGGGATGTGGAAAAGAACATGTAGTATGTGCTCTCAATGTGTTTGTAATCTGGGAGCAGAAGCAGACGAGAAACCAGTGTTAACGACACAGCGTCCTAAGTCTTATGATGAACAGAGCTAAAGGTTGGATTGTTGGCTCAGTTTGCAACAGACAGAGGAAACATGGAAGGTAAGAGTTCAACATCTCTGTGTCCAAAACAGCCTCACTGTTGATATGGTGGTCATCTTCTCTTCCTGTGTCTATAAAAGCGAATTTCCATCCATCTCCAGGGTCTTAGTATGATTTGCTATACAATGAAGACTGTGATCAAAGGCCTCTTAAGTAATTTCCTGTTGTGCTGCTATTAGAGATGGGCCCAAAGAAAACCAAGAATTATAGAACTCACCAAAAAGCTTCAATTATAATTTATCTAGTAGGGAAAAAATCTGGGTTTTCTAGAATAGGCTTCAGGAAATGGAGTCTATGGCCAGCATTTCATTAAATATCTTGATGATTTAATATCACTGGGCAGAAAGAGTTATAGAATATGTCATTTTGAGTGACCTTAATATGACTCTACCATTTCAAGACTTATCCCAGTTCTCCTCAAACCCTTGCTCCAGAGTGCCAGGAGGGAGGCCGCTAGGAGCTAGGCATCTATAAAGAGTCTGGGCATAGCTTGGGGTCCTCTACAAGCATAACAGTTTTTGAAGTTTCACATTTTATCTAAAAATTAGTGTGAATTTTGGAGCCTAAGCTGTGTTTATTTTAATTTCAGATTATTTTACATCTACACTACATAATAATATAAGCTTATTTTCTCTCCAAATATTATTTCTTAATTTTTTCCTAACCATGAAAGAAATGTCATTGTAGAAAACTATATCAAAAAAATAAAGAAAAAAAAAGAAAGAAAAATAAAAGTAATATTAAAAAATAGAAAACATATATCAAATTGCAAGTTAAAAAATTAAACTCTTCTATAATTCCCAAACTACCATTGTTGGTAACTTTTTCTTCTAGTTATTTTCACATGAATATAGATATAGAGATATAAATATGCAATTGTATAAAGATATACATACAATTTGAAGTCTTCCTATATTCTTCAAGGCTATGTCTCCTTTTTGAAGTTAATAGTAATTATGTGATAATCTGGCAAACATTTTTATTTAACAGTTTGATGAGTAGAAAAATTTAAATATAGTTTCTGTAGCCTCGGTTGGAATCCAGACTCTGCTGGCTTACTAGCATCAGGCTCCTCATCTATAAATAGAGGCTAACAATATTACTTTTCACAGAAGGTAGATGTGAGTTTGAAACAATTCAGTATATGTGAAGGGCTTAGACATGCCCTGGCACATGGTGAGCACCTAAATAAAGCATGGTGTTATTTCTCTTCACTAATTTGAAACAGTACCTTTGTTATACACTGAATTCTCTTAGGTACTTTGGTCTGCGTCTGGACTTTCTATCTTCTTTCATTGGGGGCAATTTGTCTTTTTATGCACCAAAACAACTTTGTTTTACATGTTGTATTTATACAAAGAAGCCACACTTGGTTAGGCTAATTCCCTTTTATTATACTTCTTTTCAGAATTTTTCTGGCTATTATTTCTTGCCTATTTTTCCACAGGAGCTTTAGAACAACTTGTTTCATTAAAATATTTAAATCTTTCATTTAAATTACATTTGCTTAACATGGGAATATGTTCTTTGCAATCCTTCCGTAACTTACTGTCCTTTGTTTTCATTACATGCTGCTTTATTCTTACTTTAATCTACCCTGTCATTGAGAATTTTTTTCTACCACACTCTCTCCCAGCTCTGCTACCTAGTTATTTTTAAAGAATTTGTTCTCAGGCTTGATGCATGCATGAAGGACAGAACAGATAAATAACATTTTGGCCTCTGAAAGCAGTACTTATGCAGCTATGCACCCAGGTAGCACCCAAGTCTGCTCCTTTAAATTCCTGTGCTGTAGAAGCAGGTTTTATTACCCAGAAAAACAGGGTGCTGTGTGGCTAAGAGCATTTCAGAACTTCTAAGTTAAACAACACTAAACATATTTTTATTCTTCAAAAACTCTCATACACTTTAATATCACTTCAGTATTTTTAAACATTAAATCTTAATTTTTTTTTTCTGAGTCTCCAAAAGAAGATATGTTTTGCAGAAGTGCCCAATCCTTTGGTGATGTGAGCTTTTCTAGAAAGGAGCATCTCTTACGAATCAAAATCCTAGACACATCAGTTTGGGAAATTCTGTTGAAAAGGGTTCTTTCAAAGATTGTAGTACCCAGGGAGAATTTTTTTGTTTCTTTCAGTAAACATCTTCATGGAGGTGGACTATTCATTTTAAAATCTAGAATAATTTGTCTTGAATCTAAAGGAAATTCTCAAATTGGCCTGTGGGTTGAGTCTGAGTTCCATTTTTTGATAATGATGTCTATGTCCACATCTTCAAATAGCTTCATGTGTGTGTGAGTGGAAAGTTGACAGAGACTCAACCAGGCAAATGCTGCTCGGAACGAGAAGCCTGGGCCACTTTGGTTGTACAATGGTCTAACTTATCATATAAGTCTGAATTGTTGGCCAACAGAGAAAAATGCTTCCTAAAATACATACTGAATTTATTTTTAAAACTCTTCATTTAGAAAAGAATTACTTTTCTCCTTCAGGGAATTTTTATTATTTAAACAAAACAACACCCTGCCCAAGTATTAGGCTATCTACCAAAATAAAGTTTTGGTTTTCTTTTTTCTTTTTTTGGCAGACAGGAAATTATTTTCATACAGTCATTTGTTGGACCTTGGGGTAAAATTATATTTCATAGTTCCCTTGTTCCCAGGCTATGGTTTAAAAAAAGAGATTGATGTCTGAAATTTTGAGTGTATTTGTCTTATGAATTTGTTTGATTCTCTTGGGAATAATTATCTCATATCACTTGAAGGTTAGTAATTCCTTAGGAATGACCTCTCTATTATAATTAGTAACGTATACGTAGCTAGAAAAAGTGAAAGTTAATGGACTTAGTATCTGGCATTACTATTTTATTAAATGGTTGCTCTTTGTAACAAATAGCCAGAGTCATAGAGACTGCGCAATGGAGTGATCTTGTTTTCTTTTAATTTTCTGAGAACAGATAGTGTAGAAATGGTAAAACGATATTGCTGCATAAGAAAGATCTCATTATCAATTCTAATTCTGTACCTGGCTGTTGGGAAGAATTTCCAGTGATTTCTTCTTTCCCAGTTTGCCACCAGTAGTTTATGGAGACTACACATCAGGTTAAGGACTTCAAAGGAGCAGGAAAGAAGGAATGAGCAAAAGGAGGAATGAAGGGAAAGGGGAAAAGAGAAAGAAAAATGGAAAAAATTAATCTTAAAAATGGTGAATCCAGAAAGTCAAAATCTTTCAAGAGACAAATAACAATGACAACAACAAAAGGACTCAGCTTTATTCGGTTACTTAGAACTCTGGAGTGTGGGTTAGAAAAAATTTGCAAGGGGATTTGAAAGAATCTTCAAGTTCTACTCTTATACATCCATGAAAATGGAGGAAGGAAACAATCTAGCTTTGGGATATTGAGTGAAGAGGTTCTATCCAAGTCTTAGATAAAGGACATAGCTTTAAGTCAGATCTTTGTGTACACAGCCACAGGATCTAGGATGTTGGGTCAGGGGCTGCAGACATCAAGAAGATTCTTCAGCCCAATCACAAGATAAATTAATTATTTTCTATGTGTCCATAGAATCAAATCAAAAGTTCACTTTGGGAATACATTGTTCACTGTTGTTTATAAATTTAGTGTAGGATCCATCAATAATTCCAATCATCAGAGAAAAAAGCCTAGACTTAGAAGGAACACTGGATAGATGTCAACTACTTTCACCTCCTACTTTATAAGGGAATAAATACCCTTCCGTGCCAGACAGGTACGACCTATTGTGTTTGAGCTGATATGGCTGTAGACCCTAACTGTTATAATGAACTTTTAAAACCATACATGGACCCACATGAGTTAAAGAGTAGTCAGTAAAAACTTTCCATGAAGCTGGACCTCTAGAAGGACTAGCCCTACATATTTAAAAAACAAGACAAAACTCTTTCCAGGAGCAAAATGAATCAGTAAGAAAGTTCAGATGTCCTCCAGTAAAAAACAGAAACTTAAAGCCTTGTTGCTTGCAAATTCTTAGTCTGAATATATAGTACTATATGTTGTGGGAATCCCAATCTGAAAATTCAAGATAAAAACTGGTTCTTTTAGTCAGCTACTTTGCTGCTGAGACTAAAAGATCTGACCAGAACAATTTTGGGGGAAGAAAAGTTTATTTGGGGCTCACAGTTTCATTGGTCTCCATCCATAGTCAGGTGGCTTCATTCCTCAGGGCTGGAGGTGAGGCAGGAACAATATGGCGAAAGAGTGTGGCAAAAGGAAGCAGCTCACATGATGATCAGGAAGCAGAGAGCAACTCCACTGCCAGATACAAAATATGTATCCTAAAGCCATGCCCTCAATGTCCCACCTCCTCCAGCTGCACCCTACCAGGCTTCAGTTGCCACTCAGCTAATCCCTATCAGAGGATTAATTCACTGGTTGGGTTAAGACTCTTACAACACAATCATTTCTTTTCTGAATCTTCTTGCATTGTCTCACATGTGAGCATTTAGGGGGCACCTCACATCCAAACCATAATGCTGGTCTTGGGTCTATGAACTTCTAGGGGTACCCAATAGGGGCAAACTATACAGAAGAATACTCCTAGACTTTAGGGTGCTCTGAATTCTTATAATAATTCCCACTAATGATGAGTATATCTTAAAAATTAAAAAGCTATGAGGAAAAAAAATAGGGAAGAGCAGCAGACATAACTAACAGGACAACATTAAATAATGTTAAAAGAACTGAAAAATAAGTCTGCTTTAAAATGATTAAAGGATTACAGAAAGGAATTAAAACTATAATGACATTATAGTATGCAATGAAATTAACTAAAATTAACTAAGATTTTGAACAGAACTAAATAAAACTTCTAGGAATGAAAATGTAAGCACTAAATTAAAAACTGAATAGCTGAATTAAAAGTAAACTAGCTACCATTAAAGAAAGCATTAAGGAATTAGGAGATGTTTGGGGAAATTACCTAAAGAATGGCAGAGACAGATTATATTAGTATATTTTTCATTGGTATAACAAAATACCTGGAGCTGAGTACTTATTAAGGAAAGAGGTTTATCTAGCTCACAGTTTTGGAGGCTGAAAGTCCAAGATGAGGCAGACTCATCCATTTACACTCTGAACAGGGATCCCCTGACTGGTTCACACTGTGGGAGGTAGAATCATGGTGGAAGCACATTTGAGAGGAAGAGACAATATGATAAGATGGGAAACCAAAGAGCAGAAAGGAGCCATTCTTACCCTTTTATGACACCCTACTCTGAAGGGAACTAGCTAGGTTCCCACTAATTTTTTCCAAAAGCAGTACCCACTAATGACTCAGTCACTTCCTTCTAGATCACACCTCTTAAAGGCTACAGTACCTCAACACCATCATCACACTGAGACCAAGCTTGCATCACATGAATCTTTGCAGAACACATTTAACACATATCCAAACAATAGGAAAATCTTTTTAAAAAATGAAAAATGTGAAAGAGTTTAAGAAGCACACACACATACACACACACACACATACAAGCAAAGATCCAGCATACATACAATTTCTGAAAATGAAGAATAGAAAGAATCGAGGTATGGAACGAAATTATCCATGAGCCTTGTATAACTTTAATAGAGCATGTGCTACAACTATCATTGAAAACTGGAGGCCTTGTGTTTAAATAGCAGTTCATGAAGCTCCAACAGAGCTTTCATGAATTCAGTGTACTAGTTAGCCTTTAGTCTTCATTTAGAGGTATGCAGTTATAAAATTCAGTTTCCTCTAACTGAATTATTGAGAAGAGTGAAGAACTTTCCTATAATATCCAGAAGTTTCTTTTCATATATTCAAGGATTCTGACTTAGAACCTTAATACTATGAATGTTTGTTTTGGGGAACCACATGTATTCAATTGTTGGTTGTAGACAATTCTGTTCTCTAAATTACACATTGTGTCACAGGAGGCTGAGGTTACAACTTCAGTGATCTTACTACTTCTCATTGTCTTCATAATTTGGGAAAAACCACATTTTTTCCCAAATAAAAGGACTTTTGTTAAACATTTCAAATTGTAAGAAAAGTGTCTCATTCTTTCATAGCTGACATGGATAAAATGCTGGAGAATTTTCTGAAGTTGAAGAAACACAGAAATTTTTATGGTAGGAAGTAAATGAATCTAGGAGGATAAATAGAATAGTGCACATCTAGAGAGACAATAGGAATAGCAAAACACTAATGATATAAAGAAAGAAAGTCTTAAATATAACCAGAATGAAAAGTAGATCATTCACTCATTCATGTATTCAACACATTCCTCCAATATTTCCTAAACCCCAGAATGGGTGCTTGGGGGTAAATATATAAATAGATAAGATGGAAGGAAGGAAGAAAGGAAACAAGGGAGAGAGGGTCAGAAGTTAATGGAATAACATCTTTCAATTGAAATAACTTACCAAGTCATTGATTAAGCCTCTGTGATCTTGTTTATTGAAATCAGTTGGTATTTTCCTTTAACTTAAATACATTTCTTAATAGTTGAATTAGTTTCCTAGTGCAGCTAGGACAAATTACCACCAAATAGTGGCTTAATACAACACAAATATTACCTCAATGTTCCAGGGGTCATAAATCCAGTTTCACTGGGGTCACGTGGAGGTGGCAGTGAAGCTGATTCCTATTATAGGCTCTAGGGATAGATATGTTCCTTGTCTTTCCCAGCATCGAGAGGCCACCTATATTCTTTGGCTCAAGGCCACTTCCTCCATCTTCAAAGCCAGCAGTGTAACATCTCCCCCCCGACCCCTCTCTCCTTTCCTTCCTCCTTTCTTTTCTCTCGCTCACAAGCACATGCTGCTGCTTCCATCAGCATATCTCTTCCCCTACTGATGACTCTACTGCCTTCTTCTTATAAGAATCCTGTGATTACTTTGAACCCACCTGGATCATCCAGAATGAGTTCCCCATCTCAATATCCTTAAATTAGTCATACTTGCAAAGTCCCTTTGGACGTTTAAGGTAACATTCACAGGTTCTTGGCATTAGGATGTGGCTATGGTCATCTTTGGAGGGCTGTTATTTTATCTTCCAGAGTAGTTGTTTCACCTTCACTTTTGAATAATGGTCACCCTAAAACTCTGTATCCAGCTAAACTAAACCATTCACAGAGCGAAAGTAAATAATATTTCAGACAAAGACTTGAAAGTTTGACAATGACTGAGAGTTTGATAGACATTTGCTGGGAAAACCACAAAGGTCTTTTCTTCAAAAAGAAGAAAACTGAGTTGTACAAGAAAGGATTGAGAAGGAAGATGAAAAAATAAAAGGAAATAAAATAAATATATTTGTATATATGCACGAGTTATGTAACAACAACAACAAGTTTAATTCTAAATGTTATTTTAAAAAGAAGCATAAAAATACTGTCAAACAAGAATATGGAAGATGAGTTGGGGGAGGTGGAGGCCTGGTAGTCACAGGAGTCATAGCAACCCAAGGTTCTTGTAAGGTGAGGGGGGAAAACATAATGTTGATTAACCTAAGAGATCCCATGCAAATTTGTTGAATAACCTCTAAGAGAACACAAATTGTTATGGCTTGGATGTGAGGTGTCCCAAAAAACTTAGGTGTGAAATGATTAGGTTATGAGAGTCTTAACCCAATCAGTGAATTAATATTAACTGAGTGGTAATATTAATAACTGAGTGGTGCATAATAGTCTGTTATTATTAACAATTATGTTAATAATTAATCAATAGTAGTAACTCAGTTAATGCTAGGTTATGAGAGTCTTAAGCCAATTAGGTTATGAGAGTTATGATTAGGTTATGAGAGTTTTAGCCCAATCAGTGAATTAATATTAACTGAGTGGTAACTGAAGGTAGGTACAGCATGGCTGGAGTAGGTGGGGCATTGGGGTCATGGCTTTGGGGTATATATTTTGTATCTGGTGAGTGGAGTCTCTCTGCTTCTTGATCATCATGTGAGCTGCATCCTTCTGCCACACTCTTCTATCTGATGTTTTGCCTCACTTCAAGCCCTGAGTAATGGAGCTGGCCTTCTATGGACTGAGATCTCCAAAACTATGAGCCCTCAAAAGAACTTTTCCTCCTCTAAAGTTGTTCTTGTCAGGTCTTTTAGTCACAGCAAGTGAAAAGCTGACTAAAAGAGAAATACACATAGATGTAGAAGGAAGAAAATCACCCCCAAAGCATGGCAACTTTCACACTCAAATCATGGCATGTGCATATAACAATATAGCCTCTGTGTGTGTGTGTGTGTGTGTGTGTGTGTGTATAATAAAATGGATAGAATTGCAAGAAGAAATTAATAAATACATACTTCTAGTAGGAGTATATTTATTGATACCCTTAGACAAAAGAGGCAAAAATATAGTAAGGACAAAATAGATGAACAAGTTACTTAACAGACTTGGTCTAAAGACCATGTATAGAATACTATCCTCCAGGGAGGGGCGTGCGCGCCGGCCCCGCGCCCTCCGTCCCCGCGCCGGCCTCCGCGCCCTCGCGCGCCGCAGCATCCCGCGCCGCCGGGCCGCCGACCGCCGCCTCCCCGAGCTCCTGGCCTCCGCCGCCGCCGCCATTCCTGGCGCCGAGCTCGCCGGGCCGGGCCCCGCCGAGCCGCCGCGGGCCCAGGGCGCGCTCCAGGTAGACTTCATTCACATCAAGTACACCCTGAAGGAGAGAAGATGGCGGCGGGAAGTGAGTAAGCCGCTCTGAGCCCCGCGCCGCGGCGTCTGAAAAGATGAGGTAAAGATCATTAAAGGAGATCTGTCGACAAAAACCCAGCACCGTGTCATGATAGGGGCCTAGGTGGAGTGAATCAGCCACTAATCCAGCCAAGGTGAAGGGAGTACAGCAGGACTTCAGCGCGAGCAGTAAGGCTGCAGCCCGAGCCGCCCAGCTCCATCAACCCCTTCTCCTTCTCCCTCCCCTTCTCCTCTCCGCCTTTCCACCTTGCTTCTTTCTCCCCAGCCGTCTCTCCTCCCAAGCTCAGTCTCTAAATTTAGATCTCAACTTCTTTCCCCCACCCCGCCGGCTCTCCTGCGTGTCCGGTACCCGGACCGCGTGGCCTGAGGCGCCGCCTCCCCTCCCCCAACCCGCACCCCCTCCCCGGGGGTCCCGAAGGCCGCTGCCGCTGCCGCCGCCGCTGCCGCCGCCTCCCACAGAGCACCACAGAGCAGACGCTTCACCGCGCGATTGAGCTGCTGAATTATATGAAACAGCTGATAAGATGAGCGACAATTTAAAATCCAAGTGATCCGAGAACACGCACTGAGCTCTGGCCCGCTGAATTCAAACTCCCGGTCACCTGCTTCCCGCAGACAAACAGCTATGACTCGGCATTAATTCATCCCGCTGAAACAACGGGTCAGCCCTTCTCATCCTACGAAGGTAAATGCCTACCGAGCCTTCATAAGTAGTGGCCACAGGTTTGAAACGGGGCTTGGGAGAGAAGGACCCACCCGTAGAATTAGTCTCCCGGCAAAGGGAAACCGTGTCATCAGACTGCTGCGGAGATAACTTTGTTGAAACAGGTGTGTGATCCCATAGCCTTGCCTCTCCACACATCGGGAAAACTCTAAGAGCCCCTCCCAGCTCTCCCCTAAGGGCACCTCCCAGCTCTCTTGTGAGTGCTTCAGCCAGCCCGAGGGAATCAGAGGTGGTGCGGGTCTTGCAAGCGGAAATACCGCTCCCACCTGGGCTGATTGCTGAGGCCTCTTGCACCACCTACGGGAAGTGGATACCAGAGGGCAAGTAAAAGCCGCTGAGGATTCTCAGCCCCAAACTCTACAAGCTTAGGGTCTGAGGGAATGGCAAACTGGAAGAGTGTGCCCAGTCGTTCATGAAAACAGGGCTCCTGGAAGCAGCAGACTTGGCGTGTAGCCAGTATTGTGGTGAGAGGGGCCTGGCTAGAGAAAAAGTGGGAAGTGACTAGACACAAGAGGAGGCCCTAGACACTCAGGATTGGAGACTCGCCCAGTCTGGGAGGAGGAGCTGCTGCACAGTGATTGGTTCCCGCGTATTGACAGGAGAAACTTGACCTGGTGGGCACAGCGCCATCTACTGGAAGAGAAGTTAATCAAACTCTAAGACTGCAGTTATTAGGTTTTTTTTTCTTTTTCTTTTCTCCTTTTTTTTTTTTTTTTGATTTAGGTTTTTCTTTCATTTTCATTTTTTTCTTTCTTGTTGTTTTATTAATTTTTTTTTTACAAAATATTTTTTAAATTTTTTTTCTACTAATTTTAACTTAAATTTTTTAAATTATTATTATTATTTTTTTTAAATCTTTTTCTTTTTTAGTTCCTATTCTTTTTCTTCTTTAGTCTTCTCATTTTTCTTATCCCCCCTTTTTTCTTGAATTCTACCTGCCTACTCTCATTCTCTTTAGAGACTTCTTCCCTTCCCTTCAAATACCTTTCCTCCCAAGCATCAAACTAATTTATAGGAGTAAACAGTAACTCAGCAGTCAAACAGAACAAGAAACAACATGAGCAGCTTCAAAAAACAAGGAAGAAAAGAAGTACAAACAACGCAGGACAGCCTAAATATTCAGGAGGACCTAGAGTCATCAGAAAAATGGTCATATAAAGAACTCAAGGAACACCTAAGACAGATGGAATGGAACCTTAAAGAGGATACAAGACAGCAAATTCAAGCAGCGAAAGAACACATTGAGAATGCATTTCACAAACAGATAAAAGAAGAAGTTAAGCATCTTTATCAGGAGATAGAGTCTATAAAAAATAATCAAACAATAATTCTAGAAATGAAGGAAACGATAAACCAAATTAAAAACTCAATTGAGAGTATCACTAACAGAGTGGAGCAAGTAGAAACCAGAACATCAGATAATGAAGACAAAATACACCATCTTGAAAAGAGTCTAGCCAACTCAGAAAGGCTGGTAAAAAATCACGAGAAAAACATCCAAGAATTATGGGATAACATTAAGAAACCGAACTTGCGAGTCATCGGGATAGAAGAAGGTACAGAGATTCAAACCAAGGGAATGAGAAACTTACTGAAGGAAATAATTACAGAAAACTTTCCAGAAATAAAAAAGGAAACAGATATACAAATTGAAGATGCATACAGGACACCGAGCACACAAAATCACAGTAGACCAACGCCAAGACACATTGTTATGAAGATATCCAATATACAGAACAAAGAGAAAATATTAAAAGCTACAAGAGAAAGGAGACAGATTACATTTAGGGGTAAACCAATACGGTTAACCACGGATTTTTCATCACAGACACTGAAAGCAAGAAGGTCATGGAACAATGTATTTCAAACACTGAAAGACAATGGATGCCAACCAAGAATTCTGTATCCAGCAAAATTAAGCTTCAGGTATGACAACGAAATAAAAATCTTTCATGATAAACAAAAGTTAAAAGAATTTGCAGCCAGAAAACCAGCATTGCAAAGCATTTTGAGCAAAACACTACACGAGGAAGAAATGAAAAACAATAACCAAAACCATCAGTGGGAAGTGCCGCAGTAAAGACAGAGGGCAAGGGGAAAGACAATCATGGAGAGACAAACTAAATTTTTTTTTTTTTTAAAAAAAAGGATAAACAATTAAACATGGATGGAAGTTCAAACCACATATCAATAGTAACTCTGAATGTTAATGGCTTAAACTCTCCAATAAAGCGACATAGGCTGGTATCATGGATTAAAAAAATAAATCCAACAATATGCTGCCTCCAGGAGACACATCTGATTGGAAAAGACATACACAGGCTGAAGGTGAAAGGATGGGAAAAAATATACCACGCACATGGTCCTCGTAAGCAAGCAGGGGTGGCCATCCTCATATCGAATAAAATCGACTTCAAGACTAAGTTAATCAAAAGGGATAAAGAAGGTCATTATATACTGTTAAAAGGAACCATTCACCAACAAGACATAACAATTATCAATATTTATGCACCAAACAATGGTGCTGCGACATTCACAAAACAAATTCTCCTCAAATACAAGAATCAAATAGACCACAACACAATAATTATGGGAGACTTCAACACACCTCTCTCACCATTGGACAGATCCTCCAAACAAAAGTTAAATAAAGAAACTATAGAACTCAATACCACAATCAATAACCTAGACTTAACTGACTTATATAGAATATATCAACCATCATCAAATGGATATACTTTCTTCTCAGCAGCACATGGATCCTTCTCAAAAATAGACCATATATTATGCCATAGGGCAAACCTCAGTAAATATAAAGGGGTGGGGATAATACCATGCATTTTATCTGATCATAATGGAATGAAACTGGAAATCAAGGATAAAAGAAGGAAGGAAAAATCCTACATCACATGGAAAATGAACAATATGTTACTGAATGATCAATGGGTTACAGAAGACATAAAGGAGGAAATCAAAAAATTCTTAGAGATAAACGAAAATACAGACACAACATATCGGAATCTATGGGACACAATGAAAGCAGTTTTAAGAGGAAAGTTCATCGCCTGGTGGTCATTCCTCAAAAAAAGAAGAAACCAACAAATAAATGAGCTCACACTCCAACTCAAAGCCCTAGAAAAGGAAGAGCAAAACAACAGCAAATGTAGCAGAAGGCAAGAAATAATTAAAATCAGAGCGGAAATTAATGAAATTGAAACAAAAGAAACTATTGAAAAAATTAACAAAACTAAAAGTTGGTTCTTCGAAAAAATAAATAAGATCGACAGACCTTTAGCCATGCTAACGAAGAGAAGAAGAGAGAGAACTCAAATTACTAACATACGGGATGAAAAAGGCAATATTACAACAGATGCTACAGAAATACAGAAGACAATTAGAAATTATTTTGAAAATCTATATTCCAATAAAATAGAGGATAGTGAAGACATCGATAAATTTCTTAAGTCATATGATTTGCCCAGACTGAGTCAGGAGGATATAGACAATCTGAACAGACCAATATCAATAGATGAAATTGAAGAAGCCATCAAAAGACTACCAACCAAGAAAAGCCCAGGACCGGATGGGTATACAGCGGAGTTTTACAAAACCTTTAAAGAAGAATTAATACCAATACTTTTCAAGTTATTTCAGGAAATAGAAAAAGAGGGAGCTCTTCCAAATTCATTCTATGAGGCCAACATCACCCTGATCCCGAAACCAGACAAAGACACCTCAAAGAAAGAAAACTACAGACCAATATCTCTAATGAACCTAGATGCAAAAATCCTCAATAAAATTCTGGCGAATCGAATACAAAAACACATCAAAAAAATTGTGCACCATGATCAAGTAGGATTCATCCCTGGGATGCAAGGATGGTTCAACATACGGAAATCAATAAATGTTATTCACCACATCAATAGACTTAAAGATAAGAACCATATGATCATCTCGATAGATGCAGAGAAAGCATTCGACAAAGTACAGCATGCCTTTATGTTCAAAACATTAGAAAAACTAGGGATAACAGGAACTTACCTTGACATTGTAAAAGCTATCTATGCTAAGCCTCAGGCTAGCATCATTCTGAATGGACAAAAGTTGAAGGCATTCCCTCTAAAATCCGGAACAAGACAGGGATGCCCTCTATCTCCACTTCTATTCAATATAGTTCTCGAAACACTGGCCAGAGCAATTAGGCAGACGAAAGAAATTAAAGGCATAAAAATTGGAAAAGAAGAACTTAAATTATCACTATTTGCAGATGACATGATTCTATACCTAGAAGACCCAAAAGGGTCTACAAAGAAACTACTAGAACTAATAAATGAATTCAGCAAAGTGGCAGGATATAAAATCAACACGCATAAATCAAAGGCATTTCTGTATATCAGCAACAAAACTTCTGAAATGGAAATGAGGAAAAACACTCCATTCACAATATCCTCAAAAAAAATAAGATACTTAGGAATCAACCTAACAAAAGAGGTGAAAGATTTATACAATGAAAACTACAGAACCCTAAAGAGAGAAGTAGAAGAAGATCTTAGAAGATGGAAAAATATACCCTGTTCATGGATAGGCAGAACAAATATCATCAAAATGGCGATATTACCAAAAGTTCTTTATAGATTTAATGCAATGCCAATCAAAATCCCAACGGCATTTCTTGTAGAAATAGATAAAGCAATCATGAAATTCATATGGAAAAATAAAAGACCCAGAATAGCAAAAGCAATTCTAAGCAGAAAGAGTGAATCAGGCGGTATAGCGATACCAGATTTCAAACTATATTACAGAGCAATAGTGACAAAAACAGCATGGTACTGGTACCAAAACAGGCGGGTGGACCAATGGTATAAAATAGAGGACACAGAGACTAACCCACAAAGTTACAACTATCTTATATTTGATAAAGGGGCTATAAGCATGCAATGGAGGAAGGATAGCATCTTCAACAAATGGTGTTGGGAAAACTGGAAATCCATATGCAACAAAATGAAACTGAATCCCTTTCTCTCGCCATGCACAAAAGTTAACTCAAAATGGGTCAAGGAGCTTGATATCAAATCAGAAACTCTGCGTCTGATAGAAGATAAAGTTGGCTCCGATCTACAGATTGTGGGGTCGGGCTCCAAATTCCTTAATAGGACACCCATAGCACAAGAGTTAACAACTAGAATCAACAAATGGGACTTAATTAAACTTAAAAGTTTTTTTTCAGCAAAAGAAACAATAAGAGAGGTAAATAGGGAGCCTACATCCTGGGAACGAATTTTTACTCCTCACACTTCAGATAGAGCCCTAATATCCAGAGTGTACAAAGAACTCAAAAAACTAGACAATAAGATAACAAATAACCCAATCAACAAATGGGCCAAGGACCTGAACAGACACTTCTCAGAGGAGGATATACAATCAATCAACAAGTACATGAAAAAATGCTCTCCATCTCTAGCAGTCAGAGAAATGCAAATCAAAACCACCCTAAGATACCATCTCACTCCAGTAAGATTGGCAGCCACTATGAATTCAAACAACAACAAGTGCTGGCGAGGATGTGGAGAAAAGGGTACACTTGTACATTGCTGGTGGGACTGCAAATTGGTGCGGCCAATTTGGAAAGCAGTTTGGAGATTCATGGGAAAGCTGGGAATGGAACCACCATTTGACCCTGCTATTGCCCTTCTCAGACTATTCCCTGAAGACCTTAAAAGAGCATGCTACAGGGACACTGCCACATCGATGTTCATAGCAGCACAATTCACAATAGCTAGACTGTGGAACCAACCCAGATGCCCTTCAATAGACGAATGGATAAAAAAAATGTGGCATCTATACACAATGGAGTACTATGCAGCAATAAAAAATGACAAAATCATAGAATTTTCAGGGAAATGGATGGCATTAGAGCAGATTATGCTTAGTGAAGCTAGCCAAACCCTAAAAAACAGATACCAAATGTCTTCTTTGATATAATGAGAGCAAGTATGAACAGAGCAGGGAGGAAGAGTAGGAAGAAAAGAGTAACATTAAACAGAGACTTGAGATGGGAGGGAAAGGGAGAGAAAAGGGAAATTGCATGGAAATGAAGGGAGACACTCATTGCTAAACAAAATTACATATAAGAGGTTGTGAGGGGAATGGGAAAATAAACAAAGAGAGAAATGAATTACAGTAGATGGGGTAGAGAGAGAAGATGGGAGGGGAGGGGAGGGGGGATAGTAGGGGATAGGAAAGGTAGCAGAATACAACAGTCACTAATATGGCATTATGTAAAATTGTGGATGTGTAACTGACGTGATTCTGCAATCTGCATTTGGGGTAAAATTGGGAGTTCATAACCCATGTCAATCTAATGTATGAAATATAATATGTCAAGAGCTTTGTAATGTTGTGAACAACCAATAAAAAAAATGTAAAAAAAAAAAAAAAAAAAAAAAAAGAATACTATCCTCCAGGGCACTTCTTTCAAGGTAACTCACACAAGCATTTGCAGAAATTAACCAGTGAGCCAAAAAAGTAACAAAAATACCAAATACTCTACATGAGTACTGTCCAATTGTAATATATGAGCCATGCATGTAATTTTAGAGTTTCTAATACCCACATTTTAAAATATAGAAAGAAGCTGTGAAATTGCTTTTAATAATACATTTTATTTTATCAATAAATTCAAATATTATTTCTTTTTCACATAGGTCTTAGAAACATAGTACATCCTAATTTTGTTTAACTTCATTTTGAGAACTTGGTGGCCACATGTAATGAACTGGACAGGGCATCACTCTGTTATTCATAACACTATCTCATATCTCAGTATAATACAATTAGAATTCAAAATCCAAAGGTAGTTCAAACAATAACACATTCTGATGTTTGTAAATTTTGACTGTATAATTAAGTGAATCATAAATCTAAATCTTTGGAAAATATTAAAACTTCTAAATAATTCACAATCAAAGAAGAAATTAAATGGAAATTATGAAATATTTAGAACTGAACAACAATAAAAATATAGATGTTGAAATTTGGAGTACAAAATATATAGCTTTAAATGTCCACAGACAGGGATGTGAGTTACATGAAATATGGTGTATGATAGGGTGACATTTCAAGTTAGGGGAAAAGAATGGGCTATTTATTAAACAGTGCTGGGTGAAGGGTTATTCATATGGGAAGAACATCCATAATTAAATCTTGTCTCATACCATACACTGAAAATGAATTTTTGATACAGAGTTGAAAATCTTTCCATTTGTAAAATGGGACAATACTATTCATCTGCCTAAGAATAATAAATCAGGCTGAAAGAAACTATATCTAGACCCAAACTTTCAGTGATTCCATCATTATTTCCATCATCATTTCCCACATTTTTGTGTGAAATTAACAGATAGATAAAAAGGCATGATTTATAGGCAAGCATGCACCTCAGATTTGTGAAAAGGCAACAGTAGAAGAAGATATTTAGGTTTAGAATCTCCTGGACCTGGGTATGAGCTTGGGCAAAAAACAACATCAGTTATTTAGACCAAGCTGTAAAATAATGATAACAATACCTACCTATCAAGGTCCTTGTAGGAATTTAAATAGATCAAGTACACCAAGGGCCTACAAAATGTTGATTCATTTGCTCCAAAATGTAAGGTCCAGAATGCATCAAAGGCATCTGTCCTAGTGCTCTGCATGCTCCTTCAGTAATGCTAGGCCTCTGGGGTTGATTCTGTGGTGATACATAATAACCCAGGATGCCCTGAGGTGGACACGAAGAACAAGGGCTTTGGAGTTAGGCAACCTTACATTTAAATCCCTGGTTAGTTCTTATTAGCTGTTGGGCCTTAGGCAAGATGCTTAACATCTGCAGCTTCTGCAGTTACATCTGCAGGTGGGGTTAGTTATACTACCTGTGTCTCAGTCAAGAGTCTTCGTTCTAGCAGCAGCCCTTAGCTCTGGCTAATGTAGACAGAAACAAGTTGTGTAAAAGGTACTGAGCTGTCACAGCTTTTCCAAGCTATGCAGCCAGAAACCAGTTCCAAAGTCATACCTCAAACTCATCATATAGAGAAAAGATCCTCCTGATGACACCAGATCCACTTCTGCTTTTAGAACTTGGTATGTTTCCTTTGACCAGAGCAGGCTTCAGGCCATCCGAGTGTTTATCTTATGCTCTCTGATCCAGGCCTAAGTCATCTACCTGTCCACATTGTACCTGCAAGGGAGGCTGGGAAAGTAAGTCTTTAGCTGGTATGAAGGGAAACAGGGAGTCTCTGCCTCTCTTCAGATTGAGAAGAGAAAGGGAGTTCAGGTGCTGGTAGATAACAAAGAGTGCCCACTCCCCCATCTTAAGGTTATTGTGAGGAAAAACGAGCCCAGCAGAGTATGCAGCATTGTGAAGAGGTTCAGAGATCAGCTGGGAGGCTGAGTGACGGCCCACAGAAGTTGAGAGTAGTTTTGGAAAAACGACAGAACACATTTTGACCAGAAAACAAGACTGAATATATTTGAACAGCTCTTTTGATCAGCCAACTTAACAAATATTTTCAGAGATTCTGACTCCTAAATTCACACATGATACATGAAGGACCATTAGAAAAGTTCCTCACTAAGTTCCTTTGCTGGGAATTGACACAGAGCAATCCTGTTTCCACTGCTTCCAGATTGTCTGTGTCCAGTGGGTATAAGGACATGGCCTTTCTGAGTGCAAAAAGTAAACATTCTTTTTATTCTCACAACATTTGTTTAAAATTAAACTTAGAAGAGTTTTATGAATATCATTTTAGCATAGAAATTCTTTCATCAAAAATGCTTTTTGATGAAAGAATTGAATTCATGGAAAAAAGACACTTCTTTCCAGATTCTTTTCTTCCTACAAATAAGCTTAACTAAGACTCACACTAGTGACTTTTCATTGTCACTTCTTTAAATTCTTTCCCACATCATAATAAGGCAGCAAACATGTGGCTGGTCACGTGGATTTTTGCAATCTTAATTAGCATTCTTCTTGCCTAAATGTATGTGTTCAACTCTATCCCCATTTTCTGCAAACATGGGGTCTAAGATATACACTAGACTATAAGCCTGCCTGAAAGAGAACAGCATGCATTCTATTTCCTTATGAATTCTCACAAAAGCTGGTTCAGGGTGGCACAACTCAAAAGGAAAGTTCAGCAAGGATTTACCACAGGCAGTCTGTATGCTGTGTCTGGTGAGCCACGGCCAGCACATGGCTCCCAGGAGCGTGCTGCACACCCTGCACATGCTTGCTGGGAGAGTGATCATCATTAAACAATATTTATTAAATAGTCCAATGCATGTGGCGCTGGGCTATGTAAGTAAGTAGAGCAGTCTCAGCCGGTGTCCTTTGGGAGCTTACAATATCAAACAGGACATTTTTCAGAGCCTGAAGTTGCCCAGATGAGGCACTACACTAAAAGAGTTTATTCACACCAGAGAGCCAGGCTTTTCTCTCAGCCAGCAGCTCACTCTGTCTGGCTTTCCAAGCTCTAGGCTCAGGCTCAGATCACTTAAAAGGTCTATTATTGGAAAATCTCTGTGCTAAAACAGACCTTACACTAGGACTTCCACAAATGCAGTCACTCCCTTCTACACGATCCATTGAGCCCCACATAGCTTACAAAGGTAAATGTCACATTGTCTCTTCTGGCCAGAAGCTTATTGGTGTCTAGTGAGGTTGAGGCATGCCAGTTTCCCTTGATTGTGGTGAAGGACAGCAGGTATATTGTGCTCTCTGTAGTACACATCTGAACACAAAACAGGATACACAAGGAAAATGCTCTTTCTGATGTGTAGGGTTCAGAGAAGATGTCACCGAAAAGAGGGCAGTTGAATCAGTTCTGAAAGTTAAGTGAGATTTTAATGAGTAAAGACCAGATGCATGCATTTCAAATTTTTGGATGGGCTCTGGAAGACTTGGGGGAGGGGGAATGATGAATATCTGCCAGGCTTTTGAGTAATACCTGCCCATATGGGGTCTATTTCATCTATTTCAAAACTCCTTGGAGCTCCAGGTTGGCAGTAGTATGGCATGCATTCAGCTCAGGGCTTGTTTTCCTACTCCCTGGCACTACTGCTCATTCTCTCTGTTTCATCTCTGAGAACGCTCCACCCCCGGAACACAAGAATGACAAGGTAAAAGAGTAGCCATGACCCAGACTTCAGCCATGCCAGATGAGCAAAGAAAAGAATCCAGCTGTCCCTACTGTTCTGGGTCACAGTCAGTCAGACAAGAACAAGGCATTCTCATATACTGTTAAACCCAAATGACCCTTTTCTCCCATTCTGGGAATCAACAAGGAGACCTCTAAGGACATTCTGTATGCCAGGTGTTTGGCAGGGACATCAGTGGAAAAACAAGTCCATGTAGGCTCGGAGAAGTTAGAGGTCTAAAGGACGTCAACAGGTCATAGTCCATCCCCCTGAGTTTAGCCTGGAGGAGAGACAAGCCAAAGAGCAGAGATGGTTGGTTCCTATTTCGATAGTTTCTTGGGAGGATGCAATTTAGGACTCGAGGTACCCAGCTGATCCTGCATGGTCCTTTCTCTTGAATCTCCCCTTACCACAGGCCACCACTTTTTTTCTTCTCATTGATTGAGGTTGTAGATTCAAGAGGCTCCTGCCTGTTCTTCCACTCCAACTTGCCATGGTATCGACAAAAAGCATGGCCTTCACCAAGGGTCATAATCTTGGAGGACGAATCCTCTGCACTGCACCAAATTCCTATTGCATTTCATCATAGGCTCTCTTCAGTTCCTTCTGCCATGGATATCTCAAATGACATCACACTATCGTATGTACACTTTTCTATCAAAACGAAATGATTTTTCCTTCATTTCTTTTCCCCCTAAAGGAAAATGCGAATGACGCCTCAGTCCAAAGGATTTCACAACTTCACGTACAAAACGAGCCAAGTTTGAAAGAAAACATTTCAGCTACATAAAATGAGACCTCCAACATGTGTGCAGCCGAGTTTGGAAAGGCCTCATTCTTTGCATGGATGAGTTGCTCAAAATTCTCCTGGATTTTGCTGGACACTCGTAACCTTCCCGTGAGCCTCTACTTCTTAATCAATCTAACTCACCATTTTTGTTTAATGTGGCTGCTTATTAAAGTCAAACATGCTCTACTTCTATAATGTAGTAACGATGTAGGTTTGGATTACACTCACATATGTCATTTAGAAAAAAAATGTAATATCATCATCAATGGAATTCTTCTGGAAGCCTGATGAGTTGTACACCGTGGTTCTATCTTCCTGACAACAAAATGGGAACAATTCTAGAGATTTTTGTGACATTGAGTGTAGAGAAATTACTTGGAAATTATCTGGCTAACAAGTAGCATTTGAGATTCTGTTGATTTTGTTGTGGTTTTAGGTCTTTATTGTGTTTAAGCTGGCTGAATTTGTTTCTTCAGTCTATCAAGTGGACATTAAATAAAGTAAACCAGACAGGAAGTTTTTCACCAGTGAATGTGCAATTCAGATTGGTCACCCCAGATTTAAACTACCAATATGATTTTTATTCTATTGAAAAATTAAGGGGAATGTATTATTTTATCCAGGGAAGCAGAAGTAGGTCATTTGTTATTTTTATATTATTAATTTTTTTACTCTAACTTTATAACTAAATAAAAATTTATAGCACTTGAGTAGTCCAAATCATTAGTCTAACAGTCAAGTACCTATAATGGATGGGTGGAAGAAAAAGTTGGCTAAATGATACTTTGTTGAGTAACAAAGATTTTTTTCCCCTTCACTGTGAATATTACAGTCTTACTATAGGAAAGTGGAGAGGAAACCATCCATAACCCAAGCACCCAAAGACCAACACTGCTTCAATGTTGGCGAATTTGTATCTGCTCTCTTCTGTATTCATGTTATTGGTTTGTAAATGTGTGCGGTCACACTGTATTTAAAATTTACATATTATTTAATATTACAACACAACAACTTTCCATGCATTTATTAATTCTTTGTGGACCTTATTTTAAGTGGTTGCATAATATTGTATCAAGAAAATAACTTGTTTAAATACATGAGATTGCTTTACTCTTTTAAACGAAATTATAATGGACTATTTGTAACAAAGTTTTTCCACTTTCTGAAGTAATTTTCTTTAGGATCGAGGGTTTATTTAGTATTCATTTATTAAATATTTACTGAACACATACTCTGTATTGGGATCTGAGGAAAGCAGTGAATTAGGAAAAGACAGTTCAAATGTTTAGAAGAAATTGTTCAAGCAAGTAGAAGAAATGCGCATAAAATTCATGTCTTAACTCATAATTCATTCAACAAATATAAGATATGAACTTATCATGTGCCTGGCACTGGAGTAGATGCAAAAAGACTCTATTGTATATTGGTTAAGCATCTCTGGCACTTAAGTAGTTGCAAGAATCTGCAAAAGTTTCTTAAAATTTTCTTTTTTATATTGATTTTTATTTTTTTTAAATACACAACAGCAGAATGCATGAAATTTTTATTATACATATAGAGCACAATTTTTTATATCTTTGTATAAAGTATGTTTATGCCAATTCATGCCTTTATACATGTACTTTTTTTCTTTGCATTACAATTCTTATTACACACAAATACCACAATTTTTCACATCTCTGTTAGTATATAAAGTATGTTGACACCCAATTTGAGTCTTCATACATGTACTTTGGATAATGATGTCCACCACATTCCACTATCCTTGCTAATCCCCTGCCCTCTCCTTTTCCCTCCCACCCCCTCTTTCCTATCTAGAATTAAATACCTTTTTCAGAAGTGAGAGTGGTGTGTTTTTATGCCATTCACAAGAGAATTTAAAGTCTATAATTATTTTTATTTAAGTGAAATCTTTATTGCTGCCCTAGGGAGTGCTTAGTCTTCTATTATGAGAAAAAAAAGATTTTAAGGCTGTGGTGTACAATTTAATAATTTTAGAGGATTCCCTCTTCAAAATGTCACTATTTTTAGGAAAATCATATCTTGATATCATTGCACTGTTCTTTGTCAAATTTGGAATTTCCATGTTCTACTTTGACAATATCTAGTGCTTGATCCTGTGCTTCGTGTAGAGAAAGGAACTCATTAAAGACCTAAAGGGAAAAAAGAGACAGCAACTTCTTCTGGCAGTATTAAAGCATTATTTATGTAGCAGGATCAGAGCAATATGATTTTGTTTTTGCACCATTATGTTATATAGTTCCCTGGAAGAGTGTGACAACAGAGTATGGGAATGTCTGTGCGTACACATTTCACATCTTGCTTGGCCATGTGAATGTAACTGTGCCAGGAGCCCTGGATGTCAAATTTTCAGTATAGAAATCATGATGTAGAGCTTTAGTTCCTGAGTAACTGTAAGAGAGATTCCAGAGGGACAAGTTCAAGAATGACTTAGAAATTATAGACCAGATCACACAACTGTCATAAAGCTATCATCAGTTAATAAAACAGGGTTTTCTTTTCATTTTAAAAAAGTTGGCTTTTTCCCCCTTGAAAAAAAATATTGATGTTGGAGGCCTTTGCAACTTGTCTGACCTTTTTTCTGCTGACTTTTTCATTTCCTGTTTCTTTCCTTTCATTTTTTTTTCTCTTTTGCATATCGTGAGGTCTTTGGAACAAGCTCTAAATGTGTTGAAAACAAATATCCATTCCTTAAAAATAGTGTAGCTTCAATATTCTTGCTCCCAGAACCCTGCTATTCTAGGGTCCTTTGCTTCTGTGAATCAGTTTTCTCAAAAATGTACTCTCACCCCTCCTCCTCCTCCCTTCTGCTCCCACGGAAACCAGGATGTGGAGACATTTGTAGGAAGAAGTCCAAGAATAAATATGAGAATATTCTGAATGAAAAGCAAATTTCTAGTAAGGATGAATCTGAAGGTGTCTGTAGAATGCTTCATAAATGAGCTTGGTTTAAATGCAAATCATTATTCATAGCTCCATAGGAGGAAAAGGAAGGTACTGATAAACCAGAATAGAAAAAAATCCCCCCTTCCCACTTCAGCCCTTCGGTGTACCAAATAACCCAGTAGTTAAATAGCACACTTGGGTCTTATCTGAAGCCCTTAGCACATGCTTAGGAGCAGCCAGGTCCTAGGCTAACTGCTAGAATAGAACAGCAAATAAGACAGACACCATCACTACCCTATGCAACTTGCCACCAATAAACAATATACATGTAGTTTTGAGTACAAAGGACAGAGAAGGAGAGGTGTGTGTGCTGTGTGAGATTATGGGACAGATCAGACCTTATTGGGGTCACTTTTAATCAGGCCTGGAGCTTTCATAGCAAGTAGCCAAGTGAGGAGAGGGATGGAGGAAGAACATTCAAGACCCAGGACTAATGTATTTGAAGACCCCAATACTGCCTAATGCATCTGGAGCAGAGTGGAAATAAGATTGCAGGTGGGTGGTAAGCAAAGCTGCAGAGGTGGGCAAGGAAGGCATCTTATGGAGGTGCCCACAGGAGACATTTGAACTTAATTCCCAGGGCAACAGGAACAAGTAATTGAGGGAGTTATACAAGCCATAAGCAGATTCTCCTGGAACCTGAGAGTATTTTGAAATACCTCAGACCTTTTTTTTTTCCTCCCTGAATTTTATTCTTTATCTTTTTGCTTTCTAAGCAGATATCTGATGGTACTTTCTATTACTTTAAGAAAGGTATGTGACAAAGAAGAAAGAAGACCCATGCTGTAAAAAATTCTGGCTTTAATTTCAAAAGCTTAAGCCATCAGGGGAATGTGGAAATTTGCAAAGAAGCAGAAAGGCATTGTGGGCGAAGGAGGGCCGAGGACCGGGGCTGGCCTCCAAGTTAGAAAAATAGATTCCTTTGGAGTTGGGGGAGAGTGGAGAGTGCTCTATGTGTCCTAGAATAATGGGTACATGGGGACCACCTCTCAGCAGCAGCCTAGGGAGAGGGCAAGACAAGTCTCAGAAGCACTTCAAAAATAGAGATGTAGATGGGGCAACAGCCATCCCAGAGATGTTTGGAGGCACAGAGCTGCACCCACCCCACCCTGCCAGCCCCCAAAACCCAACCACTCAAACTCTGGAAGCTTGATACAATTCCAAGGAGGCAGGAAACCTTGACAATAACTGAGGATAAAATTTCTATCAGCCTGGAAGACGAAGGCTTTAAAATGGAGAGAGGTGATCCATGAAAAATAAAGAGCTGTGATATTTCTTGCACCAGGGTGACATTTGGACTATGATTCATACCACTGATGCATATTGAAAGGCTTATTCTGGCTCCCATGTGAAAAATGGATTGGAGAGAGGCCTGAGGGGATGCAGGTGAAAGATAATAGAGGCCTCTGCCTCTAGAATGATTAGAAGTGAGAATGAAAAGAAGTGGACAGATTTGGAAAATATTTAGAAAATGGAAGAGCAAGTACTTGGTGATTGGAATGACTGGATTGGCAGTAAGATAGAGGAGTCGAGGATAATTCCCAGGTTTCAGGATGAAAAGCTGGGTAGGTGGTTGTATAATATATGAATATATTTCCTGAAGAACAACCACACAGTGGAACTAGAAGAAGCTCACTTGAAGATTTTACTGAGAGAGCATGTGAACAAAGTTAGTAAAGGCTCCCAAAGACAAAGACTATAGTTATTAGCTAAGGGGAGACAATCTCAGAGGCCAACACACTGCTGGAGATTTCACCAATCCAAGTCCTTTATGTCCACTGTCACACACAGAAAATGAAATGACAATGTGGAAAGGGGTCTGAGGAGTCCCATGACTGAAAATGTTCCCTAAAGCAGGAATCTTCTCTCAGCTATGTGGCAGCAACCTCTGCGTTTGCACTCCCAGTAACCCAGCACTCTCCAACTTTAAAGTGAGCCTGTATTTGGAATTCATTCCTAATTATGAGAAAGCCCTCCTTACCTTAAATGGAAAACGGCCTCTTTCACTTACTGCTCAGTTTTGTCCACTGGAGCGACACAGAATAAGTCCAATTCTTCTTGTGCATTACATTTGGAGGCCATCCATCATGTTTTCTCTAAGTCTTATTTACTCCAGGCTAAACCTATACATCATTTCCTTCATTTCCTTCATCTGTTATCTTCAATGGACATGCAGTAACAGGAACAGCAACTCATTTATTGAGTGTCGTGAGCAAGGCATTTCACACATATGTGGCAGGAGCTGTTATGAGTTCATCAAAACCCATTTCCTTTTCCTCCTGAGCACACAGTTTGACTACACTATGAGGCTGAGTTCTGGCCAATAGAACCTGAGAGGAAGTAGGAAGTTCTCCCCCCACCCCCGCAATAGAATGTCTTTGCCATCTTTTGATTAAACAGAGAGGTTCAGAGGATCAGAAGGTGGGTGAACGCAAAACATGTAATAGGAGCCTGGGCCTCTGTGTATAGAAAGCCACCTCACTATGACACCTGCCTTAGATCCTGATGTGAATAGGAAATACTTTCTTGTGTTGAGCCATTGAGAATTTGAAGTTTACCTGTTACCATACTTTTCGGTTACCTTATTTAACTAATACAGAAATTGATGGTAGAAGTCAAATACATATATAAAGGAACCCTAAAATGTGTGGTGATAGTTTAGCAGCCAGTTTAGAAGCTCTGGAAGTGGTAGAAAAGGTCAGTATGGCTACTGGCTGGATTTACCTTATTACAGAAAGAGATGGGATCAGAAGAGAATTGGTCAATTTTCAAGCAAGGATGGTAGAGAGCAGAGAACTTGTAGTGATCAAGGATCTTCTAAAGATGAAAGAGTCAATTGCTTCTGAATCCCATAAGAGATCTTTTGTACCTCAAAGAGTACAAGGAACGCTGTGGTGGTAATGACCCAGGGAAAATTCTTAGTTGGACAAATGACAGTCCTGGAGCAAAAACCACAACATGAACACGTGGGTATACCTCTCTACATATTGTGACATCAGCAGAGCTGTCATTTAATTGAGATAGAGAGGCATGAAGACAAGAAAACAAAGGAATATGAAGTTTTGATTATAATGTCTAAGAAAGAACTTTGTATGTGGTTAACTAGCACAAGGAACTGGCTGAAGGAAATAAATCAGAATTCTCCTAAGTTTCGGAGAACATTCCATGGTCCAACAAACCTCTTTTGACTGTTTAAACCTTAAAACTACTCTCAGGGCTCCTGAATTACACCACTGGAAGTTTAACAGCTTGCAAGGGAGGCATGTTCATGGAAGAATGGGCAAGGAACGTTTCTCAGGAGATGGAGCCAGTGGCAACAGAGGGTAATAGATTGAGTCTCTCATAGAGAGCAGGATCATAAGGGATCTCTTCTTGACTGGACAGAAAGGATTATATATCACCCAGAAATTCTGGGCATGGCACCAGATGCAGTCACTGGCCGGGATTTGGGCTTGTCACCTTTGAGAAAAGAGTGACTGTGGAGGAAGAAGGAAATGGGTAAATGGTAACCAGAAGGCTAGAATATGGCAGAGATTACTTTGAGTCCACTAAAACTCGTGTCCTGTCCTCCTGGATGCACAGAGTATACTTCCCAGAACTCCTTGCATTTAGCTGTGATCACAGGTCTGAATTTTTACCAATGGAATAGGAATGGAAATGATTTATGACACTTTCTTGCCTGAGAGGTTTAGAAGGTGATCTCTCTTCTTTTCTGCAGATAGAATCATACTTTAGAAGGATCCTGGGTGCCTGAGTGAGTTTATGGAAGGCCGTCTAACAAGAACATCCTCGTTTTTTAGGGATTGGCTAGCTTCACTTAGCATAATCTGCTCTAATGCCATCCATTTCCCTCCAAATTCTATGATTTTGTCATTTTTTAATGCAAAGTAATACTCCATTGTGTATAAATGCCACATTTTTTTTATCCATTCGTCTATTGAAGGGCATCTAGGTTGGTTCCACAATCTTGCTATCGTGAATTGTGCTGCTATGAACATCAATGTAGCAGTGTCCCTGTAGCATGCTCTTATTAGGTCTTTAAGGAATAGACCGAGAAGGGGAATAGCTGGGTCAAATGGTGGTTCCATTCCCAGCTTTCCAAGAAATCTCCATACTGCTTTCCAAATTGGCTGCACCAATTTGCAGTCCCACCAACAATGAACAAGTGTACCCTTTTCCCCACATCCTCGCCAGCATTGTTGTTGTTTGACTTCGTAATGGCTGCCAATCTTACTGGAGTGAGATGGTACCTTAGGGTGGTTTTGATTTGCATTTCTCTGACTGCTAGCGATGGTGAGCATTTTTTCATGTACTTGTTGATTGATTGTATGTCCTCCTCTGAGAAGTGTCTGTTCAGGTCCTTGGCCCATTTGTTGATTGGGTTATTTGTTATCTTATTGTCTAATTTTTTGAGTTCTTTGTATATTCTGGATATTAGGGCTCTATCTGAAGTGTGAGGAGTAAAAATTTGTTCCCAGGATGTAGGCTCCCTATTTACCTCTCTTATTGTTTCTTTTGCTGAGAAAAAACTTTTTACTTTGAGTAAGTCCCATTTGTTGATTCTAGTTATTAACTCTTGCGCTATGGGTGTCCTATTGAGGAATTTGGAGCCTGACCCCACAGTATGTAGATCATAGCCTACTTTTTCTTCTATCAGATGCCGTGTCTCTGATTTGATATCAAGCTCCTTGATCCATTTTGAGTTAACTTTTGTGCATGGCGAGAGAAAGGGATTCAGTTTCATTTTGATGCAAATGGATTTCCAGTTTTCCCAGCACCATTTGTTGAAGATGCTATCCTTCCTCCATTGCATGCTTTTAGCCCCTTTATCAAATATAATATAGTTGTAGTTTTGTGGATTGGTTTCTGTGTCCTCTATTCTATACCATTGGTCTACCCGCCTGTTTTGGTACCAGTACCATGCTGTTTTTGTTACTATTGCTCTGTAGTATAGTTTGAAGTCTGGTATCGCTATACCGCCTGATTCACACTTCCTGCTTAGCATTGTTTTTGCTATTCTGGGTCTTTTATTTTTCCATATGAATTTCATGATTGCTTTATCTATTTCTACAAGAAATGCCGTTGGGATTTTGATTGGCATTGCATTGAACTTATAGAGAACTTTTGGTAATATTGCCATTTTGATGATGTTAGTTCTGCCTATCCATGAACAGGGTATATTTTTCCATCTTCTAAGATCTTCTTCTATATCTCTCTTTAGGGTTCTGTAGTTTTCATTGTATAAGTCTTTCACCTCTTTTGTTAGGTTGATTCCCAAGTATTTTATTTTTTTGAGGATATTGTGAATGGAGTAGTTGTCCTCATTTCCATTTCAGAGGATTTGTCGCTGATATACAGGAATACCTTTGATTTATGCGTCTTGATTTTATATCCTGCCACTTTGCTGAATTCATTTATTAGCTCTAATAGTTTCTTTGTAGACCCTTTTGGGTCTGTTAGGTATAGAATCATGTCATCTGCAAATAGTGATAATTTAAGTTCTTCTTTTCCTATTTTTATGCCTTTAATTTATTTCATCTGTCTAATTGCTCTGGCCAGTGTTTCGAGGACTATGTTGAACAGAAGTGGTGAGAGAGGGCATCCCTGTCTTGTTCCAGATTTTAGAGGGAATGCCTTCAATTTTTCTCCATTCAGAATGATGCTAGCCTGTGGCTTAGCATAGATTGTTTTTACTATGTTGATGTATGATCCTGTTATCCCTAATTTTTCTAGAGTTTTGAACATAAAGGGATGCTGTACTTTGTTGAATGCTAATGCCAAATGTCTGCTTTGATATAAGGGGAGTAACTAAGGACAGAGTAGGGACGAAGAGCATGAGAAGAAGATTAACATTAAACAGGGATGAGAGGTGGGAGGGAAAGGAAGAGAGAAGGGAAATTGTATGGAAATGGAAGATGATCCTCAGGGTTATACAAAATTACATACAAGAGGAAGTGAGGGGTAAGGGAAGAATAATACAAGTGGAAGAAATGATTTACAGTAGAGGGGGTAGAGAGAGAAGAGGGGAGGGGAGGGGAGGGGAGGGGGGATAGTAGAGGATAGGAAAGGCAGCAGAATACAACAGACACTAGAATGGCAATGTGTAGATTAATGGAAGTGTAAATGATGTGATTCAGCAATCTGTATATGGGGTAAAAATGGGAGTTCATAACCCACTTGAATCAAACTGTGAAATATGATATATCAAGAACTATGTGGGCTGGGGATGTGGCTCAAGCGGTAGCGCGCTCGCCTGGCATGCGTGCGGCCCGGGTTCGATCCTCAGCACCACATACCAACAAAGATGTTGTGTCCGCCGAGAACTAAAAAATAAATATTAAAAATTCTCTCTCTCTCTCTCTCTCTCTCTCTCTTAAAAAAAAGAACTATGTAATGTTTTGAATGACCAACAAGAAAAAAAATAATGATAAGTTATTGATTTAAGAGGATGAAAGTTACCTCTGTAATCCAGATTTTTCTTAATATAGATTGAATTCTAGCATTCTATCAAAAAAAAAAAGGAAAAAGCAGCTTTACATGTATGAAGACATGAATTGGTGTGAGCATATTTTATATACAAACAGAGATATGAAAAATTGTGTTCTATATGTGTAATAAGAATTGTGATACATTCTGCTGTCATGTATTTAAAAAATAAAAGCAATTTTAAAAATAAATAAATAAATAATTATTAAAAAAAAAAAACCAAGAATATCCTCAATGGACCTGTGATACAGTCAAGAATATATTTTAACTGCATCAAGTGACTGAGAAGTCAGGGTTTTATGTTTCAGCAGTCAGTTTTACTTTAATAAATTAATGCATTATCTCCTCTAATATTCATTTGATAGATGAAAAAATTAGACAAGTTAAATAGCTTGTTCAGGATGTGTCATTTAGTAAGAGGGAGGTCTAATGCTAGAAACCAGGGCTATCTCTTTCCATAACTGTCCTTTTAAGCAATGTACCAAACCGTCTCCCAGATGAGCAGGTTTCCAGATTTTGTAGCCCCTGGAAATTCCTTCTTAGGATGTTCTTAGTTTGTCCATTTTTTTTCAGAATTGAACATAATAATTTATGTTGCAATTTTAGGATGATCTAAAATATTTCTCCTTTCTGGAATCATCATCTATGAATGCAACCCGGCAGCTCTCCAGTTACGTTATTAGCCAGGCCTCTAATCGACCAATCACAGGCTTTAATCAACCAACACTCCCAGGCCTGACCACCACCAAAACCTCTACTCCCAATCAGAACTTGAGTAATTTTTTTTAATTTGTTAGTTTTAGTTATACATGACAGTAGAGCATATTTTGACATATTTATACAAACATGGGGCACATCTTATTCTAATTAGGATCCCAGTCTTATGGTTGTACATGATATGGAGATTCACTGTGGTATATTCATATTGAGTAATGTTTTTTAATCTAAGGGCAGATATTTCTGTTCAGTTCATTTTAAATTCTTCTTAATAATTTTGGCTCAGTATTCTAGTCTGTCATGCTTTTTCTTGAACTGTCCAGATGATGTCCAAATTTGGGCTATCCCACACTGGGATCAAAACATTCCAAGGTGAGGAACAACATCTTTTAATTCTTCCTATGACCAATCACTGTAGTAAGGACCTCACATGATCACTTCATTTAACCTTTCTCTCATCCCAACACTACAGATGAGGAAACCAAATTTTAGAGAGGTTAAGATCACGTAGCTAGTATGTGGAGCCCATCATCAGCCCTCATGCTGGATGATCTGAATTTGTGTTGGTGTAATATGACTATCTTTCCCACTTAGCATGGAAAAAAATTAATAATTGCTGAGTACCTGAAGTCCATCCAGTGCCTTATACACCCACCTCATTTAACCCTCACTGCTATACTACAAAACTTAGAATAAATTTCAAAGATTTTACAAATTAAATAAAATTATTTTGTGAGGGTCTCTATGTAATAAATGAGTTTATGTAAAGAAATAATGGAAGTATAACAAAATAATCAACTTGAAGAAAGAATCAATTTTGAGCCCGTGCCCACTCAACTGAGCCTGGGATGGCAGAGGTCTTCTTTACTTCTATGAACAGTGTCTGGCACAAGAGAAGGACCCAATGATATTTCTTTAAATACATATATTCAGCAATGTGTACCTTAGAGGACAGATTTTAAAAAGTACTCTAGATGAGACAAAAATTTCACTCATACAAGTCTCTGCCACTTTTTCTCTTCAGAGACATGAGATGCACTTTGAACTGTCTGTGAAACTTCATTTTCTTCTTTTAGGGACTCATGGCTTCGGAGGAAGAGCACAAAGAGAACGGAGAAATCATGAAGAAAACAATATACACACCAACCAGACATACATGCTGATGTCTCTGACCAATTTTCTTGGGTGTTGTAGAACTGAACTATCCTCAAGCCTGCAATAGCATGAAGTAGATAGGCAGATTACAGTTCTAGAAGCCTTGCATCTGAATCCAGGAACTTCAGCACAATGTTGGATGTTGTTCCTAAAAATCAACATTGGGAAATAGTCCATGGGCTTGAAATGATTTAAACAAAACCATACTAGGCATTGGGTAGGAAGGCGAACCGTCCAGGCTTTCTCAATGCCATGAAAAATGTGGGCTCCCCAGAGTTAGATAAATAGACAAAGAATGTTAGGTAAACCAGGTGAGCCCTGTTTGACTCTTCCCAGTGGTGGCTCCTGTCCCTAGGAATTTTCTTCATTCTCACTGATTCCTCCTTCCTTTCTTCCTCCCATTCTAGTCTCCCCCTCTCCCCCTTTCTCTTCCCACTATTTTCTTCTGAGTCTACATTCCTCCTGTGAATGTTACTGCCCTCCCTTTCTCTTTGTTCTTCCCTCCCACACTTAAAAAAAAAATTTAGTTGTAGATGGACACAATGCCTTTATTTTACTTATTTACTTTTCTTTTAAAAAATATTCTTTAGTTGTCAATGAATCTTTTATTTAATTTATTTATGTATATGCGGTGCTGAGCATCGAACCCAGGGCCTCACACATGCTAGGCGAGCGCTCTACCACTGAGCCACAAACCCAGTCCCTCCCTTCTTTTCTTTCTTCCATCTTCCCTTTTTAATATCCTTTTTTTAAAAAAATTAATATTATTTTATGTCTCTGTTCTTGTTTCTATGGAACTATTCTCCATAGCTCTAAATCTAGAAGACAGTGGAATTTGGAAGCTCCAAAGACTTAAGGACTTTCTTGTCCTTGCTTCAGAGGCTGGCAGGAAACAACTAGATTGTAATTTTAGGAGCAGCCATTCACAGGCTACATCATATTTCCTGCTCACAAATCTACCAGCTGAGCTATTCACATGCTGTCATTTCAGGCAAAATTGTTTATGCATCACATAATGCTAGTCTATGTTGTGTCTGTTAGAACCCTGGCGAGGATTCCACCCTGGATTGGACAGTTGGACCCAGGCACATGGTCAATAGAAAACACAAGAGATCCATATTTGGGCATGAGTATGCCTTAAACACTAATGGGGTTTGGCACAACTGTGGCTCTGGAAATCCAGCCCACAAATCAGGTCACACATCAGGGAAAATCAAAACAGAATTAAGTTGGCCACTTTTTCTCTGCAGAGACATGAGAGGCATTTAGAGTTAAGTCCGTGAAACCTTGTTTTTCATTTTCAAGTCAGTTTTGGGCATGGCAATGTTATCAGTGCCCTAGTTTATACAAGGTTTTTTTCTCATATACCAATGAAGAAGTTCCAGATACTGACCCAAAACATGGATTCAGAGGCAGCACATGATCAAACAGAATTTTCTTTCCTAAAGAGCTTTGAGCTCTCATTGGATAAACATTCATCTGCCAGAGGACAATTTGCATATGTTCCTGCTCAGTAGATGGGGAAGGAACAGGATCAGGCCCATGATCTTCAGAAGCGAAAGGACAAAAGAGTGTTTCACACTAAATAGAGCACAGATCACTGGCTCCCTGATATTCCTAGCCTGACCTGAAATTTAGGATCTTTTCAGAAATTTAGGATACATTACTTTTCAGATGTATCCTTCATGATTCTTCCGTAGAGCTCAAAATCTTAATCATATTGGTCAACTCTTTGTTCACCTGATTTTCTTTTTTTCCAGGTCTTCGTTAGTGTGATCTTTTCTCTTTCCACGTTTGCATCTCCACCCTGTAATCATCCTTCAAGTCCCAGGTCATATGCGACTTCCAAGTGCAAACATTCCCTCCTTTCTCTAACCGCGCAAAACTTTCTGCCTCTTTAAACATGCTTGTCATTTTCCTGCATTCCAGTTGTAACCTGAGAGAATTCTGGTGTCACTAGAGGGAGTGCTAGACAAAAAGAATGGAAGGTCTTTGATTTCAGAGATAGGATTAGTGTTTCTGCGCTCCCAATGTTCCTGCCTCTCCCCTCTCTGCTCTGAACCCTTCCTTAAAATATACACTTCTATCCTATTAGTATTTTGGAGGGAGAATACTCAGATGAAGTGGAAAGAGAAAAAAATAAAATAAAAATAGTAGCAGCCTAGGAGTGAAACTGTGAGAGTTTTCTCCCAACCATATACACAGATGAAGGTCTTGCCTGGTGGCCAATTCATGAAATTAAATGATCACTACTAGAGACACAAATGCAGATCTCAGATAGATCAATACTGAGGCATTAGACATTCCAGGCCATCTGGAAACTTGAGAAGTTGGCTACCCAAATGCAAGCACAGAGGTCTTCAGCGACAGCCCTGACTAGCAACCCTTCCCTTTCCTTCCCCAGAGATGGTGAATAAGGCAATAGCCACTTAAAGTTCAAGACTCTGACTTCCGGTATAATCCAAAATCATAATGTCTATCTGTGCCCCCACCCCCCCACGTTCTGTCAGTTAACCCCATTTCTTCACTCAATGTTAAAAGTATACTTTGGAGGTGAGTGTACCATGCTACCAAGAAGGAATGAGACTTTTGCAGGTTCTAATAAGGGAATCTGTCTGATCTTTGTCCCTAGCTCTGGGAGCTTACCTTTACACCCTTGGGATTTCCCAAGGGATAGGAGCTTCTGTTATTTATGGCGGACCCTTAAACTGCACCTGAATTTATAACAATGAGATGACTCAGGATGGGGATGGTCAAGCCAGAAACACCAATTGTGTGATTAGAGGGTTGGGGCTTTGACGGCAGCCTGTGCTATGGGGATGAGAACTAGAGATTGAGACACATGCCTACTTCATGAAAGCTCAATAAAAACTCTGGACATTAAAGCTTGGGGATGCTTGTCTGGCATTATTCTCCATATTGTCACACACTGATGTGCTAGGATGGTGACACATCCCTAAGAGCACTTAAGCTTTGCATTTGGAACCCTCCCAGACATTTCCTTGTGCGTGTCTTCTTGTGGCTGTTTCTGATTTTTATCCTTTTGCTATATAAAATTACAAGCCTTACAAAAATGTAATCATAAAAATAGCCTTTTCCCACTGTGAGTCATTTGGTACATTATCAAACCTGAGGGGCCATTGGGAACCTTCAGATTTGAAGACAGTTGTTCATAAGTGTGGAAGGCCTGAGGACCCCAGCTCACAGCTTGTGCCCAAAGTGAGGGCTATCTTGCAGAAGATTGTGCCCTATGGTGTCAGAAGGCATTGCCTCATTGCAGCAGAACGCTAGATATCTACAGTACAAGATTTGTGATTGAAAGCTACTATCTCTGAAACCAGAGAGCTGGGTTTCTTGTGAAAGAATCAGGACCCAAATAAGAGCTTCATGTTCACATATACGAGAGAGATGACGGTGTCTTAAACAACACAGTGTCTGCCTGTATAACCAGCACAAAACCTTAAATCTCTTTTTTGAATGAAGTGAAGAAGTCTCATGACTATGACTTTTTCCCAGGTTCAAGACAAAGTGTTACAAAAAGTCATATGTCTTCTACGCCTAAGTTTGAAAGAATGAAGTATATACATCAAAACATTAAAAGTAGTTATTACTGAGTAGGATTGTCAAGATATTCCAAAATACATGCTACTTTTTGCTTGCTGGTATGTTTATTTATATAACATTTACTTTTAAAACCTATTAATAAGGCGAATTACAGAGGAAATGTTGCAAGGTTTGTGAACCAGAGATATTTACCAAGGGCTGGATAAAGCAGTGGACTCTTTCTAGACCTGCTTATCCATAACATATAATAATAATTTTCTCCTGTGGGTGTCATTTTGGCTCTGTGGTCTTGGGCAAGTCATTTCACCATATGTTAAACTGGGGTTTAAACAAGACAACTGCTCATATTTCTTTTCACTCTAATTCTAAGAGCACATCTGAAGACTTACGTTTATGTGCCCATATCTCAAAAACATACACAGATGTTGGAGGTGAGGTAGAAGAGTTCTTGAATAGGTGAGCCCTGCTATGGGAAGATTTGCATAAAGCTGATTTAGCAAGTGAAAAATGGACTGTGACAGATTAATGCTGGGAGGCTTGATCTGCTCAGTATCTGGCCCACACAGCCTGGTCTGATCAGATCTTCAAAGTCATATGGTCCCTATTTGGTTTTACAATAAATAACTCAGACTTATGAGTTAGACACCAATTAATGAAATCATCTAGCCCAGAGGAGAGCAATCCTCCTGGGCAGTCATTTGGAAGCATAGACCATCCATTAGGTTTGCCAAGATTGGGGCCTTTATTCCTGCCCATGATAGAAATTACAGGATTCCTCCCAATTCCGGATGACCTTTGCTCTGGAATCTACCAATGGTTGCTGTGGAGGTCAAGGAGGGTTTGGCTCTTACAGATTTTAGTAATGATACAGGGTAATTCTCATTCGAGTCAGAGGCTGCACTCAATACTGGGAAATACTTGTCTGTGGGACAAAGAACTTGTGATAAAACCACATTTATTTAATTTGTTTATACTCATCCTGAAAGGATATAGGACTGACTTGAGGTAAAATTGTTTGGGAATGTACTAACGGCGGCATCTTGAGGCATTACGTTTCTGGTTGGGAAAGAAAACTATTGATGTATTCATGTGTATTGAGAACTTATCTCGCTATGGGCACTGAATAAATATCAAGCAATCAATCAATTCTCCAGCCACAGAGAAGCTTCCTGTTCCAAATATGTAGTCATGGGAGAGAGTTTGGCCCCAGACCTATCTCCCTCTTCCAAATGATGTGACTCCAAACTCCAGGAAAAGTTCTGTGTGTGTGTGTTTTTTTCCTCCCCTTCATGGCACGATCCTTGGCAGCACTGAAACAGTGATTTCCAAATCAAGACACCAAAGCAATGAGATCCTGTTCCCTCTTGGTCAAACTGTTATAACTTAATGGAAAGACTATTTTAAATTATAGTCAGGCAGCTGTTTGGAAGTGATCGTACCTATTTTGAGAAAAGCTCCAAGTAAAAATGGAAGTGATTTTGAAAATGCAAATCTATTGTATGGATATCTTTGGCTTGGAAGCACCTGTTGGAAGATAGCCACAAACTGCATTTATCTGAATCAATTTTGCATCCATCAGTATGCCTCAAAGATGAAATTTTGCATTTTTAAATTTTGTGATCTATGGATACATTTCAACTCTATGTGTTGCAAAAGAGAACATTAAAAATGCACGGGAATGTTTGACAAGCTAACAATTTTTGAATATTGAAGTTTGAATATGTGGAGTTAACCCAATTTTCAACTTGCAATACTGAGATTTCACCAAATGTGATTCACTTCTGAGGGTTCCATTTCTACATTGCCCTTTAAAATGATGCATGTTTTAATGGTTCCTTGGGCACATATGATTTGCAAGACTGTTTGAGCTGTAACTTTATAGACCTTTTGATGGACCATTTGTCTTTGGCTTTAAGAGAAAGGAACTACAGTTATGTGATCATTTATGTTTTCTATTTAATAGCCATGTATCAAATCTCTGCAAACTTCTTAGCATGGTGGGATAATAATTTGATATATTAGTCATGTGAGGATTTTTTTCTTTTGCATTTTTTTCAGCCTCATGACCCTAGGAGGGTCTCCTCTCAGGACCATTAGAAATATGGCCTCAACTGGAGGCCAATTTCAGAGGGGATAGGAGAACAAAGGGACACATTATGAGTTTTTAAATTCAAAAGCTGTTTACCCTGGAATATTCCAGAAGAAGTGATAGGGATCGGTCTGAACCCATTTTCCCTGGGGTTCCATCCCTCACTTCACCCAAGATAGTGATCTTTAAGGCAGATAGGGAGAGAAATCACCGAGAGATTTCTTGAGGAGTTCTAAGAAGGGGGTAGATACTTTGTCCAGGTTGGGAGATGGGTAATCAGATGTAGATAATTGAGGCTGTTTTCCATCATGGGTTCTGAGAGGTGACCAGTCCCCCAAAATTCCTTTGGTCACCACACCTCTGAAAAGCAAGGTAATCAGGGTGCAGCAGTCAGTGGAAATAAGAGAGAGAGAGAGAAAAAAAGATAGCATTCAGGAGGTCATAAGGCAGGACAAGTAGCTATTGCAGAAGGAGATATGGTTTCCAAAACACATGGCACATCTCATAAGAATCAACAGATATATATACAAAGAGGCCCAAGTGCTTCTTATTTCCCTAATAATTCACCTTTCAATCAATCCCAAATACTTTGTTTTACTAAAGATAGCCAGCCTGAACCCACAATCCCACACAACAGAAAGAAAGCAAGAAAGTCTAGCTTTAAAATTATTGATCAAATGTAAGAATTGACTGGATGTGTTTTGGCTGCTAGATGTAGAGAGAAATGAAATCTAAGTATGAAGCCATGAGTCTTACAAGTTTGTAGCTTTAGAAATGAACCTTCTCCACAGTTCAGCATGAAACAAATACTCTTCTTATTGCCTGAACAAATATAAACAGTGTACAGTGCAGAAAACAAAGAGAAAAATAATCTTGGACTTAGTGAGTTCATCAGTTCAAGGCTTACTTGATAAATGGAAAGTCATCAAAAGCTAGGCTTCCAGTCCCAGCCTTACCACTTACTAGCGTAAGTGAGTAAACTTATGTGAGTCATTTGGTCTTTCTGAGACTCTGGTTTTTTTTTATCTGTAAAATGGGGATAACATAGCCATCTCACAATGGCTCACATAAAATCATGGTGAAAATCAAATAAGAAAAAGCATGAAAATGTGCTTAGGCACATTTATCTGTAAAATGGGGATAACATAGCCATCTCACAATGTGCTTAGGCACATTTATCTGTAAAATGGGGATAACATAGCCATCTCACAATGGCTCACATAAAATCATGGTGAAAATCAAATAAGAAAAAGCATGAAAATGTGCTTAGGCTACAAAATACTGTCCAATTATAAGGTATTTTAGCTATTTCTTTCTGAGCAACAGAAACATTTTTTAATTCTAAGCAACAAGAATAAGCAGCATCACGTATTTGGATCATTCAAATCATCTTTCCTCAAGTTCCAAGATACAAAAGCTCACTTGAGATTTCAATAATTTGCCTTAACTGAACTATTAGAAGAATGGTTGGTAGTTTATTTTTCAGCACCTTGATTTTAACTACATCTAAACCCAGTAATGGTTGAAAGCGTGACTCCTCCCCATCCCAGAGTCACCAAAATGTTGAGAAAGAAATCATCAGAAATTGTTACCAACTTATCCAATTGGCCCAAACATTGTGTTCATCTTTATTTCACAAGGTTGACTTCTAATTCTCTATAACACCTGTTCTTCATTTCAGATGAATGTATTAAGTACTTGACAACTAATCTCAAGAAAAAATGTTGACCCTCTTATTCTTCATCTCAGGGAAGGTGAATCAGAGGCCAAGAAGCTCTGAAATACTGTAAAGAAATGGGACCATAAAAAACAGGATGGTTTGACAGATAAACAAACTCTGGGAATAAAGGTATATGAATACAGAAGAATTATTCAACACTAGTCCCAGTGTCTGTGTGGCTCACACACACCTGCAAGAGGCCACACATACATCCATTTAACTTACAGCCACATGTAGTCAGATGGCGTCTCTCCATCTTTTCATGCAATTAGAGACACTATAAATTGTTTCTTGCTTATGTAATCTTTATTATACTTTGTATTTACTACATAATTAACTTTTATACATACATATTACCATGTGTTACAAGGATTTATCTGTATCATAAGGGTTTTCCAAGAATGATTTGACTAAACACATTTCTTGCCTTAAATAATGACATTGCAATCAAATTTCCATATCAAATGGGACTTTATAAGGGATCTTCCTAGTCACTTCTCATTAAGGTAAACAGAATTTTAAATATGAAAGATCATGCAAATTTTTCAGGAAGCATCTTCTTATTCAAAATTACCTACCTTTGGCAATTGATGGCCTAAATAAATTTAATTTCAAATTGATTTGGAAGTGAATATTCAACTAGAAATATAGCCCTTTAGATCATATTGGTACCTCCTTTGCTAAGCTGTTTATTTCACTTACAGCTTACCCAACTCCAAGACTAACGCTGTATTTAAAATCCATAGGAACTTGGCTTTAAGAGGCCCTTGGCTTCACATGTAGAACAGAAGGCAAGGCGAATAATGCATCACACACATGACCAACGCCTGATGTGGGCCAGAGGCATCTGATTTGAAAATAAATCTATTTTAGTCATATCCCAAATTATAAATATAGACATGAAGTCCTCAGAGAGGGGTGTGCAAGAAGTCAGAAAATAATCTTAAATATTCTCATTTGCTCTCAATCAGTCTCTGGAGACCCAAATGAATTTCTATTGAGAGTAATTCCATAAGATGACATCAAATTATGATTGACATTTCAACAGAAGAAATTGTGATAAAATTTGTTTTTCTGTTACCTTTCAGAGTAGTTCCCTCTAAACACTAGCAAATTCAGGAACTAGAGAGTGATTGTAGCAGTATCCCTGCACAGGAGGGACCCTGAGTGAATGGATCATTTCACATTAATCATAACCTATGATCTTGGTACATTCAGTAGCTTCCATATTACAAGGGAAGAAAGTGGAAAATGACTGCATCCTTTGGCAGAATTAATTCTCTCCTAACATCACTATTCATGGCAAAACCAAGCCCAGATGCTGCTTCTCCAGAAATGCCAATGTTCCATCAGCTGTGGCTCCTTGGTGATAAGTTTGTGGAGGATGTTTGGTCCAATGACTAGTTTTAAAATAATTACCTAAAATACAAATTTACATACTCTGTTCTACAGAGCATAGGTGCTTCAGTGGGCAATGTGAAGGCCAGTGGGTATCTCTCCAACCAACACATTTCCACTTTTTTTCTTTGTACTGGGGATTGAACCCAGGAACACTTTACTATTGAGCTACATCCCCAGCCCTATCTATCTATTTATTTATTTATTTATTTAGAGACAGGATCTCATAAAGTTGCTTAGTGTTTCACTAAGTTGCTGAGGCTAGCTCTGAACTTGTGATTCTCCTGCCTCAGTCCAGCCTCCCGAGTCACTAGGATTGCAGGCATGCGCCACTGAGCTTGGCAACATTTCCACTTTTAACTGTTCTTCGTATTGGAATTTTGTTTAAGATTTTAGGTTTTTAAAAGTTCCACTGTTACCAAAAATATTTTAAAATTTTTGATCTAAGTAAACTGCCATCCCAATCATTTGTTCTTTTCTTCTGCATTTGGACCTTAAATATTGCCTTCGGGTGATGAGGTTAATGATTCATAGATTTAAAGAGTAATGTTCTTGAATCAATTTTCAATGGAAACCTTTTGATTTAACTGAATACTGTCTGGGCTTGAATGAAGAAAGAACAAATCAGAAACACCTGCATGACTGTGTATTATTTCATTGACTGTCATTTCTCCCCTGACATGTCTTATTTGACTAAGTACTATAAACCAATATTTTTCGATTGGTATTCTGTATCATTCTTATGTCTTTATATTTTCATTTCCTTCTAGAAACAAGACAAGCCTTGATAAAGTGAAAAGTTAGGACCTTCCTCTCATCAACCCAAGAACTTCGGATGCTTCTTTCTCCTTCTTGCTAGCCAGACTTGCTGACTGAAATTCTTTTTTACCCATCCTAGACAGTGAATTAGAGCCAGAAGAGCAATCTTCACAATTTTTCTCATTAAGAATAAAACCCAAATGCCTCTCCAAAGTCTGAGTAGATCCCCTGTAGCTTCATAGGGAAAGAAGAAGGGTTTCTGTGCCTGGGTACATCACTCTGAGACTTAGATACTGAAGTCAATCGGTTGCTGGCCAGTTGTTAGCCATCAGGTCTTCACGCATAGCGCTTTGCCCATAACGAGTCATATCCAATGCCAAGTCTCATTGTTCTGCCGAGTGACCTGAGAAGACACAAACAATCTTGACACTTGCCTCGAGAGGAGAACTTCATTTGAAGACACCAGGTCTTATTAATGAAATGCTCTTTGGCTTTAGTGAGGGACATTTGGGCTGCCCTTGAAGCTAAGTCACTTCAAAGATTTGTTATGGTTTAGACATGAGGTGTCCCCCAGAAGGTCATATGTGAGACAATGCAAGAAAGTTCAGAGGTGAAACAACTGGGTTATAAGAGTCTTAACCTAATCAGAGCATTAATCCACTTGACTAGATTAATTGGTTGATAACTGTAAGCAGGGTGTGACTGGAGGAGGTTGGTCACTGGAGGAATGACTTTGGGGTTTCTAATTTTATCCTCTGGTAATTAGAGTTCTCTCTGCCCCCTTTCTGGTGGCCATGTCTTGAGTTGCTTTCTTCCTCCACACCTTTCTGCCAGGATGCCCACCCTCTCCTAAGGCCCAGAGCAATGGAGTCGGCCTTCTATGAATTGAGACCTCTGAAAAATAGTGAACGCCAAATAAACTCTTCCTCCTCTAAAATTGTTTTGCCAGGTCTTTTGGTCACAGTAGCAAAAAGCTGACCAAAACGAGATCCACCCACAGTCTTTTATATAAGAGTTTCCATGCCAACTACAACGGGCCTGGGAAAAGATATATAACTTCCAGAGCAGGTTGTTGGGAAGAGGAAAATGTGGTCGAGCAGGGAAGGAGAGGCAGCGTCTTATCACAAAAGTTCCTTTGACAGAATCAAATGCACTTGCCTGCTTGATGAACCCCAGGCCTCCCAGGGCCAAATTCAGCACAGACCAGCACTGATTCCTGCTTTCCAAGCATTCCTGCACTCTGAGAACCTCATGAAACTGGAGCTTATTATAACCCAAAGGAGATTCCTCAAGGCCCCTCTGGCTTAGTTAGGGTCCCTGGCTCTGAAAGGGCCACAGACTTCTAATATGGCAAAGCTCCAAAGGGGTTAGGGAGGCCCACAACACTCCTTAAGATCCAGGCTCCTGACCCTGTCAGAGATGGAGCTGACCAAGCTGTTTGTACCCACTGCGACAAAACCAAAAAGTGTTTGGCTGGACATGGTGTTGAGTTTTTCTGTTGTCTTCTCATGTTGACCTACTGACCAAATATGATACCCAGGACTGCTTGGGATTTTGCAAGTTTATAATCCATATAGAAGAAACATTGTTATATAAACCTTGCCAACACTATAGGCCTTTAAAATTCCCAACTAAGAAGTTGAAGAAATTTATGGCAGTGTTGCTGGATGGGGAGGCCAAGTAAACTCACAATGTTGATCTTAGGTCTGTTTAAATTTCTCTTGCCTTCTGGCACTTTAAGCAGTAGTGGAAAGAAATCATTTACTCATAGGAGCACTAAGCACTTGGAAACACAGGGGTACCAGGGAAGAGCATTAGGAACATAATTAATGTGACATATGTGGCCCTGGCCTGTGGAGGGCAGGATCTCACTCCAACACTGCAGCCATTCGAGTCATGGGTGGCACAAAAACCTAACAGTACCTTCGTGCAATAAATAGAATGAATTATACAGAGGCTCAGTTTTCCTACCAGTGAAGTCTCAGGCATTAACCAGCCCTCTTTTACTCCCCCATAAAAGGACACACAGCTTGGAAATGAAATTAGGTCATCATATAAGGAAGATCCAGTTGGCCTCAAGTATAAAAAGGTGGCTTTCTCATGCAGGTTTCCTCCTTTGTAATTTGTTTGAGGTCTCTCTTCCACTTTTTCTCTCTGTAAGGATTGCAGGATTAGCAACAGGAGTTTGCTTCAGATCCTTTTAGGAGTGTAGTTGGAGGAGAATGAGTTGAACCCTAAAGAGAAAAATCAGCATTCAGTACAGGATTTGAACTTCATTTGTCAATCACATGTCTTTGTGGGAGAATCTGGGACTCGGTCAATGGTGATGATGCTTTCGGCAAGACTGGGATCTTGCAGACCATATGGAGGCCTGTGTGCCTGTGTGGTGGAATGCTCAGGAATCCCCACTCTTGCCGAGACTTGGATGTGAAATGAGGGAGCCTATTGTTACATGCCAGATTACCTTGATTTAATACAAGATAAAATGCAATCTGATATGTGAACTGGTAATGGACTAACAAATGACTCAAGTAAAAAATCATTTTAATGTAAAGTCCTGGACATGATGTATAACCTTCCTGGGAAGCCTGCTAATAGTCTGCCCCTAAGGTTCGTGACTGCAGGAATTCTCTGGATATGACGCCTAACCCTTATCTACCCTCCTCCCGCCGTCTCCACTTTAGTGCTCACTTGTGTGTAATCTGAGCATTTTATAAAGGGAAAAACTCGCTGGAGTTGAAACTGGAAGAAAATATGCCTTAATAGAATTGATAAATTAACAGCCGAATAAGTCAGGCTAGAATTTATTGGAATAACATCTCCTAAGAATCCTCCATACCCCAAGTTTCATAATAAGTGACCTAGATCTTTAAAAGAAAAAAGGAAAAAAAAATGCTTTGGGTTTTTTTTTTCAAGTTGAAGGAAGTTGAATTTAAAGTCTATAGGATTTTTTTATAGACATAATAAATGATGAAGAAAAAAAAGAAGAAAAGGGAAGGAAAGGAGTAAGGAAGGAAGGGGGAAAAGAATAAAAGAAGGAAAAACAGACAGTCTGGTTCCCAATTCCCCTGCAGCAGAAATGACTGTCCTCTGTTTTCACTCCTTCTAGGCTCCGCCCTGCTCCCATTAAGTTCTGGGATTTGTGTATCTTTCGATGCAGACATTCAAATGCTTTCTTTACTCAGGAAGTTATTCTCCTCACTCCTTGTGAGGTCTTGGAACAAAAATTGGTTGAGAAAGAAACAAATGCTGCTTCTCTGTCCAGAAAAATAAAATAAAATAAAATTACATTGCATCATGCAGCTCAAAGAAGTTTGTGTGTTTGGGATGGGGGAGTTGGAGATAGCACTGGGCAGGGGTGGGGAGGGAGGCGGAAGGGGAAGAGAATGATTTCCCATATGTGTCAGTTTTCTCCTTGAGGGAATACACAAGCCAGCACTCACCGTCTGCAAAAGTGTTTTGTAGGGGAAAAAAAAAACACACACAAGAATAGAAAGACTTTGACTGGATACAACCTTCTAATCAGCTTGTGTATTAAGCTAGCTTGAGTGGTGTTTGTGCTCAAGAGGATTGGGTTCAAGTCTCTCTTTGTTGTATAGTTTCTTCAGGTTCTCACTCCAACTAATCCAAACTCTCACCCTCAATACTAATACCTTTCTCAATAATAAGCAAAAGTATTTGACAAAAAGTAGTTTTCATACTCAGAAAGTGGTTTGCTCACTCCCTCAAGTAAAGGAAAGCATGGGAAGGCTGTTTATTGCTCTATAAATCACAGTCACCATTTCTGACCCAACCACAGGGGCGCCTGGGGTCAAGGCACCCTTTCAGAGATTTGACGCCCTGAAGCTTCTCTCTTTGCAGGGCTCTTAATCAATCCCTCCCAGGGCAGGAAGGACATCAAACAACTAAGACCTCTGAGAAGCACTCTGAGAAATGGTGCAAATGGCTCAGCTTCTGCTTGGGAGAAAGAATTTCTTAGAAATTCTGCCTCATTGTAAGTGACTTTTCTGATTATTTGGAGGCAGGGGAGAAACTGACAGGAGACAGAAGAGATCATTCCAAATAACACAAATGATTCGAAACCAAGAGCAAAGACAGTAAATATCACCCATCTGACCCAGTTCACTCTTCCTTAGAGTAGAGATAATAACTGCTTCCAAGTGTCCCTGAGAGGACTCCAGGGACAGCAGCCCAGCACAGCTGATGTCTCATCTCACTAGTCAGACTGCCTCAGTCAGATTCTCGCTCTTCATACCTCAGTTTTTCTCATCTGTAAAATGATAATAATTCTAGTACCTACCTCACAGGGCTGTTGTGACAATTTAATGATAAGGGATATCCAATGTGCTTAGAATAGGCTGCTGTATACTAAGTGCTCAAAAAAAGGGGAACAATCGTCATAAGATGTGCCAAGTCCCTCACGTATCTAGACCCTCCCTGAAAGGTAAGTCCTGTTCACAATTCTGAGTTACCATGGCACACACAAAATGAAGCAGCATGAAATAGCTACAAGAATGCCACTTCTTATGCCATCATCCTGGGTTCAAATACCAACTTCTCCACTTCGTAGTTATGTGAACTTAGACAAATTACTTTCTATGAGTCTTGGATTTCTCATCACTAACAAGGCCTATCTTACAAAGTACAAGAACAAAATCTAAGACTCCACAAAAGAAAGTGTTTCAATTGACAGTGATGTGTGGTTTAGAAGTGCCAGAAACCATAGATGCATGTTTAGAGTTCATTATTCTGACAAAAATAAGCATTGATTGAACTCTTAAAATGAGCAGGCACTTCAGTGCTAGTCCCCAAAGATACAAAGGTGAATGTCACACAATCCTGTCCTTGGGAACTTGAAGGCTGAGGAGGAAAACACATAGGAAACACACTGTGTTCACTCTGTGTGGCTCTTATAGTGTCAAAGCATATTTTGGAAAGCTCAATAATGTACTGTTCCCATGCCTTAAACATCTTCCTCCAACTCTTCACTACACTAATTCCCATAGATCCTTTGGCTTTCAAGTGACTTCATTTGATCAAGAAAGCTTCTTCAAATCTCAAGATGTTATACTGAAAGACACTCCGTGTTTCTCCCTTACAATGGCTTGTTCATTCCATTCCATCCCTCCTCAGCCTGCTAGCACTTTCAGAGTTCTGTTAACTGGCAAAACACAGTATAAAGATTTATAAAGGAAGAACTGATGTGCCCTGCAAAGCAGCTCATGGGTGAATAACTGACCCCATGAGGTGAATCAAGTATTGTAGAACATCTTAGCCTTTGGTCTGAAGGATGTGGAGACAACTCAATGGTCATCAGCAGAATGTGATGAGTCAAGAACTACTTTAAGGGTACAGACACAGGGAGTATATATAGAGTATAGAGTTCAAACCCTGGTAACCTCCCTCAAAATAAGTAAAACTTAAAGACATTGTGCCAAGTGACATAAGGAAATAAAAGTAAAAATACATGATTACAGTTAACAAGGTTCCTAGATAAGTAAAATCAATGAAGACACAAAGAATGGTGGTTGCAGGGACTGGCAGGAGGAGAAATGGGGGCCCCTGTTGAGTGGCATGGAGTTTCAGTTGGAGAAGATGGATCTTGTTGATGGTTGTACAACATGAATGTAGTTGATACCTTGGAACTATATATTTTAAGTGGTTAAAATGGTAAATTTATTATGCATATCTTCCTATAATTAATAGATGAAAAATAAAAATGAATGAACTAATTAAAACAAATAAAGTAAGAGGTTGTGAGGGGAATGGGAAAATAAACAAAGAGAGAAATGAATTACAGTAGATGGGGTAGAGAGAGAAGATGGGAGGGGAGGGGAGGGGGGATAGTAGGGGATAGGAAAGGTAGCAGAATACAACAGTCACTAATATGGCATTATGTAAAATTGTGGATGTGTAACTGACGTGATTCTGCAATCTGCATTTGGGGTAAAATTGGGAGTTCATAACCCATGTCAATCTAATGTATGAAATATAATATGTCAAGAGCTTTGTAATGTTGTGAACAACCAATAAAAAAAAAAACAAATAAAGTAATTAATTATAAAAATAAAATGAATGAAAAGTACCACTCTAAACAAAAAGCATTTTGGTAATGAAGTCTGAGAATCCCACCCCAGGTTTGAATTCTAAGGTTATTTTCCATGTAGGCTGTCATTTCTTTGAAAGGCTGAGGGGTGGTGGCAGATAAAGCAGACAGAAGGTAGGATGCAGGCAGTGTTTGGAGTGAGGCTGGATATTAAGAGAACCCAAAGACACTGGCCTGCAGAAGCTTTACTTCCTTGCTTCTTTAGACACTCATCTTTTTCAGGGAAATGGACTCCATCTGGTCTGAGTCATTAGCACTTTTCGAAATGTTGCTTTGAAGAGCTTGTTGATGTGCAAGAAAATTAGCCTCTTCTTGATTCTTTTGTTTTTAATCAAAGAAGTTTTGAGATTGGCCAGAAGACTGCACAGCTAGTAAGACTCAAAGTCATATCTAAAGCTGATCCTGTGGAGTTGGAGCACCTTCAAAACCTGGCCCAGAGGATTCAGGCTGCAAAGAAATGCTGCAGAATCAAAGTTGCAGAACTCTGGGTGCCTAAAAAGTGAGCTAGGATAACTCTCACTCCTTAAGGGTCCTCCCATAAGAAGCAGGACAGGAGGAAGGATGGGATCTGGGCCTGGCCTCAGGGTTGCCTGGCTCATGTTCAAGACTCACATGGAAGAGTGACATGTCCCACCAAGCTTGGACTCAGGGTGCATATGAACACAGCACACTCCGTGTGCTGTGGAAGGTGGGAAAAGGAGCTGCAAGTGGGAGGAAGGCCAGGATGCAGGAGGATGCTCTTAACACTGGGACATGGCATTTTAAAAGAAGATGAAACAAATCTATTTATGGTTCTTCTAACATTATTCTATGAGACTCAAGAAACCTTTATACCAAATTGAGCCTTTTAGAGTCATTTGAGGGCCTAGTGGCCTTCTTTTGTTATTTGACCCAAAAAATATTCATCAAAAGTGACTTTAGTCAGTAGCAATGGGAGATACCAAATATACTTGTCCCATGGACAATGTCAATTTTTAGAAGCAAACTATTTCCAAACCTGAAAACAGATCTTCTCCAGCTGTGGATTTGGGCTTATTTCCATATGGATTCATTTAAGAACAATTTCTCTTAGAATAGTTATATCAGCCTGTTTTTAAGTGGGTGGTGCCCTCATATCCCTCATATTTGAGACTCAATGGATCAGGTCCCTCCCTGCTGATAACAAAGGAAGGCCCAGTCAAGAGGCATTTTAACCCATGAAGTCTCAAGCTTTCAATCCTGCAAATATTTAAAATTGACACAGATGCATTGAAATAGGTTATAAATCATAATCTAGAGTATATATACAATTATATTAATATTGTTACAATCACAATCTGCAAGACTGCTGAAACAATCAGGTCCTGACACAAGCACAAGAGGGTCACCTGGGATATCCAGCCTTTGGACCTCAGATGATCCATGCCCATCCACATTCTGGCTAAAAGTGCTTAATAGAGGCCAAATGAGCTGCCCCTCTGAGCTCTTCTTGAGTTTCTTATCCTCAAACTTGTGAGCAAAATAAAAAAGGTTGCTTTAAGTCACTACGTATTGGGGGTAATTAGCTACATAGCAAGAGTGACCTGCATGTGGTCTGCTGGTAGTTTGTGGTTTCAGAGGGAAAGGTCAGGAGACAACTTTGTTGACATACATATTACAAATGTGCAAGGCAAAGTTAGTTATGGTTTTTACAAAAATCCCATTTTGTCCTCAATAACATTATGTTTTAAGTTACACATACATCATTAAAATTCTAGGTGGTCAGCGGCTAAGTCATTGTCATGGCTAACTATCAGTCAACAACAGTTCATTATATTTGCACATTACTATTTACAATAGTAAATTTTATATTTTTCATCTTTGTTTTATACACACACACAAAAAAAACACACACACACACGTACGTGTGTGTATTTTTTTTTTTTTTTTTTTGGTACCAGCCATTCAACCCAGCGTCATGTAACCACTGAGCCACATCTCTAGCAATTTTATTTTTTATTTTGACACAGTGTCTCGCTAAGCTGCTTAGGGCCTCTCTAAATTGCTAAGACTGGCTTTGAACTTGTAATCCTCCTGCCCCAGCTTCAGGAGCTACTGAGATTACAGGTGTGTACAATCTGTTATACATAATATTTTCATTTGTTAGATGAAAAACATTTACAAATCACTTATGACATACTGGATATTGTTTCAAGTGAATATAATTAATTTTTAAGATGAGTCCATGGAGTAGGTATTGTTATTGTTAATCCCATTTTGCAGATGAGAAAACTGAGTCATTAAGAAATTACGTCTCTAGCTCATGAGCATATAAATTGTAAGTATTGAATTTGTCATTTGACTTCAGGTAATCTGGCTTGAATCCATAAACTCTGACCCTTTGCTGCCTCTCAATTTTGTGTGATTTTATTCTCAATTTAACACATACACACCAACTCTAATGTGATACCATGAAATGCAAAAAAAAACACTAAGATAATAATAATAAAAATATACACTTTAGGATAATGTCATAAATGTAGGTGGTCACCAGAACTCACATACAAATATAAAATATGTGTATATATAGATTGGGACAAGTGAATCAGAGTATATAATATCTAAATATTAGATTTTATAAGACTATTTATCCATCATCCCTATCTCTAATACATTATCTGTTATGAAACTTGGTCATATAGAGTCACAAAATGATTCAAGATTTTCCCTTAGTTTTAAACACAGTACAACAACTTTTCTTATAAGCCAACAGAGTTTCTCTAGAACAAGTGCAAATGATACTTTTCAATAAAATGTTTACAAATCATGTGGCTAAGGAATAGGCAATACCAAAAGGACAGAGGTATTAATTAAACTGTCACTCTTTACAGCAGAACCAGTCACAGTGTTGCCAATAAGCTTTTAAAGCCAGCTATATACTTACTTATTGATATCATATTTGGCAAGAAAGTATTAGAAGCCATCGGAGAAGCTCCCTTTCCAAATGGCACTGTGGGTGTCACTTAATAACAATGACATAAAGTGTGAAAGAGTCATTACTATCCTGTGTAGTGATTAACAGCATGGAATCCAGAGCCAGAGTACCAAAATCCACATCCCAATCCTGCTTTTGCTAACAAGGTGACCTTGGGTGCTAAACTGTCTGTGCCTCAGTTTCCTAATGTGTAAAATAAGGAGAACAGTATCTAGCTCAGAGCTGCAAAGAGAGTGCAGCAAATCCATGCTGTAAATCATTTAGGACCATACCTGGCACTGGGATCCTGCCATATAAATGTTTGTCAAATAAGTAAATAAAATGTGTGCTAATAGATATTGTATGCTGCAGTGAGAAAAAAAATTGCTATAGAATGTACGAATGTAGGATATTTATAATGCATAGATGGGAGAAGTGCGTAAGGATTTTTGTATTGACACTGAGCTAATATTATAGGAGATAGTTGTTTTGTGAGGTTAATAGTTACTTTGTGGGATATGCTATAAATCGGAAAATTGAGTTTACATGAGTATTGATGGGGTGCTTAGCTATGTGTGTGCAGCAAGAATAAAAGAGTAAAATAATTGTCCTTAAGTGTCGATCCATATACAGCTTCATTCACATAGAACAGGGCTAGCAAAAAGAAAAAAGAAAAGAAAAAGCCTCCAAACTTAATTAATTGTTGAAGGAAAAAAAGAACTGTAAAATATAATCAACTCTCAGCCATGAATGCCTTTTTCTTGGACTGTATGAAAAAGTAATGGTAAGTGCAAGCACTCTAATTCTCCACACTGAGCTCTGTTGCCTGTGGTACTGATTATCTATGGCCACAGTTATTCCTTGCAACACAGAATCACAAAATTCTTGTGGCATGTTACAATCCTCGTATTGCCCATGCAGCTGGAATCATTGGAGGATTAGCTTGGTGGCCCTGTTGAATTTGCCTGGGCTCACCACTGCCCAGGGCTTGGCTGATGATCAGCTGGGGCTACTAAGGCAAGCTGGCCCAGCTCCAGTGTCTCATTTTCCAGTAGACCATCCCAGGCAGGTTCTCTTGGCAATGAGAGAGGTTCAAGAAAGGAACAGAAACACACGGAACCTCTTGAGACCTGGACTCTGAGCCAGCACATCATCACTTCCAACACATTTGATTAGCCAAACAAGTCAAAAGCCAACCCTTAATCAAGGTATAAAAAAATAGATTCCACCTCTGTAGTGACCTGAACCACCAAGCCACATGGCAAAGGAAATGGCTACAAAGACATGCAAAGTCACAGACATTTTTAATGATTCAAAATTTATTATCCTGGATATATAATGCTATTTATTTATTTACTTATTGTCCAAGATGAATAATCCTAGGTATACATTTTAAAATATACCTAAAATTGATGAGTTGTATGTATATGAACTGCTTATAATGAGCTCTAAGGTTGCCAAAAGTTTATAACTCTCTGTTCTATAATCAGCACTAAGTGTATCTTAATTTTTAAGTTAAAGCCATAATTTCTTAATAAGACCAAACTGGAATGTAAATATCTAACTATCAAGCTTTTCTGGTAGGTGACCATTTTTATCATTTGTTGGATATATTATTTATTATTATTATCATTATTATTTTATTATTTGTTGGATACCAATAATATATTATTGAGTGTATTTGCGGGAAGGTACCAGCGATTGAACCCGAGGGTGCTTAACCAATAAGCCACAACACAGCTCTTTTTATTTTATTTTTAATTTAGAGACAGGTTCTTGCTAAGTTGCTTTAGGGCCTAAGTTGCTGAGGCTGGCTTTGAACTTGCAATCTTCCTGCCTCAGCCTCCTGAGCCGCTGAGATTACAGGCACGTGCCACGGTGCCTGACTACTGAATACATTTTAAAACTATAAACAATACCACAACAGAACAGGAAGAAATACCTTCCACATCCATATGCAATTGGAGTGAATCACAAAAACATTTACCTTCAACTCTTAGGTTAAAATGTCAAATGTCAAGTTCAAGGCCAGCCTGGGCAATTTAGTAAGACCCTCTCTCAAAATAAAAAGACATGGGGATGTATCTCAGTGGTAAAGCACCCATGGGTTCAATCCCCTATACCACCAAAATGAATGGATTCATTAATTAAATTTTAAAAGTAAAATAGTCTGGATGCAGTGGCACATGCCTATAATTTCTCTCTCTCTCTCTCTCTCTCTCTCTCTCTCTCTCTCTCTCTCTCTCTCTGTGTGTGTGTGTGTGTGTGTGTGTGTGTGTGTGTATTTACTGCCTACCTGAGAGAAAGGAAAACTGACAGAAAGGCCCTGCAAGTCCACTCCCCACTTTATTATATGGTAAATGGAGGACTAAATGTTCTGTTTTACTTGGTAGACAGCAAATAATTGATTTTGGTTGTGTCTGGGATCCCCCCAAATTAGTTATAATTGGGTGCATGTCATGTATAATGTCTTAGTTTTTTGTTTGTTTTAACTTTGGAGGAAGAGAAAAGGGGATAATCTGGTATGACAGCAATGGGGAAAATCTCTGCCTGTGAGTCACCCTTTAGATGACAACAAAATGACCTGACTTAACCAACTGGCCTGGCTTTCTTTCTGGGTTTCTCTAGGCCTCCTACCAAGTCAGAGAAGGAGAGAGAAGCTCCTTCTCCCCCCATCCCTTGTCTCTCTTGCTATCAGAGTGAACCCACGAACTCTGTTTGGCTTTCCTTATTACTTAGAACCCTCAGGTAAGAGAATCAAGAAGTATGTCTGATTTTATGATCTATTGGGACCTTGTTATTTTCACCTCTTCACAATCTTTTGAAGCTATAATCGACTATTGAAAGGCTCCATTTCAAACTCAGGATCTCAGAGTCAGTGGTGTTAACTTGGGAGCCCAGGCTCCTCCCCCTGAAATTCAGTGTGGAGCTTGGTGTGTTTGTGAATGTTTCTGTGGAGCAGTCCATTTGTCATCACATTCCCAAAGAATTCCATTACCTCAAAAATGTAAGGATATCCACAGGTTGGCTCAGTGCCATGAACCATCAGTCTACTGTTGACCTTTGGGACATTCTTAAGTTTTCATGTGCAAAACTATTATCCACATGGGGTGACAGTGATGATCAATTTTTTAAAAAAATAACAGAATTTAAAAACCCCACAACTTTTGATTCAAATGTAAGTCAAATGCCCTAAGGAAGAGCACCCTGGTAGCCATGAACACAGAAGGCAGATTTTCCCACTGAGCCCACAATGGTGACTTCTTGTGGTAGCTGCTTGCTTAATCCAAACATTCATCAGTTCATTTCAAGTTACGTATCAGAGAGCAAATACTTGGACTTGACTGAACTCTTCCCTCCTCCAGGTGAACTGGCTACTTTCTCAAATCTGCCCCTGCTGGTTCTAATATAGCTTCTTCCAACTTATATATTTTAATTGATTGCATATCTTTCTCTATGCTTCATATTTTAGAACCTACCATGTCCTATTCATTTTTGTATGTAAACATTTTTAGACTTTAAAAAAAAAGATTTGTTAAGTAAATTTCATACGTGGATGTATGAATGAATGGATAAATGACAAATACTAGTTGTCTATGGATAGAAGTCTCATTAAAACTGCCCAAATCAGAACTGCCCAAATCAGAAGACTGAAAACTACCAACCACCCCGTTGGTTGGTTCCACCCTGCCTCTCTTAAGAGGGGACCGAACTGAGCCTTCAGCCTGACTAAGAAACAAGCTGTACAAGGAAAAGAGTTCATGTCTATTCTCTTTCCTTGAAGAATATCCAGAATGAGACTCGGCTGCCCTTGGCTGCAGAGAGCTACTATATACAACATAGCTCTTCACTTCTGTGATAGTCATCTCAAGAAACATTTGCATGTCATTCCTGGGAAAAGGATTATCCATGCAGTGCCACAGAAGAATCAGGATAAAATTTAACTCTTTGCTTTCAATTGGGGTGCTGGCCACTAAACATGGCCACTCTGGGAAGGGATAGCAGTCTTATCAGCTATGTGCCTGTTGGACATGATAATTTTCACATTTATAATACTGGAATAGTCCTGATACTTACTGAAAAAGACAAAAAACTTAGAAATAAAGTATAAATACACAAACCCAAAACTGCATCTTTCCAGTGGCTTGGACCAAGAAACCTTAGAGTTATTTATTCCTCTCTTAATCTCACATCCAAAATATAATCCATTGGGCTGGGGATGTGGCTCAAGGGCTGGGGATGTGGCTCAAGCGGTAGCGCGCTCGCCTGGCATGCATGCGGCCCGGGTTCGATCCTCAGCACCACATACAAACAAAGATGTTGTGTCTGCCGAAAACTAAAAAATAAATATTAAAAAATTCTCTCTCTCTCTCTCTCTCTCTCTCTCTCTTTAAAAAAAATATAATCCATTAAAAAAATACAATCCATCAACAAATCCTGTAAATCTTGAAAATATGGCCAGAATCTTACCACTTCCTGCCACCTTTACAATACCACCCTGGCAGAGGATAGCATCATCTCCCTCCTGACTGAGATACCCGCCTAACCATCTCCTGTCTCCAGCCCATGTTCCCCTACAGTCCACACTCATCTAAGCAGCCAGAATGATCACCTTTCGTCAGAACATGTTCTGCCTCTCCCTGCTCAAAACCAGCTTTTCCCATCTCACACGAAGGAGATGCCAAGTTCTCACAATGTCTTCAAGGTTCCAAGTGGTCCACTCTGCTTTACCTCTTACAATCTCCCCTCTTTCAATCTACTCTAGCCTGTGTCTTCCTTGCTGATCCTTGAAGCTTACATTTCCCCAGGTCAAGTAGAACTTTATTTTCCAAGAGAACTAGAGATAAATCACATTGCTGACTTGGCCTTTCTGACGGAGAGCCCTGGTCCAATATATTCTGAAGGGTCACAAACCCAGGCCACTCTCAGAGCAAGAGATTTCTGCTCTTCCCCAAGGCTTATGGGACTAGAATCAAATGTTAAGTCTACCCTGACATAGATCGTGGCTGGCCCTCTGTGCCTGAGTTTGCTGGGAGTAGACTTGACTTGGTCAAGCAAATGAGCATGCAAAGCACTTGAGAGAGGAAAAGAGTAATCTCAAATATAGTCCAATAAACCACAGGGCTGGATTTTAATAACCTTTCTGCTAGTTGGTTCTATTTTCCGGCTAAAGCATCCCTGGCCAGAGTTTGTTGACTGCCTGCTATGCAAGTTGCACATTAGAACCAAACAGTTTACCTTTAAAAAAAATGACCAACCTGGGGCTGGGCATGTAGCTCCATGGTAGAGTGCTTGCCCAGGTTTGATCTCCCTGGTTTAATCTCCAGCTCTGAAACAACAACAACACACACACAAAAGAAAAACCTAAACCATGGGACTAGAAAGACAGAATTCAAGGGCAGAACAAGTCATCATAGAAATGTTTTATTAATCAAATATATTTACATTTCTTGGTCAATGATCTCTAAATGTGTGCCTGTTTTTCATTTAACTACAACGCAGTCCTGGTAGATTCTATCACATGAATACAGGCAGCATGCATGATCTCATTGGTCTTTTGCAGGTTTTTTTTTCCTTTTTAAGATGTGAGTTTAATGAAGTTTAGAAAGGTGAGCAGATTTTTTATTGCTCTAACTTCGGATAGTCCCTTTTGTTTCATCAGTAGCCCTGTAGCAAGCTGTCCACATGCTCCTCGACACCCATAGTGACTTTCTCCCCTTTCTCTTAACTGGCTTTTTAAAACTTTCTAAACTTCTGAAAGAAAACTGAACCTGATCATTCACCAGCCATTTTATTTTGGTGGGAAGTTGGAGAAAGATATGTCTCTTTTCCAATGAGGAAATTTAAAATGATCATATTTAAGAACCTTACACAATGCCCTGATAGCATCTAAATATACTTCTATCAGCACATATAAAAGCTGGATGCTTTCCCCTTAGTAAAATCTAATAAATTAATTAGGGGACATTAGGTTTTAAAAATAATTTTGCTAATTTGAGTCAAAGTCTTCCTTCACCCCTTAGCCACCACATTGGCTTTTGCATTTTGAACAAGGGGAAGCCACTTTCATTAAGTACTTGACACTTCCAAGAAGAATTTGCTTCTGTTTTTGCTATTTCTCTCACTCTGAATTTAGATAAATCTGAGGATGTGTGCTTGATTGTTCAGAGAAAGTGAGACTACAGGGCTGGCTGATTTTGTTAGCATTAAACAGCGCTCCAGTGTGGATCAACACAACGGCATTGGTGGACATTTGGTCTAGAATGGCTGCTCTCCCAAACATGTGGGAATCACCTGCTGTGGCAGGATTTTTTTTTTAACACAAAAGAGTTCTGCTGTGGAAATGTATCTTCAATTTGTTAAGTTTATAAGATTACTCTTGGTCAGGAGTAACGTGCCAAGCTTTTGGGAAGAAAGGCAGCAGCAGGGATGTTTTGTAAGACAGGAAACAGGAAATACCAATTTAGGAGGCTGCCATGTTCAACTGACTCAGAAAACGCATTCATTGTTGTTTTTTAACAAATGTGCCTGTTAGAATCTGGAGGAAGGTAGCATACACTGTGGTTTCCATACCACAGTAAGAATTGCCTGGTAACAGAGCCAGTTGGTGAAGAAAGATTGTAAACTTACTTTTGGAACAAACTTCACAAACATCTAGATTATGCCCAGGAACCTGAACCAGGTCCTTGAGTACCCCATGCATGTAACAATATTTATGCCTTTGAAGAACAGAACCTATAATGACTGCAGTCTTTCTCCCTCACTGCTTTAAACCAACAAGCTAACCACATAAGCCCATATTCTTAATGGACACAACTGCATAATTACTCCATTGATGCCTGAAAAGTAACTCACTTAGCATTCAGTCAGAACAAAGAAAGAACACTAGATTTCACGTAGCGCTGTTCAGGATGTGTTTTCACTTGTCGATAGTGTTTAAGCCTTCTTCTCTTTTGGCCACTCTCCAACATAACTGCCCTTCCCTCCTGTTGCCATTTGTCCTGATGTGTTTCACACACTTGAGAGGGTTATTTTTTTTTTAATGTGGAATTTTAGTTGCGTATTTAGAAAAACAAAAAGTGCCTGCCAGCTATGAGATGTTTGAAATTCTGCTGCCCAGCAACATAGAACCAGAGATTACAGAATCAGCCACGACAATGATGCATAGTTTGATAATTCTGGCATCATTTTCACAAACATATTTTGTAAGTAAATTATACTTTGTTAATTTCAAAAAGTTCTTGTTCTCACAAAGCAGGTTTGCAGAAGGAAGCATTTTTCCCTGTTAGAAGTTACATGGTTTTGGAGGGGGAGAAAAGATGCTGCTTGAGATCATATGGTTAAGTATGTATGAGAACGAGACGATGATGTTACCTTTGTTACAGAATAATTGAGGATTAAGTTAGATAATCCATGTGAAGCAGTTAGAACAGTGCCTGACAGTAATTGCTTAAGGTAAGTTACGATCATTATCACCACCTCCATCAACATCTGAGCGAATAAACTCAGAGTTTTCCTTATTTTTCCATTAAAAGTCACTCAACAGATTTTTTTTCTAACTACAAAGGTAGTATCTTCAGTATTCAGGGAAGACAATGCATAGTTTTGTGCCTTCACCCTGTTTTCTGATATATTTTTGGTTTTTGACATTTTACATATTGATTTGATGAAGCATCCGCCATTATTACTTAAAAGAGGAAACGGAATTTTTAAATGTTTACCCAACCCTGGATTATAGGCTAAGCATCTGTGGCAATGCTTCCAGAAATACAACAATATTCTTTTCCATTTGACTCTCTCTGTCAGTTCTACCTGGCAGCTGAACTTTGGGTTTGTAGAATTTAATTTGGAGGAAGGCTGACATATGTGCTTTTCCCAGGGCTCTGTTGTTATCTTTTGGCAGTTCAGATAAATACTAGCAATGAGAAAATTTCAAACACTGGGCGATATGTACCCAAACACCTATTCACTTCACAAAGTGTTTCCAAAGTTATCTACCTCAAAAGGATCCTGACAAAGGAATGATATTTCTAGAATCTACTGTTATCACTTAAAGATGCATATCCCTTAGAGTTGTTCCAGATTTAATGTCAGAAATTAGCACGGTGGAAATAAAATTAAATTCACATGCAGGACTTCATTTGTTTCTTTTGGACTAGTTTCTTAAGGCATGTGTAGCCTTCAGAGGAGAGCAATGAATTTGCTCTTGAATGCTGGGGTGGATGCTCAGAGTGACCACTGGCTCCACATTGCTCTGGACATGCTCTGCTTTGTGAGATGTATCATGTTTTCCATTTTATACAACTCAATTGATACTTGCATTTTATTTTCTTAAATTGGTGCAAAACAAATATAGTAATAATGTTACTTCTACTCTGAAAACCAATTGAATATTAGTTTCTTACTCCAACAACTCTAATAACCAGTTACCAGCGATCAGTTTGGCAATGGTGTACCCCAAAGACCCAGAGCCTCAGAGGATGGGACTACTGAAGAGGAAGATCCTCCAATTTAGATGTCTAAGGAGTTTGATGGTGAGATTAAAATACTAAATTTAACCAAGCAACCACTATCTGTAAGCCACTGATGAAGATAGTGCTCTCAGAAGCACCTGAGTACAGGTGAGGAACAACATTCTGAAGCAGATACCAGGAGTCCCCACCTCTGGGAACACCAGAGCCACACACTGGGGCCAGGAGTTACATTGGCTGGGCTTGTCACAAAGGAGATACCTCAGACTCATTCAGGATCTGTGGATTTTCTTCCCTGAGCAACTCTAGCCCTATTCCCATTTATGGTCTTATCACTGGAATCACTGTAAAAACCTAGGACTTCAGCCCTAGTCGGATTTCTTGATATTGTTAAGAACCAATAGCCTGGTGAGCTTCCCAAAGACAACCAAGCTGTGCCTCTGAATTGGTTTTCAAACATACTATTTTCAGGTCCCTGGCTGAGTTTTTAATCTGTCAGATTCTCTCAGTTGCAGAAATCTCTGTAATTACACTGAGACAATAGTCCAAGGGAATTACTCAGGCTATTAGCTGGTCACTTAGGAGAATATTATTTCCTCACCAATAATTACTTAAATAATTTTACTTACAGTGAACAACTACAATGGGGTGTTGATACAAATCAAGAGCTCAGTAAATATATGTGGAATAAATGAATGAAATAATGAGCCAATCAATTGATGAAAAAACTAATGAGTTGGTAAATGTCTATAACCATTTGTATATGTGGTTAAGAATGAAGTTTTTCCAAGGTACAACCCAAGAAATTGTAATCCCTGTGAGACACAGTGTATCATAATCTTTTCTTTTAGATGTAGTTTCTCAACAAGGTACATGTGAATGAGTACCCAATACAAATTTACTAATTGAACCAAATTACATAAATTTCACAAGAGTAAATCCTACAGCTTTAATTACCAACACAATAACTTTATAAAAAATATCTGCCCTGAAAAAAGTAATTTTAAAAATAAAAACAAAATCCAAAAGAAAAGCTTATCTGGAAAAAAAAAAACACATCTTGGGAAAAGTATTTAAATATTCTTTAGGTTACTGAGATTTTTCTAGAAATGTGATGGTCTGTAGCTTCACCTCTCCTTCCCCCACACTATGTCTTTTACCTGGCATTACCCTTAGGCTTAGACTCTTAGCTGAACCAATGAGTTTATACTAGAATGGAAAGTTTTATTCTAAAGGAGAAAAAAAAAATCTGCCCCATTGATCAAAAAGGGTAAAGAAAGATTGCTTCAAGAGCCAACCTATAAACCCAGCACATACCCGTAACCCCAATGACTGGAGGGGTGCTGAGGCAGGAGGATCACAATTTCAAGGCCAGCCTCAGTGACTTAATGAGATCCTAAGCGACTTAGTGAGACTCTGTCTCAAAATAAAAAGGGCTGGGAATGTAGCTCGATGGTAAAGTGCTCCTGAGTTCAATCCCCAGTTAAAAAACAAAAAGCTAAAACCTGATTCAGTTCTGACAGTTCACCTTCCTCGTCTTAGATATCCTGTTCACTCCATGACACAGAGCTTTTACTCTCTTTATGCCATTATAAGGTAGGAAGTTGCTAATGAGGAAAATGGGCAAATCTTCACAACTGTAGTTTCTACCACCCATTTACTATGTCCCAAGGGATTATGTGTATGTTTTAAATAGAAACAGTTAAAGCCTTTCTGTTGTTGGGAAGTTTCAAGAAGAAATCTGCTTCCCAGGATCCATATTGATTAAAACTTTTGGGATCCAAATGATGTCAGAACCTGCTCTAGGGCTCCCAGCCACTTTGCAGGTACAGGTCTGTGTTATGGACAGACAGCCGGGGGTGGGGGGCAGTCTGCTGGAAGCTAGCAATGGCTCAGAAATGTGAAAACCGTGAATGTCCCCAAATGTGTGGAAAATTACAGTATCCAATTTTGTTTGTTATGAGAATGTTTTCTGACCAAATTTGGTTGAATACATATGAATTTTTTTTCTTAATAATAGAGGAGAAAAAATAGACTTGAATGGAGAAGACTAGAAGAATCTTTTGGTAGAGGTTGCTGCCACATTTGGTGGGAGTTTGAGACCAGCTAGCAACGCCATTAGAGTGGCAGAGCTCATAGCTATGGAAACTCTTCCCATGCCAGATATGAAGGAAGGCGATGTCTCATTCCTGCAGGTGCAGCCCATGACACCTGAGTGAAATGCTTTGTGTTCGATTAGGAAATGGAGCAATGGATGAGCTGATTTTTCTCACTAAAAAATATTAGAAACAGAGTCCCTTCTTATCATTTTCAAAAAAGTTCAGCCAAATGGTACAGCCTTGATACAATGGAACAGTTAGCTCATCTACATAGCTGACCCATCATTTTGTTGTTGTTGTTGTTGCAGGTTTCAGGTAAATGTGGCTACAATTTATTCACCCTTCCCAGTGATAGACATTGCGGGCAAATGTCATCATGACTTTAGGCAGGGAATGTAAAGTCTCTATCTACTGAAGAGAAGACTTTCAGTCATCAATAGTTGCATAGTAGCACAGATTGCTTACTATTTCCAGAACCGGGAGACAACAAGGACTGGGAGGAAATTCTAGGTGAATGGCAAGAGAGATCAGAATTAGCCAAGTTTCTTTTAGCGTGGCCCACAATCCTAGAGATGATTCTAACTACAAACATGGTCAACGAGGCCCTATTTTATCCCGTTTTAAATGTGGCTGTTGGGTTCTATGGGACAGAGAAGAAAAATTAAAAGAGAAAAAAAAAAAGATTGTCAGAGAACCAAATACACAGTGACAGATTAAACTGAACCACACAGTATTCCTGCCATTCAGTAATGAGTTTCTTTTTTTTTTTTTTTTTTTTTTTGAGGGAAGACAAGAGAGAGTTCAAAGACAAGGAGTTCCTTAAAAGGCTGTGCCTTGCTAATGGGTGACCAAGAAATTTACAAACAGAAGGTGTTATTAAGTACTCTAAATAAACTATTCAGCTCTCTCTCAACTGGCCACGGAGGTAGATGCAGCCTCTGAGTTGCTGCTGGGAGCTAATGGACCAAGCGCTGCAGGAGACATCATGTCTTCCTGACATGGCACTGTTTCATGGAATGTGATCCAATTTTATTGAGCACCATTGGTGAAACACCAAAAGGCTAGCTGAAGTTCAACTCACTTTCCAGGCACTCAAAGAGCAGTGAAATTGTGTGATACTCCTTTCCCTTTTGATGAATCTATCTGGAGAGAGGAAAGGTAATTCCTGTTGATAAAATTAGCTGCTTTCTGGTCTAATCACAACCCCCTCGGTGGCTCCTCCTCTCAATGTTTCCTTGTCTGACCTATTTTCACCCATTTTTGCAGAAATGCTCCTGCCATACTCTGGACTGTGGAAAGGGGGCCTCTTGGGCTTCACCTGTATAAGAAAGGAAGATGAAGGTGCCTAAATTGGAGCTATTGACCGTGAGCGCAGCACCATGTTTGTTCACATATTCATCCATTGCAAAGAAAGAACAAAAGAAAAATTACTTGAAGCCTAATACCTTATACTCAGCCTCAGACCGAAGAACTTTATTTCCATTTTCTTTTTTAAGCTAAAATGTTATTGAAAACAAAATTTTCTCAACTAGCTGCTTCGGAACAATGTAGTATTATGAAGCTCCAAACATTTTAAATGTTTTTTGAAATCCTGACAGGACAAATTCAGTCCCCCACTTTCTCCTCTGAATTTTGAAACTGAAACCATTTTCTTCCTGTCCCAGGCTTTCCTGCATCAGGACCAGGCTGTTGGATGGAAGGAGCCGCATGAAAGTGCACGAGAATGAGAATACGGAGACGGCTGCACTGGCGCTGCAGATGGTGCTGCCTTAGCGAGGGTCTCGCTTCTGCTTCCAGGGTCCCTGCTGGGGCAGCCAGCATCGGGCCAGGCCAAACCAAAACAGCAGGAAGAATGGCTGCACAATGGGTCTTGAACATGCTATTGGAATAAAGGTGCAACGAGAACCAAGTCCCTGTGCATTCTTAGTCACAACCGTGGGCAGAAGAACCCCTTCGATTCCTCCCTTTGGTATTAAATAACAATTTAAAAAAAGCTTTTTAGAAACAAAGCAAATACATGGTGGGACTGGAAATGTTAGCCATCCCAGGTTAGTTGTCCACTGAAATCAGTCTCATCCCTAGTCATAAATAAATAATCTCTTTCCTGGTCTGACTTCCACGCCAGGATCAATATCTCTTAACATCTTACTTATTTTATTACTGCTTTTGGTTTTCTGGGACTGATTGAAAGTTGCTCAGAGGAAATCTTTGGTTTTGCTTAAGTGTCCGTGACATTTAATCATGACTTTCCTTGCAGTTTAATTCCAACCAGTCAATCAGTTAATCCACTTCGATTGATTCTGGGCTCTCCGTTATTGGCTTGCACTCATTGGGCATCCGCTGGTGTCGGCTCAGCTGGGTGGCCTGCGTGAAGCTCCTCTCACACCTCTCGCACCTGGTGGAGGCAAGAGAGAAAATTGAGACCAGGGAGCGGGGCCTGCAGGGTGATGGGCTTCCTCTCATCCTGCCTAATCGGAACAGACACTCCAAAGTGGCTTCAGATTTTACCGGCTCAAGAGGTTTAATTGGTGGCTCCTTCCAAGGCCTGGATGCCTGGGATGGGACAAAGCCCGTCTGATGCAGAACAGAGGGATCTGTCAATAGGCAGGGGGAAGGTGATTTCTCCAGAGAGCCCTGTCCTGCTGCAGCTCTGATCACTGTCAGTTCAAATAGATAAAGAACAAAAAGAGATTTTTAGGAGTGAGCCATCAAAGCAGCAGCTTGTCTGCAGTTTTCTGCTCTGTAACCCCAAAGAGAAATTGATGACAAATAGAATTTCACCTGCTGCTAATTTAAAACCCAGAATTCTACTCCCCTCAGCACAACAGCCAAAGAACGATCATCTCAGAATTTGGAAACTAGTGGAAGCAATACATTAGTTTGCCGTTGACTAACAGGTACCGGGTGAGGAGGCTGCTTTTTTTTTTTTTTCCAAAAGCTAGTTTTAGTGTTATAGCCTAACCCAAATTTAGAATTAGGACACTATACAAAATGAGGGTTTATGGTGGTGGTGGGAAGACTTAGAAAAAATGGGAATCAAGGGTTATTTGAGTGATTTAAATGATTCAACCCCTCTGAAAATACAGTAAAAAATAGTGTACATGTGGGCCACAATTAGAGGCCCGTATGTCCAAGAAGAGTAAACTGGCTTCATACTTCAACAATATCTCCTCTCCTTAACTTATAAAAAAAGAAAGAGATTGTAATTTGGAGACCCTGGGTGCATTTCCATCTCCCATACAAGCCTCACTTACTAGTTCAATGGCTACTTGATCTATAGAAAATAATACACACACACACACACACACACACACACACACGCAACCTGATGGAGGCTCCAGTGTTTCTATGGCTACTGTTCCTGGCTGATTGTGACGATGTGTACACACACCCTTTGCAACTGAAATGTGGCAGCAAGCTGGGCACAGCAACTTCCCCATCACCACCTTAAACATCTGGGCTGCCCAGAGCACTGGCACAGCCCCTGCCAGGGCCTAGCAGCCACCTCAGTCATCCCACTAATGTCCTCTCCTCAAACCTCTGAAGGAAAAAATATTCAAGAGGAGCTGCAGATAGTTATATATCACAATCTCCAGTTCTTAGGTCTCTATGCTATTGGAGCTGTGGCAAAAGCCTTCACGAGGAAGTCCCTCTGCCCTATCACAGATCAGGAAGCCACATGTCTCATCATGTGGGCTGCATTCCCCCTTTCCTCTTTACTAGTAAATCATAGAAAGTGCCCTGCCACAAAAATAATCTCCTATAGAAATAGGCCATGCCCATCCGGTGTGGAGTTCTGGCATGTCTGTAAATGTTGGGAGGCTGGGGCTTCAGCATTTACTTGGATTTTCTAGACTCGTGTGCCAGCTGAGTGTGTCAGGGTGAAGAAGTTGTGTTTCTTTGATTGTCTTTCGGGGAATATTTTTAGCAGCCTGTTCCACTGTTAAAAACTGCACCGTGATCTTGACAAATGTATAATGTCAGCTTTAATGTATCAGACCTATCAGCTCAATGAAAATAACTCAGAAGTATTGATCACCTAATGATTTTGGGTGTATTCATTAACGTCTGCGGGCAGCTCATCCCCTCTCCAGAGCTCCTGGAGTGCTGATGACATGTTAGCAACCACTGATTGTTTATTAGAAAACTGATTAGTTACTAGATTAGTGTGTCAAAATATACTACCTTTCAACTACCTGACAAACTTTCAAATTATTATATTCCTTTTTTTTTTTATTTTGAAGCTCTAGGATCAATTTCAAAGAGAGCAAAAGAGTTTGAACAATTGTGAGGAATGACACTTTACCTGGGCTATGCTTCTGCCCCCCTAATGTTGTGTATGAAAATATGAAGACTTCACAAATGGGAAGCTTAGTGCTTCAAATAAGGCAAAAGTGTATGTGACATTTAAATGCTTACAACAGTGGAGACATTAAGGACAGAGTTATGCTTTTCTCAAATGTTTGTCTGAATGTCTCACAGAGACTTACATGCATGGAGCAATTTGTTGGAATAGGAAATCTTTTTTGATCTGTAGTGTGCTTGCAAAGATGATTCCTAAAAGATCATCTCTAGTACAATCTTCCTACCAAGTATGAGAGAAAATACATGCAGATGTGTTGAAACTACCTGAATTTGGATCCTTTTCTCAGTGGTTTCCTCTTCTTAAGGAAAGTGGGCTACTAGAAATAATACCTATGTGGATTGAGAACTATAATATAATTTTTATATTTGAGGAATTAAAGACAGCTAGATATAAAAATACCTTGCTTCTGGGAAGTCAGAGCCAGATTATAGGTGAGTTGGCATTTATTACCCCTGAATTACAATCTCATGCAAGGGATGGGGTTCCGGCATTTGTAAACCTGGACTTCATGGAATGTAGCAGGATAAGGAAAAAAGACAGACAGACACAGAGGATAAGCCCGGAGGAGAGAAATGCTCTTGCACACAGGGTCTTCCTTATTGTGCCTTCACTTGGCATGGGTGCTGATTTTGCAGCCTTGAAGGAACACACAAGTGGAAAGTCTTGCAAGTATTTCAGCAAAAAGAAAGTACCCAACTTCCTGCTGGCATGGGAGTCTTAGACCTGATTTCCTTTTCAATTTGAGATTCTCCTTCACTCAATTGTGCTGGTTGATTGGATTATATGTACTGGGAGCTTAACAGATGATATAAAGTTCTGTTACACAGAAAACATGCAAGATTTCTGTGCATCTGCAATACATCACAAAATACTTCTTGAATTGGACCAAACTGCACATATGTGTGGTGTGCTCAATGCATATTTACTGATTTGCTTGGATTTCGTCTAGATCTTGTTCAACTGTTAGGCATCCTTTGGAATTTCCTTTGATTTTTCTTTGTACTCAGCCAAACTGCTTTATTTGAGGCAAAATATAGTGGAGATTATTTCCACTTGCTTCTAACAAGGATGAAGAACCCTTCTGTGGACAGTCCTAGGCTGCTTGTGCAGCTTTCCAGGCTCAGAAGCCAGGCAGGCATCAGGCAGCTCAATTGGGTCCTCCCAGGCAAAGCAGAGTGGAGCTGACCAGCCCACCTGAAATCTTGAGACTCTGTGTTTAGGAAGAAAGGATCCTCACTATAAAGAAGATTTTCAGACTGCCAACTTACCTCCCTCCCTTTCTTCTTTCCTGCAATAAAGTGCTTGGCTATTGCTGTTAAATGAAATGATGTCTTCTTTTTGCTCCTCGTTCTCCACAAGTTCCAGTCTCACAGAACAAACTGAAAGCCAAAACCTTCAATATGATCTTTGATTTTTTTTCATTTTCCTATGTGCTCTTATATGTCAGAATTCTAAGTCTACAGCCTAGGTTAGATGTCAGTAGTCCTGTGATCTACCTCGAACTCAGGAGATAGATTCTTTCAATGGGATTTCAACTATGCAGGTTGTAAGAAGCCTGGAATGAATTCTGACCTCTTAATGCCAAATCTTCTCCAGCCTTCTTTGGATGCCAGTGATCTTGAATTGTTTCCAAAACTCACTGCTCAGATTTTAGAACTTGGAAATGGCTTTCTTCTGATGTGGAAGGCTCAGACTTGGCAAAGGCCCCTGAGTCCAGGGTGGGTGGTACAATTTGGGGACTGAGCCATTTGGGTCATCTAGTTGGAAGCTGCTCCGGGCATAGGATTTAGGGTTGTGTATCTTTACAAGATTCTTCTTTTCTTCAACATTGTTTAAGCCAATACCCATTAGCTGAAGTAGTAAAATTAACCATCCTGACGAAACCCTTTTTATTGACTAGTATGCAACAAAAGTTTTTTTGAATGTTTGTTTTATAAGCTTATAAAAGGATATCTTCATAATATTTACAAATGTCCACGGGTTGGATATCCATGGGCTGTAGTTGGAAGATTCCCAAAACTCCCTTGGGATAGTTCAATTCTGAAAGACCTGGTTGTATACACTAAAGGATTTAGCTTTCCATTTCCTAGAAGATGTTTAAACCTTGCACTTTCCAAATAAGCATACACTCAGCTCTTATATGGAAATATATATTTGATAAAGTAAAATCCCCCCCCAAAAAAAATTATAGCCTGTGGCTATCTTGATAAGAGTGGGAACAGAAGGAACTATAATATGTATATTGAATGGTATCCAACAACCCTGATTGTTTCCTTGTTTTTTTTTTCTTTTTTCCAGATGAAATTAGCACAAACAATACTGTTGGAAAGAGGAAAAGATGTAATTGCTAAATCCTTTCAAATATTAATTCAATGAATGAAAATTAAGTTAAGATGGCAACTCTATTGGAAACATGACAAAAACAGGATGTTAAAGAAAAAAAATTGAGTGGAGTCAACAAGGTTACACATAAGTAACACCTTAACATTAATAGAAATCTATTTCCCATTTTGACCCTGGAACCTCTTCAATTAATTACTAAAATCTATTTACACAGCAACAAGATAAAAATCAATCTGATTCCTGGCTCTGTGTCTCTCTGACTGCCTGTCTAATATGAGGTACCAGAAAGATTCTTGGATCTCCTGCACCTCTGTTTTTGAAAAGCTCTCTTGCTCAAAGGCACAAGAAATGTGTCCTTGTCACTTTCCACCTCCAGGAGGGTACTGAATCCAGAATCTGTGAAGCCCCTGTGCATCAGGGTGATGGCAGAGTCCACCAGGCAGGACACAAACATCAGTGAGAAGGAACTCCGGCACCTGGGGTGAGCCTTTGGTGCCTCAGGGTGATTAGAGAAGGGTTGCCATACTTCAAGCCCAAGTCTAGGCCCCATCCTGCCCTTAGTCCATGAGCAAGCTAGGCCTATGTACACAGACAAAAATTATCAAGATTATTATTATTTTATTATTAATATCAATTAAATCAATTAAAAAATAGTTAAGAATGACAAATTGAGGTGACTTAATTCTTGGGGAGGTGACCAAAGGTGACAGGCTCTTCTGAGATCCTTCTTTCACTGGAAGACCACTGAGGCAGGGAGGACCCAGACCTGCAGTACTTGCTACTCTAAGCTCTGCCTATCAGTGTGAGCACAACAACATGTCCAAACAGCAGATTCAGCAGGAAAATCATGGGTTACAGGACTCTAGGAGATGTGGTTGAGAATGCGCAAAGGGGCTGTCTCCTATGGACTGGATTGTTTCCACTCTTACTTGAGCTTGTCCTACAGAAGGCAAATAAGGCTGCACATCTATGCACTTTTAATTTTCTTTCTCAAAAGGGGAAGCCAGAATGGCAAATGAATAGAGAGAGATGTAAGAGGGTTGAAGGAAAACAGTTCATTGAAGAGACAGTTAAAATTGCTTTGAGACCACCAACCAGCTATGTGTGCAGGTTCATTCTCCCAAGCCTTTCTACATGCTATTTGAGCTAACAGAAATACCTCTCTTCCCTTTATGTCTGATAAGCTCCTACTCATCCTTAAAAATACATCTGAAGCATCGTCTCCCTATAGCATTAGCTATTCCATTTCTTTGCTACTTTCAAACATTATACATACATGTTTTATCGCTGCACATTTCACCCTGTGTTTGTTGATTAATTGGGCTTCCTCTTAGAGCACGAGGTCTTCAAAGTTAGGGTGGGAGGGAGCTGAGACTCATTTACCTTTGTATCTCTTGTCCCTAGCTGGACACCCAGTACAAAAGTAGGTACTCAATAAATATTTGTTGAATGAATAAATATACATATTTGAATGAGTGAATGAATAAATGAATGAATGGATGAATGAAGGAATAGGTCCTATAGCATGATTCAGATGCCCACTGTTTTGATGACTGGGTTATATTTTGAACACATCATCTTATTTAATTGCCCTGACTTTGCCAAAGCCCTTAGAATTTTGTTTTACCTCTTTTGATGTTCCCTCAAAAACTCTTTGAATCTTCAAAAAAGTCAACATGCCCTATGCTTGGTCTGCTTTTATTGTTTAGTTTTTCACCGACATGATATTTTTGAGCTTTAAGTCACAGTTTTTGGCTACTATAATAGAATCAAATTCCTTAACACATGACAAAGAGGAGGAAACGGTTCATCAGAATCCTGAAGTGTTCATGTTCTCCAAGAGAGAATTACTCAGATATCCTAAATATAGGGCCACCCTTACGGTTATAGGGCTTACTGATGGCCATGAGGGCTATGTGGCTCCTGGATAAAGTTTAGACACACAGATCCTCAGAAACTGGAAATATTCAAATTACTTATTCAAACCTCCTTATTTTACTGATGAGAAGACATACACAGAAAGATCACCTTAAATATAAGGTAACAAAAATTGAGCCAGAACCAATATGGAGGCTTCTCGACTTTGTTTTCCAAAGGCCAGCCACTGTCCAAGGAGATTTTATGCAGTCTGGACATTGACCTTCCAAATAGCCTTCTTCTTGCTGAGCTGGGCAGTGCTGTGCCAACGCATCTGCCAGCTCTCAGGAAAGGCTGAAAGGAGGAGGACCAAGCCATTACTTACTTGAAGGGTTTTTCTCCAGTGTGGGTTCGGATATGGTTGTTGAGGGTGGTGGCTCCGGCAAAGGCACGGCCACAGTAGCCACACTTGAAAGGCCGGTCACTGGAGTGAGTGACCACGTGGTTCCTCAGTTCAGAAGGCTGGGAAAAGGACTGGGAGCAGTGGCCACATTGATAGGGTCTGAAACAAATAAAGACACTGCCTGGTCATTATTTTCCATGTTGGTCAGCAGGAATCAGCATTATGAAACAAGGACCCAAAGCTTTTTGGTGGTATTTCATACTTTTTTTAAGACAGAACACAGAGTTTTGGCCTCTGGGTCCTCACTACTTCACTTGTTGCCACAGGAACAAAATTCACAGAGCTGTTGAGACACATGAATTCCCAAATGAATATTTCCTTCCAGTATTAATCATACCATTTCAAAATCCTCTACTTTCTTGTCTTTATCTCCCTGCAGGCAAATATTAGTGTATCTTTGTAAGCCTTAAAAACACAGGCTTCATTAAACCAAACGTTACAAGAGAAAAATCTGTAATGTCTCTCATGCTTCCCTGGCATTCTTAACTTTTCCAAATGCTTTTAAATCAAATCAATTATCTAGTTTCATCTTTACAATAACCCTCTGGGAGAGGGAACGTGGCTGTTATTATCTCCATCAATTCAGAAAACTGAAAATAAACTATCCTCGCAGGACATAAGCAGTTGATGCCAAGATCATTCTAGGGTTTGGATCTTATTCTAAGTGCCAAGTAAACATGTGGGCAAGTGGGCAAGTTGCACACGCATTTTAATAAATACTAACCTATCTTGGAATCTAGGTATAGTACAAGTGCTGGTATCGAACAGGTGAACACAGATGTGCAGCATCCAGATGCGTCTCTTTGTAAAAGAAATCCTGACTTCGACCTCCTAGCCCCCTTCCAAATATTTATCCATTGAGTCTTTTTCTTGAACCTTGGCTCCCTAGTTTAATCTGGTCACAAGGAATGATTTATAGCAGCAGAGAAATGACAGGATGTCACTATGCTTGCAGAAAGATGACTGTGATGCAAAAGCAAATGGAAGGAAGTTGTGACAAATACCTGATAATTAGCAAGATTATCAGAGCACATTCTTTCCAGCTCATGAGAAGTAAATCAATTTTTGGTTTTCATAAAATAGATTAAAATTCTGTCTTCTCCACAGAAGTTCTTCTGCTTACTTAAGCAGAATCTGGTGAGTGATATAAAACCTGAGGAGTTTTCCCTGTTGGAAGCTATTTCATATCATTCCTTGACAGGTCTCTAATTTGTTTATCAAAATTTTTGTTCAGAAAATTAATTTGTCATGAGGGATAGTAACAGCTCACTAAGCCCTGGTTTGTGGCGCAGACATTTCTGGCTACATTTAGAAAGCCAATAGCAAAAGCAGACTTAATTGCTCTACCTTTAGCAAATGCATAAACCCCAATGATCAGAAACCAAAATGAAGGACTAGGAGACAATGGTGACCGAGCATGTACAACAGTTCAATTAAGTGCAAAATAAAGTGTACCCTCTCATTTGTCAAGTGAAGTGCTTAATTGTGGCTACTTGCCTCACTGAACACAAATACTATTATTTTACCCGGCTTCAGCACACTGAACACTGATTGTAGAATTTTTTAGCTTGATTAATAGTCCAGGATTGGTCAATAACTCAATACTATACAATTTTAATTACTTACATTTAGAAATCTATCTAACAGCTCTCAAACAAGTTTCAAAGAAATATATAAGAGTCCTTGGTAAGGAGTTTATCAATCTTGACAAATTACACATGCATTTTATTACAATTATAAAATGATGCTTTGAAAGCCATTAAAATTATATGCAGATAAAAATGTCCTGTCAAATCTGCTCTTGGTAGTAGATGCTAACCTTAAAAGAATTCCTCAAAAAATAATTCTCTCAGGGATAAATTCTTTTAAATGCTACTGAAGATTATAAAGAAAATAATATATTAATATATGCTATGTCTACTGACAATTGATTTTTTCTAATAGTGAAGGAACCATTAACATTTATTAGCCTCTGGTTATCTATTTTTAATAGCTATCACTATAAACAATAAGCCACTAAATAAAACCAATTAATCTTTTCTTTTTTTTTCTAACTCTGCTGTCAAAAGTTGGGATGATTTATTTCCCACAGTCAGAAGTCAATCCATCCTTTTTATGTTAATAGTCACAGTGGCAAAGATTTACACACAGAAGAGAAGAAATGACCACAGAGAGGCCTAGTTGAATTCTTATATCAAGATAATACCAATGAAAAGGGAAAGGGTTCTAAAACATCACCTTTACCCAGCACCAGCCTGAAAGGCATTTGCTAGGGAACCAGTGGCCTTTATAGCACCATTTTTTAAAATCTTGAAGAAATGTAGCTTGACTGAAAAGAAGAGCCTAGAAAAAGAGTGATAGCAGAGGTGAGTGTATTTCAATCTCTAACCCCAACCAATGTGGGACTTGAACAAGTCACTCAGCTTCTCTGACCTGTTTTCTCATCCATCTGGAAAGGGGAGTGGACTGAGCTGGATGCTCTCACATCCCATCATGCTTTGCTCTTGCTTCTGGGTAACTGACCAACAAGCCTGGCCTGTGCATTGGTCCAACACTGCCTTACACAGGCATCACCAGACACAACTTCACCAACACAATCTCCATCTTGCATAGCAGGTACCAGTCAGCTCGCTGGATGGATGTGGAGCTTTCCATGTCTTTGTGTGTGTGTGTGCACATGCTCACTAGAATATGGTAAAGTTTAATGTACTGGCAAAAAGTTGAGAATTTCAAGCAACAAGAAAGCCTAGTACCAACATGTAGGACCAAACTTATTGTAATTAATTTCAACAAGCAAAGCTATAATCCTTCATTTTTAGGAACCTTGAATAAGACTTTAGATCATTTGGTCACATTCACCTCTGCAGAGCCTGATTTCATGTAGAATTTAGAACTTAAGTATCTCCCTTGCTACTATAACAGAATGTCTCTTTCAGTCTAGAAATTTATAGAAAGTTAGCCTTCAGAAAATACAGAAGTTGCACATTTGGTAGACAATATTCACTTCAACTTTCTTTTCCTGTATTTCCAGCATTTCTTTTTAAATGAATAAAATAAAACGATCTACAAGAAAATGTGGAATGTATTCACAATGGAGTTTTATTCAGCCATAAAGAAGAATGAAATTATGGTATTTGCTGATAAATGGATGGAAACAGAGAACACCATGCTAAGTGAAATAAGCCAGACTCAGAAATTCAAGAGTTGAATGTTTTCTCTCATATTTGGAAACTAGAGCAAAATAAGGAAAAGAATGCAGTGGGAGGGGATATCATAAAGATACAGGGAACATAAATGGAGTAGAAGAAGGAGAGCAAGAGGGAGGGAGAGAGGGAGAAAGGAAGAGAAAGAAAAATGGAATAAAGTTAATGAAATCATATTATATGCATATATAAATACAACACAGGAAATTTCACCTTTATGTATATGTTGAAAATTTCAACTGAAAATGAGTGAGTGAAAGGAAGATCAATAGATTAGAGGAAGGAGAAGAGGAGGAGAGAGGAGGGGCTGAGGGGATCCAGGATTGAAATCATATTCCATACATGTATGATATACTCAAAATGAACCCAACTATTATGCATAACTATAATGCTCTAATGAAAAATAAAATGATCAAAAAGTGATTTTAAATTTATTATGTGTCTAGGGTTTAATCTAAGGGCATAGGAATACATTCAAGACAGAACTAAGCTTTTAAAAGCTTAGAAAACATCACCACATGGGAATCTCAGATTTTTTGGGACACTGGCCACAGGAGTTAAGACTATATGTACATATTTAAGTTAGTACACCCCATTTTCACACTTTCCAACTTAAAAAAGGAGAGTCTTTGACACAGAATTAGTTGCTATTACTTAGCTTTTTATTCTGGTGACCATCATTTCCAATGATTTTTGAAGGCTGGTAAAAAGATAAGGCTGATTTGGATATAATCAATCTTAACTCCAAAGTTCTGTCTCCCTTTGATGTATCCTCCCAGAAGATGCACACAGGACTGACATCCATGGATGCTATGTTAAAATTATATGCATTTTTTTTTAAAAAATTGTAGTTGTAGATGGATAGGATGGGTTTATTTTGTTTCATTTTTATGTGGTGCTAAGGATTGAACCCAGTGCCTCACACATGCTAAGCAAGAGCTCTGCCACTGAGCTACAGCCCCAGCCCTAGCTTTACTCTTTTCAGCATCTCACATCATTTTATTTAGGAACCTCCTTTCTAAAGCACCTCATTCTGCCAATTCATCATGCATATACAGCATTTCACTGTTCTCAAAGCAAACACAAAGGGATAAAATTTTACAACCACAAGTATCTTGTGGCTTTGCTGCAACTTGAGACCTCTAGCCATATTGTCCAATGATAAAGAGTTCTAGGTCTAAGTTATTCCAGAACAGAAGCCATTAGCCACATGAAGTACTCAAGCACTTGAAATGTGGCAAGTACACCTGAATAAATGAAGTATTATTTTATTTATTTTGTATTAACTTAAATAGCCCCCAGTGGCTGGTTCCGACACATAAATATCAAGCTTCAAGAAAAAACTAGAAAGTGTTCCATACTCAATGAAAAAAAAAAAAAAAGAAAGAAAGAAAGAAGAAGACTGAATAGCAAAGTGTAGTTGGATTTAGTAAGCATATATCAATGCTAGTAAATTTTTAAGCAGAAAGAAAGCAGCGAGATGATTTTGCACATCCCCTGGCATTCTCTGTCACTGGCAGCTTCTCTGCCAAAGATTACGCCAGTAAAATGTGCAATTCATTTGCTTTGAGTCTGTAATTGGTTTAGTGTACACATAGGAAAAGGATGAAACATTTAACAAAATTAAGTGTGGTTTGGTTTAAAATTATTAATCCTTCTTTGATTTTTCTTTTATGGAATGAAAGCCTCCAGGACAAAAGTTATTCAGTTGGAGCTACATTCTCTCCTTGCTCCAAGTCAGCCAGCTGAAGTGCAAATCTCCCAAGACTTCAAAGGGACCCTGCTTAAGTCACTGCTGGCTGGGGGAAATAGGAAGAGAACTTAGCTTTCTATAAGGAGAAGATTCAGAAAAGTGACAGAGTGCAGAACCAAAGGGTTTGCTGAACACTAAAAACCAGGAAAAAGATAACCTTCACACTTGGGTGGGGGAGGGGCAGAAAGAAACAGAGGAAGACAAGAGCATTGATACATTCCAAGAAACTATTATGGTGATGGATTGTCTCCAGGCTCCTCCCACCAAACAGCACCTTTTAAAGCCATGTCCCCTCTGGCACCATCACATCCAATTACAAACAGTGATATTTAAACACAAATGTGAGCAGCTGATGGAGTACCCAGGGGGCTGAAGGCAGACTTTCCCCACGTGGCATAAACAATCAAAAGGGAGAGAGAAAATGAGAAAAGATGCAAAATAAAGAAGCAGTATAAAGACACTTTTCTGTGACAAATACACGAGAACATATTCATCAGAAAATAATCCACTGTGAATGAAGGTTTTGCTTACCCCTTTCTGAAGACCCCCAACTCCCCAACGCCCCAATGGGACTGTTGAGAGTTTCTGCAGCAGAAAAACAGAAGAGAAGAGGGGTTTCTAACTCCTGATTCAAGCAAAAGTGAATCAAGCTGCCCTGGCTACACAATCAACTTACGCAAAAACTCAAATGTTTATGAAGTCTTTAAAATAAAATCTTGGTTGATCTAGATTCCAACAGCTCCTACCCTTTGAATTCGTCCAGAGGAAAATAAAAGTAGCCTGAGAAAAAGAAGAGATATTTTTTGTTTTTTTCTTTTTTATTGTTGTTACTAACGGGGGAAAAATCAAGAAATAGCAATTCCATGGCTCTGAGACCCCCACAGATGTTTTTATCTTTAAGGGTGATTCCTACGTTACCAAGTCACCCACAGGTTCTTTCTGCATTCAATGTGAATAACTCAGTGGTAGAAAATGGCAATGCTGACATTGCTGGGTACCCACAGATCTCTTTCCTTTCAATCAAGGTACAGATGGTACCTGACATGAAAAAGCTTATGAATATAGACACACCAAATATCTTTGATGAAGGTTCAACTGTCTGAGGTTTTGTGGCCAAATATTCAATCTCTTGAGTGAAAAAAAAATCTTTTGTACTTCAGATTCAGGGGCCCGTTTCAAACTTGGACCATTTTGAAACTCTAACCTGTTTACCTTCTGATTTTTCTTCTGTGTCTCCCTTTCTTTCCTCTGGTTCTAACAAGATTTTCCAATCAAAGTAAAAAGCATTCAGTTTTTCAAACATAAGGGGAATGATTTCTGATTGTTTAACTTTTTCACTGGGCAGCTGGCACTCCATCCATAGATGTGGATCCAGCATACATGGATTCAACCAACTGCAAGCGGAAAACATTCAGGGGAAAAAAAATGTGCCTGTACTAAACATGTATACTTTTTTCTTGTCATTATTTCTAAACAATACAAAATAACAATTATTTACATGACATTTACATTGTATGAAGCGTTATAACAATCTAGAGATTATTTAAAGTGTAGATCAGGTTGTGCATAGATTGTATGCAAATTCTGTAGCATTTTACATGAAGAACTTGAGCATACACAGATTTGGGTGTCTGCCATGGGGTGAGGGACTCCTGAAACCAATCCCCCAGACACTGAAGGACAACTGCAAATGGATGAATGGGCACAAACTTCCAAAGACTAAAGCTTAGTTAAATTTCAGAGTCAACCAACAAAGAATATATATGTATTCAGCAACTGGAAGCTTCCATGCATATAACAGATAAGTTTCCAAATTTAGCAACTATGATGAACAAATCTGATGTTCCATTGTGGTTCTGTGCATTTCTCCTATTTAGCAATTTACTGATGTGGTTAAGAATTATGGAGAGTATTTCTCACTTCCAAATTTTCTGGTACCAAGACAGCATCCTGGGTCTGGAATAGAAAATGGCTATTCCAGTCCTATAATCTAAAAGGAAATCTGCAGTTAAAATGAAATTATTAGATCAAAGTTCTGGGATATCTCCCTCTACTTCTTCTTATTTCCTATGATCAACTCAGATGTGATGAACTCAGATTCTGTTTATCTTCCCATTGTTTTCAAGAAACATAGTACTGATGTTTAGAGTTATTATATTCTTAATTTTAACTTATTCATGAATGATGTCAACCACCTCTCAAGTCTTCACCAACAAGGGAAGGGAGAAGTGGGAACCCATTGCTTGAGTAACTTAATTCCATGTCATTATCCTCAATGACAACATCCATTACTCCCCCAAATCTGGAAGGCTGGTCACTGCAAACCTGGGTATCTGAGTCGAGTAAACCCATTACAATCTATCACAGGATGGGAGTCTCACACCATCTAAGTTTTCCCCAATAACTCTAAATTAGCTAAGAATCAGCACTTACCCAACAATCTCTCATGCAGGTATATCTTGTTTCATCTTGTATATATAAGTTAAATTTTTAGGTATTTTCTGATAGCTTTTATGTATATGTTATAAATTATGACCCATTATTTTACCTGACAAGCTTCACGAAGATTTAAATCATAATACATGCATGATTTTCTAAATATAACTGGGTCAGACAAAACAGTCCATTTCAGTATATTTCTGCTAACCTTAAAACAGTTTTATTGCTTTTATATTTGCCACAAAATCATACCAGTTCCAATGTCCAGAAACTTTCAATTATTGTTTCATTTTACCTAGTATACTCAGTTACTGAGACTACACCAAACCTTTGCAAATAACAGATCCATACATTTGAACTCAATTTGAAAAGCTAGTTTATGAGAAGATTTTAATGCATCTTTTGTATTTTAATTAAAATCACGAAAGTGCTTTGCAAAACTTAGAATAGATGTATCTTGAAGCTATTTGCAAGAAAGGTAAACTTAAAAACATAATTCTTTCTGAATGAGGAAATGATTTTCAAACTTTTGTATCACCTCTAGAGCCAAAAGCACTAAGATATACAAGTCTGTTGAAACCTTTACTAAGACTGTTGTCTTCATAGCCCTAATTACATGTTTCAGCATTAATTAGTTACAGCAAGGCTAATGTCAAGAAAGTGGTTTCTAGGATGGCACAAAAAATGTATACACCTGTAAATGTGCATATGTATCCTGAAACTATTATTTTAGAATATATCTGTCCCCTCCACCACACCTTCATCTTTGCCCATGCTTGTATTTTTCCAGGAACACTGTTGCATCCTGCAGAGCTGGGAGTGAAGAACTAAGCATATGTTATTAGGCAAAGAGAGTTAAGTGGATTGCTTAATTAAAGTTAATCAGTGTCAAAGTTAAGAAAATAATTCAGAAATCCTGCTCCAAGACTCCTAGTTCCAAAAATTATTTTCTTCTTTTATATTCAAAGAGCATTTTCAATACCATACTTAGATATTTTGGTTTTAATCAAGTTTTCATATGACATGAAGGAGAGATAAAACACGAGCAATCCTTTCTTATTGAATTAATTTGATTTTTGTCTTTTGCACTCCCAGCTATCAAGACTGTCGAATAAACCAGTTTTGATTCATAAATAATAGTTCCATTATATCTACTGTGCCACTCGTCAGAGTACCTGAAATTTTAATTCACTTGTTCAGCTAAATTTCATCCTCAGTTCATGGCCATAAAATTCTTTATTGACAAACTTTCAAACCAACTTTGACTCTGAGGTATCTAGTCAACATTTTTCTTCTGTGTGGATATTAGTTTATTGAATAAGTGGCATCTGTTTTCCTCCACATCACTAGCAGAGCAGGTATTTCCTTTTGACATCTTTGCAGGATTTATGGGTTTGCATGCTCCGAAGAAAAATAGTACTAAGCAAAAAATTCCAATTCATTACCTCTTAGTACTTAATTAAGTTCATACCCACAGCACACTGGAGGTGAACTCTGAAACGACTGTGACAGCCGCAGAGCAGTCAGCTATATTATCTTTGGAAGACAGAGAGGATTCTAATTATCCTGACCTCATTTTTCCACCTATGATATTCATAAATGTTCCTTGTATTTTGCTCCCTTTTAAACTTGGACAGAACTGTTTGGATAGTAAGTGCAGATTTCTCTCTGCAGCCACCAACCTGTCTGTTCAACCCATATAAACCAGAGAGGCAAGCAGTGGCTTAACATTACTCTCCAGCCTTCCTGAATGCAGGCACCTTTTAGCACAGGGTTTCCCCCCAAGGTGTGGCGGGAGGCGGTGACTGGTATCTGGCAGCAAGGCAAGCAGCGGGTCTCACTAAGCAAACACAGCATGAGCAGTGGGAGTCAGGGTTACCTGTCTGGGTTCTGCGTGCACACGTGCATCTGTAGGAGGATCCGCTGCGTGAAAGTCTTAAAGCACTGCCCGCATTTCCAGAGATGCCAGTCACTGAACTCCGAGTGGAGCTGGCTCGTGGAAGTCGGGCTGGCGAGGACCCGCTGGTTTTTCACGTTGATTTGGTTAAATCCTGATTCAATGGGCCCAGACTTATCCAGGAGGGAGAAGTTCCTGCTGCACGGAGTCTGTGGGAATACCACGGAGCGCTGCTGGGTGGCGGGGGAGAGTTTGCTGCTCTTGTTGAAGGGCTGCAGGGTGTCTTGTCGGCACATGGCTTCCATTACAGTTGAAGGGACGTTTACTGGGAGAACAGCAATAGTTTTAGAAGATCAGTTTTACTAGCCCTTAAAATAAACACAATAACACATACTTGAAAAAGTTGTATAAATGGACATTTTAGAATTTAAATGTTAAAATTGGCATTTTAAAATTTAATTTAGAATTTTGTGGGTTTCCCCCCCCAAAAAAAATCAACATAGTAACAGACAATTGAGGGGGGAAACATTATAATCACAAATTAATAGCTCATCTATTGCCTGTTTGTTGAGCAACTACCATAAGTTCAGAATAGTTCTTAACACAGTCTTTGCTTTCAGAGTTCACTTATGACTTGAGACAGCTAAGACTCCATTAGGAGGCTCCACCTGCACCCTGTTTCCTGGCAGTTAACTGGGAGGCACAGCAAAGAAGAGGAACTGAGCACAGGGCTGCCTGGAGGGAGTGCCTTGAGCTGTACTGAGAGGGTGGATTTGGCTGGAGTAGGTGAAGTATGTCAGCCCAGAACAGGTATTCAGGAAAAGCTGGTTGAAGAGATAAAGCAAAGAAGATGAAAGATACTTGAAGACAGGAGAGGTCTAGCATGCTGATGGACTAGCGATAGAGACAGGCTGACCTAACAGACACAGATTTCTGGACACTGTGGGAATAAGTGTTGGGGGGGGGGGCAAGAAACAGGGAGGGGTGAACAGAACCCAAAAGGCCTTGGAAGTCCAAATAAATAATTAAAGAAATATAAACTTTAGGCAGAAGAAATAGACATAGGTTGCTTCTGGGCAGATGAATAACGAGAAAAAAAAAAAAAAACAACTCTGTTCAAGGAGGGCCTGAGAGAGGCAATGATTGACAGGCGAATACAGAGAATGGGAGGCAACAGAGGTGCTTGGGCTTTGGAATCAGAAAACCCACGGTCAAATGATGACTCTGCCTTCTATTAGCCTGGTGATCTCAGGCAAGTTATTCAAGGACCCTGTGCCCCAATTTGCCCTTCTTTAAAATGAGAACTGTGGTAGTAATAATCCTAAAAATAATAGCAGCATAGCTTAGTGGTTAAGATGGCCTAGATTTTAACTCTGCTATTTACCAGCCAGTGACTGTAAGTATGGAACATCAAAATCCACAATTTAGTCCTTGGTAGAATGTAAAATGGCCACTTTAAAGACCAAACGAGACAGTGCATAAATGGCATTTAAAGAGCTTGACCTATGGTTGACACTCAATAGCTATGGAGCTCCAGGAGCTCTGGTTCCTCATCTTTCAGCCTCTCCTTATGAGGATTAAGTGTGATAATGAGAGCACACATAACAGAGCCTGACAGCTATAGTAGCCATTCTCCTTATAATAGAAGAAGAGGCTAGAATGAAGGGAATGGGTAGGGTAGTGGCAGTGGAAATGGAGGAAGAACTAGAAATAAGAAATATTTTTGATGAGGGGATCTAATATACTTTAAATGTATTATTCTTTTCTAAAAATTGTAATATTTATCAAGTATTCACTGATCAATCCATAGGTCCCAAGGTGATTAGAACCTACACAACAGATTATTATTTTTTAAAAGTAACTACCATCTCAAATAATGTACTTTTTGTCACTTCAGGGTTAAGAGATTAAAGGTTATAGGGTGGTCAAAAGAATAGAATTAGAGACCAAAAATTTTTTTAAGGATGATTGGCAAAAAGGTTGGTGATGTCAAGTCATAAAACCATGTAAAACTTCGTCCATTGGCCACTGGCTCAGGTTCTCATGGAAGAAAACATCAACAGAGAGTTCTCATTCTGCCCAACCCAGACAATGGCTGAGCTTCCTAAATCATGAAGACTCAACATCTTCAACCATAAAAAGAGAACAGTGGAGGACTGTGACCACTGGGAGGCTCTGTGCTTGATGGGGCAGGCAGATGCAGAATGTGGGGACAGAGAGGGGTGGGTGTGCTGCCTCAGGATTCTTTATCTCAGAGCATTCTGCAGAATCATGTGTGCTCAATGAATCCAAAAGAAGGAACAGCCCTTGTCTACAAGGTTCTCAGCTCAGCCCATCTTGTCTTAGGAAGGAAAATAAAGAAGAGACTTGCACACTTGGAAACATCTGGAGTAGGTAGAACCTGCAGTTCTTGACCCTGGATACTGCTCATTAGACTCACACGGGAGTATTTTAAAAACTTAAATCAGTCTCTCAATAGAGCCTAAGCATCTACATTTTTAAAAGTTCCCCAGATGATTCTCAAATGAAATCAGAGAATCACTGTTCTAATCCTGTCCTTTCTCATTACAAATGACAAAAACTGAATCTCAAGAATGTCTGTTAATTTGCTCAGAATCACACACTCAGGGATACATGAAGGCTGGAAGTTTTTAGCTTCCTGACTTCCAGGGAATTTTGTTTCTGACAACACATCTGTATCATCTGCTTATTAGCTGTGTTCAAGAATACAAAGAATGTTTTACAGGTAGTAAAGTGTGTGTGTGTGTGTGTGTGTGTGTGTGTGTGTGTGTGTGTATCAAACATATCAAGTCATATGTAATATGAACATAAAAGTTATATGTACAGCTAAATATTCCTATATATGTATTTTTGTGTATATGCCTATATTTTAAATATAAATATTTATCATTTGGCCCTCTGAGGCAAAAAATTTATTATCAATATGGAATTGTGGACATTTCTTGGACTTTTAAGAATCTTTATTGCACACAGATTGTTACTTTTAAAATAGGCGCTGAAAGATAAGGAGGAATGTTTTGCCATGTTTGGGCCTGTTTTTAATAAAAATAAATAAATAAAAACAGCAGCATTGTCAGAGATCAGGGTGGAACCCATATTGTTTAGCCCTTTCATAAGTGATCTGGAAGGGGCAAAGCACAGGGAAACCCACAAATCTTCAGGCGACACTAAGTTTTTGCAGGCCAGGAAATTTCTGACTAGCAGGAAGGAATGCACAGGGGAAGACAGCAGAATAAAGATGTCATCAACATGCCAGAGAGCAGGCAAAACTGGCTAGAAGCTTCACTGTTGGAAAGAGGAATATATTGCCTTTGGGGAAAGTAATTCAAAGAGTAAAAAGTATAGATGATAGATTCTGGCTACCCACTTATGCTTCTAGAAAGTAACCTAATCTGTTAATTTTTTTAAATTGCTAAGATCACATAATATTTATACAGAAACAAAAGAGGTTGTGGGCCAATGATTTTTATAAATTTAATGAACAGTGTCAAATGGTAATAAAGAAAGATTTATGTATTTAAAAGTTTGTGTAATAATTGGGGTTTATGGGATCTGAGTTAATGATATACAGTAAATAGCATTTAGACAATAAGAAATGAGGATGGTTGGAGTAAAATTATTCTCCATTTTATCATTTTCTTTTCTAGAACACCCCATAACAAGTATAAAATGCCTTCCAGCGATAGGCAGCAATACTTGCACCCTGTGTTCCTCTTTGAGCATGGCACTTTACTTATGAATAAATTCAGTCCTACCAAATATATAATTTTTTTAGAAGTAATAATAAGAATGAATAATTTTTAGAAAAACAGCCATATTTGATCCCTAAGCTGTCCTATAGAGTTTCTGCACACTTCCACAAGATGCTGTAAGTCTAAAATGATTTTTGTTTTGCTTAAAAAAATAAAAGAAAGCAAAACTTTTCAGAAGATACAGATCATCCTTCCTAAATATCACCTCTCTGGTAGTGACAAATCCAAAGTATTAACCAGATTCAGAAAATTATCAAAAAGGGAACAGGAATCAACCAGAAAACTCCCAAACTCAAGAAAGACGATATGGACAAAGGCCAGAGATGGTAACAAACATGAAAAGATGAAGAGGCCTGTGCATGAAGTGATACTGAGCTAGTAAATCTCTTCACCCTATAAAGACAAAGATGAAGAAAGAGAATACAAATCCTTGAAGGATACAGCCAAGGAAAAGCATGAACTCATCAAATATGGACAGCAAAGACATTGGGAGAGCATTGAGCATCTATTACATGCCTCACATGGTCGTAGGTGTGGAGGATGGGGGCAGGAGGGTTCTCAGTCCCTGCCCTCCTGGCACTGAAACACTAGTGGGAGAGACAGATATTAAACAGACAAACTCAATTTCATCAAATCTAAAATTCCATTAATTACACCATTAGAACTGTAAGTCACCATTCATTGGCAAGATACCTGCCAGTTTCAGAAAGATGAAAACATGAAACACGTGAATTTTAGAGTTGACAAAATACAGTTACCACAAGTGTGAAAAGTGCTCTAAGAAAGAAAGGAGTGCCAGGAAATCATATATGAGAGAAGGCTAAACTTAGGGTATGAGGGAATCTGAGTCCTGACAGGTGCCCAGGTGTCAGGGAGATGGGAGGAGGGGAAGCAATACAAGAGAAAGAACACTAGCAGATTTGCCACAGAGCCATGCTGAGGGGGAGGGAGCCCAGGGCCCTGAAGGAACTGAAAGAAGAACAATGTGGCCAGAGAGGGAAGAGGAGATGGGGCTGCAGCTGGGGCTGGAGATGAAGCCAGCCCGATCTCCCGTGTCTGTGGAAGTTGAACAGAGAATGGAAACAAGACATGGGGTGGTCGGAGGCAGCTCACAAAACAGGAGGAATAACATCTATAGCCAACTGAATACAGCGGGCATGCTAAAGATCTTTGGATTCTAATTTATATAACACTACGTTTTTGGAGACTCCATGGAGGCCCAAAGGATACCATATTAAAGAACTGAGTATTCAGCATAAGAGTCATAGCAAGCTGGAAACTAGTTTTGAGCTAAGGATGTGAAAACATCAGATTTATGCTTTCTATGCTGATAAATGAAAAAGTAAGCTTCAGAACAATGTATACAGCATGTTACTGTTTGTATATAAAAGTGTGTGTGTGAGGGGGTGAGAACCAGAGAAAAGAAAGGGAAAATATGCTTAGATGTCTGAATGGACAAAAATTATCTCTGAAAAAAAAAAAAGAGCTAAGAACCTGTCAAGGCCACCGATTGTCTCTTGCAAGAAGACTTGCATGTCCATGGTACATTCTGGACTTTGATCTACAGGATTGAACAACCCTGGTAGAAAAACAAATGGATAAACTGAAACAAAATAAGCTAATCAATGAAACTTCACTCTGGCTGCTGTGATACTAAAGAGGTCCAGGCCAGAGCAGACAGTGATGCAGATCAGGGTGGCGGCAGTAGAGATAGAGAAGAAAAGCATGAAGAATACACAATCATTGGGATTTGGTGATAGAAGACCAAGCAATAGTGAGGTGTCCAGGTTTCTAGAAAAAGCAACTGGATGAATGGGACAGTTGAACTGGGGGAGAGGCAGTCAGTAGAAGTGAATACCATGGTTTCTGTTGTACTATGTTTAGTTTGAGACATGAAACATGGAAGTGGAGATGTTAAGGAGATGGCTGGATAGGACGCTGTAGCTCAGTATAGAGGTCTGGATTGAAAATGCAAATCTGGGAGTACCTGTGTTAAGTCGGCTTCCCTGCAAAATAGACTCTGGAATGGAAATCTGGAGCTGAGTGCAGGAGGTTCCCTGGGGAGAGTGCTCTCAGCATCAACACCTGTTGGGGAATGAGGTGAGTGGGATTGGGCCAGGGAGGATTTTAACAACTCTGGAGCTGGGACTGTCCTTCAAAGCTGTCCTGCTTTGAGGAAATAGAACCAGTCTTTTATATCTCACACTGACCAATGTTGACTGGCTTGGGCAGGGTGTACAAAGATGGTGGTTTTCTTATGCTGACGTTAATTCCTGAAGACAAGTTCATATGAGAAAGGTCACCTTCCTACACACCATGAACTGGGGGAGTGAGTGTACCTCACTCCTGCAATGAGGCTGGGAGAGAAGCAGTGCCATTGCATCCTACAGCACCCCACAGTCAGATCTCTCATGACAGTGGCTTTCCCAGAAGGTAGATTGCTGCCTTCTGTTGGAGTCCCACGCAGATACAGAGGCATTCCATTTCTCCATTGTTTTTTCTAGAAACTTCAAGGTTTCTCTAGCTCTAGACCAACTTTTATATTGGTTTCTTGGTCCGGGGGTTCCATATCTGGCAGATAGTGTAAAGTCAAGCCCCGTGCCATTCTACAGCTAACTACAGCTAGTTTTCAGAGTTTGTTTTCACCCATGGATGACAGTTGCCTGACCCTTAGGCTTAAGGGCAGCATTTTTCTAGTCCCTATTGAGGGACAGAAGAAGAACCTTCCCATTCCTGGACTTATATAAGGAACCCAATCCCAGCCTCCCTCTGTACACAGGCTTGGAACTCTGGCTCTTCCCATTCATCCTCAGCCTAACCCCCCCAGCTCAGGCTCAGTGCTGTGGCCACCTAATGCAGAAACTGTATGGTGTCTTATATTAAAGTTGTCTACTTAATGCACCTTCTATCCTTCTCAACTCAGGACAGGCCTTAGTTTTTGCACACCATCACGATGCTTCCCTTGGGCCCTTGCCTAGGAACATTCCTATTGGACAGTCCTGTTGGATTGAACTAAAGGTCAGGATGAGTACTGCTTGAGTGGGGCCTTCTTTACTCTGGGCCTGGTTTCCTGTTGTTGGTGGGATGGTGGGGATGAGAGGCACTGTGCAGAGGTGCCCCTTTTTATTTTCTCTTCTTTCAAATCAAAAGAAACAGGCAGGCCTCCCTGAGGCAGGGTCTAACCCAGCGCAACTCCCCCGTTGCCATTGAGTTTCACATTCTGCAACCTCAGCTTCATATGCCGAGACAGAAAAAGCAGCAGGAAGACTTGTTTAACATTTATTCCCAGGATTTTTTTTAATTTCCTCTGAAATGAATATGAATGCACCATGGTCTTTACACTCTGCAGGAGCTAATCCCCCACTGGAAGCTTTGGGGGAACTTTGTTCCTTCTTGCGGATGCGATCTGTCGGCACCCGCGTTCCTTCAGGCTCTTTTGAAAGGCCCACAGTGGATGGAGGGGCTCTCTCTTTGGAGCTCTATTACATGTATAACTGTGATTCTTGAAAAAGAAAATAACATAGGAATTGCTTCCAAATGCCTGTGTGAAACCCTGACTTCTCTCCGAGTGCAGGCGGCTTTCACTGGCTTGTCGGACAGCAAGTATGCCCAGCGCGCCCCACTGCTGCAGGCCGCTGACCAAGGGGGGGCACTTACCCCAGCCTGAGCCCCCTGCACACGCTCAACGGGAAATGTGTGCTTTCAATGTTGAAAGAACCATGGGAAGAAAATGATATTTTTATAGAAGAAAGTGCTTAATAAGTATTATTTGCTAAGTAAAATCATGTAGTCCTTGAATGTCTTGGTCGAGGGGTCAATTTCATGAACAAGGAAAGATCTGGCCGAAGCTTTAATCTCTTCTAATAATGGCAATAGAAATTCTTCATATTTATCCAGTGAGCATGTCTTAATTGTTTATTGTATGCATGGCAACATAAGGAGGCTCTCTGGGGGCATTTTAACCAATTGGTCTTTGATCTCAAGAAGCTTCTTTTAAGGTAACTAATTTATTTGGGGGCTAGCTTGTGGGATAAAAATGGTCCTAGAATTGCTAATCCAGTTGAGAGGATTTAAAGTACTCAAGGCTATGGAAGGCTATCTGTTAAATTCTCTGTCCATGCCCTTTCACACATTTGTGCTTTTAAATCATACAGAGTATTTTTCTCGGCACAGAATAAGGAACCCTGATTATAATAAAGCATTCCCAGGTCTCTCAGTGAATCATATGGAATGGGAATCTATCTTAGAGTTAAAGCCGTATATCTCTCCCACACTATCTGATGAAGCCTTCTGCAGGTTTCTTGGGTGGCCAATCACATGACAGATATATGACTTTGAGACAGGAACTGAAATAAAATTCCTATAATACCCTCGGGGAAAGAGGTATTGTCACTGTTGAGCCTTTTATCCATGACTTAATCCCCTTTAAACTTCCCTTAACCCTTACTTAGGACTCTGAACTGAACTTAGGAGAGCTGCTCAGTTTTCCTACTGAATCCTCAGTACTTCAAACTGCTATGGCTTTGTGATTTTTCTTTCAAGGATTTCAAGGGCTCAATGATACAACATAGGCGCTGGTAGACTTTATTCAATATTCTAATCATCAACCCCAAGAATGCTTCACACTATGGGACCACAGGAGACACACAAACTGAAGAACAAACAATATGATGTTTCCAGTAAATACATTTTCAATGGCACATTTTCAACAGCCCCAAATTGGAGACCACAAACTCTCAGCCACACCTGTTGTCGGGTGGCAGTGAACTGCAGACAAACCCCCCAAATTCTCCAACTGACCCCTCTATCTCCCCCACCCTGTAACAGCCTGGTAAAGTGAATGTGGGGCTCCTGCTTCAGAGACGCACGTCAAAGACGAGAAAGGCAATCCCTAAGCAGTCATTCCATGGTTTCCCTTTCTGTCTCAGAATTCAGTAAACGGTCATGCTGCCTTTCCAGTTCCTCAGACCAAAACCTCAGGATCATCTCAACTCCTCTTTTTCATAGCATCTAACATGTCAGAAAAGGCTATTGGCTTTACTTTCAAAATATGTTCAGAATCCAGCTTCTTCTCACCACCTCCACCACTTCCATGCTGGTCCAAACCACCGTCATCTCTCCCCTGGGTTCCTGCAAGAGATTCTAACTGGATTCCTTGCTCTCTCTCTCTCTCACGGCTCCTGTCTACTCCCACTCAGGAGAGAGAATAATCCTGTTAAAACTTCAGTCAGATCATCTCACTTTCCTGCTGGAAATTCCATACCAGCTCCAGGCTGGCTCTCACAGAGTGAAAGTCAGGGTACTGACAGTGGCCCCAAGGGCCTGACCAGACCTATGCCCCTGTACATGAGTTACCTACTCCTGCTCGCTCACTCTGCCATGCCCATGCCAACATCTGTGATGCACCTCTCATCTTGCAGCCTTTAAGTCTTAAGTCTTTGCCCAAAGGCAACCTCCCTTTGGGGCCTTCCCCAGTCATTCCCAGTACCTGCAACCCCCAACTCCTGGCTCCACTTACCCTTTTCTGTTGTATTAGCTCTACTACACATCACCATATGACCAACTATTTATTTACATATTTCTGGATTCCCTCCCTCTGGTAGAATATGAGTTCCATTAAGGCAGGACTTCTTGTCTGTTTGTCCCCCTCCTTCATTTATAATAGATATAAAACACTGGCTCATGGTAAGTGTTCAATAAATACCTGAATAAAGAATGGATGAAAGAATGTTGAGACTGGATTATACACTTTAGGACTCGAGGCTTTGACATGGTTACTCCCAAATATTCTGCAGTACACATACAGCCCAATGTCTTCAGAGTCTATAGCAGGTGTGTTAAAGGGGGAATAAGGGGCTTCACAGGATTTCTAAAAACCTTTTGGATTAAACTCCACACTTTAGGAGGTGAGATTATGTTAAGCTTCCACATACAGACAAGTCCCTGTCAGCCGATCAGGGGCTGATACTGGAGCTGTTACATGCATGGCCCTGGATCTAGTTTCAGGGGAGACAGGCATGGAGCTGTTCTGGGAAAGACAGCAGAGCACAGTGGCCTCCATGTCCCTATCTGCCTCTAGCACCAACCGCACACTCGTGTCCAATACCGAGATTTTCTCCTATGAAAACAGGCACTCCCTCAAATAGGAGTATCACTGCAGAAAAGAAACTTTCCAATGGAAATTTGGTGAGAGGAATGTGCTATATGTCCAAAGATTTATTTTTTTTTGATTTGGGATTGGTTTGGGGTTAGGGTAAAATAGAAAAATAAAGTTGATAGTAATAGGCTTTTTGAGGACTTTACTTTTTTTTTTACAAAGAAATTAAAGACAACATGAGAAAGAAATATCTGATAATCAGCATTTTGACCAATAGTAATATGAGTATGTTTTATTAGAGTTAGTGTGTGTGCATGTGTGACTGAGAGAGTCAGGGAGAAGGAAAAAGGAGAATAACACTTTTTTTCAAAATGAAGTTTCCTATTCATTAACAGATAGATCTGTTGTCTCTGTTCTTTTTTGAAGCATAATCTCAAATTATCAGTTCAAAGATCAGTCAATTTAGTGACAAGAAAACACAACATCACTGAAACCAGTGTTTCTCACTGAATCACATCAGTATTGAAATGTTTTCCACAGACTTGTAAAACAAAAATACAAAGTCTTAGTGAAAGCTGCTTCAAGTTCACCTATGTTTAAATGTTAGATTATTCCCTTAAAGATAATGGTTGGCATGGTAACAAAGATAAAAGAAAATTACATTCTTAACATGGTTTTGGACAAAGAATTTAAAAAGACACAAATTCCACCATCACCTATCTATGATTTTTACTATCATTCTAATGACTACTTAGAAGGAAGCACACCCAGCCAATGACTTCAGGGGTACTACTCCTCATTAAACAGCATTGTTTTCTCATTATTTCATTTGTGCAGAGATCATGGGTCCAACAAGACTTTGCATCCTTTCAGAGCAGAAGCTGTATCTTACGCTGCTCTTATAACCCCAGGTGGCAAGCACAGAACCAGACACATAATAGTAGGCACTTAGTGAATACCAGCTGGCTTCACTTTGCTGTCAGCAATTATTTAAAACTCTGGCAAAGGCTTTGAAATTGTGCACAGGCAAAGAAAAACTGGCTGGCATGGGTTAAGATGCCCTACCAAAAAGCAAACATCATACAGGATAAAGAAAACCATAGCATGAACACAAGTTTTGCAGGTTTGCATCAGGTATCACAGTGAACCATGTTTCAGAAGTTTTTGTTTTTTTTAAAAAAAAAAACACTCTTAAAAAGTTAGCTTTGAACTAGGTATTTTTAAGACGTGAATTCAGAGCTAAAATAAATTCTTACAGTTTTCATCCTGGGCAATGCATTGTAAGGGGATCCCAAAGAAAGACGTATAGCTGTCATTGTACCACACCAGAAGCTCGGTGCCCCTAGGGATATCTATACAGGCTCGGTAGAATATATTCGACCTATTCAAAACAAAAGAAAACCCAGCTTAGTAATACGTAGGACTCATGTGCCCCCGCCACATTTTTATTGCCCCGAGAACTTTCTGCCCAGCTCCACCTAAACAGTTTGTTTGTAATAAATCTACACCCACCATATCGTCCCCAGCAATCAATCAGAGCCTGTAACTCAGTATGATAAACAGCATAGAGTTTATTTCCACCGTGTGCCTCCATAGAGGGTCTTGAAGAGATAGATATTTGGCCCAGGAGATGGCAGAAAGGCAAAGTTCATTTAAAACAAATTCCATCTCACGCTAATGAGAAAATTCTCTCTTGGCAAACTGCAAAGACAGTGGTGCCTCAACCTCATATATAAATTAATACTATTGATCTCTTATTTGAAGGAAAAGCAGTAAGTGTATTCTGGCAACCGGGCATTGGGAGTTCCCAAATTTGTAATAAAAATGAACAGCTTTGTGATATAAGGACTAAGAGAAATAAAAATCCTCTCCACTGCCTTTTTTTTTTTATGAAGTTGGATACAGGAGAAGAGGGAAAAAAAAACTCTCTTATGTGAAATGGATAGAAATTCAATAAATACAAGAGGAGCACTTTACGCTGGCTGAAAGATTACACTCTGAAATGATACAGTGAAGGTACCAAGAAATAAACATTTTTTATCTCAGCTTTGATACCGTAAAGAAAAATCTACAGATTAAAAAAAAAAATGAGGAGATCGTGACTGGTTTTCTCAATGAGGAATGGTTACAAATATGAGCCTCAAGTTCCAGATAAAAGTGTTTGGGGTTGGTGGGCCTTAAATTTCGCCTTTCTGTGAGGAATTGGCTATAGCAGGGCAATTTGTTCCTTGTACAACACTGCAGACATAAGGAGAATCCTTCTCCACATTTTTCATGGCAGTGAGATATGCACTTGTCAACATATTTTGTCACCACAAAGTGGCTCTTGGCAATAGGATCATAAAGATCAATAAAAAAGTGCAGATTCTCAATATTTTACTTGCAGCTGCAAAAATTTCATTTATCTTGTTATTTTCCTTACTTGCTGCCATTCTGTCTCACGAGGGCACTGCTAGCTAAGCAGAATGTTTTTTCCCAACATTCTATGAATATCTGACAAAAACTCCAGCCGGTTGTCCGGTCCTCACCAACCCTCCCTCCCTCTGCATCTCTAGAGCTGTGCATTTTATTAATTCTTTCCACTGCTACATAAAAAAAAAATCAAAATTGGAGCGAGCTATAAATCACTGGCATCTCCTAACTTGAGAAAAATTGAGTCTACTTTGTACTTCACCCTTGTAACATTTCATCTCTCGGTTTGGCTTCTCTTAATATAAACACAGCGCCCGGCAAATGAATGTGCTAAAACCAAATGACACACTTTGCCGCTGAAAGAGCAGGACTGTTTTTGAGCAATGGGTGGTCTTCTGAGGCATGGAGTAGGCCGAAAGGGGGGGGGGGGGGAATGTGTAAGCGTACACCGTTCCTTACAAGCGGGCAGAGCTTCCAAAACTCGCAGAAATCTCTGCATGTTGAAGCACATCAAAGGGATTTTTCCCTTTTCAGATAATATTTCCTTTGCTGACATGTATTTAGTATTGTGGTTGGATGACTCATAAAGATAGCTTCATGGCGTCCCAACGCAGTTGAAGCAGAACACATGCCAACAAACATTATTGTCAGCCTCAAAATAAAAACAAAACGTTCAGCTAAGGGTCAATCAATCAAGGGCGCTTTGAAGAAAATTCCATTTAGATATTACAAATCATAACAGAATGAATTTAAACCAGCTGACTTTTTGTGAAGAGGACATTCACGTACAATAAAAATTAGACTGGCTCTTCAGGGTCCAACTTTTCTATTTTCTTACTTTTGGACGTGGCCACTGGTGATGGATGCCAGTTTTTAAAATTGTGTTTTTGTAGTTCATTTTATAAAGATCTGAAGTAATCGAAAACAGATCAGCCGAGAGAGCCCGTAGTTAAAGCGCCGTCATGAAAGGGGAGTTGTAAAATCCACTTAATATTGACAGATAGGTAATGACTTACTCGTGCCCCCCCTTCCTCTTAAGCATGTTTTTTTTCCCCCAAATTCAGATTTTGTCTCAAGAGCTCCCTGGGTACCCATTACAAGAACCAGCCAAACTATCTTTTGACGGCTAGACAAGAACAATCTTGACTAATTTTCTAGCTCGGAGTTTTGGGAAAACTTCATGACAATAAAGGTGGGTTAGGACTGTAGACAGCAGTGTAACCAAATACCGTCTTGCACTATTTCGTTTAAACCATTATTTAATAAAATAAAACTGCATAGGAAACCAAGGCAATGAGTCAGATGGTGCCCCAATTTTCTCCTTTTGAACTGGAGACCTTTAGAGAGCAAAGCCAGATTTGTGCAGCCTTTTAAGCTATAAGGCGAAGAAAGGTTAAAAAACAAAACAAAACAAATCAAAAACAACAACAACAACAACACAAAAAAAACCCCACTTCATTAAAAAAAAAAAGGCAGAAAAATAAATAGCCATAGGCAGGACTCCAAGTTGTCAAGCACAGGGCCCTTGGCTTTGATGTGTCTGTGGTGCCTAATAAAGCTAAACAGTTGCTTCTGATTCTAAAGAGAACACGGCTGTTTATAACTGAGCTCATATATTTATGTGGCACATGTTTTCGAGGGATTTTGAGAAAAAAAAAAGGCTTAGTGGTGTTTTTTTTTTTTTTTTCTTTTTAATTTGTTTTTGACCTCTTGTCTCCACTCCAGCCTTCTCAGGCAGTAAGTGGAAATGCTTGCTCAGCAGGTGCACTGAGGTGGCTTAACATCCTGAGAATCCACCTTGCTTCTCAGCTCCCCAGAGGCCTCCTTATGTGACTTCCTGTGGGGAAAGGGAGATGGCTCCCCTTTGCCTTCGCCCCTCATTGAGCTGGGAGATAGGGGCTCTTCTACACTTTGAAACTAATTCATCTTTGGAAACATATCCAGTGTCACCAAAGGACCAAACCCAAATGTTCTGGCACTCTTTGAAGGAGCAGGAGAGGTTACCCTGGCTCAGTCATTGTTGCAGAGCACAGCAGGTTTCAGAAGGACCATCCTGGGAAGGTTGAGAGTTCCTAGATTCCCATGCCTTTATGCAAATGAAGCTGTCCTTCCTGGGAGCTACCCTGAGGAGCTGAAAGCCAGGGGTATGGGACTGAGTTTCTGAACTCCTACTGATATGTGGATACCCATCTGCTGGGGGAGCCATCCCAAGTCAGTGGCTTTGCAGGACTCAATCAGGCTTTTGTGGAAGTTCGAGTAATAATGTGGAAGTAACTCTGGCATGTTCATAGAGTGTAAGAGGCCATTCACTCACTAATCCCTTTATAAGGAGGCTTCAGAAAACTAACCAAAAACAAAAAACAAAAAAAAACAAAAAAAAACCTCTATCAATCTGTGCAGAGTTCTATAGGATTTTTTCAACCACTAGCAGCAAGCCTGAATTTACATATGCAAGCCATAGGGCTTCAGGTCTGTAAGTGGTAAATCAAGATATACTTTACCTGTACTGAACTACTGTTAGATTCTGTTCTCCGCAGTGCCTTGCACATCGGATATACCTCATCCAGCTCGACTTACTAGGTTCCCCACCATCAATAAAGTGCTGTAGTGTCCCATCTTGATCATATATCTAGAGAAGAGGTCAGAAGGTCAAGTAGTTAGAACGAATCATCAGCAATCATTTTCCCTGCTTCCCTTGATGTCTTTATGTGTCAGCTGCAGAAATTTATTGCCCTCAGGTTTGCTAGTGCTTATTGATGCTTGTGAAAACAACCGGAATAACAGGAAAATATTTTTTGGTGATGCAAGTCGATCATGTTTCTCTTATCAAGCCAATCTTCCCTGTATTAAACAGATTTGGGGTATCTCAAGGATGTGGCCATATTTCCCAAAGAAATATTTAACCTATTTTGACAGGCTAGTCTTAAGTAATGAGCTGCCGGATAAACAAAGCAAGCTGAAAGAAGAGGCCACACTGACATGGTTGGACATCCACATAAAAGGCCCCAGTCTTAAACATGTAACTGTTTAAAGGCATTTGGGAGGCAATCGTTGTCTGTCCAACAAGCTGGGTGACACCCCGCAGAAGGCAGTTGGAGAGTTATGGAGCTGTGAAGAACTGCTCAAACGGATTCTGGTTCTGATGAAATAAAGGGACCCTCACCTCACAGTAGACATGGGACTTCAGCTGTCAAGACCTGACACTATTAGGACAGGAGTCATCAAAAAAGGGAGTCTCTCAAAAAAGGCAATGAAAAAAAATAGCTGTTTCCTATGGATTTTAAATTTCTTCATCTCTCATAATCATTGCCGTAGGTCAACTCAAGCAGATTTTCTCTCAAGATAACATACAAGAAAATGAAATCCATTTCAAATCACGCAATAAGCAAGGACAAAAAGTCTTTTGCAAAACAACTAGCTAACCAAGCACTCAGATTCAGAGCTCAGAGGAGTAGCCACAGCTCCCCTTCTAAAAAACACTTCAGATGCAGGGCATCTAAGGGGACATGGTGTCTGGAGTAGTGAGAGATGACACAGTTACCTATCAATAGCAATTCTAGAACGAATTCCCAGACTTAAGGGCATCTGGAAAGCAAGGTACAGTTAAAGTTTCTTAGAGATACAGTGCTCTGGAAGACCATGGTACAACTGAGTGTTTTCAAATAAAATCAACAATGGGACCATCTAGTAGCCACTGAGGTGTCCCCAGAGCATCCTGGGAAATCAAGTCTCTTACCCTTGCTATTTTGTCTTCCACACTTTGCTTTTCCAGATACACACTGAGAGTCAGTCTCACAAAGAGCCTTTCTGGTTACATTTAGTCCCTAAACTTAGTGTGGTCATTCATATTAATATAGCATAGTACTTCTATTCTGGAGGGCCACACAGCTTAGTGATGACAGTTTTGGGGGGAGTTTTTTGTTGTTGTTGTTGTTTGTTTTTTACTATCACCTGTCATTTTAAAAGACTTGGATTTTTTTTCTGCTTTTCTTAAACTCATTCTTCTTCGCCCCCAACCTTTCCACTAACCCCCACAAATAAAAAACAAACTTAATCTAATAAAGACAATCATTTGAGAAGTTATGGCTTTGTAAACACACTGGAGGGAACACAGCTGATAATCAGTTTAGCCTGAGAAGAATGAAGAGCTTCCTGGATTATATTACATGTAAAGCTAATGACTTCTTTAAATTCCAACTTGGTGGATAATGACAGAGAACAGAAACATTTATGTGGTTGATACATCTGCTATGTGAGCAACCTAAAGACAGGCATCACACTTAGATTAGATTACACTGTAGTTGTTTTGGGATGTGTGTGTGTGTGTGTGTGTGTGTGTGTGTGTATGTGTGTGTGTTTTAGGAAGTCACTTAACATTCAAAATCTCAACTCAGCCTGCTGTTGACAGCTAATGCAACATTGAACAATGTTCCCTTAATGCCAATTATTGACCATTAATGGAATAGAAAATGTTGAGGACCACCTTCCTCCACCCCCATCCCTAACTCACTCTCTTCCAAAAACAAACCTTCTATAAGGGACTACCGGTGGACAGTAATATGAAGCATTTTCAAAGTACCACATCATCCTCTTCAGTACTTCTAGTGGATGTCCTCAATAGCAAGTATTACTAGCATTCAGAGGTCGAGGGGCCTAACTTATTAGCTTACTTGAAAACAATGCACTCACCCATTTTGAAATAAGTGTAAATGTATTTCTTCTGTTTCAGCAATAATCTCCTTAACTAAGTATATCTTGACCGTAAGGAAACCCACAGTTTTTGCCTGCCTGATATAAACTGTTTCTTGTCTTGAAGAAAAAGTAAATGCCTATTTGTTGGTAAATGTCATGTGATGCAGAATCTGACAGGAGGTTTTGTTTCCCTGGCTTCAGCTAATATTGATATTATAATGTTTCTCATGAAACTAACAAAATTCCCAGGCACCTACTTAAATCTTGTAACTGCATACCTAGAGTTGAAGAAAGTCATTCGTTCTGGATGCAGCTTTTGGATAGTGCCAAAAAACAGAAGGAATTTAAGGAGATCAACTAATGCCAAGACCAAGAGTTGTTTTGTTTTTATTATCTTTCAAAAGATTTAAAATGAGCAGGAAAATATCAAAAATCACGTACAAAGTATTTCAACAGTCTTTTCAGGATCTATGTTAAATGTTTAAAAAATCAGAAATTTTTTTCATTCAAGTAGTGAGAATGGAGGTAAGAGCATTACATTTAGATGAAGGAAAAGATTCATTCTGAAAAAGAAAACAGTTGAATTCAGCAAACTTTTGCTGAAAATTGTGTCATTTATTCTGAAAGGACATGAACAACAACATTTAAATATGTACTCCACTTTCCTAAGAATGTTAAAAAAAAAGAAAAAAAAAGATCCTTCAGAGGTAAGAGAAGAAAAAACATACAGGACACTGGGTAGGGGTAAAGTCTGCAATGGAAAATCCTCAGAACCATAGAATGTATGTATTTGACATATTTTTTAGAAAGTCTGGACCAGCATTGCTGGAAAGAGTACAAATTGGTACAAACATTGGAAAACATTTTGACAATATCTAAATTTGATAATGCTTATATCCTATAATTTAGGAATTTTACTTCTAGAAAATTACCCCAGTGAAACTCTGATGCATGTGCTTAAGGAGGCAAGTTCAAGGACATTCACAGCAGCATTATTGTAATTGCAAACAGTTAGAAATAATAGAAATATTCATCATCAGAAGAATAAATAAGTTGTCTTATTCATTCAAAAGCATTTGTATGAAACATTCGAAATTAATGCACTAGACCTGCTTGTATTAAGACCCAATTGAGAGTTGGGGATTTAGCTTGGTGGTAAAATACTTATCCAGCATACACAAACCCCTGGGTTCGATCCCCAACACCACAAAAACAAACAAACAAAAATCCAGTTGATACAGATAATATTGATTGAGAAAAATCAAGGTGAGGAACATTATCATATAATTTATTAAAATTCCAAAATATATAAAGTAACACTATAGTATATTTTATAGTAGCATATATTTTAATAAATATGGTGCTGGGAATAGAACATAGTACCTGGCACAAGCTGAGCATGTACTCTACCATTGAGCTATGCCCCACAACTTGCATTCAACTGTTTTCTTTTTCAGAATGAATCTTTTCCTTAGTCTAAATGTAATGTTCTTACCTTTGTTCTCACTACTTGAATGAATAAAATTTCTTACCTTTTAAACATTTTACATAGGTACTGAAAAGGCTGTTGAAATACTTTGTACATGATTTTTTATATTTTCCTGCTTATTTTAAATCTTTTGGGGGAATTCTGATTTTTTTTTGTCAAAGAAATAATAAGCAAAAAGAAAATCTATCCCTTTATTTCTTTGTACTTCAGTTTTATATGCACTGTTAAAATGGAGACACTATGTTACCCAAGGTTAAAAACTTGTTATCCTCCTGGGAAAATATTTGTAATATGTATCACTACATTATCAGCCTCTGATTTCTTTTGTGATTGCTGTTGCTGCTATTTTAAACTACTGCTTCTGGTCTGTACTCTTTTATCTTGTATCAATGGGAGTAGAAAGATAAGTAAGGGGGAGAGGTAATTCTTACCTCTGAGGGGATTTTAACAGTTTTCAATCCAATAATAGCTATCAAGACACCACACACGTGGTTTAAATAATGATCACACAAATGCTCACTCATTACAAATCATGTGTGGCACTGACTGGAAACCACCATTAGAAAGGCGTTGTATTACAGTCCTGTATATCAGAAAACACTCTCCCATGATCATATTTTCCCGGAGCAAAACTCTACTTTAAATGAAAGAGCAAGAGTGAGATATGCACCGGCATTGTGTATTTCAACAATAGCTTGTGAGTGGCTTGCCCACAGCTTTTTTTTTTTTTTTATGAATGCTGACCCCTCACATTAATAATAATAATAATAATAAGATGTAAGCCAGAAACTGATTTGAGCTCATTTTAACATTAATAGCAAGAAACTACCTTCCATATGATAAGAATTTGTGTACCTTGGTGACCTGAACAGTTTCTCTAAAGCAAGATTTACATACGAGTGGCTCTCAGGCTAAATTCAAGTCATAGACACTTTCTTTTTCTTGTACAGTGTTTTAAATATTTTAAAAATTTTCCTAATTAGATTTCCGATTTCTCTTAAAAAATTAAAAGGTGAATTCCCCAATCTCATCATCATGCACTGAGCTGAGAAAGCGGAGGCTCCATGGTTAGATTGGGTATATGATTTTCCAGTTCTCCATAGTTCCTGCTGCTCCCTGTTCTTATATGCCACTTTCTATGTGTATTTACTTACCTGCTTGACCTTATTAAGCTCTTACACTGATAACCACAGCTGTAAAGGAATGACAAGTACCACCGAAAATCAGTCTGTTATAGCTGGGAGCACTGTCACAGAAAACTGAAGCAACAGCCTGGAAGAACTGTTCGTCACTCCTGCATTGCCAAGGAGCCTTCACCTGACCCTGGGACCAAGCCTTCAGTTCTGTAGTTTTCCAGGGAAGGAGAGAGCAGTGTTTCTCCCACCTCCCCATTTTTACCAGCACAGACTTCCAACAATCTTTAAAGCAAAGGATCCCTTTTCACTCGAAGATTTGAATGTAATTCCACTATAAAAACCAGAAAGTTTCCTTGGTTAAAGAATGAGTAGGTAGCAGAAGCACCACACTAGCTCAATTAACACCACCATTGCTCTCTGAGATAGTTCCTGGGACATCTCTAGGTCCTGTGGTGAGCCAGGGGAGCCTGTGTGGAAATCAGAGGGTTTCCTCCAGTAGATGAGGCCTCCTTGAAGATTTTGGTCACCAATTCTTCTGCTAGAACACTGAGTACCGTGGCTAAATTTAGAGCCCGGGAAAATCAGATCTGGAAGGGAACCCAGTGGCTGTTCCAACCTGATCCGTCGTTCATACATAAGGATATGAGGTCTCTCAGTTCATGACTTAGGCAAAGTGAAATTACTCGTCGGCAACAGACCCAGGCTTCCTCCCGTGTGTCCACATCTCCCTGCCCATCTCCCTGGAGTGCACCGAGGCCTCCCTCACATCCTTTAATTCTCTCAATGCCCTAACAAGATGCAATGGCCTCAAACAAAAACAAACTGAATTGTAACTCAATTTGCTCCTCCCAGCACCTGGTTCCCTGAATTTTGTCATAGCAAGGAGAGAAGGCAGATCCAAAGGGTTATATATAAAAGGGTTAGCTAATTTTTTCAGGGAGTAGGAGACATTTCAGTCTCCTGCTCCTTGTTTCCAACCCTGGCATGTTTCATTGCCAAGGCTAGGGACACCGGCATTGGTTTTGTACTGAAGGAGTTCAAGTCTCCTTCACTTTTTGCCACCCAGAGGAGGTGAAGGAGTATATTTTATGCCGAAGCATCTAACGCAGGACCCAGCAAGTGGCAGAAAGGTAATCCATGCTGAAGTGAACTGAATCCAACCCTCACAATAATCCACAGCTTCATAAAGATCTTGTATTTTATTCAAAATTAGAAAAGAAATGACCACTAAATGCAATAAAACCTGATTCTAAGTATAACGATGAGGGTCAGGAAAAAATTACATTCTCCTTTAAGTCAGCCTCTTTCAAGTTTATGAAATAGAAAGATGATGATTAAACATGTAATGAATCTACCAGAAAGTGCCCAGAAATGGTCACTGAGAGTTTTCCAGCTTACACCTGTGAGTTCAGAACTGTTTTTTGTTTAAAATATTTTCACAGGACATAGAGGATCCAGGGAAGAACAGATTTAAAAGATAGTTTCTAAGATCTCCTCCTCCTGTTCGCCACAGCTTTCTGTAAAATTCAGAAAATTAGGGGTTCAATAGTTCAGGGTACTCACAATTTGAGAAACTCAAAAGAAGAGTACAGTGTTTACCAAGGTGAATAAAACTGTTTTACTATGAGATTCCTCTGTATGTCAAACTTTTGACTCTAAAAAGTTAATAATTAAAATATTTTATTGGAAAATAGATGATTTCACTTTCAGCAGTATGGTCATTAGAGAACTAAGTTCTCTAATGACCATAAAACACGAAATAGAAGCCATCCTAGTTAGGGGTGACAACGGGGGGCAGAGTACAGACGCAAGGAGTGTGCATATGAGTGTCAGTTCCAGTGCCTGTGAGTGACAGCTGTGGCTCCATCATGAGGTGGTGATGTGACTTCAGAAAGTTCTCTAAATTTTCCAGAAAGCTGAAACATTCTCTTTATAAATGGGTGCTAAATATGCTCCCTACCTCAAAAAAACTGATGTGAAATCAAATAAGCAAGTAATGTTGGAGAGTTAAAGCCCTGTTGGGCACCCAAGAATTACCAAAAGAACATTAGTTACCCTTCGGCCAGCACTATTATTAGATGAAAAATGTCAACCTAGGCAAAATTTACTAACCTGTTCGTAGACACTGGCCACAATACTTGTGTGGCATATGCAAATACATTATTGCTGAGTTTATTGGACCATAAGCTCATTGAGGGTAGAAACACATTTTAATCATTTTTAGATTTTAACCATACACACCTTACACAGGACTTTACAGCAGAAAATCAACTCTTGTTGAAAGAAAAAGAGGGAAATTAAAAAAAAAAAAACCCAGTTGTTCATATTTTTATCTCCTAGATAAGTCTATTTTAAAAATAAAACAAAAATGCTGTATTAAGGTAAATACTGTCTAGAAAACAGTAAAGATGGAGATCTTCAATTCCACATTTTCCATTCCTAAATTTAATCCATTTAAAGTTTAACATGGTGTTCCTTGTCATCCAAAGACACAGGCACCCACTACATTTTGAAGAATATTCTTGGAACATACTGGAAGCTAACAGGTATTTATCATTGAGTGCTTTAATTAGTTGTTGCTTCAAGGGACCAATACACTTGTCATTGAGCATCCCCTCTATGGGAATTCTTGACCACTTAAGTTGCTGGCATTTTGATAAAAGAAAGCCCAAGCATATATCTCTATGTGGACCCTCAACATATTCAGGAGAGTGGAGCTGTCTGTGCAACATATGCATATGGACCTGAACGAGAAGCAGAACCTGTGTACGGGTTTCAGCCTGGATCCTTATATGCACAGGGATTTGGCAGAGCTTCTGTGTGAAGAGGAAAACAGCAAGACCACACCACTGTGGCCTCCTAGCCTCCTTGTTTTTAAACTTTCAAATGAGCTAAATTTAGTCTTGAGACATCACAAAGTAATACGGGTTGAGCATTCCTAATCCTCCAATCCAAAATCCACACTCTGAAACTTTTTATGAAACCACTGAAAACACTTGAGATTTCAGAACGTTCTGGATTTCATATGTTTAGAACAGGAATGTTCACCTAGTAAAACCTATGCAAATAATCCCAAATCTGAAAAACGCTGAAATCTGAAACACTTATTAACCCAAGCATTTCGGATAAGGGAAACTCAACCCGTACTTTCAAAATGAGAAACAGCATCTGCCTCCACCTTGGCGGGAAGGAAGAACAGCAGTTAATCACCAGGTCGTACATTCCTGTGGCATTTGAGTTTCAAAAATACTTTCACAGGCCAATGTGATCCTTATCTGTGACCTAAGGGGGAGGCTATGAGTATGGTCCCATTTTACAGAAAGGAAAGCTTGGGCTGAGAAAGGCGAAATGACTTGCCCACAGCCGTACAGTTGGTAATGGCCACCGTGTCGTTGCTTTCTGATCACATCCCATTTGTCGTCTCAGAGAGAAACAGTAGAGCTTTTTCTTTAAAAGCATCAAAAATTTTCCAAATGAGGGTCATAAAAATGTTCATAATGATTAATAGTGTCATTTATCAAACAAATTCCTATTTTCAGAGCAAATGTCAATTTAGTGAGAATTACTTAATCTGTTAGTAAAATTTACACAACAAGTAACCGTGCAATGAATAGAGACATAAATTTCCAGTTCCATGTAAAGTCACTCTCCTTGCCCTGGCAATGTGCCATAGTGGCCAGAAACATCAAAAAAAAAAAAAAAATGGGCAAAGCACAAGTCATTGGATGAAGATGCATAATTTAGTATAAAAGCTTCTTCATTAAAGCAAATACTGGCTAGTGCATCCACATTATTTGTGTTCAGTTTTTAAACTTTTCTCAAATACATAATATTGTAGGGTTTTTTTTCCATTTTGATCAACTCTCTCTCCTGATTAATATGTTAATAAGAATTAACTTATTTCATTGTTTCCAATAAGAAAACCCTTTCCTCTGACTTGGTTTTGGAATATTTTTGGAATGTCTGAAATCCCAAGATTCTAAAATAGGTCTCAAAGGTCAAGTAATAAATGCCCCATAAAATAAATGAGTAATGATTATATACACCGTTGCTGTATTTTCAGTAATGCTGATATAAAGCTATATACTGTACTTTGTCAATTCACATTCATCAAGTTCCAGAAATATTAGAAAATCATTACAGGTTTATGTTGAGTTTGCAGATAATACTAACATATAAGTCAAGACTGAAATATGGTAATCAGAAAAACAGTTGAAAAGTGTCAATAAACTGTAAAACACCCGTGGTGGTGTTGGCGAGGGCTTCATCAGAGAGCCAGCCATGTGAAGAGATGGAAATGGGTATTTTGGTCACACTGGGGGTCAGTGGCTGCTAAGTGTCAGGTTAGCAGAGGAGAGGCGGTCACTCTGAGGATTACGACACAGGGACTCAGGAGCTCCTGAGAACCGTGGAGCATTTGGTGAATCCCACTTATCTCAGAGGACGCTGGCGGCCGTCGGTACCAAGCCTGCCATCCGTCAATCTACAGTCCTCTTCAGACATCTTCTGTCTGTTGATCAGAGGAGGACTTTGGGGAATCAGGCTTCCATTATCAGGATTTTGTCTGTGATCTGAACAAGCCACTGAACCTTTAACTTTTCACTTGGCAGAAGCATTTATGCTGGAAAAGTCCTGACAGTTCATTCATTTTGCTCCATCCTGGAGCCAGCTGATGTCTGACTGGTGAGACCCGCCCTCTTTGATGTTGTACTCTTTTGAGAGTGTCCTGCTGTGAAAAAAATTTTATCCGTCCAAATTAAAGAGAAATATTTCTGCATCCAGCTGTTAGCTGTGACATGTTTGCCATTTTTCAGGGCACTGGCTTGGTGCCATCCACAAGCTCTGCTGCAAACCTATCTTTTTCCCTCCTCCGTCGCAACAATAATATCCACAGTGCACAACTGTCTCCAGTGTCCACACAACAGCAACTCTAAAAGGGAAAATGCTGGTAATCCTCCATTGCTAAGAAAAACCTTGGAAATATTTGCATATAACAATTTCTTTCCTTCTTTTTTTTCAGTATCAGCATTAAAATAGTCCACAAATGTAAAATTCTTTGACAAATCTATCCATTTAAAAACTGTTTAATCCAGTTGGGTTTTTTGGGTATGTTTTTGCAGTGCTGGGGATATAACCCAGGCTCTCTAGTCAAGCACTCTACCACTGAGCTACGTCCCCAGCCCTTAAATCCAGTTTTTAGAAAAATGCAGTTTTAATCAAAGCAACCAACAAATCCCGACCTCTGTTAAATATATTTACAAATGAAATGAATTTGGATCTTGAAAAAACTTGATCTGTATACACTGAATTCACATTTAAAAATGGACAGCTATTCCATAGAGAAAGCTCTGCATAAATGAAGAAAAACTCTCATGAAAGCTTGAGTAAACATTTAGATCTAAGTAATCAAGAAAACCTGTATCTTCTTATACTTATTAAGTGCCATTTAGGGGCTTATAAAAATTGCTGCCATTAATTGTGTGTATTGTAAACATAGGGCAGCTTTCATTATGACCACGTTTTTCTCATATCCTGAGATGACTGTGTAAAACACCCACTTCCAGCTTCCCTCCCATCCTGGCCTTGCTTCATCCTGTCTCTCATTTTCACTTTTGCTGAGATGGAAAAGGATCAGTGAACAAGATCTCAGCACTTGGCATCAGGGAATCCTGTCTTGCGACTGATCTCAGGCAGACTAGAAAACATGAACAGCTACTTGCCATCGTTTCTCCCACCAGTAAAAGGTAGATTTTTGAAAAAATAAATAACAACAAAAAAATGCTATGTGTGAAAAGGTAGCTATTTTGGAGAATAAACCACAGAGAAATCTGAATTCATATCCTCCTCCACTTGGAAAAATAAAGCCTTAATTTTCTACCAAACCAGAAAGGGGACCGTTATTTTGTTAACATAATCCACAATACAAATGTGAACTGATGGGATTCACGCATCACCTGTAATAGCACCCAAAAAGTTCTGCATTTAACTATAAAATCACACCTCAACATTCATGCACACTGAGGAAGCACACTTGAAATCTCCATATGACTCATGCAACACATCCCAGGGACTACTCATTTAATCCTTCATTGGAAACCTTTGGTTTATGTATTCCAGTAAGATCACTGTATAGGCCTTGGTGAAAACTTACTGATTTTACATCTTGGCAATCATAGATACTGAAGAACATGATTTCAAGGAGTAGCTTCGACCAAAGCCTAAGTGCAAATTGCTACATTAGAAGCAACAGTATTAAACACTTACAAGTACTAAGAGGGGTGTTTGTAAAGAGAATGCCCCTTAAATATCATAAACTATGTCTATATTTGTGTAGACACACACATACCATGCCTTAGAGCTCACCCCTTTTTTTAATAAAAATTTTCTGAAGAAGCAGAAGGTTTGTCCCAATGAAGTAATGGTTTCCTATGGTTTTATTTCATTTCAGAATAATCTATGGCTTTATTTCTTTGCTGAAATGTGTTTTTTCTAGGTCTATTACATTCTTTTCCTAACTACACCAATAAATAATGATTGTTAGACACATTTTATTAAGGGGAAAGTGGCCTTTCATCTTTCAGATCCTAAATAATTTGGGAGGCATTTTTTGCAATAGGTTGGGACTGTGTTGAATGTGCTCTCAATTCCCAATTTTCACCTTCTAGTTCTGGACCTGGGACAATGGCAGAAAGCAAGCCAACACTCAGGTGTAGGTCACTCAGGAAACTGAGAGTGTGAGAGCCACAACTGGCCTGAATCTGGGCCCCAGGGAGACTCCTCGAAAGTTGCTGTCACCCTGAGGTAACTTGCTCAGGGGAAAAACTTGATGAAATTCCGAGTTTGACTTGGGGTAGGACAGGAAGAGACATGAGAATGGAATGAGACGGATTTTGTCATCTCTGGACCATTTTTCTTGAAGGAACAGTTGTACAGTTGCAAAGAGGACTAAACAAATACATTTGTTTGCCACCAGTCTCTTTCCCACCAAATCCAGGAAGTGATGAACCAAGGATAGAAGGTGATGGCAGTAATGGCGAGTCCCACATTAGACCTCTGACCAGCCAGATAACATTATTTCAACAAACATTTGGTAAGCAGCTACTATGCACCAGCTGTTATACTTGCTCTAGGGCATTAAAAACCCAAGATCATTCTCTGCCCTCAAATCATTTACAATGCACTGGAAGAGAGATGCATAAAACAGACCATAGACCTTTATTCTGGAACCAAAATATGAAGACTTTCCATCTAATTTTTGGACATTTGTTTTTTAGAATAGGGTTTGTAGATGTGGAAAGAGTCATCTTTTATAATTTTGAGAAAAGGACATCAGGACTTAGAAAGTCAAAGTTTCAACTAGTTGTTTAAACCAATTTTGAACTGTGAAGGCAGCACTAAACAATCATTTGATTAAAATCTGCCAAACAATCACCTCAATGAGGACAAAGATAAAATCCATCTACTTTTTCAGGGTATCACCAATTATTTACAGAGCTCTTAGCACTCTGTAGTGCAGGTGTTCAAGAAATGTCTTTTGCTTTGTTTGTTGGTTAGATGGATAGATATATAGATGGATAGATTGTTATTTGGATAGGTAGCTGGATGGATGGGTGGACATCAGGTGGGTATGATGAAAGGATAGGATGCCTTGTGATTTACCCAAGCAGTAAGGGCTGCTCTTCTTCTCTTTGGATGGGCCAACACAGCTAAGGCAGAGTTGCATATTCAACTAGGAGAATTTCAAGAGATACAATGTTGTTTTAAAAAGATAAATTTTATCACCAGAAAAAAATTAACATGTCCTTTAAAAATGCCCAAGAGTCTCTGCTGAGACCATCTGGATGGAAACCAGTTCACAGAAGGACCAAAGGATGCTCAGAGTCCCAGTGTGTACCTGGATGTCTCCAAATGTCAGTTCTTTCCAATCCAATCCCCAAACCATCCATGATGAGGCTTACTGTTACCATTCCACTCTTCTCTTCCAGGGACTCTTTTCATCCCTCCATCATACTTCCCTGCCTTTCTTCTGGGCCCAGTGCTTCCTCTCTTAAGGATCCTGGTGGGTGTGATTTATACCTAGCTGTGAACATAGGTCAAGGTGCTACTCCTGAGAGGAATATTCTCATTTGGAGCTTTATCTTTAAGTGAAGCTTGAAAGGGGGCAATGACCTCTTAAAGGAATTCAAAGACCATAGTAAGGGCTGATGTCATCCATCATCAGGGTTCTTATAGAGATCCAGAGGAAGGCTGCTGGGTGTGTTGCTGCAGCCCCAGGACTACAGAACAGGCTCCCTGTGGAGAGAAGAGTGGGTGCCCATGGAGAAGCTATGGGATTATAGGAACAAGGCAACCCCCGTTCTTCAGAAGAGCTTTCTACAGCTCCTTTCCAGGGAGTGGCAGTAGGGCCATGCAACCCTGCTCTTTTACAGAGCCACAAATGAAGACCTTTGGTGTCATTTCCAAATGAGGTTATACATACAATCACAGAGACAGACAGACGGGACCCGAAGGAAGAGCCATGCAATTCTCCACCTGGGTACTCTGCCCGGACCACACTGCCTGTAGTGAACCACAAATTAACATTTTTATAAATCCTGTAATTAACTTATGAATAGCACAATTATCTGTTTCTGGTATTAAAGGCATTAAGTTGTTACAGGTAAACATTTAAAGTATACCACTGTTTTTGTAACCCTGTTTTGGCATTTTTTTTTCATTTTTCAATATATCAAGGGCCTTAAAAAATGGAAGTGACCCAGGCCTCTAAACAGCCTACTTTAGGTTTGTTAATAAAGCTCCTTTCACACTGTTGGGCCAGAGGCCTGGCAAGTGTGCCACCAAAACTGAGGCCCTGTGCCTTCTTACAGAGAGACAACCCTGTATTTCTGGATAGGTATTCAAGTCCATGAGGTGTGATTCCCTGGGAATTGGACCAAGACATTCAGTAAACCTGAAGGTCTAAGGACAGGTTTGCCAATCCTTTGGTCAGCAGAGGTTATGACTAATGTCAAGCCCCAAAGAAAAGCAACCACCTAATTACCATACTGCTATAGAACCTGCTTCCTAACACAATTTAGGATTCCCTTCTTTCCACAGGAAGCTCCAGTAGGCTAAAAGGAAGGAATGAAATGGAATCTCTTATACTGTGGTCCACATGAGGCAAGTCAGCAAACACCTCGACACTGCAAGAAAATGGTGAATGCGTGTGCATCTGAGAATCTTCTGGGGAGAAAGTTTCATGGTTCTTATTAGATTCTCAAAGGGGGTGTGTGCACACACATACATATTATAAACTACTGTCATATCCATGCTTTCTGTGGGTGAGTTGGAATTCTTGGGGTGTTTTATATATTTTGGGGAGATTTTCTTCACAAGTTGACATATTTCTTTGGTCTCTGAAATATCTGATCTCTTTTCTCCTCCTTTTCCTCCTCCTTCTCCTTTCCAGAGCTAGATAGGCTGGATTTCCATGTCCCTTTCACTAGACTTTCATTGTGTATTTAACTGCAATTGTATTTTGACATATTGTGTTTTGATGTCTCTGACCACAGTTTCAGGACTACTAGAGATACAAACTAGAGTGAAATCTTTTGGTTGCTTTTCATAAGACAGATATTTTTAGGTTAGAAATCATGTAAGCAGGTCAGATTACACTGGGAGAGCTCAATGTTTCAGCTTTATGAATACTTAACACTGTCTATTGCTAGATTTAATGAATCAATGGTTATTAATACAGCAAACTTTCAGTTTGATCAAACCTTCTGATACCACCATTTTTTCCAACTAAAAATAAACATATGATCACATTAGTCCACCCAAGAGAATGGATTGCTTTGTAAGCTATAATTTTTTAATAAGTTAGAACTGTATGTCTTCCGATGGCTTGTGTCCTTATATTTCATAGTAAATTAGTGAAGCATGAACATTGAATTGGGTGATGTTGGGGATCCTTCAGCCCATCTTTAAAGACTCCAAAGAAGCTGATGACCATGAAAAGGTATCTTAAGGGCTGGAGTTGTGGCTCAGTGGTAGAGCACTTGCCTAGCATGTACAAGGCACTGGGTTTGATTCTTAGCACCACATAAAAAAATAAAACAAAAAATACTTTTTTAAAAAGGTATCTTAAATATAAGTACTCAACTGATGGAACCCAGAAGGATAAAAGTCATATGCAGTCATTTTAATATATAAAAAATGTTCAATGCCCAATAATATATCATATGTGATATAATCTTTTATTAGAGTTATACATACGTAGACATAATTTATACCTTCCAAACTGCACAGTACAACTATCTCAAGAATAAACCCTTGAAAAATTATGTTAAAAATTCCATATTATTGAAAGTGAATTCAATTATACAAACATGTAATCTATAAACTGAGAAAAGGAGGTATGGTAGTAGAGTAGATCAGACAGCCTGGGTCTAAATCTTGGATTCAATAACTATAAGCTGTGTAATTCCAATAACTTATCTGTAAAATGAGGAAGATCTTAATATCAACTTCAAAGGATTTCTGCGATGGGTTATTATTTTGCCCTTCCCAAATAAATTTCCTTTTTTTTTTTTTTTTTGTACCGGGATTTAACTCAAGGGCACTCAACCAATGAGCCATATCCTCAGCCCCATTTTGTTTTTTATTTAGAGACAGGGTCTCACTGAGTTATTTAGCACCTTGCTTTTGCTGAGGCTGGCTTTGAACTCGCAATCCTCCTGCCTCAACCTCCCAAGCCACTGGGATTGCAGATGTGCACCACCGCACCCAGCAATTTCCTTCTATTTTAATGTTGCTGAAAAACTAGATAAAAATAAGGACAGAAGAAACTAACACAAGATTTTGGGTCCCTGAGTTTCGTGTGTTGCATAGGATTGGGCAGAGCAGGAATCAATCTTCATCGTGTGAATTAGATAAGTTACTTAATTTCTCCAAGCTCATTTTCTTATATGCAGAAAACAAATAATAACTATACATGGTGTGCAAGGATTAAAAGAAATATGGCATATAAAGGGCCAAGAACTGTGTATGACACACCACCACAAAAGGGAATTCCTAGAAAATAAAAAATATTTTTTCTGTAGTTCAATGATGCCCTAATTGTAAGTACTTTCACAGACCATAACAAATTCTAATAATTGTATAATGAATTAAAAATAAAAATGCCAACATATTAAATGAATTTAAAAATATAAATGAATTTAAAAATTTATAAATATAAATGAATTTTAAAATGCCAATATATTAAATGATGTCTAAAACATTCATTGAGGTGCATACACACCCTTAATTAGATTTCCAAATAATCTCAAATTTATCTTATTGGACCACACATATTACTTTTTAAGTTAAAATAATAATTTAAGGTTGGGGTTGTGGCTCAGCAGTAGAGTGCTCATCTAGCACGTGCAAGGTCCTGGGTTCGATCCTCAGCACCATACAAAATAAATAAAATAATGGTATTGTGTACTGTTACAACTAAAAAATAAATACTTATAATAACAATAACAATAATTTAATGGGGAAAATAATATCATACATCCTCATAATTATCAAAACTTGATATATTTATTTTACACAACAAGTTTAAACTTGGGATATAATTACTCGAATTTTATACCCAAGGAAATAGAGTTAATAAGCTTCATAGAATTCATATTTTTCTCTAGTTTTTGTAATAACTATCAGAATTCATTTAAAATATATTTTATTTTTAAATATAAACTTTTTTTTCACTTAGAATCTGAGGTTCAGTTTAAAAGTGGATGTCTGATTAAAAAAAGCTCATAAACAAATTTAGAAATAAGAGTAACTATAAGTACAACTTATTTAAAAATTAACACCTTCTCTTGATCAGTAAACCATTTACAAATTCAAGTCTCAGGAAAAGTAAATATGTATAACAATTTCATGTAGCAGAGGTAAGGACAAATGCAAAGATTGTATTTAATTCATAATACCCATTGCTCAGACCTTTACTTTGCAACAATTCCATCAAAAAGCAAAAGTAACAGCCTTACCAGATACGTGCCATTTTTTAATTAGGTAAGATTTTTTTATTCTTTAGACACCTTTGCATTTCTTCTGCAATAAACTAGGTACATGTCAAATTCTAAATGGTATAATTAAAACTCAACAAATCTTCCATTTAAATTGAAAAATTTTGTCCTGCTGAGAAGCTGCATAAATCTTGACTAGTTGTACATTTTTCCTTTCAAGGATGTAATGTAACCATCACAGCTGTTACATCATGTAAATAAATTTCAAAGATGGTATTAATATAAAACTATATCACATAACCCTAAAAATTTAATATAGCTGCTATGGTAATAACCAGATCATTTTTCCAAACAAATATATATTCCATCATGTCATTTTGAACTTTTTCTGACCTGTGTGTGTGTGTGTGTGTGTGTGTGTGTGTGTGTGAAGGAAGAAGACTACAATTGAGACCAAATGTTTTATGGAAGAAAACACAGGCAAGCTGATTTGGCCAAGTACAGACAATTTCAGATTCAAGATGTTATTCTATCTTAAAACTTAGCCCACTTTTTTCCTAAGCCACAGTAATTATGATATCATTTAGGAAGTCTATGGGCTTACAACAGTGTTTAGAATGTTTTTTAATAGATTAGTATAAATTATGACTACCAGTTACACAGTTTCTTTTTTAAAATATCAAATTCATGGTTCACTGCCATGGGAAATAAGGGCTACAATTGTATCAGCAATTTTTCATAAATAAATGATAAAAAGATTCCCAGTAGTCCCCCCTAATCCATTGGAGATATGTTCCAATACCCCAGTCATTGCCTGAAACTGAGGAGAGCTCTGCATCCCATACTCTGGAACCCAACTACTATGTAAAACTATAAAGCTCTAATAAAACATATATATCATGTATTTTTATATGTTTATACATACATCAAGTTTAATTTATAAATTGGGCACAGTAAGATATTAAAAACACTAATAATAAAAGAGTCATAACAATATACTCTAATAAAAGCTATGTGAATGTGTGAATATGCTTGCTCACACCCTCTCCCTCTCTCTCTGTCTCTCTCAAAATATCTTGTTCTATTTTGTACACTGGATTCAGTACTATTCGCAGTTGCCTGTGAGTAGCTGAAAGCATGGGTCGGGGGGGGTCTAGTCTATATCAAATAGAGGTTATCACTGCCATCTCTTTTTTTTGCCACCATTCTACCACTTCCAGGTTGTCCCCCACATCGCCCAGCCCATTCCTCTTGCTCCTTTCTCTTATTCAGTTCAACCTCTTCTTTGTTCCAGAATCTCTGACTTGTTTCAACTCAGCTTAGCAATAAACCCAAAGTTCTCAATCCCCATATTTTAGATAATGACTGGATTGGTCAATGAAATCAAAACCATAAATGCAGTGATCCTGTAGAAAGTAAGTCACCAGGGTCCAGCACAGCCTGTACACAGTGGTGAAGCCTGTATCCTTAAGGACTGGCTCAGCATACATCAGGAAAGAAATCACTCTCCAAAGATATGTTCAAGAATGGCTGAAGACTCTATGGACCACATCATCCACATCCTCTCTGGCTTATCATGCCAAACTTCACACAATCACATGTGCCTGTACACACACATACACGCAACTATGAAGGCAAAACAAAAAAGATGAAAGACCTAAATTTGACTAAATACCAGCTAAAATTATGAGCTGTGCCCCTTCTGAATGTTCCCGTGAAAATCAGTTCATGGCTTTCCTAAAAAAGGACATACTCTTTTTTTTTTCATCTACAACTAAAAAAATTTTTTAATAATAATAATAATAACGCACTTCAATCTAATGTATGAAATATGATATGTCAAGAGCTTTGTAATGTTGTGAACAACCAATAAATAATAATAATAATAATAATAATAATAATGAACAATAACAATCACTTAATAGTTATATCTTGCTTATTATGCTCCAGGGAGTTCTAGGTGTTTTCCAATTTTTTTTTAAATTTTTATTTATTTATTTTTTAGTCATACATGACAGCAGAATGTATTTTGACATATAATACATACATGGAATGTACATACATCAATCATATTGTCTATTCTATTCTGCTGCCCTTCCTATCCCCCCTACTCCTCCCCTCCTCTCCCATCCTTTCTCTCTATCCAATCTAATGTGACACACTTTTTTTTCTTTTTCTCATTACAATATCATATATGTATTCTGCATGAGGTTCTCCTTCCATCTTCTGTGCAACTCCCCTTCTCCCTCTTTTTCCTTCCCACCTCTCTTCCCTATTTAGCTAATCCCTAAAAAAACAAATGCCAAATGTCTTCTCTGATATAAGGGCGGGGGGGGGGGTGACTCAAAATGGGATAGGGAGGAAGAGCATGAGAAGAAGACTACCACTAAATAGGACATACTCTTTACACAGAATCCAAGAGATTCCCTATTATACTTTCAAGTTCACTTCATCCAGGTTAGATCTAGTTTGAGGGATAATACACTTTTCTTCTTTCTTATTCGTCTAAGAATTGTGAATTTACTATTAGAATTTTCATTTCTTAAAAACAATGACCCACTGTATTTTAAAGGGAGTTTGGAAAGAATGATGTTTAACAAGGGTATGAAGGACCATCATCATTTCTCTCCACCAGAGTAGGTGACATTTCCAATATCTTCCTTCTGTGCCTTCAGAAACAGACAACAAACAACACAACAAAACCAAACACTTGTTACCTAATGTGTCCAAATATTGAACATTCTCTAATTATGTGTTTTGCTTTAAGAAAATGTAATATATAAAAATCCAGGCTTACAACAGAGAAAAAGGAGTAATTTTTGCTTGACAAAAATCTTTACTAGTGTTCCTTAAAATATGGAAAAAGTAGGACTCAAATAAAATAAGTTCAAATTATAACATTTCAAAAAATATTGCTACTCAAGAGTTAATAACAAGAATCAACAAATGGGACTTACTTAAACTAAAAAGTTTTTTTCTCAGCAAGAGAAACAATAAGAGAGGTAAATAGGGAGCCTACATCCTGGGAACAAATTTTTACTCCTCACACTTCAGATAGAGCCCTAATATCCAGAGTATACAAAGAACTCAAAAAATTAGACAATAAGATAACAAATAACCCAATCAACAAATGGGCCAAGGACCTGAACAGACACTTCTCAGAGGAGGATATACAATCAATCAACAAGTACATGAAAAAATGCTCTCCATCTCTAGCAGTCAGAGAAATGCAAATCAAAACCACCCTAAGATACCATCTCACTCCAGTAAGATTGGCAGCCACTGTGAAGTCAAACAACAACAAGTGCTGGCGAGGATGTGGAGAAAAGGGTACTCTTGTACATTGCTGGTGGGACTGCAAATTGGTGCAGCCAATTTGGAAAGCAGTTTGGAGATTCCTGGGAAAGCTGGGAATGGAACCACCATTTGACCCTGCTATTGCCCTTCTCGGACTATTCCCTGAAGACCTTAAAAGAGCATGCTACAGGGATACTGCCACATCGATGTTCATAGCAGCACAATTCACAATAGCTAAACTGTGGAACCAACCCAGATGCCCTTCAATAGATGAATGGATAAAAAAAATGTGGCATCTATACAGAATGGAGTACTATGCAGCAATAAAAAATGACAAAATCATAGAATTTTCAGGGAAATGGATGGCACTAGAGCAGATTATGCTTAGTGAAGCTAGCCAATCCCTAAAAAACAAATACCAAATGTCTTCTTTGATATAATGAGAGCAACTATGAACAGAGCAGGGAGGAAGAGCAGGAAGAAAAGATTAACATTAAACAGAGACATGAGATGGGAGGGAAAGGGAAAGAAAAGGGAAATTGCATGGAAATGAAGGGAGACCCTCATTGTTATACAAAATTACATATAAGAGGTTGTGAGGGGAATGGGAAAATAAACAAGGAGAGAAATGAATTACAGTAGATGGGGTAGAGAGAGAAGATGGGAGGGGAGGGGAGGGGGGATAGTAGGGGATAGGAAGGGTAGCAGAATACAACAATTACTAATAGGGCATTATGTAAAATTGTGGATGTGTAACCGACGTGATTCTGCAATCTGCATTTGGGGTAAAATCGGGGGTTCATAACCCACTTCAATCTAATGTATGAAATATGATATGTCAAGAGCTTTGTAATGTTGTGAACAACCAATAAAAAAATAAAATTTTTTAAAAAATTAAAGAAAATATTGCTACTGTGTGAAATAGGAATAACCTGTGTGTACCCAGAGATAAAGAGAAGAAGTAATGTAAGCACTTAACAATCTTTGCTGAAAGTAGATGGGTAAATGTCCATTGAGTGTGATAAAATAAACTGCTATGAGACCCATTCCTGACATTTTGGTTTTTACATCTGCCTTTTCCTCCTAAATATGTTTCACACTTCCTTCAGTTGGTACAATTGCCAGTGGCTACTGCTTTCTTTTTAGGATTCTAGAACAGTGTGTCATATCATTTACCAATATTCATTCACATACTTATTTTTCAAAAAAAGAATTATTTGAACAGGAAAAACTCCTCAGGCCTAAGAAGTTTTTTATCTTAGGGCACAAAATCACAAATTAAAAGAAATTGTACATCATAGAAACCCAATGGACTGTATGAATTTGTCAGGATGAACCCAACTACTATATATAACTATAAAGCTCTAATAAGAATTTTATCTCTAAAGAGAAAAAAAAAAGAAAGAAACCCAGTGGGTTGTTTTATTATTCTGGCCTGGTTGGTATCTGAAAGGGAGTGGGGTGAAACCAGAGTAGGCAGGATTTTCCTCATCTCAATATCTGCATTCATGGTTTTTGCTGGACCATTACATACTTAATATTATTCTTAAAATGACTTTAAATCAATTTGTTCATGGTATTCAGCCTCACCTTAAGCAATAATATTTATAAAGTTATGAGTTTGGTATATCATATATATTCTTTTTTTAATTAATTAATTTTAATTAAGTATATATGATAGCAGAATGCATTTTGACTCACTGTACACAATTGCAGCACAACTTTTCATTTTTCTGGTTGTACACAATGAAGCGTCGCACCATATGTGCAGTCATACATGTACCTAAGGTAATGATGTCTGTCTCATTCCACCATCTTTCCTGGTCCCATGCCCCCTCCTCACCCCTCCCTCCCCTTTGCCCCATCAGAGTTCCTCCATTTTCCTATAAACCCCCATTATGGATCAGCAGCCACTTATCAGAGAGAACATTCAGCCTTTCGTTTTTTGGGATTGGCTTAGCAAGATATTCTCCAACTCCATCCACTGCAAATGCCATAATTTTATTCTCTTGTAATGCTGAGTAATATTCCATTGTGTATGTATGCCACAGTTTCTGTATCCATTCATCTGTTGAAGGATTTTTCTGTATGCCACCTAAAATTATTTTGAATCCAACAATGTGCCACTTTTTGAGAAATACTGGCCTAAGAACAAGGACACTGTGCTGACTTCCAAGGTCGGCTCTGCCCTAGCTATGTGTGCTACAGGGTGGGTAATATTAAGCTCTATGGATCTCCTGGTTTGCTCATCAATAAATAAAGTGCCAGGGAAACTCAAAAGTCTCTAAATTCTATAATTCAATGATCTTAAGGCTCCAAGAATGATTTTTACAGTCACCTTTCACAGCAAACCAAAGCAAAATCAGGCCCAGATCTCAGGATTCTGACTTCCAATTTAGTGCTTCTATTTATTATTCCCTAACCTGTCACACTTGTGAATGTAGGAGTGATATAGAAATAGGCATATTGGGAAATGACAGCAAGCACAGATCTGGTCCTTACTCTCATGCCAGGGACCATTCCAAGGATGCACCATATAGTATCTCACTTCATCCTCAGAGCCATCCATTATCCTCTTTCACAGATAGGAAACAGACATGAGGAGGATTATGCTGCCAAGACCACAGGGTTAGGAAAAGATGGAGCTGGGAATGAAAGGAACTTGCCTGCAGAGGGTGGGCTTTTGCCACCAAACCACATTGCAAATTTGGGGTGCCTCTCAGCTGCTGAAACTGCCATGCACTCATGACATGAGGGAGCAGTGATGGGGGAGAGGGGGAAATATGGAAAAAAAATCCTGTGGAATGTGAATGACAGTTTGAAAATGATCAGGAGGGGCTGGAGTTTTGGCTCAATGGTAGAGTGCTTGCCTAGCATGTGCAAGGCCCTGGGTTCGATCCTCAGCACCACATAAAAATAAAATAAAGATACTGTGTCCAACTACAACTAAAAAGCAAAAAATTTTAAAAAAGAAATTATAAGGAAACTGAGTAGAAATATACTACAATGTATTCATTTGCCTAAATTCAGCATAAATAAAATCAACAACATTAAAGCTTTTCTAGCACTAAGGGCAGAAAAAAGTAAAATGATATGAACAGTATTATATTTCCAGGTTTTTGCCTCAAAGAAAGAGGATTAAAAATTTTTTTAAGAAAAATTGTGGCTGGGTATAGTGTCTCATGTCTGTAATCCCAGCAACTCAGAAAGCTGAGGCAGAATTGCAGAATTTGAGGCCAGCCTCAGTAACTTATTGATGTCCTGAGCAATTAAGTGAGATCCTGTCTCAAAACAAAAAACAAACAAACAAAAAGGACTGGGATGTGACTCAGTGATAAAGCATCTCTGAGTTCAATCCCCAGTACCAAACAAAACAAAACAAAAATGGAAAATTGTAGCCAAAAGGTTTCAAAATGAAGTCAAACATGCTAAATATATGCATAGTCTCTTTGACTGACTGGCTACCTAAACAATTTCTAATTAGTTTATTTTTTTCTTTTTATATTTTCATTCTTTCTACCAAAGAAAAGGAAATAATAACAATTACAAACACTTTAACTGGCCTGTTGGGTATCTGCTGCTCTGTAAATTAGTCTATTGTGCGAATAACAGCATATATCTCATTGCAATTCTTGGCCAGCATGAACCCAATAAATGCATTAAAATGGCCAGGCAGAAATAAAATAAAGTGGTGTATGGGTCACCATGTAACATGCCAAAGAACACATTCAAGCTGTAGTCTTATGATCATAGTCTTAAAAGTCATAAATAGAATGACTTCCAACAGAGGATAAAGGTCTGTCTTCAGAGTGAAATGGGGCTAGAAATGTAATCTTTCCCCAAACCCTAACAAGAAATATGTTCACTTTCCCTTCAAAAAGGTCTCTCTGAAAAACCCTCACACATGCAGCAGAATAGTAAGAATTGACCTAACAAGAAAGTTTCATTTTTACTATAAAAAAGATTTTAGACCATCTGAAAATGTTATTTTAATACTTTAATTTCCTTTACTTTAGTGAGAGTGAAAAAGTAATAATTTTTTTAAATATCCCAAGGCAATGTGACAGTTAACAAAACAAATGAATGAAATGTTAAAATAATTATGTTGAACTCAGCTGTCCAAGTGGATTGGTCTGGTTATTTTAATATTTGTGTATCATGGATAAATATGTGTGTAGGGGGGTATTTGTATGAATAGATTCTTAGGAATTTAGAAATTCATCCAAAATTCAGCAGTTTTAGATGACTTAATGAGTTTGATAATGGGATACAGAAATTTTAATTCTTAAACCATTTGTTTTATTTCCAAGCAGTCAGGGTTGATTAATCAGCTTTAGTAATAGTTTAGGGCTTAGATGTAGTTCCTGGGGCTCGGGGCAAGGGAGTTGCAGGGGGTGGGGTTGGTGTAATGATGCCTCACCAACTTCCCATCTGCGGCAACCATTAATGGACACACTTTAAAGTTTTGCTAAACCACAGGTCTTAATAGGAAGCTGAGCTGCAGTCCTTGGACAAGTGCATAGAGTGGAGCCACCTTGGGGAAACTGCTCCATTCACTCATGCAGCCAGAGATGCCTTTCTGTTTTGGTTTGTTGTACTTTTGTTTGGAGGGAACAAGTTTAGCTTTTTCAGTGTGGCAAATTTCATAAGTTCCACATTGCCTTGAAGACTTCCCATGACCCATTCTGTCTGAGCTGCTGATTTCTAAACCTGCACCTTAGAGAATGGATATCGGTTGTAAATGAAGCAAAGGTAGCTTCATTCATGCTCATGTGACAATATTTGGTACTCATGTAAGACTATTGTTTTCAAAATACTTTTCACATATTTTATCTCACTATGCTTCTAGCCTGTGTAAGCCATCTAAGAATTGCTACTTCTAGGGTAATCATGATCTTTTAAGTCAAGACAATCATACAGATTATTTGTTTTCAGCAAAAGTTTTTAACTACTTAAGGTATTAGTGAGTTTTCTTTAAAGAACACTTCTCTTCTTTTTATGGGTTATTTGGATAAGATCTGGTTGTCTTATTGCCTGTGGAGGCTGAATTCGTCAACCACTGCAGGTTAAGTGTCCCGACATTGCAATGTAATTAGCTTCTTAAAACACTGATGTCTTACGTAACATTCTACTGCACATCTCTGCCTGTGGAGCAGTAACTTGAGATGAGCCAGTTTATTGAAATGGACTCAAAATATTAATTCCTATGAGCTAAACCACATACTGTTTAGCAGAAATCCTAGCTGAAAATGGTAGGTAGAGATATGAGCTTAATAATTTTCTGTTTATAGTTATCCTGGCTTAATTTCATTTAATTAATCCATTTTCTGACAAACACATGAAAAATTCAGTTCCTTTTAAAATCCTTTCAAAAAGGATGTGGCTTAGTTTTGGAGTACTTGCCTAGTATGGACAAGACCCTGGGTTCAATCCCCCTACCCGACCCCCACTACCCCCACACAGTAAAAAATGAACCAACAAAATTACATTTACATATGCTCATAAATTAGCTTTTGTGTGTGTTCATGTAATTCTTTTAAAATTTTTTTTTTTAGTTGTCAGTGGACATTTATTGATTTATTTATTTATATGTGGTGCTGAGAATTGAACCCAGTGCCTCACACATGCTAGGCAAGGGCTCTACCACTGAGCTACAGTCCCAGCCCCACTACTGTAATTTAAAACACAAAAACTTAGATGCCTTCTAAATATATGGAGGGGATCTAACATCTAAACCTATGTTCTTATATCAATTCATAACTGGTTAACAGACTATAATATTCCTTCACATTAGAGGAAGTTTCATTTTTTACACTGAATTGAACTTGTGCTACTTTTACTCCATTTCTTCTAGATGCTAATTTGAAGCAATAACATAAACATCTCTACTGAAAATCTTAACCAACTTTGAGTGCATCTACATTCTTTTTAGTGTTATGTTTTTGAGCTAAACTGTCCAATAACTGAGTCTATTACAATTGTTAAGAAGAGGAGAACAAGGAATCCAAATGCAGAAGTAAAATCATGCCAGAAGAATATTAAGTAAATCCTACATTCATTTTCAGATACATTTTGAGTTTTTACAGGGGGAAAAAGTACAACTTGGCTAACAATTAGAAAAAGATATTTAGTATAAGGACAAAGTGACTTTGAGTTTGTTGGAACTATTTACATAGAAATAACCCAAAGTTTGTAAACTGATCCTTAACTGGTTTGATTAAAAGAGGGTAATTAATAAATGACAAGACAGAATGAAAAGTTCATGTGGCATTTGATAAACCACCCAAGAAGTTAAATCAGTGCTTTTCTGTTTAATTTCACTATTTGTTTTTCCATTTGAGCTGCCAATTTTCTAACATGCTACAGAGGGATAGAGGAGACTTTTCCTTTTCTTTCTTACTTTCTTTATTTTTCCTTTTTTGATTGATAAACATCACAGATTTTTTGTCTCAAATCAATTGATCTTTTTCTAGATGATCTTTGCATTTGTAGTCACACTGTGGTGAACCCAATATTCCACCAAAACTCCTGAAATGCCCCCCTACCCCCTCTGCTTTAGTTACTTTGACAAGAACACCATAACAGTTCACATCACCCTTGACCTTCAGGGTGTACATCATCTTGTCAACATATAAACAAACACACTATTGGTTGTATTTTAATAGATTTTGTAAATATCAAAATCCAATTTATCAAAGGGTTCACCCTAAGTGACAGCTCGGAAGTTCTGGATTGTATTTGCAATGCTAATTCTGACTTTTATTTTTTTTTAAAGAGGATATTTTTGTTATGTTTTGTTCTTTTGTCTTTTTGTTTTTTCCAGGAAAGTACAATAAACTACCAGAACTTTTGTTTTTTACTTTCTATGATGGAAGCTTTGGCTCTGATTCTGTTTCAAAGGGACAAGAATGCTCTTTCTCTTCGTTGTAGAGATAACACACATTTTGCATAGAAAGTTTTTTTTTTTTTTTTTTGCTGGAGGAGGAACTCAGGGCCTCACTCATACTAGGCAAGCCCTCTACCACAGGATTATATCCCCAGGAGGAATTTATATGAGATTCCTACTGTTGTCTCCTTGGCTTAGCAAAATGTGTAACCTATGATAATCAGAATACTTTAAGTGAAAAGGCAATTATATCAACAATGACTTGCATTATTTCTGCAAACAAGTATTTCCTTTTCACCTTCATATTCACAGCCCTCTTACATAGGGTTTTGCTTACTGTATCTTCTTTCCAAAACATAAAATGTGTTATCAATAATAATGTGTCCTCTCTTCTTACAAAGCTTACTAGGAAGATAATTATAGGAATACTGTACATTCTGGGGGCTAGGAGAATTCAACAGACACGATGTATTGTTTATCTAAAAACAGTCTTTAAGATAATGCTTGTTAAAGATAGCACATAAAAATTTATCAAGCTTCAACAACTGTAAATATATAATACTTTGTATCGTTGAAGACATGTAAAGGGATGTCTTCCTTTGATTGATGAAAGAACAAACCTAATGCTGAGTTGAACAGGTAGTAAGTAGAATGAGTAAGAAAGAATTACTGCAGAACATAAGACACAAAATAAAAATGAAAACACTCTTTCTGTGGAACTAATAAATAAATTAGAAAAAATGATCTAATAGCCACATGCTGGAAAATAGGGAAAAAATTAAAAAGCTAATATATCTGGAAGAGAAAACAATTTTTAATAATTAAGACTTCTAAAATATACTGTTATACAAAGGTAGGTCCTGGAATATGTTAAACTGTACATACACATGTGTGTACAACTGCAATTCTTTTATGTTAGAGATAATACTTACAAACTACCTTGAGTGTGAACCAACCTCTAAGCAGAAAACATGGATGCATTTAGAAACAGTCAAAGTTTCCTGAAATGTCAACACACTTGGAGAGTGCTTCACCAGAGATACAGGGATAATATACCTGCTCTTGTGAAAAGCTAAACAATGAGACCCATTAGAAAGTACTTATCAAAAATCCAAGATTGGGAAACTTCTCTTTGATAAGTTAGGAAGAGGAAACACACACACAGAAACAACCTACATAACTTGTTATCTAAACAAAGAAATGTGTTTATTCTATCACCATGTGAAGTTTGAGCCAGCAAAAATTCTCATTTTGGAAGGCCTGAGATATTTCTCCACATGTTACACTGCATGTGCTAATGGATGGGCTGCTCTTAAGTCGGAAAAGACCACAATATAAAAATTCAGCTCCACTAATAAAAGAAGTTCCAAACTCTCTGCAGAAATATTTTTAAGTATGATATCAAGAAGACAGTTGCTATAAAAAGGGGATAACATTCAGAATGAGACATGCCCAGGTTGGAAATAATAGTGATAATTAACATCATAGGCTACTCACTCATTGCCAGGTACTATTCTTTTTTTTTTTTTTTAAGAGAGAGTGAGAGACAGAGAAAGAATTTTTTAATCTTTATTTTTTAGTTCTCGGCGGGCACAACATCTTTGTTTGTATGTGGTGCTGAGGATCGAACCCGGGCCACACGCATGCCAGGCGAGCGCGCTACCGCTTGAGCCACATCCCCAGCCCCGCCAGGTACTATTCTAAGTGCTTTATACATGATAGCTCATGTCATCCTCAAATTGCCTTATGGAAAAGACACTATTACTATGTCCATTAAGTCTTAGAGACACAGAAAGGCTAAGCAACTAACCCAAGGATACACTTCTATTAGGGAATAAAGCTCAGATGCAACTTGAGGTCATCTTAGAAACAAACATCTGCCATAGTACCAGACACATACTAAACACAATACCAAAAAGTAACTGTTATCCTCATTGTTCACTCAGCCAATATTTATCCATGCTTGAGGATATACATTTGAGTTAGCCACAGTCTTTGATCTCAACTTGTTCTTATTCAGTCTACAGAGAAAGACAGATATTAAAATTTATGAAAAGAAGTGGGGCATAGTGGCACACATCTGTAATCCAAGTGACTCTGAAGGTTGAGGCAGGAGGATCACAAGTTCAAGGCCAGCCTCAGGAACTTAGGGAGATCCTGTTTTCAAATAAAAAATAAAAAGGCCTAAGGATGTAGTTCAGTGGTAAAGCTGAGAACAACAACAAGAATATGGACGTAACCAGACATGGTGGCACACTCCTGTAATCCCAGCATCTTGGGAGGCGGAGACAGGAGGATCACAATTTCAAAGCCAGCCTCAGTAATTTAATAAGACCCTGTCTCAAAGTTAAAAATGTAAAAAAAAAAAAAAAAAAAAATGGTGTCATGATAGATACAGGCAGGCTCTCAGGGCCTCAGGCTTTTTGGTAGTTTAAATGGCAATAATCAAATCATTGCAAAATGATGATTTAAGGCTAAGGTAGATACATAATATGTGTAAAAGTACACAGAACAATGCCTAGCACATGATAAATTCTGATAATATTAACAGAAATATTTTTAACATAATGAAAATCATGTTGTAGCAGACAATACTGTGTTGTTAACAACAAAAAATACATGCAGAATTGCAGCTGTACCAAATTCTCAGACCATCACTTGAGATAATTAGTAAATGTTTATTGGCATCATTTGGCTTAATGCAATTTGTAATCTCTTAATATCATAAACACTTCCATGGAACACATGGACTTCATCATTTAAAAAAATATTCCTAAATAACTAGGAACAGTAGCACATGCCTGCAATCCCAGCAGCTCAGGAGGCTGAGGCAGGAGGATCACAAGCAAGGCCCTAAGCAATTTGGTGACATCCTGTCTGAAAATAAAAAATAAAAAGGGTGGGCTGGGGATGTAGCTCAGTTGGTAGAGTGCTTGCCTCGCATGCACAAGGCTCTGGGTTCAATCCCTAGCCCCAGGGGAGGGAAAAAAGGTGGGGGGGAAGGTGGGTGGAGGTGGGGGGAAGGTGGGTGGAGGTGGGGGGAAGGTGGGCGGAGGTGGGGGGAAGGTGGGGGGAGGTGGGGGGGAGGTGGGCGGGAAGGTGGGGGGGAGGTGGGGGGGAGGTGGGGGGGAAGGTGGGGGGGAGGTGGGGGGGAGGTGGGGGGGAAGGTGGGCGGGGGAGGGGGGAAGGAGGTGGGGAGGTGGGCGGAGGAGGGGGGAAGGAGGGGGGGAGGTGGGCGGAGGAGGGGGGAAGGAGGGGGGGAGGTGGGCGGAGGAGGGGGGAAGGAGGGGGGGAGGTGGGCGGAGGAGGGGGGAAGGAGGGGGGGAGGTGGGCGGAGGAGGGGGGAAGGAGGGGGGGAGGTGGGCGGAGGAGGGGGGAAGGAGGGGGGGAGGTGGGCGGAGGAGGGGGGAAGGAGGGGGGGAGGTGGGCGAAGGAGGGGGGGAGGTGGGCGGAGGAGGGGGGAAGGAGGGGGGGAGGTGGGCGGAGGAGGGGGGAAGGAGGGGGGAGGTGGGCGGAGGAGGGGGGAAGGAGGGGGGAGGTGGGCGGAGGAGGGGGGAAGGAGGGGGGAGGTGGGCGGAGGAGGGGGGAAGGAGGGGGGAGGTGGGCGGAGGAGGGGGGAAGGAGGGGGGAGGTGGGCGAAGGAGGGGGGGAAGGAGGGGGGGAAGGAGGGGGGGAAGGAGGGGGGGAAGGAGGGGGGGGAGGGGGGGAAGGAGGGGGGGGAGGAGGGGAAGGGAATGTGTCCCAGTGGGCGGAGGTGGGGGGGAAGGTGGGCCGAGGGGGGGGGAAGGTGGGCCGAGGGGGGGGGAAGGTGGGCCGAGGGGGGGGGAAGGTGGGGGAAGGAGGGGGAAGGGGGGGAAGGAGGGGGAAGGGGGGGAAGGGGGGAAGGGGGGGAAGGGGGGGGAAGGGGGGGAAGGGGGGAAGGGGGGGAAGGGGGGGGAAGGGGGGGGAAGGAGGGGGAAGGAGGGGGAAGGGGGGGGAAGGAGGGGGAAGGGGGGGAAGGGGGGGAAGGGAATGTGTCCCAGTGCTTAAGCACCTCTGGGTTCAATTTCGGTAAACCCTCCCTTCAAAATAACAATAATCTCTAAAAAAAAAATGACAGAATTTAAGAAAAGCTACCACAAAGAGAAATCCTTTATTCCTGAGTCTAATCAAAAAACAAATGTGTGCTGCTGTGAGTATTAAGAAATCAGTTATTCCCTGTGCCTGAGGATTTCCTGATTCCTCCAAATGTGTGTCAGAACTAACGGCTGTAGAGAAAAAATAAGAGAGGAGGGAGGGAAAAGGATGCTTATCCTTCATCTGCTTATTTCATAAATAGGAACTGCCTAGGTTTGAAATACTGGATTTTCTGATTCTCCCTGGCTTAAATCCTAAGTGGAACAGAACTTCATACTCCATATTTTTTTAAAATGCAATAAACAGGAAGATAAACATTTACAGAAATCTTACTATATGATAAGCAGTGTGCTACGAGAAACTTAGTTTTATTTAATTCTTATCCAAGTTAAGTGAGGTTGGCATGCCCCATTTTACAAATAAGAAAATGAAACTGAGAAAGTTAATAGTGGCTTGCCCAAAGATACGTGACATAGAATGTGAATTTGAAGCCGCCTATGTGATCGCTAAGGTCTGTTCATGTTATTCCACACAGCTCCAAAAGGTCCATTCTTTGTGTGGGACCAGGAGGCAGAAGGATGCTTGGGAAGATCATATAACAACCTTAATGTAGAGTCCTCAAACTCTGGGCTTGTTGGCAATGTAAGGTGTTCCCTTGCACCTTAGTTCTGTGGGGTTTGGGTAAACCTTCAAGTGTTTGTTGTTGTTGTTGTTATTTGTTTTTATGAACACCCAGAAATTCTTAACTGCACCTGGAACCAGAGGGTGTTATTTGCTAATGACAATCTATATAGCAAGTTCTGGATTCAATAGGATCCTAAATGGCTTCATAGTGACATATCAACAGTCCCTTCCTTCTTCCCCTCCCCTACAAGAAAGCCCTTAAAATAGCATTTTTCTCAAAGCTTTGTTCCAAGATCAAAATTATTTGCTTCATTTTCTTCCATAGATTGTTCCAGGCATAGATTTTAAAAGTTAAGCCTTGAAATGGATTAAGTCTCAAACTAATTGTGCCTTAAATTTTTCAATCCCAATAAAGTTTTTTCTATGAACTTCTCTTAATGATGTTGAAACCTGATCTCTTACCTCGAAGGAACAGAAATAAGAACTTCTTGCCAGACTTTCGATTTGTTTTCTTCCTCCTCAACTGTTAGATTTACCCCAACACTTCCAGCAAATCCGTGTAAAAGAAAGTAGGTGTTGGGAGTGAGAAGAGGTCTTTGTTGAAACTTTGAAGTCAGTATTTTCAGCTGAACTTACTGCTAAGTCATTTGCACCAAAAGAATATCAACAAGCATTTATCAACCATTCCTTACCTCCAAAGAAGGAGCCATTTGTATCAACATAAAACCCCAAAAGCTTACTAATTACTAAGGTGATTGTGGTTATGGGAATACCTAGGATAATACGGATCAGGTGAATAGCTGGAAGTTTTTTTCTTGAAAACAATGGTAATGGCAGGTATAAATCTTTGAAAATTCTTGTCATTGTCTGAGAATATTCTCCTTGAAATTAATCTTATTTCCTATATATTAAGCAAATGTACGAATATGTGTCATCTGTTGCCAGCAAGATACATCTTGCTTCAGCAGAAAAAAAAAAAAATTGGTCAAGCTGGACACAGTGCACACCTGTAATCCCAGCAGTTGAGAGGTGGAGGCAGGAGTCCTGATCAAGAGTTTAAAGCCAGTCTCAGCAACTTATCGAGGCCCTAAGCAACTTGATGTGATCCTGTCTCTAAAAAATAATTTAAAAAAAAAATTAAAAAACAACTGGGGCGGTAGCTCAGTGGTTAAGGAACCCTGGGTTCAATCCCTGGTACCAAAAAAAGAAAGAAAAAAATTGGTCAAAATGGAATTTAAGAGACCAGTAGTATCTTAAAATTACAGGGCTGATTCTGAGGGCACATATGTGATGATGGTGGCTGGCATGAGACCATTTCCATAACTAATTAGCTGAGACCAAGTAATGTCAGCTCACTAGCCACTGCCAGGGCCCTTCTGTTACTACAGAGATGTTATACTAATTTCACCAGAAAAATTATGACCAATTAGGGTCAACAGTTCCCTGCTTTCAGACTTTTAAGCAGTCACCTAACTAACTTTGATATTTCATCCCAAGTGAAAGAGATACAGCAGTTGCCACAAGTGTCACACAGCTCATGGGATCCTGAGGGCAGCCCCAGGTCCCTCTCTCTGCCTTCCTTGATGCCATCCAACACCTTCTCATACTAATGAGAAAGGCTGAGCCTACTTATGCACCAACGAGAGTTAGACACAAATTGTGACAGTCCCTTGGAGGTTGGTCCTCGTACCAGAATCTGTCTGTTCTGCCAACTTAGTCCTTAAGTAAACTACTACTTTTCCTGTCCTCCCCATACACATGAGCACAACAGACTAAATGCATATGGACAAAAACAAAGACTGTATAGTTTGCACTAGGTCCTGAAGATGAGCTGTTGTTCAAGATCTCTAAGAGGGACATTCTATAGTTTCTATAGAAGTGTGTGTGTGTGTGTGTGTGTGTGTGTGTGTGTGTAAAGCACACTGGGGCCCTATGCTTTTCAAACATGAAAGTCCCTCTGTACAATGGGATGTCTTTGGTTAACTGACTGTTCTTCAGATGTCTAAAGTCAAAAACATATTTTTTTCCCAACTTCCAAGTTTCTTCTACTAGAAAAGGCAAAACAAATGAAGGAGGAAGTATTCCACCCAGAATATCAGGTAACTTCTCCAAGCCAAGTGACGATTTTCCCAAACCCAGAATATTCATCTAGCTTGCAATTTGCCTTGATCCTGAAAAGCACATAGGAGTAGCAAGTTTGGAGGAGGGGCCATGTCAAGTAGACATTGAATTTCTGGCAAATGATTCACTGTATATTTCATTTCAAAGGCCTAATTATGTCTGCATAAATAAACTGTGCTACGCAGCTTGATGCACGGCCATTTGTCATATTAAAACAATGGCATCCAAAGTAAATCCCCATTAACATTGTTTAACTTTAATGCTTTGGGGTGTTTGCTAACTCAAATGATTAAAAAATGGAGTGATTTATGATACTACAATTTAAATGAGGCAACAAAACAAATAGACTGTGAGTCACCAAGACTTAAAATGTACTAGGAGCCCAGCTGGTGAGCAGTAAAAAAGGTACCCACAGCTAAAGAGTCCCTGGACCTTGTGCTCTGTGGTCTTTGCTGTGTGTGTGTGTGTGTGTGTGTGTGTGTGTGTGTGTGTATGTTACACACAGAGAGAGATATTATATAGATTCAGCATGGTACTGGGAGAAATTTCAGGAAAATACAACACAAGATTTTTTCATTTTTTAAAGTTTTTATCAGTTGCCCACATTCACTCTACACAGTAATGCTAAAGTTCTTGTATTGAAACTTTGGGGCATACAAGATGTAAATCAAGAATGAATAATTTTTTTTCACAGATCTGGACACCACATTATAGAACTTTTTGTATTCCTTTATTTTACTTTTTAAAGAAAAGTACATAGAATATATTTATTTTATGTATAGAGAAAAAACACAAAACTTGAAGACATATCCTTTCAGAGGTCACAGATTACTCCTCTGAAGCAAAACATGTTACACAGGCCAATAAATTAATAAGTGACAGAGTTGTCCAACTTTCCAGACTTCTCTAGTCTTAACCATAAATTTTCTGGATTCAGCAATGTCTTGGTTTTCACTGCTGTCAAACTTGTCTACTTTCCTTCTGGGGAGAACCATTTTAATCCCTGATCTCTGTCCCATCTAAATCAAGGTGTGTGATTGCCAAAAACAACAAAGTTTCTGAATTAAGACACTGTACCTGTAAGAGACCAGAATCATTCCATTTAATGCCAGTTCTAAGCGGGCCTATTGTCTTAAAAAGTGGATCTGGACAAATGCACTTACCAATGGAGCAATAACATTTTTTCCCTAGTCCTTGAGAACCAAACTTCCTGTGTCTGTTCCATAAAAATACTTTGAGGCCTTTTAAAACAAAGCACCATATGAAGTGTATCTAAACAGCACAAAAGTAAACTGAAATTTGGCAACATTCATTCTACCAATGTGAGTGGCTAAAGTGTACAATTTAAGATAAAAATCATTTCCATTGGAGTCTGAATTATCCTGCTGGCCATCTACTCTGAAATAATTATTTAGAAAACCATCAGATTGGCTCTTCCTGTTGTGCTGCATAAACAGTCACCAACACAAGGAATTCTGGTGTGGCCGCTCTGTTGTAGGCCACCTTCAGCACCAAATAGAGATGCGTAATCCTACCTGCCTCTGACAGAGAAGGAGCAGTCACCCAATCTGGCAGGTCAATCTCTAACGCTGGCGTGTCCTGGACTGGATCGAAATTTGGCAGGGATCCTGTATTCTCTGCCCTTCCTCACTCATGTCACTCTGGTGAGCTCTGTTTAAAGGCCATGATTCATTCCAAACCATGCATTTCTCCAGTCTTTCAAAAGATTCAAATATCCCAGCTCTCCTTTTCCCCACCCAAACCTCAGTTCTCTTCTTTCCTTCTCTACATTATTCCTTTTTCAGTCACCCTGTAATGAGAGCCCTTGGACTCCTATGTGACATAAGAGACTAGATTGAGGCAGGCGAAAAGCCAAATAGGGAAATTGGCACAACTAACATTTTGTATCAAATGGGACTTGGGTTCCAACTCTTCCTTACCAGAGTGCTTGCTGTCAGAGTTTGCATGGGAGGAGAAAGAGATGCTATGCTTTTTTTTAAAGTGTCAGTATACATGTGGGAGGAAAAAGAAGGGCAACACAAATGAAAACAATACAATTGATTGTAAAATACCTTTTTCTGCAAACTTGGACCCCCAAAGTCCTAAAGGTATTTGACAAAATTTATTTATTTTTGGATTCATTTTAAAATCTTCCAATGAAATGCAGACACCTATAGAACGAGGATATTTTCATTATCTCTGTGACAAAGCAGTATCTAAAAGTGATCAACAAATTAATAAAACAAAAAAAATGACATTACCAGCTACATGGTTCTAAACTTCCTTAATCCCTCTAAATGACGTTGTGGGCTTGGAACTGACCACAGGTGGCTCCCCAGGCCTCTAAAGGGTATTTTCCTGATACTCAAGAGTTAAAAGGGGCCAGGTGCAGACCTGTAATCCCAGAGGCTCAGGCTGAGGCAGGAGGATCCCAAGTTCAAAGCCAATCTCAGCAATATAACAAGACCCTGTCTCTAAATAAAAAAAAAAAAAGGGCTGGGTATGTGGCTCATTGGTAATCACCCCTGGGTTTAATCCAGGTACCAAAAACAAAAGAGTCAAAAGGGCCAAATAAATACTGAATCATCAGTTGTGATGTGCCTTGGAAGCATAATTGGGGTATTCTATTGAAAACCATTAATAGGAAAGAAGGAAGGACACAAAAATGGTATATAATAGAAAAAGGCACAGGGTAGAACCAGAATCAGGAAAACAGTCTCTCACACAAATCGGGCATACACTGACACAGCTCTTCTGAAGGCAAATAAAAATCTTTTAAAATATGGAAGTATTTTAACTCAAAAATATAAAAATCTATACCAAAAGAATAGTTAATAGATATGCAAAATTTTTAATCCTATAAGAACTCTGATAAGGATTCCCATAGCAGGGGAAAATTTAAGTGAGTCAAATATCCAAAGTTAGACCATATCTATATTCTAGAATACTGGAATACAAGCCATTAAACTTGTAGTAAAGAACTGTAGACATTTTTTTTAAGTTTTTAAACTTGGTTTTTAATAAAGTTTATTGTCACAGAAAAGACTAGACTACAGCAAAACACATTATCTCTAAATAGAGACATTATAGGCAAGTGTTATTCTTATCTCTTTCTATATTTTCAGTTTTCTATAACGATTATCTTCTGTAACCAGAATTTTTTTTTTTTGCAAAGAAAAGATAGATAACTACAGATACAATGCTAACAATTGAGAAATGAGAGCATGCACAGATAGCAAGAAAATCACAATTTACCAAGAACAGCCACCAGGAAAAAGAAGCAACAAGAGAAAGAAACTACAAATCATTTTGATCATCATCCACCTAAAAAACAATCTCACTTTGGCAAAATCTAATAACTAAAATGTTAAAATTTGTAATATAAATAAACCAGGGAACTTGCAGGTAATTATATTTCAAAAAGTTTATTCTTTATTAAAGAATTCATTCCAAAGTTGTCTTTTTATACAGTTCTCAAAACTATTTGTCTATCAGAAACCACAGCAGAGCTTTTATAAAATGCATACTCAGTAACTCTGATTCAGTAGAGAGATGAGACTCAAGAATTCTTATTTAAAAAAACAAACAAAAAATTCCCCAACGGTTACAGATTGAGACACAAGAGGTATTTCAGCAAGATGCAAGGTGAAGACTTTTTGTCTTCACTGTTATTCAAATAAACCAATTATCAAAAGATGTTTGGGGGCAAATGAGGGGACATAGAAATTAAATAAGATTAAGAAATTATTATTCAAATTGCCAGAGAGTATGATGGTATTGTAAATATGTGATATTTTTAAATTCATATATTTTAGAAATAGGCAACATAACTAAATGTTATGGGGACTAGTATTTACATTAAAATATTCCAACAAAAAAATACAAATTAAAACAAAAAAGAAAAAAGAAAAAGCTGGATAGAAAGAGGAAACAAAATTATTTTAAATGAATGCTGGTGGAATGAGGATTTATTGTACTATTTCTCTCTACTTTTGAGTGTATTTGAAATTTCTATAAAAACTTAGGGAAGAATTAAAAAAAAACTTCCTAGGGCCTTGGGGACCTTGGAAAATACTTCTCTAGTAGTTTGAAGATATTCATTTTTCAGGGGCTAAGATAGCTCAGTGGCAGAGTGTAATGCTTTGCTTGTGTGAGGCCTTAGGTTTGATCCTCAGCACCCTCCCCAAAAAAGATACTCAGTTCTCAGCTTACCAAATGGATTCTAAAGCAACTTTGCAGAATCTTGTATAAATCAAGGAATTTTACATTTTTATAATTATCATTTTTAAAATATCAGTGACAATATTTGTAAGCATGGACCTACAAACAAATGTGGGTTCATATTTAATAAATACCTACTATTTATCATATTATTTATTACTACCAATAATACTGAGATAAATGATTTATAATATATAGATGGCAAAACTATGGTTCCCAAAAATTAAGTAACAGGTGCAAAAAAGGGTTCATTAAAATCATGAAAAACTATTAACAACATAGATGCTAAATGTCTAACAATAAAGAAACAGTTAAGCAAATTCTGACTCATTTATTGCATGGACAATATATTAAATATAATAATTACAGAGACTATTAATTATACTAGGGCAAAAATCTTTTCAGCATAATACACACACATACACATTTAAAATTTTCTAGGAAAAAAATACATTTAAAATTTTAGAGTTTGTCTCCAGGTTGTGTAGGTTATGAGAATTTAAATTTTTTTTCTGTTTTTCAGTAATGAATATTATTCACTTGTTTAACAAAGGGAAAACCCCTTAATTTAATAAAGAAACTCAGCATTGCACTGTTAGTTATACTCCGGCGACTGAGACTCAGGTCTGATTCGGGTCTGTCCACTCATGACACTGACTCCAAGGGATGGGACAAAACATCACATCACCGTCACCCTATTTCTATTCTACAAATAAACAATGGAATTCCTAGGGGAGGACGATGTCAGGTAACCATGTCAAAACAGCACTATTTGGACATAAAACATTCCAGCATCAAAACAGTATCTAGAATATTTTTAAATTATGCACATTTGTTTCTGTTTAAAATTTTCCATTTTCATTTTCTCAAAATATTTATCCATCTCTAAACTTCAACTTTCTAAGATCCACTTTCAATCTCTTTGGAACAAGGTGAATTGAGGATAAATAAACAAACACACTTAATAAAATGAAAAATATTCAAAATGGACCAATCACTGTACAAAATACCTAATGGATATCGGGCATTGTGGGAGATGTGGTGAGGTGAAAACCTTTAAGAACATTCTTTGAACTCAAAATTTCCAAGTGAAAAAACAATTGATATATAAATTAAAATACATTTTTTTAAACCATGTTCAAAGTTCAGGAGCAAAACTGACTTGCCTTAACTTGGTAATATAACCATGGATGTATTTTAATTTAAAATGTCTTCACTTAGTTTGCCTGCTTGAATTCCTTTCTGTTGCTTAATTTCCAAACAAGAGATATTACTGCTAGTTTTAAATGGATGAATCATCTGAGAAGGGTCTCTCTGACACCGCTGACAATGTAGTTCTAAAACCAGAAAATTATACATTATCAGAGAAGGAAGTTTAGAAGGATCAGCTTAGGGTCTGAAGCATGTCTTGTGAGGCCACCCAAAAAGTCAGCTATCCTAGTAGTCCTGGGCCCTGGGCTCTAATCTCCAGCCCACAAACAGATGCATTCCACTAATTCCAAGAGGGGGCAGGGCCAGGCATCATGGGCAGAAGCCTCTGGTCACTGCAGTAGACTGCAGATGTTGGAGCTGAGAAAGCTGCAGGGCTCAGCAGCCAGAAGGTGGCAGGACCAAACCCCACCTTGACAGGCACCTGTGCACCAGCTGCTCTCAGTGCCTCCCTCACTTCCTTCAACTTCTTTCTGTACCTTCTCAGAGACTGCCATCCTTTTACCCAGGTTCTTTCTGCAAGTCCTAACTTTTATCACCTATTTTATTCTCATTCCCTCATTATTAATTTTTTAAAAATCTCTCATCTTGTTTTTTTTCCATTCTTTAAACCCTACTCATTAAAAATTTTGCTTCCTTGGTACTCTAACTGGTCTGTAGTTGTTAGGTTCATTTCTCTCATTTGTTTCTTGGCAAATAATAAGCTAACGCTACCAGCTACCTGCTAGTTACTCCTGTACATTATCCAGCTTTTTCTGGAAGCGTCATATAAAAATCCCCTTCCAACTTCCAACTCTGAGCTCCTCCACAGTTGGCATCTTTGTTTTTTGTTTGTTGCCTTCATCTTTGTGCACAGCTCAGAACTGTTTGCTGAAGAACTGCGTAAGGGCAGAGGCACTTAGATCCTGAAATTGGTCAGATGCATTAATTTGTCACAAAACCTAAGATCCTCCTCTCTGTTCCAACAGAAGACCCTGTAACTGAATGACCCTCCCACAATCACATCAGAAAAGAAAAAAAAAAGCTTCCAACAAAAAAATTGCTGTCTTTAGAGAGTCTCCTGTCTGCTTTCTGAGGACCCTTATACTCCTGCTTCTTTCCCTCTATTCCTGTCCAGCTAATCAGACTGTTACTTTTAGTGACACCCCAAATCCATGACATTACAATATTCAAGTGCCCTAAAGGTACTGTGCACCCTGAAAAACAGCTTATGTGTGAGAGGAACTAAGCTTTGGTGCTAAAATCTATAGCAGTTCCAAGGATGTCCCTAGCTTTATCAGTCCAGATGAAGCTGAGAACTTGGATGTTGGTGGAACTTCCGTATTCTACAGTTTTACCAGGTGAAACCTGGTCTGTTGAGTCAAACCCATGTCCTTTCATTTGTAACCCACCTTCCTCCTGTTCCCTTCCTTATTTTTACCTCAAATATCAAATCTCTAATCAGCTTGCGTGAAGTTCACTGATGTGGCTTCCTGATTTGTCAGCCTTATTTCTTAATATCACCCCATTCAGAGAGACCCACCCTCCAAGACAAGCTTTCCAACAAAACCATGTTTCCTCTGGGCTCTTGCACCCACTAGTTGCCTCATCTTGAATTCCATCTCTCCTCTTGGTTACTATTCCATGTTCACTGATCCTGAAATGCCTGATAGCAAACTAACTTTCAGAGGAGGCTTGAGATGACTCATCACCCCAACTGGTCCTCTATGACCTCCTCAGTTATCCCCCTGGATTTTCATAATTAGATGCTTTATGATACTCATTTAAATTTCTTTTTTTGAGTATCTGATGTCTTCCTCATAGATTGTGAGCTCCCCTTGGGCACAGGCTATCTTTCTAATACAACACTATCCCTAAGCCCCGTTCAATGCCTTGTGCGTATAGAAATTTGTCAAACATATGTTGAATAACTGATCAAATAGCTCATCCCATTTACACTGTAAACTCCTCTAAAATTGGGACTGTCTCCATGAACACTCTACATACCTCCACAATTTCTGGTCCAGCTTTCAATATGATAGTCCCCATGCATGCAAAGCAAATGCTTTCTAGGACTTCACATCCATCCCTATATGACACACTCCATAGTTGCTTTGAATGAAACTCCTTGCTCTGATAACTTCAACAAGATTAAATAGGGCTACCACCATTAGAGGCCTTACACCAGCAGGATGAATCTGAGAGAATTAATCAGTGACTCTAAACAGGAAAGATGATGAGGAGAGACACACGTTAGCATGCACATACACACACAAAACCCATCTTACTTTCTGTTTATCATCCAGCGCTTTCTAATGTGTTCCTAAAACATCCATTTAAATTTTTTCAAACACAAACTTGCTGCCCTCCAAAGTCAAAAGCTTAAAAATTTCCATTATGCCAGGCCACTAAACACAGTTTTCAGAAGTAGAAGTCACTGCTGTTCCTCTCCTTTGGCCAGGAAAAAAAAAATGCCCAATACCAAAGGTACCTCGAATGACCCACTGCCTTCCAGGGCAGGCCAACCATGGTTGTGACTTCAGCCTTTACTCCCTAGCAGAGATAGCCTAGGTATGGGTTGTTTGTTGCCTTTTCCCCAAACCCAACCTCCTTCTAAGAGTCCTAAAACTGTTAAAATTGCACAACTCTAGATTTACTCTGAACTTGGGTCCAAATTTAAATGAACTGTTAGGTTGCTGGGCAGCCCAGGAGACCCTCTGGAAAAAGTCATCAGAAAGCCCAAAGTTCTGTCAGGACTCCAGAGCTCCCTGGCATGGTGGCAAGAACCAGTTGTGTGCATAAAAACAGAAGGCAAGTCAAGAGTCTCACAACAGAACTTGGTAGCTGGAGCACCAGTTTATTCGTGGTACGGAACACAGGAATTTGCCAGCAACAGAGAAGTGAAGTAAATTAGGGAGAACAAGGAAATTACTGGCTAGGAGACAGAATTATTATGGAAAGCTGATTTCACTGTCCAAAAATCTAGCCCACATTTATTCTCAAAATTATCCAAATATTTCAGCAATTATCTATTTATATGGTTGTTGTCTGGACATTTCCTTACTGTTTCTCTCCAGTTTTTTTTATACAGTATTTAAGTTATTTGCTGTTGAAACTGTTTCCATCACTTCCATCGAGACCTACAAAGCCTAGTCTCTCTGCCCTTCTAGGTCCCAAAAGATTTGCACTTGGAAAAGGCTTTCAGCTGGCCTAAAACAAATGTTCTGTAACAGGAAAAAATATTTTTTTTCTTGTGATACATAATTGAGTTTGATTTGCATATTTATCTCCTCCAATAACCACTGGGGACAGTGATTCAAATGTGTTTTATGTACTTCAGTTTTCTTTGATAACTCCAGATCTGGAAAACAAGATGTACAATGATATGAAGTAACTTTCTTACCTTGAAATCAGTTCAATATTACCTTGGCTATGCACAGTTTGCAAACCAACTCCTTTCTGTTTTGCACATTTCAGAAAACAAAGCTCATAATAACAAGTGCATGAGTCATTCACATGGAGGTGACTTATAATTCAAATTGAATTAACTGTAAATGCAAGCAATTTGAAAAAAATTAAGGCCTTATGTTCAGTGTTGTCACTACATTTGTTAGGGATTTCATCACTGTGTGGAGGCATTGCGTTCCAGGATAACGTTTGGACAGATGGAAAGCTCCCCTGGAACATGCAGGTCAAAAGAGCCAGCTCTGCCATGTCTTTGGAGGAGCTGAGCAGGCAGGCTCTGCCATCCACAGCTTCCCCATCTCAGAGGCACCAGGTAGGACAAAGCACTCCCTGCACATGAGAGGGCACAGCATTGGAATAGTGAGCCGAGCTGGTTGTGAAATCTCTTGTTAATTAAAAAGTGGTGGACAGGGGCTGGGGTTGTTGCTCAGTGGTAGAGTGCTTGCCTAGCACATGCAAGGTGCTGGATACAACGTGCTGGGTTTGATCCTTAGCACCACACAATAAATAAATAAAATAAAAGCAATTTAAAAAAAATAAGTGATGGACAAATGTTGGTGTTTGTTCCTGATATTGTTAACAGAAAGGAAGTTTCTCTCTATGCTTTCTCCTGTAGGTATTTTGGCAAGCATGTTCCAACACACTCAGGATATCAAACGATTAGTAATATTTTCAAAGTGAGAAGAGAGGTCAGAAAGAAGAAGGTAAAGACAGAAGGTAAAGAGAAACACAGGAGAGGGTGAAAGACCAGCAGAAATGTTCAACAATTGAATCCAATTATTAAGAATATAGAGCCATATTAAGAGCCTTTAGAGGCTGGGGTTGTAGCTCAGTGGAAGAGCACTTGCCTGGCATGTGTGAGGCACTGGGTTCAATTCTCAGCACCACATAAGGAAGAGGGGTGAGAGAAAAAGGGAGGGGGCAGAGATTAGCAAGGGCAGTGGAATGTGATGGACATCATTATCCAAAGTTCATGTATGAAGACTCGAATTGGGTGTCAACATACTTTATATATAAACAGGTACAAAAAATTTTGGTATATGTATGTAATAAGAATTGTAATGCAAAAAAGTACATGTATAAAGGCATGAATTGGCATGAACCTACTCTAGATACAAAGATATGAAAAACTGTACTCTATATGTGTAATAAGAACTGTAATGCATTCCTCTGTCATGTATTTAAAAAAAATAAACTAAAAATAAAAAAGGTCCATCAACAACTAAAAAGTACTTTTTAAAAAAGAACCTATAGACAATAAAAATTATGCTCATAAAGAATGTTCAATATGAGGAAAATCTTACTGTGTAAGAAGCAAAAAGCATGTTTTTATCTATATCTTAAAGATGCTAACTTCAAAAAAAATTACAGGGCTTGGGATGTGGTTCAAGCCGTAATGCGCTCGCCTGGCATGCGCAGGACACTGGGTTCGATCCTCAGAACGACATAAAATAAAAAATAAAGATGTTGTGTCCACCAAAAACTGAAAAACAAATATTAAAAAATTCTCTCTCTGTCTCTCTCTTTCTCTGTCTCTCTCTTTAAAAAAAAAATTATAGGAAAATAATGGTGGTTCTTTTTCCTTTCCTTTTTAAAGTATTTTTCTGCATATTCCACATTCCCTTTTACAAGTAACTCAGACTTTTTAAAGAAATAATTAAAATGAAATGATGACAAGATATGCTGGGAAAAATTCAAGAGAATGGTATGTGAGAGGGTGTGCATCCATGTGTGGCTGGCACATCTCACAATGAACAGAGCGACTACATGAGACTTTTGGTAGAAACTTTAGGTAAGTCAGATTAAACCTCCCTCTCCTTGGGAAGGGGTTCAATAAAGCCTCAATGGGAATATATAATGTCCTGCAGGTCCACAAGCTCCAGCACCTTTAGGAGTGGAGGCATCACTGTGAAATCACTAAAGTAATGCCTAACTGTGCTGTTAACCACAGAGGCAAAAGTAAGGGCTCTTCCCATCAGTGGCAGAGAAAGGGAATGAGATGAAGCATCCACAAGGACACCCAACTACAGGGTCATTAGCCCACATTTGACCTGCAGATCTGACTCACAGAGGTCTATGGAACTAGAGACAGCTCAGCCAGCCTCTAGTCAAAGTTCTTCCTACCCTCCCTCCCCAGCAAACCTCAAGCAATCCTATGAATTTAAATAACAGCTATACACTTGCAAGTCCTAATTTACTTCTCCACCCACACTGTCTTCTGAGATCCTCCTAATAACATTCCATCCTTCCCCTACTGCTCTCCATACAGCATCTAGTGGTCCTTTTGAAATATGTCAGTGTGTGATACTGTTCACTAAAAATTTACTTTACTCAGTGTAAAATGCAAAGTCTTTGCACAATCTAATTTATCTGACCCTGGCTTCCCCAACCTTATCTCCCACCATGCTCCTCTGAACTTACCAGACTTTCAGCACACTGACTTCCCCAGATAATAACAAGAGTTACTCCTTTTTCTGTTAGATCTTTACTCAATTTTCACCTTAAATATGGACAATCAGACTTAGCAAATATAAATGCAGATCACTTAGCCACAGCTGAATTATAAACAACAAATTTTTAGTGTTAAGTATGTCCCAAACATGAGCTTACCGATGAGAGGCTATGAGCAACAGCAGGTGATAAAGCACAACTCAATGTTGTCAAGGGGATGACTGAAGGAAAGAGAAGACACAGTGATGGAGACCTGGGATTCCTGGGAGATGCAACTCTAAAAATGAGAATGATCCAACAGGACCAGAATAAGAAGGGAGAATCTCCTTGTAAAGAAACGGCACAGGCACAACACAGCAGTGGACATCAGTAAGAAATTGGTAAAACAGGAAGCAGTTCAATGAGTTGAAGTGAGAGAGCTAACAGGGGAAGTAGAGCTGGGCTTGTGGATCCCCACGAATGTACAGCAGCCCTCCCAGAAGCTTTTCCCTCTCAATTCCTGACTCTCTCTACTACCCATCTGTGTTCTCCAGCTCAAAATTTTCCTGCTTCCCTAATTTTCTCTCACCCCCAAATGCACTCATTTGCACACTGCTTCCAACTGGAGTCATGGTCCTACTACTTTATAGTCCTTGAAGGCAAACTGGCCTCTGCTATCTTGGTGACCTGTACAACGTCTCATGCATGGCATGGTATGTTCTGCATAAATGTGTTTATGTGAATATTGGGAAGTTTAGCACTTTCTAGGATCATAACTATGGAGCCCATGGTCCTGGAACGCAGCATGTGGATGCACTAACCATATCCAGGACCAGAGCTATGGAGTCTCTGCAAAGTTTTGGATGAGCTGTGTCTCAGAAACTAATGCAGTGTCCATCAAGAAGGGAAAGCTCACATCCAGGTCCTGAAGCCAGTGTCAGTGGTATGGAGAAGCCTGTGGCAGAGACTGGGGCCCCATTATTTAATGGGAGTTCAGGTCAAACAGTGGAAGGGGGCACACAAGAGAAGACTGGTTAAGAGCAAGGACTCCTCAGGCCACGACACCTCCATCTACCTTTACTAGATGCAACCTTGAACAAGTTACATCATTTCTCTGCCTTCTTCCAAAAAGTTTCTTCATCTGGAAAATGAGTATAGTTTTCTTTACCTTATTGGGTTATTCTGAGGATAAATTAAGATAGCCCCTGAAAAGCTCTTAGCAGAGCACCTGCCACAGTTTCAGCTGAAGTATGCTCACCCTCATTATTGCTATGGGATAAAAAGTATTCATTAAGTGCCTTCTGCATGCTTTTAGCTGATAGGTATATAAGTACTTAAAAAGCCATTATATTAACTGTGAACTATTGGACTCATAGGTCAAAAAGACTGTAAGTTAAATATTAGGAGATAAGTATATGGAGAGATGCAAGGTAAGGGAGGTAAGTGAACTCCGTATGATGGGACACTCAGACAGTGACGCCTCACAGACATCTGAGGATGGAGCACGTAGGAGGGGTGGGTGCTGGAAACAGAGTCTGAGAGCCATTCCTAGAAAGAGCCACTGAAACAAGAGCAGCTAAGCTCTCTGGGTGTGAGAAGATCAGAACAGGCTGCAGGCTCAGACTTCCTCCAACCACAGGGAGCAGTGGGAAGCCAATGAGGAAGACAGAAAAAGATCAGCAAATTAGTAGAGAAAGTTGGCATATAGAAAATTTACATGCTGCAAATCACAAAATGTCATGCAAGGAGCATATGGACTCCCTATATGATACAGGACTGCACAGAAGGGGCTGGCAGGTAAGGCAGAAAGGACAGTGTGGCTTGATGCAGCACTAGTAAAAGCTGAGGAACTTGAGGTGTCCTGCAATTGTCATATAACTCAGACCCAGTAAGAGCTGGAACTCAGGCCCTGTGAAAACTAAATGCTTTCTAATGGGCCACCTCCTCCTGAAGCACACCTTGATTACACTGCAGTTCACACAGTGTAAAGCTTTTTGTCATTTTGGCTGCTTTCTAACCAAGTGGAGTTCCAAAATACAGAAAAGATGGAAGTCAAGAGAGATCATTCTGTTGTGTTAGTTCTTTAATATTCACACCAACCTTTCTGTATCTACCTATCATCTACCTACTTACATTTGGGGTTGGAAATAAAGGGGTAAGGAAGAAGACTGGAAACATGCAAAGGAAATAGCCAAGGTGTAGCAAAAATGAAAGCAAGGTTATAAGTAGAAATTAACAGAAACAGAACTAGACAAGGTAAAGAAATGAAAGAGAAGAAATGCCAGGTGAGATCCAGAGTGGCAAAGTCACAGCCAGGCATGGTGGTACATGCCTATAATCCCAGCAACTCCGGAGGCTGAGGCAGGAAGATCACAAGTTCAAGGTCAGCCTCAGCAACTAACCGAGAGCCCAAGCAACTTAGATAGGCCCTATCTCAAAATAAAAAATAAAAAGGGCTGGATTCAATCCCCAGTATCCACCCTCCACCCCCCAAAAAAGAGTGGCAAAGACAGGAATGAAGCAGGAAGGAGAGTTCACAACCACAAGGAATACAAAAGGTCAATTTTGGCCTTTTGATTTTGAAGGCAGTTCTAGAACCACTTTAAAAAGTAGATTCCTGGGCCCCACTCCTGTACAACAGAGTCAGAAGCATTTGGTGCAGGTCCCCAAATTATATGGTATTTAGATTCCCTGGTCCTATAGATTCTTGCAAAATGTAGGATTTGAGAACTACTGAGGTAGAAGAGTCACTAAGAATACAGATTTTTTTTAAAAAAAAATCTTAATCACATCTAACATAAAATTTTCCATTGTAACTATTTTCAAGTCTATAGTTTAGTTGTACAACCAGTCTCTAGCGTTTTTTCACTTGAAATCCTACACATAGTATAGATTATTTTTCCTGATGGCTCAATTAATAGATTTGTCAAAGTTTGGCCAGCTTTCCTAAATTCAAAGCTGATAACCAAACCATGGAACACAAGTTACTACTGCAGACATCCTGACTTATAGGTCAGGGTCTAAGTTGGATTGGTTGACATATTTTGATTCCTTCCTTGCTTGCCATCAAAGTAAAACTGCAGGTATTATAAAAGAAGTGATTAATATGAAATACATACTAAGTACATATTTAGTTTTAAATGTAGTCTAAATTTCTAGTTTGATGTGTTAATTTTTCATCTATTATTTCTGGCTGCAGATTTCACTTGGAATTCTAGCTTTTCACAAGAAACACTAACATATGTTTAGAATTTGTTTGATGAACTGTTACATCTGTATTCACTGGTACACAGCTGCACACACATTTTTACAGCCAGTGGCAAGTGTGCCACTAAGTTGATCTGTTGTCATTTAGTATTTATTGATAAGTTACAACATGCTGAACATTGAGATGTTTTTCTATTCAGAATTCAATATCCAATGTCAAACCAACCTAACGCATTACTCCTGATTTGAGGTCCACTGTCTAGGGGGCTCCACCTTTCAGGGTTTCCTTGTGATTTTCACATTGCAAGTCAATTCTTTTTTGTGGGGATTTTGAATTAGCACTTTACTGACTGAAATCCTGTGTATTCAGAAAATTTTCTTTATGGTTTTAACATTTTTAATTATTCTTATTGCCTCCCATTAAAAATATAGTTTTAAAAATGACATCACTTTCCCTTGGAAGGAGGGATGAGGAATTCAGTTGACAGGTCCTAAGTTACAGGTGAAAAGGAGAAATAAGTTCTGGTGTTTTATTGCACAGCTGGGTAACAACAGGCAATGGTAATGCACTGTCTATTTTAAAAGATCTAGCAGAAAGAATATTAAATGTTTTCACTTTAAAGAAATGAAAAGTGTTTGAATAGAAATATATGCTTGCCTTGATTTGAACATAACACAATGTATACATGCATCAAAACATCACATGATATGCTATAAATATATATAATTTTGTGTTAATTTTATATATATAATGAAAAGCAAAGCCATGCAGTGATTTTTAAAAACACTCATGTTGTATTGTTTCTCTATAGTACATAATCCTTCTTCATTTGAGAGCAGTGCTAAATAAATTTGCATTAAAGTACAATTTAAACCTGATTTTACAGCACATAATTAAATCTAAGATGTATAATATGGCCTACTGTATACAATCTTTTCTTTGACCAACAAATGATACAAAGTTCTTAATTTCTATGTACAGAGTCCACTGGAGACAAAGCTTACTATTAAAATATAACTGAAAAAAGGGAGAAAAATTCTGAAAAGTTACATAAAAGTCATAAATATTTTCTCTTTGATTTGCATAACTACTCAATTTTACTCTGTTTTATATATGGAGAAATAGGGATAAAAATAAATTAAGTAGTTTCCCTACAGTCTCACAGAAAATTAGATAAATTAATGTCTTCCTGGTGAAAAACAAATTCACAAAGACTTGATCATTTTGTTGTTGTCATTGTTAATATCTTCATATATAGAAAGGAAAACAGAGATTTTTCCCCTTCATTCATGAAGGACCATTATAGTCTTATAGTCCCTGAGAAAGTTTCAGGCTTTATAAAAGACATGTGCTATTAAGCACATGAAAATATCAGATGTGTTTCTATAATATCAGTAGAGTCTATAAACTGTTAATTAAATTTACCACCCGGAAAGGTAGAGGGGAGAAGATGAGACTAGACACAAAATTAAAATGTTTTCACAGGTAAACCAATTTAAACATTTGTGTGAAAGCAGTACTCCTGGTTGCTTCTTTAAAAATGTATTTTGCAGTATCAAGGAGATAATACAGATATCTTTTACCAAAACAGTGATTCAATGAAATAAATGTGGATTATATTATCTAGTCATAATTCAAAAAGCTATTCTGAAAACCATCAACATGGGTTTATACTTTTACATAGTTTTTCTTATGGCATGCATTAATTATTTTTAATACAAAAGTCCATTTCCAGGATTTCCCAATTTGTGTATTATCTGTGTCAAAATTTATATTGCAATAAATTATAATGAAGTGCTTTCTTGGTAGCATAATATTTTTCAGAACTCTCTCCCTAGGAAACATTTGTATATATTTTATTACCACAAATTAATTTTAATATTATTTTGGGACAAACACAAAAGGTTTCAAAGGCACTGTATTCTACACTAAAATTTACAGTATTTAAGAGGTAACTATCTTATTTTGTAGTATACATGGGTATCTGAGAATTTAGTACTGTTACTTTTGTGATAAACATTAATATTCCCAGTTGTGCTAACAGCATTCAGCTCTTGGTGCTTTACAAGACACTGAAAACATGACTTGATTACATTTAATTTGATTCTAATTAAAAAGCACTTAAGAAGTTTCTACTGAATTAGATTACACTGAATGTTTCTATAGAAGACACTTCATTATCAGAGGCAGCTTTAATTTAAAATGATCACAAAGAGTGAAAAACACTGTTCATTTTGATAAAATAGGCTTAATCCATATCATTATTTCACAACCTCATGCTGTAGATTTTGGTTTATTAAACAGATATACAGGAAGATTGTGAAAACACTCAGAATACTGAGTGTCTCATTCACAGTTCACCCAAGAGAGCCACACAGCTTTTAAGTCTGAACAGCCAGAAATGCTGTGGGGAAAAATTATTTGAATAAAAACAAGAAGAGAGTACCAAGGTACTGAAGTGGAAATACTGCATTTTTACTGAATTTTAAAAGCAGTGAATTTTCCAATTAACTAAAAACAAAAATGAACTGCTTATCAGACAATGATAGCTGAGTACGCAAGGTACCACTGACCTCTTCTAGTTTTTGTGAAATGTAACATTTCCCTTTTTTAAACAAAGAACCACCTTGACATCCAATTATTCACAATCAGGACAAAGATCAGGACATTTTTTGGTCTTCCTGACACTGTCAACCATTTGCAAAAGTGTTACTATTTTACAAGCCCCAGTTTTTATTAGTTTCAAAAGGGGAAAATGAAGATTAAAAGCAAATGTCCTCAGGTCAGTTATTCCATCCACACTAAGCATAAACTGCCGGGCTCGCTTTCATTGGCCAGAGCCCGCAGACACATTTGGCACGCCCATCGCTGATATTTCAGGAATAAAGGCAACTTTGTGGTTTGTGGTTAGTGATTAAGCACCCAGTGAACTTGTTGTGTGTGTTCTTGTATAGGAAAATCTGCAGCATTTTGAGCATCTCACACTAGTAACAATGTCTTTATTATGCCTTCCAGAATTAATTGACCTAAAATCCAGTGACTCTACGATATATCTATTGGATAATTAGAACTCTAAGGACCAACAAATAAAACACATTATTGACTCTTATATCTTCAGTCAAACAAATATTTTACAGATGCAATTTGCAAAAATTATTTCCTTTTAAATTGGCCTCGTATCAAAATCTGTGCTACTAATCTGAAGCGTATCAGTATTATCAATACCCTCTCCAAAATTAGGAATAAATCCCAGAACAATGCTATAACCTTTAACATAGCCTGCTGTTACTCTCACACGCTTATATTGGTCTCTTCTGAAGACAAGTAAAACTTCATAATTGTAAGCTTCTTTGGAAGTCAGCCTGACCTTGAGTCCAAGAATAGTAGGGTGGGGGAAAATACTGACCTGGTTTAGTGACCAGTAACTATAGATACCAGAGAATGTGCTTGTTGTCAATGATCATTGCTGAAATCTGTCTATACCACACTGGACCAATCAATTTTGTAAATGATTGCAATAATCAAGGAAATTGCCTAATTTATAAATCCTTGCATACAGCATTTTAATGGATTCCTCCATTTTAATGCTGATGCCTTCAGAGCTAAATGAATTGTTGTCGTGGCTGTCATTACACAAAATGATAAAAACATTCCGTCTGGTGGAGAAAACACATCTCATGGATATTCAGGCCCTCAACCCATAATCATTCATTAGTGACTTCTATGAGAGTTTCACACTGCTGAGTTTCAGAAGGAGCAAGAGAGTGGGCATATTTGGTCTGAATCTCTGAGGAAATTCCTGTTGCAGCTCTGCAATTTGAACAAGTCACCTTGCAATGAACTGTAATGCACTGGTTGCCTCCCCTAGTTCTGACAGCCTCATATCATAATAGTTTTCCCCTCTCCTTTTTGTCTAATGCTGTGCCATTTTTTTTTACCACCAAGCCTCAGAGTCAGCACGCTCGGCCACTCTGAATGCCCAGATCATGAATCACATCAACATGGATGATGCTGATGTGCTGAAGCAAACATTTGATGTCCCAATCCTTGTGCTCCCACTACTAGGTGAATCTATAGAGTCCACCTGGAAACCTGGGCTGCACACTTCGCTCTTGCCCTAAGCCCACCGCACGCAGATTGCTCTCCTCACTTAAACCTTAGCCAATTGATTCCAGCCAATAGTGTGCTGTCAGTACTTTACTTACTGCTCAATCTCACTAACCTGACATTTATGGTGCACTGATTGGCCTCTGTCAGTGGTGCTGGTTGTAAATTCACTTTGAAAAGCTTTGTGTTAACAGCCTTCAACCAGGCTCCAAGAAGAGTACGAACAGGCAGCCTGACAATTGCTCGACCTCCTGCCCTTATTACAGTGAGTAAATCAGGGTTTGAGCCATTAGGCTGGAGCCTGGGGCCTACACAAAAAGAATTGACATGACTAAAGGTCAACCTCTGTCACACATGTGTAACAATTTGGATAATGGAATTCTGTAACTTATCTCAGCGAGGTGGCAAATGCTTACAAGGAAAAGTATATTCTGCTCTGGCTTCTCTTGCTTTTATGCTAAGTACTTATAGCAGAGTCTGTATTTCTTGTGTAAATACACAAGGAACATTTGAACTCATGAAATTGTGGCGTATATATGATTATAAAAGAGGGAGGGAGAAAGAGAGAGAGAGAGTATGAATGAATGCAGGTTCATAGTCCTTCTATACACAACTACCTTTAAAACAGCAAAACATTTTCCCCACATTGCCAGTGTATCACATCCAACCCCTAAAAAGAGAGAACTCTGATTTGTGGGCAACACTCCTCAGTTAATAATATTCCGTTTTTTGGGACTGGGGATGTGGCTCAAGCGGTAGCATGCTCGCCTGGCATGCATGCAGCCCGGGTTCAATCCTCAGCACCACATACAAACAAAGATGTTGTGTCCACCGAAAACTAAAAAATAAATATTTAAAAAATTTTAAAAATAATATTCCGTTTTTCGTATTCAATCAAAACAATGTTTAATCCTTAAAATCATACTACAACTATAAGTGATTCTGGGGTAACACAACAGATTTTCTCAAATAATTAAAACTGCCTTGGGCTGGAGGTATAGCTTAGTGGTCTGGCACTTGCCTTTCCCAAGACCCTGGGTTTGATTTCCCAGTGCTGCAAAAATTAGTTAATTAACATTAATGTTGAAAATAGTTTCGTGAGGGTTTTTTGTTTGTTTGTTTGTTTGTTTGATTTTAGAAAATGCCCTTCATTTACACAGTGAAATAAGAAGGCTCCCTGCAGTTTTCTATGGACCAGCCCTCACAACCGCATTTCCATAAGAAATGCTTATGCCACACAGTGATCAGGTTAGGGCAGCTTTCATCTATTCTGTAACCTCCAAGATTCTGATTTTACTTTCTACCTCCTACTTTAAGGCAATATGGGAAAAATTTAAAAATTTCACAATGGAAGAAAATACTCAAGTTAAGAACCAAGAAATTCTTGTGAATTTCTTCACACTGAAATTCTTCACAGAGACAAAATGCTACCAATTTTAAAAAAGCAAATGGTAAACAATGAGAAAATAGTCCTATGTATAGAGCACATACCAGTTGTTATAAACTATTGCAACTAAAGCACCATGGTGTCACACGCAGGTTTGGAGGAAACCTCACTAATGTGGCAATTTCCAAATGGCTGCTACAGTTTTTTCTTCTAAAGCAGACTCATTTGGGAACTTAGAAAACCAAAGGTGGCACTACACAGAATGATCCATAAACCAAAAGGACCAGGTCTTTAAATGGACCTTTTCAAAGCCAACTTTAAGTACTAAGTTTTGATTTTTAACACAATGCTGGAAACCATTCCAAGAGGCAGCAGATGGTTTTACAGTTTATGTAAAACTACAAAATGCTCACACTCTATCAAATGGGCAACACTATAAAAGACATCTTCAAATCAAATGAGGCAAAGCCAGAGAGATACACCAGCTGTTACTTTGCATAATTTAAAACATTATTATGGTTTATTTTTAAGGAGAAATTATTTGAACTTCACAAAATTGACATATTCAAAACCAAGCTGACAGTATATTAAATGACAAATTGCTAAGAAACATAATTTTTACTTCAATATAACTGTGACAGCCACATAATTCTATCCCTTGGTGTTTCAGTGAGTTGGGCCAAAATGAGGCAAAGTCTATAAAGCAAAACGTGGAGTATATCATTACAATACTATCACTGGAACAATTTTTAAATGATTTAATTTAATTTAAAATGATTAATTTGAAATTATTTTTTCAATACCTAAATATATACATGTGGGTACAGTACTGTATATATGGAATTGGGTCATTTATAAAAACACATATAACACAGTTAAAACATGAAATCAATTCATTTCTTTCTAGTGCCAATTACCTATGATGGTTTTGAAATATAAACATTTAGCAATGTATAATATATTTTTAATATTGGTTTTCCTTAATATATATTGACCTAAGCTAAATAGTAATGATGAAAAATAGACCTTTTGCTTAAAAGCAAAACTCTTATTAAATCTAAAATATTATGGCACAAAATCAAACCACAAAAAGGCCCACATTATGTTATCCTCCTTGATTTTCTGAAGAAAAATAGTGAAGGTTTCCACATGGTACAAATGAAAATGACACACTCAAATTTACTCAAAGAGAAGACAGGTCCTGTAAAATTCAATCCCTTTCTACTACATTGACTGTAATCCTAACAAGTCACTACATTATCTCAATTAGCAGAATAATTTTTTTTTTAGGTTGAAAACAAGTACAATTATTTTTGTCATTATTGCTTAAGTCCCCTGTTAAATCAGACTTTGAGTTGAAAGGTCTGAGTAATTGTAGCCTATCTTAAATTGCAACTTTATTTTAAACTTTCATATTTTATTCCAGTAGAATTTTAAGTATATACTGTGTACATTCCTAAGGTCTAGTCATATTAAATTCTGATGTTAAGCAGAAAGGCAAAACCATGTGCAACTAGATTAATTTATCTCAAGGGGAAAAGGGCACATTAATAATTGAGATAATGTTTTCATAAATGTTGGACTAAAATGTGCCTCTTCACTTCTTTATTAGAAAACACATTAGAATAAAATTATCTCACTCTCATCAATAAGCCCTAATTGTTGAGAAAGGTTCTATTTTCTTAGAAAAACATTCATAAAGATTTTTCCCCAACACTTCCACATAAGTAGAAATGTATCATGCATTAAAGTCTTGTTGGAATAAATGTATATAACCAAGGTAGTTGTTTAATGCTTTCTCTAATGTTTTTGTTCTAAAGTGTCTGAATTTATTATTTTTAAGAGCACATTAACATTTTGATTCTAAAGTAAATTGGCCCAAAAATAACTAATACAGCTTTTAGTTTGTTAATCTTCTTAAACTACAAAAAATTACCTTGGATTTTTATTGCTTTAAAAAGAAAGGAAGGAGGAAAGGAAAGAGGAGGAGAAGAAAAAGAAAAACTCTAGAAATTTCCCATAAACAACTAAAAGATTCAAAACATATTGAAGTAATACAATGATATTTAATTTTCTTAAAATTGTATTTTGAAGAAGTAAGATTATACACAAAGAAAATATTAACTAAAAAAGATAGCATGCTTACAAACCAATCAAACTCTTCATGTCTGAGATATGTTAAATATTAAAAAGTCATTTTTCTAAAAAGGGAATAGAGCTTTTAATGATTAAACAAAGGGAGTAACTAAGGTGAGTCTGATTGTTTCTGTAATAAGCCTTCACGTGTATAATAAAGTACAACCATACTAAAAACAATGAACTGTAAACTGAAACAAAAATCCATCATCTACTTGGAAACAATGACAGGGAAAGATTAGCAATCCATTATTGTACTGAAATAAAGATAAGTAACCCTGGTAAGCTCTATCAGAACCTGTGTATTGAACTCTAAATACAAAGGCATTTCTTCATCAGCAAAAGACTTGGAAAAATGTGAGGCATGGAAATGATTACAGTTGACTTTTAAAATGAAATAGTCACTATTCAACTGATTTTAATGTTTTAAAAATCTGCTTTATGTCAATCTGATAATCTGGAAGATATTTGGAAGAATATATTTTTAAATGGATAATTATTATATGAGTCATTAAACATTATTGTCAAATATTTTCTACAGTTTAACGGTTCTTTCTACTATAAATAATAAAATGGTTAAAATTTTTTCATAATAATTGGACATGATAACACAAGCTTGTAATCCTAGCTACTTGGGAGGCTGAAACAGGAGGGTCACAAGTCAAGGTCAGCCTCAGCAACTTAGCAAGAACTTATCTCTCAAAGTAAGGAATAAGAAAAGGTTGGGGATATAGCTCAGCAGTAGAGTGTTTGCCTAGCATGTGTGAAGCCCTGGGAAATTAATTTTTTCACATCAGAATTTAGGTTTAAAAGGAAAAAATAAAATTTAAAAAACGAGAATCTTCTGTCATAAATGTACCTAAATAGTCACATTTCATAAATTATGATGCTTAAAATTAAAAATAAATTTGTACTTCATACGTTAAAAAGTAATTATGCTAATAAAAATCTGAAATTTATTTTTAAAAGAGTTGTATTTTACAAATAGACGTTGGCACTACATGACCTAGCCCTGGTTAGTTGTGTTTTTTTATGAAGTCCCAGGAGACACTGTACATAGCTGAAATCTTAGTATTCCTTCAATCCCCCAAATGTGTATTATTATAACTATTGTACAAATGACTAAAACAAATATATTAATATGTCTTGAATTTAGGAGTATGGAGTTTTATATCATTTAGGCTTACACCAAGTAAGTCCTTCTTATATCACAGAACTAACTCTACATACCTCCTGACTCACCCCAAACAATAGGTAAGACTCATTTTATATCTATAGAAGCCTCAAGAAAAAGAAGAAAGCAGACTACATGCCCCAGTCTCTTTACTATAATAGAAGTTTAATTTCATTTGTACAAGTAAAGGTATCAAAGAAAGGTCCCACTGTGTTAATATAAACTATCCTATTCTATATGTGTAGTAGCCCTCTGCCAATATTCTAATCATTTAAAGCCTTCTCAAAAAAATTTTTTTACTATGGTATTTTTTATTCACATTTATGATTTTGTCTTCTGTACTCTAAAAAATGGGCATCAGAGGGCAATATACTAGTTATCAGTTTAACATTTTCAGATAGAACAAATCTGTAGCACAGAACAACTACTTTATGATCTCCCCAGAAAAGAACTGGCAGACCCCTAATTACATGATATTACTGTTTCTAATAACACCACTGGAATCTGAAAAGTGCTTGAAAATGGTTTTAAACTTTAAACCACACTAGAAGTTACAACTAAGTAGTCAGAAACAAACAAACAAACAAACAACAAAAACTAGGAAATGATTCAAAACCAGATGCTTTGATTATGTTCCAGTTGTCAGTTTTCCTATGTCCAAGCTCTAACTTCTAAACTACCTACATGGACCTACACACCAAACCATTTTCTCCTGCCCTGCTTTAGAAATTAAATGTTTCTTTTTTTACTTTTAAGAAAAGCCCCATCTGCTCTTTTTATTTTTAAGAAAAGCCCCATATGCCCATTTTTTTTTACCCCTTGCTCAGGAATCCTTTTCTGAAAGATGGAAAGGGTATAACTGTTTACCAAACACAGTTTAGGAGTAAAGTGGAACCTGGAGGAGCTGGGTGCAAGACTCTGGGGGAATACTGTGAGGAAGGTAGCATGTCCTCACATTGGGCTCACACATTCAGCTCCTCCTCCATCAAAGGGAGCTCTGTAAATACAGGCCTCAACACCCCAATCCCAATAGTCATGTGGGGTTTCTGGACACCAAGTTTGTTTTTCATAACACTATCTCCAGGATACTGTATCTCTAGGACCTGATACATTACCCGCCTGAATGGGGGCTCAACAAACGTTTGAGTGGATTATTGAGTCCCATGAGTTTTATTTAGTGACTGTGAGGCATCTCACAGTAAAAGTGATCATGTTGACAAGCCACTGAGCTAAGTGTTGCAGAAATATCGCGTTATTGGAACTCTGAGGCCCATGTCAATTTGCCACTTGGTAATTAAGAAGCTTTCTTTTCTGTTTCTACTTCATTATTTCACCTGGCTATAGTTGGATTTACATATTAGTTAAGGTTATGATTCATAGCATCTTTTATTTCATAAATAACTTTACATGAGTGAAAGTGGCTAAAATCACTTGGGGATTTCCTAATGATAATTGTCTACCTCTACAAGAGTGGACCTCAATAATCAACCAGGAAACCCTGGAAGAAATCTTAGTTTAACATTTTTCAGATAAGTTATTTTTAAATAATAGCATCAGATATTGGGTTACAAAAAAAAAGCTCAGAGTTTCCCCATATTTTGATTTTCCATTTTGTTGAAAATTGCATAACTTCACTTTCTCAGAAAGAAGAAAAAATTGTAATCTTTAAATTTACAATATGAAAGATGGAAAAAAAAGTGCTTGGGCACTTTGGACGTTGTGAAACATGTTTGGATCTCTCTCATTCAGCAAATACAAAGAGAAAATAAACCTGACTCCCCCCACCCCACCTCATCTCATCTCCTCTCTGTGCTTTTGTTTCTTCCTGCCCTAGGCCCAGAAACAATGGAAGAGCTTAAATGGGACATAAAAGTCAACCCAAAGCCCAGTGTCTCTGCTCCATCTCCTTAGCCTGTTTTCTTTTTCTCAATATGCAGACAGACCAGTGGTCAAATACATCCCAGCTGGAACAGAAGCAGGTTAAGGTGGCTCTGTCTTTAGAAACCAGTAGGCCCTGAGGGCTAATTTGACATTTTGCCAGATGCTACTGGGCTAACCTCCTCACCCAAGGTGCTTCAGGCATTTTCTACAGATCAGGGAAATCTGTTCTCCAACATCCTCTTGGAGCTTAAGGGAAGCTCTTCTGAGGTTGCCACCTGCTAAGGACCAGGCTCTGTGCTGGCCCAGGTTAAGGATCGGTGGTGAGGTGCTCAGAAGTGGGACGCCACTCCACTTACCTCCCAGAGATGCTGCGTGTTCCTCACCGCGCCCGCCTGCACCTTCTCCGGGGGCAGGAGCACGCCCTGGAATGGCCCAATCCAGGTACCCTGTTGTATCCTTTGTGCCGCGCAGATGCCATACGCCAGGCCCGGCACAGTACTGGTGCACAAGCACACCTCCCTTGGCAGGTCCCGAAGCCACTCAGGCAGCTCCGGTGGAGGTGCGGCGGCCGCAGCGCTGCTGGTGCCCACGAGCCGGCGCAGCGAGTGCAGCGGGCCGTGCATGGGGCACTCGCCGTTGCGGTTGTCCGCGCACATATCGCAACCTGCAGGAGACACGCGAGAGGAAAGGAAGGAAGAGGGTTAACCTGGTATCTGAGGCAGCTTATCATTTGATGGTAGCATCTAAGCCCGCCAGTATCGGCCACCTGTGGGGCGGGGTGGGGGGCGGGTGACGCCACGGGGGCGCAGAGGCCACTAGGAGTAGAAGAGAAGGGCCCGCGCCTTAGCACCCAAATCTGCCTGGCTGGGACCCTGGGCTACAAAACACGTTTGGAGCTGGATGTAGATAACATCTTTGCGCTCTGCACAGAACTGAATGCCCAAGGCCTCTCCTCCAGGTTTCCACCTCTCTTTCTCCCTCTTTCTCTGCCTCTTCCCTTCTCTCTATCACCAGAGAAGCCAGGTCCAAAGACTTCTATCAGGCGTTTCAGGAAGTGTTTACCATCATACCCGCCACCCAAAGTCCGTCTTTTGTCCAATCTGACATTTCAGAGATTCTACATTGGTCGTCTGAGATTTGGTTTTCCTCTTTTTACAATTTGAGAAGAGACGTTTTAAAATCACCAAGGCAGGTGGGCAACAGACACTGCGACTTCTCAAAAACCTGCGCAGGCAGAGCCCGCCTGGGGCAAGGTTGAAGCTCAGGTCCCAGCCGCTGGAGGCTGCGGGGGAAATTGGACACTAGCCTCTGCCTTCCCTGCCATCGCCCACTTCTGGGATTCCAGCCAGGAAGGGGCGAGTGGAGACTGGGAGACGGTTCTGGGGGGTTAGGTGTGTCTGTGCTTGCGCAAAAGCTCTTCTCAGAAGCCGAAACTAAGATCAGGGTAATGGTTCAATGGAGAAGGCCCAACTCCTGACCTCTTCGGCTGATCCTAAGGCGAAATGAGATTATCTTTTGCAGTAAACTGAGTGAAACTATTGCTGAAGCTGTCCCGCTCCGACTTTCTCCAGAGCAACCTGAGCGCAAGAGGACCTCCACCCTACAGTGGGCTAGTCATGAGCACCCAGTGTCCCTCAAAGGGGCCAGGCAGCCAGGGGGGGAAGCAGGAAAAGCGACCGTGCTGTCGGACCGCAGTGCCCTCCGGGTTATTAATGGGCCTGACGGAGCCGCGGTGTCTGCGCCCCGGCGCGGCAGGCCTGCCCAGAGGAGGCAGCCTCGGCGCCCGCCGGCGCGACCCGGTCTCCAGGCCCACCCTCCCTGGGGAGCCTCAAGCAACGCAGTCTGGACTGGTGGAGATGGTGAGATGCAGTCACCATCAGATGTGCCGGTGCTGGGACAGCAGCTCTCAGGGCCTGAGGCACCTGCGCTAGCCCTTTGTTACAGGTAGGCCTGATGGATGGATCACCCTGGGTGTGTCACTGTGCAGAAACACTCAAAGAACTTGTAATAATGTGTATTGGTGAGGAACTTTTCAGGAACAGGAAATCACAATCCATTATGATGAGCAAACCCACCACTAACCATTTACTTCACAGCAGGCCAGGATTGACTATGTGAGCATCCTTTCTCAGTGGATGGGATGCCAACCAGCTGGTGGTCCCCCTCTACTCCTTCCCCAGATAGCCCAAGGAATGAGGGAACATTCTGAATTGGACTTCTTGGAGGGATCACCAGGCCTCTCAGGTGAGAAGCAACCACCTGTTTTGGGCAGGTGGTGAAGTGTCTGAGCCTCCCTTAACACAAAGGTTTCCCTTTGTAAGTGACAAGCTAATGTTAAAACTGTTAAAGCTACACTTTTGAACCAAGGGACTAGACAGAAGTAGGCAAACACTTATCCATAAGTCAGCTCCTCCAAAACACACATATTTCACACACCCTCTCAAGCTTTTGATAGTCAAAATAAAAACTTAACAATGTGGGAATGGAAAAAAAGAAAGACAATACCTTTACTGAGTGCCTACTATGTTCCATGCATATATCTTGAGCCATACTGCCACTGTAGTATCTAAGTACCATGATTCTTATTTTGCAGATGAGTCAAATAATGCATCACTAGAATTGCAAGTTGACCAACTGTGAATCAACCAATAGAACTGAAATAGTTCACTTTACTAACTATTGGGGAGAGGCCACAAAACTGCTTTGGCATAATTAAGTTACAGAGATATCTCTATTTCCCACACTCTTAGATACGGGGAAACTGAAATAAGATAATGGATAGGAAAGTAAATAGCTAATGTCCATAATTATGAATGTTAGTGTCTAACTTTGGAGATGGCCTTTCAGCACCTAGCAAAAATAGTTTAAAAACAAGTGACAATAAGCAAAGGCAATGTGCCCATGAAAATAAATATAAATCACCCTCAGAGAGTTGCTTAACGGATTTTTTCTTCCTAGTTGATTCAATGAAGCAAAGGGTGAGAAGCAAAAACATTCACTATTCATACCCCTAATGGCCTTTACCAGAGATTCTATCAACTTCCAATATCTCCACAAACAAAATCGCATCAATTAAATCAGTAATAAAATAAGGAGCAATAAATTTCAGCCACTATCCACCACAGACAAGAAGCACACTTCTAATAATATTTGTAATGAATGTCAATAAAACTAAAGTTAAGTTCTTTCTCCAAGAAGTCCTCTAAAGCCCTCTCTTCAAGTCTCATGAAAAAAAAACTTAATAGTAGTATTTTGCAGAGTACTGAAAAAACCTAGGCTCCCCCAATACCTAAAAGACCACTTGTACATTAAGTCCACTGTAGAGAGGTCCAATCCACTTTAACTAACCCACTCAACATGAGTTTAATTTGTAAACTACTTTGAGTTTTATCAAAATATTCTGCCCGAAAAGTTGGATTGCCAACTTTATGTTATATGCTAATGTTTTTAATACAAAAGATCTCTCTATCTAAAAACATTTTACTTCTTATTTCTTAGAATCCCAGAGTAGTTTGACAAAGTTAAACTTGGTAACTTACTTCTCAGGGTTGACAAATATGTCACAAGTTGACAAATATTTTAGTAAGGTGTTTTCTAGCCAGCCAGCCATAAACACCTACATGAAAAGATTTGACAGAGAAGGTTAAATCCCCAAACTACTTATAAATATACATACAACACAATATATTATATATGTCACCATTATATATATGCACACATACACATTCACATTACACACAGCATTTCAGTCCAAGCAATACATAAGACAAGTCCAGTTGCATTCATAAGGAGAGGATACATAAATATTCCCACTTTCAAAATCAGAGATGGAGTTTTTATACAAGTTCATAATTATTATTCATAAAAATTTCAATATGTATGAGATTTTCATATTCTCCAAGAGAGAGTCTTTCAAACCTGATTTGAGCATTAGGGAGTATAAATTATCATAGTCCCTTTTCTATCTTGAACTGTCTATGGGTCCCTGATTCAGGCAAGAGGCCATCATTAGGTTGCAGACTTGTTCACCTACTGACTTCAGAAGGCCTGTCCAAGTGAAGTGGAGAGCAGACTTTCACTCTTCCTTTCATATTCTTATTGTGTGAATTTTTTTACAAGTGTATTTACTTTTTATCATTATCATTTTAAATGAATCTATATTAAGGTAAAGGGGGCAAAGCAAGCCATGGTTTTCTTTTCTGGAATTTCATTTCTCATTCTAGGAAAAGTGAAATATAAAACGCTCCAGGGCTTTTGGTGTATGGAAAGGCCCAAAGGTACGTATTGGGCATAGTCAGAGCCAGCGAGTGCCCGCCACGCCAAGCCTTTCCTCAAAGCCTCTCCAATGCTTCTGCCCGACTTTACTGCACTCTGTTAGCTGAACCGAAGAGTAGAGATGAAAAGCTTGCTTTCCCGCCTGGGCGGCGGTACAGGCTTGGGCTGTAAATCCTCCCTGACCGCTGAGGTTGCAGCCCTCAGCCCATCAAGCTGAACCCTAGAGGCCAACGCCCATCGATCTGTGCCCGGCGACGCGACCCCGGGAGTGCCGCCTGCTGGCAGAGACTCCAGCACCCTAGGTAGTGGTGGGGATGACTAACCGAACTAGCAGCCAAAGGCAGACTGATCTCGGCAGCTGGGAACCTTAGGACCAGGGTTCAAGCTCCCCAGGCGTCAGACCACACTGTTCTTCCTGCCTTCCCACACTACAGGCAGGATGGAATAGGGGCAGTGCAAATGATGGGCGCGATGGGGAGCCCAGGCCTCGCACCGAAAGAAATCTGCGTTGTGAAGGCCTTGTCCCGCTTCTGCACGAGGTGGGTCACCAGGCGTGGCCGCTGCCACCCACATTCCGAAGGCCCCGCTGCACCCTGACACACACTTGGCTCACTTTTCCAGCGAGCAAGGGTCTCCGGAGCAGTTCTAGAAGCAGATCCTGAGGCCCAGGAAGGTTAGGAAAGGAGAGGCCACAGAAAGAGGAGTCGATTGTGGTTGTGTCCCAGCTGGGCGGCTCTCCTAGCATCCTTCGGGGACTCCCTCTCTACTGGAGTTTAAAGCTCCCCGCCCCCGCGAATTGCAGATGCGCTGGGCTTTCTCTGCCCCGCCTGGCTGCCGCCTTGGCCCTGAGACCAAGTGAGAGAAACAAAAAAGGGGAGGGAAGAAAGGGGGAAGGGAAAAATGTGGATTTTATTTGTCTTCCGATGACTGTATTAATAAATTAAATGGGAGCGCCTGTGTGTGAGGGTGAGAGAATATTGCGCGGAGATAAACCTCGCCGGCCCCTGCCCCTGTGAGGCCGCCATATACAATGCGGAGATGATGAATAGGAGTCGGGAGAGGAGATCGAAGCGGGTCTGGGCTGGCTCACTCTCTCCTACAAAACTATAGGGCAATTAATTGTGGCTTGTCCCCTCATCCTTCATCTCCTGGTGGCACATATCGATGGAGATTACTGCTGATGGACCATTTTATCACCTTAAATAAACAGTCGCCACCTCTTCTAACCTCAATCTAATATATGACTCTATGTTCAGTTTCAGGGCGCTAGATAACGAATGATGTAAAATAGCTAAATCATGTGTGTTACGGGATGGGGCTGGGCCAGCACACAAAAAGAGAGAAAAGAGAAAAAGAAAAATAGAACAACATAAAAGCCCACACACCGACTCTGAGCCTCCCTCCCACCGGGGACCAAGTCTGAAATCTAAATCGCTAGCTGGTCACTGATTGTGGAGACGCGGCAGGAGGAGCACAGAGGATGTGCCTAGGTGGCACGCAGAGCCTACTGGTGGACCACTGACCACTGGGTTCGAAGCTCCCCAAAGAAGACTCTGCGTTTTCTAACCCGGACTAGTGCAAGGTCAGAAAACACTCTCCCTTCCTTATTTCTTTCCCAGATCCTATAGCAGGGGCTCTAGCAACCAGACAAGCCAGTCCTAGCCCCAGATTTCCTTCTCTCCCCAGCCCTTCTCCCCAAACTTTTGGCAAGTGTGACGCTGACAACAGTGGGGCCTCCAATCCTGTTCCTACACTGGTGCACACGCCGGCTCTGTTGATTCATTCTATTCCTTGCGCAGGAGGGTTCCAGCAAATCGGAGTGGATAGAGACCCCCAACTAGGAAAGATTAAGGGTGGCTCAACTCTACGTCTAGACGTCCAAACGGTGTCTTATTTCCTGCCTCCCTGTTTGATACTAGGAAGGAAATTCTTACCAAAGCGTATTAAAAAACTAATTGGGCTGTGCGGAAAGACGACCTAAGGTCCTCGGTACAAACGCCAGGCAAGCCCAGTGACGGCGTCTCGCTCCCTTCCAAGAGTAGCGACAAGGTCACACACAACATACCAATTCCCAGAGCCCAAGAAGCGACCGCTGTGCTGGAAGCCTGACGGAAACAGCTTCAAGCAACTCAGAAGCTAATGGGGGCAGTAATACAAGACGTGGAAGAAAAGCCCCAGAGCCTCGCCCCCACCCCTTCCCCTGCGTACTGGACGCAGCACTTGACTTTTAGGAGAAGCAGCAGTAGCTGCTGAGCATTCAGAGCTTCAGTGGAAAGCGTGTTCAATCACAGTAAACTGATGCACGGAGTTAGATAACAGAAATATACCGGAGGAGCTCGCTTGGGCTAACCTGCAGTTTGAGCCGTTTTAAAATCTTTTTGTGTGAAAGATCTACAAGCTCCTTCACTATGGTATTTGCCATAGATGGACACTAAAGTTTCTGGGTGAAACAAGTGTTACTGGGTTCTTTTTTTTTTTTTTTTTTTTTTTTTTTTTTTACAGAGAATATTATATATTGCTGATGCCAGGCAAAAGTTACTCTTCTAAAGGGAAGGGAGAAATAAGGAAGCCCCTTTCTTTGCCTAGTAAGAAAAAGAGAAAATGTACTGGATACTCTTTAACATACAAAGTGACAAAATGAAGCAAGGTTGAGTGGTCACTTCACAGATTTCTGTTAGAGGGAAATGGCAAGAAACTAAAAGGAACACTAGAAAATCTACACATGATAAATTAATAGGTGCTTCTCTTCTGCCTCCACCCTGCCTCTCACCACACCCCACCCATACACAACAGGGGAATGAGAAGCTTTTATTTTCAGTCTTTCAAGTGACCTAAATCAAGAGGGGAAAGTGTCTCAGTTTTTGCATTTGTAATTTGTTTTAAGCCCTACTTAGGTTAAGTTCAATCACTTTTCATCTTTGTAAAACACATCCCATATTTTCATGAGTGCCTAAGCTTGTTTCTCTTGAGAAGTTCCTAGAACCAGAGGCCTGGTCTTCCAGCATTACCCAGAGCTACCTTAGCTTTTTATTTTCTTTCTCAATGTCCCTTTAATTAGTGACCAACTTTGGGTATAACTGTAAGAGGACATTCTAACTTCTTCCCCCACACCTTGCCCTGAACTCTGAATATTGAAACAGTCCAACTGACTCAAAAGGAGATGCCAAAAGATGAACACAACAGGAATAATTTAAATAAAATCATAACTCATTTCCTCCAATCAGAAAAAAAGATACCTAGGCAATAAACTGGTTCAATATCCATATATTAATTAGTAATCTATCCTAATTCTTTCTCTGACTAGTCTATATTTCCTCTAGTGAAAATATAATAAATCTCAAGACTGCATTGTAAACAATTTAGGGAGACTGACACACAGTCAGGGCTTTGGGGTGTGTTGCTGTTGTCTTTTCCAGCACTGTTAAATTCAGAAAACTCTGCAAGCTTCATGAGACATGCCCAACCTACAATGGCTATAATCCACAGAGCAGTAAGAAATGCCTTTTCTGAAGCATTTATTATTTCCCCCACATTTTAAAAGAACTGCTTTGAAAACAACACAAGTAAGAAATTCATTAAGAAATAAATTATTTTTTTAAAATCCATTACAAGAATATAATTTTATAAAATGTTAACTGAAATTTTGAAACATGAGTTTTCTTAACTGCATACAAAATTAGGATTAAAACTCCTATTTTAAACCAGTACTTTACCCTCATATTGTAGAAAGGAAAAAAGTAAATACAACTGCTTTTATTGTTGTTAATGGTGGGGGGGGGCGGTAGTAATTATTATCTCTGATTATCACAGCAATTACCTCCAACCATTATGAAAAGGTTAATACACCTCAATCACTATGCTAACATCCAATGTTTTACCATCCAACCAACTACTTTGTGATTCCTTTAAATTGCTGTAACTCAAGTTATTTTGCCTTTATAACAAATTAAGAAGTTTGTGAAGTTATAGATATTCTTCAAGAAGAAAATCCTTCAAAATAGAATAAATGTAAATACTTAGGATCAACTTTCCTCATACAGAAGCCAGATGAAGAAAATAGCTGAAATGCATGCTGATCCTTCAAAACCTGTCTTGCTTTCAGTGTGATTTTCTTAGTCTGTTTTAATGTTATCTCCAAAGGTCTCTGGAAGTATAACACTAATCCCAAAGCTTTAGGCATACATATACCATAACTTCTGAAATTACTAATAAGAAATGGATATAAAGCAATTACATATTCATGATTTTCATTAAGAGTTTTGCTTCAAAACCTCAAAATGGAACTGTACTTGCCATAAGCATTTGAAAGTGTGAATATAGAAACCGAGCAAGAAGAGTGTTGGCGTTTAGATAGGCATTTACAATTTTCTGTAAAGACAGTAACCTTCTTTTGTTAAATTACTGTCACTCTTAACTTTAATAAATAAGTAAATGAACCAACATTTCAGGATCAAGGGTGCTCAGAGAATGCGGGATTCTCAGGGAACGACCCTTTCCTGAAGTCGGAAATTATCGGGCATTATTCTTTTCCTCCTTTTCTAAATAAACAGTAGACCTATGAATAATGCCTGTCTGTAAGGAGAGACCCATTGTCATCCAGAACCTCCACTCCAGTGAGGCCACGCCAGCCAACAGCTCCTGAAGGATTCCCGACAACCCGAGGCCCGAAAATGAGCTTATGCTGTTAACTCCAGAGATGAGGTGTAAAGATAAAAACGCCGACTTCCACGTTCCTCAGAAAAGCTGAGAGTCCCTCCCTCGTCCAGGTTAAGGCTAGGCTGGACCAATCCCGGGCACTCCCCGTAGTGCGATGCCAGTACCAGCCCGACCTAGAGCACAGTCCGACAGGAGGGCGGGGGTCTGTATGGCCTGGTTGGGGGCAACTCTGGTCCTAATAACTTGGGGCTGTGAAGCAAGGGATGAATTAAGGGGAAAGAAATAACACCAAGGTGCCACCCGATCATCCCATTTGATTTTCTTCCTTCTACAACGCCAGAAAACTTTTGCTACAGTGATCTGGGAGGCGCCCGACCGTTTCTAGGACCAGCACCCCATACCCGGTTTCACCCTATTCGGACCCGCCTCTCCAACTGGCGCCACAAGAGAAAGCGCGAAGGCTGCGACTACGTACGGTTGTTGGGGTCGCTGGTGTGCTGGTTGAGTGGGATGATCTCCATGCGCTGCTGGCCATACAGGTAATAGTCCAGCTCCTCCGCGCTGCAGCGGAAGCGCTGGACGCCCCGGCTATCCCCGCTGCCGCCGCCGCACTTGGAGAGCCCTGAGCCCGAGATAGCGCCGAGGCACAAGTCTTTTGGGGGCAGCGGCTCCGTGGCCACGGTGGCGGCGGCTAGAGGCGCGAACACCGGCAGCTGCGCCACCGGCAGAGCCGAGAGACCCGCCAGCGCGGCGGCGGCGGCGGCGGCTGCCGCGGCAGCAGCGCAGGAGGAGGCAGAAGAGGCTGAGGTGGAGGAGGAAGCCGGGGTGGACGAAGCCGAGGAAAGCGAAGCCGGCCGCGGACGCAGGCTGTCCGGCAGAGGCTCGGAGCGCTCCTGCGGGGGTGGCGGCGGCGGCGGCGGCGGTGGCTGCAGGGGTTGAGGCGCGCCCAGAGGACCAGCGGCCCCGCTGCCTTTGAGCGGGCCGCCGCCGCCTCCGTGAGGGAAGAGTTGCTGCCAGTGCTGCAGGTAGGCTGGGTCCACTTTGAGGAAGGCCGAGCCGCCGGGGTCTCCCGGCTTCAGCATGTCCGACGCCTGGAGCTGGGGGCAGAGGGCAGAGAGGAGGGCGCACGTGAGCCAGACCCGGGTCCTGGGCAAGAGGGTCGGGGAGGAGGGCCGCCGCGACCCTGGAACAAGCGCCAGAGACCCTGGCTCCGCCAGCAGCAGTCGGTTTGGCGGCTCCCTCTTTCCTAACTCGGGGCTCAAAGTTTACTCCCAAGCCATGCCACGAGTGTAGCTGCACGCACCCTACACTGCCTCCAGCCTGCGATCTCAGCTTGCACCGTGCAAGGCTGGGACCCGGTGAGAAGGCGCTTTCCCCGCGGAACTCGGCTTCAAGACGCAGCCCCCGCCCTCAGCCAGCGCCCTGGAGCCGACCCGAGCCGAAGTGGCGCAGAGCCCGAGCCGCTTTGGCCTCGGGCGCCGGGAGGCGGGACAGTCTCGCCCCCCGCCCCCAACCTGAGACCTCCAACCTCCCTACCCTTGGGGCCCCAGACTCCTAGCCCCAGGGGAGCCTCACTTTACCTGGAAACTCAGAGCCACTCGGAGCCGCGGTGGGTGTGTGCGCGCTTGCGGGGTCTCGGCTAGCGAGCCGGAGGGTGTGCGTCCCGGGTGAGCTACATGCCCGCAGGCAGTGTGGGTGGAGAGCCTTAGAGATCCCGCCGCCAGGAACCCTCCAGGGATTTGAACGAAGAACTTGTAGGCCCGCTGAGGGCGCCGGAGGGCAAGCGTACCCGAGCCGGACGTAGCCGCCGTGGGCTGCTGAGCTTGGCCGCTGTAGCGTCCGGCTCCTGGGCTCCACTCTGGAAACCTCCTGCCTGGACACGTGGGTTTTACGACAGCACAAAATACAAGTGTGTGCGTGTGTTTGTGTGTGTGTGTGTGTGTGTGTGTGTGTGTGTGAGAGAGAGAGAGAGAGAGAGAGAGAGAGAGAGAGAGAAGGAAAGTGGGGTGGGGGAGGAGGCGGGAGGCAGGCCAGAACGAAGGGGAGGGGAGAGGGAAGAAGGAAGTTCTAACTCGGCTGGACCCACTTACAGCCCGTGCGCCTCTCTCGCACAAATACCTCCTCTGCCCTCCCACCCCCCACTTTTTTTGGTGTGACGTCTCCAGCTCGCCTGTTGTCTCTTTCTGTCCATATGTGTTTTCTAGGTGCCGGAGCAGTGCCTTGATCCTGAAAGCAATGGGAATGCAGAAACCAGAATGCATCTCTGCAGACGCTCGGTGTCCGCTCCGGAACAAGCGCGCGCCTCCGGGCGAGTAGACCCAGACCCGGATCAAGTTTGCACTTTATCCCGGCTGGGTTTTTCCTGGAGTGCTGCTAGGTGCCAGAGTCGACTTGCCCGCCAAGCAGCCTCTAACATAAATCCTCCAGGGAGAAAAGTTGGGGGTAGGTTGCGCTGGAGGGAAACCCTCAGACTGCAGCTGAGGAGCCAACTTGGCGATGTGGAAGGCATAGGATCGAGGGTCTCTAAAGAGCAGATTATCCTGGCGGGACTCCAGCCTAACCGTAGGGCTGGGAGGCGTCTGCAATGGAGTCTGCACACCCTAGCGCTCAGCCAACTCGCTCTCGGGTTGTCTTCCTGGAGGGCTGTCCCCCTCTTCTTGCTGGTAGCTAGAGCCAAGTATCCAGAGCTACGTCTGGTGGTACAACTGTTCCTGGACAAGGGCGAAGCTGTTTGCCTTCGGCTTCCTGGGGGAGCTGCCCAGGTCAAGGACAGGTTTCTCTCCCCAAAACCTGGCTTGGAGTTGCAGGGTAGGAGCACAGCTCCACTCCCACGTGCCCTCTCCCAGAGCTTTGAACTCCAATCACCCTTCGAAGGGCGGTCTAGCATTCAAGAATTAGACTCCCCCAGCGTAGAGGGCACCCATGGGCTGTATGAAATTGACCCAGCTAGGCCCTTTCCCTTAGCCAGAGTTCAGTCCACACCTCAAAGAGAAAATATGGCATTTATCTTAACTCAAACAACCAAATTTATTTAGCACTCGTCACTCTGAACAATTAATAGCCATTCTTTCCTAATTTCTGCTTGTTTCTTTTTCTCTTCCCACCACTCATTTTGTTCGAACCTAGGAAATGAGCTGTTCAGACTTTGTCCGGGTCTCACGCAGGATACCTCGATGCTGATTGGAACAGAGTTGGACCGAAAATGTTTTGACTGGCATTCTTATGACATGGTCATCTGTCATCCCTGGATAGATTGATAGCACCCAAGTCTAAGGCAAACACCACAAGGGAAAAGCCACCATGCTGTGGACCCCCAGGCTAATCAGGCAGTCTTCATAGACTTTGGACAACTCCTTCGGGAGAAGATGATGAAGTTCCAGGCCCACTTTAAATTAATCGGCTTGAAGAGTGGCTTCTGGGCCACGGAAGGAGAAAACTCTTGTTCTCACATCCTCCCAGTTCATTGTTGAAAAACCAGGACGTTTCTCTGTTCCATGGGAAAGGCAGGAAGCTCTGAAGATGGAAGTCCCAACGCAGAGGCAGCGGCCCCTATCCACCTTCTTGTTTATTCCCCAAACTGGCTATTTCCAAGCTCTTGACTGCAGGACTTCAAGTCCCAAAGAATCCTTCCCCTCCTCCTCTCTGGCTAAAAAGTCTTAGGATTTTGAGATGCTAGTTACTACAACTGCTTCGGAGGCCTTATGACCACATTCTAGGAAGTTGTTGTTGGTGGTGGTGTGGTGAGGTGTGGTGTATTTTCTCATCATAGTAAGATTAGCTGACCGGTTACTGAGAACTTTGAAGGTGCCAGCGCCATAGGCGTTTAACGTGCATTTAGTCCGCCTAGCAGCCATGGGAGGCAGGCATTGTCATTACCTCCTATTACAGATGGGGACCAAGGAGGTTCAGAAACGCCAGTTAGGTTGCCTGAAGTCACGCCACTAATGAGTGATGGAGGCAGATTCAAATCCGGGTCAGTGAGGATGCCAAGTGCATTCCGGTCGGTCACCCTCCTCAAATCTCTAGCCACTCCATCCGAAATGATGACAGAGGGAGTGTATCATAGGAAGTGTTTGACTTGCTTGGGGCCTGGGGACAGGCAGAGAAGTTAGCGAAGGTTCCCTGTCACTATGCCTATACATGGAGTATCTGACCTGTCAAATTCCTATCACTATGCTTGTCCGGGCTCTCCCCAGCGCCAGCGGCCCCAGGCACACCAGACCAGCAAGACGACCTAAGCCGAGGTTCCAGTGTCATAGGGACCTTTAATGAAGGAAGCAGGCAGAATTCGGGTTCGGAGGGCTTGGGAACAAACAAAAAGGTCTGGGGTCGCGGGGGAGTGTTTCGGGAGTCTGGACATCTCTGGCATGGGGCTGGCTGAGGCAGAGATCAGCGCAGTCCCCGCACTGGGATCACCCCTGTGAGCAGTGCCTTGAGCGAAACCACTGAGAGCTCCCCAGCGTTACGCTCTTTGCCGAGGTCGTTTCCTCCTCCCGCAGCTGACCCTTGGGCCCGCCTGGTCACCTCTGCACATCTGGCGGCGGTTGGGTAGAAACTGAGTCCGCTGAACGCGAAACATGCACCCCTCAAATTCGCTCCCCTCCTCTTCATTACTTACAAGACGGCGGAAACAAATCACTTCGACCACTTAGGAAGCGATCAAACCTTGATAAAAATCCATGCTCCCAAATCGATGGGTGAATATTTGCTGGGAATTTGTTCCAGAGGAATAAATAAGGAGCGTGAGTATATTAAATGCAAACGGGGGACACGATGGTGTTTTTCTTCACTGATTAATGACCTCTAAAATAAAACAAGTGGGAAGAGGAGTCGGGATCGATAAATTAACTACCCAAATTCATCATTTTCTCGAGCATTTTCCCCCCGAAAATTATCCTTAGAAAGCCTATTGTACACTTAGCTGGGAGGGGAAGAATGGAGCCAAAAGACAGAGCAGGGAAAGAGTGGCAGGAAGGGGCAGAAAAACAAGAAGACCTGTCTGGGAGACCCTTTATCTGATTTCGTTTGACATACAATTAAAAAGTTTGCCTTTTATATAAATTATTTTTCCTGATGGGGGAGGGGAACAAATGGTTGTTGCCTTTGACAGGACTCCAATAAAGGATTCAGCAGCCCTCTTCTCTGCCCTGGGTGCTCCTGTTTCTAGGTTTAAGGTCACGGGTGGCTGAGTTAATAATTCATTAATATAGACATTTATTCAGAAGGGTTTCCTGAGATCCACTCTCCCTGCCTCCTCCTAGAGATTTATTTTCCTGGGAAATGGATGGCAGGGATTGGGGGGGGTAGGACTGGGCTGCAGGTGAAAGGAGGTGGGTAAGAAGAAAAGGGAAAATGAAGATTCTGGTTCAGCTAGGAGGAAATCTTTGCTTAGCCATGGTAGTGGACAGGTCCCTTTAGCCTTCCATCCAAAACTTAGCTGAAAATGTGGCAAAAAACACAGGGATGCTGACCTCCAGTGCTTCTTTCTCCTGCTTCTACAGATGTTCATTCGTTTGTGCAGAAAGCTCCTTTCCACCAAGATTTAGGAGCTGGGAAAAGTCATCTAACTGAAAACCTAGGAATGCAAGCAAAGGAGAGAGAGCTCTAGAAAGAGAACACCTCACCCCTACCCCTATGAAGTTTCCAAAGGGAGACTTGCCCTGACCTGGAAGGAACTTCCTCTGCTAAAGGCATAGGCAACCTATGAGCACTTTATCCCTAAGAAGTGGGACAAAGGGGACAATACAAAACATTCAGCTCCTCAGGTTCACACTCTAGAGGGTTGGAGACTGAAAGTAAACAATAAATGAATAATTGTTAAATAGTAATAAATTCAATGGAAGGCAATTTAAAAAGGAAAGGAGGAAAAGACAGTGTACAAGGTCGGAGGGAGATACTGTTGTGCATATATTAGTCAGAGAAGAGTTCTCCTTGAAGAAATTTGAATAGATACTTAAAGCAAGAGGAAGCCAGTTTTGTGCCCAGAGAGAGGCATCCCTTCCTAACCTATAGCACAGGGCTAAAGCAGTAAAAGTGGCCTCTACTGAAGGACTGTCAAGGCCCTGGCTCTGTAAAAATTCTGCCTCTCCAGCTATTGGCCACATCTGCTTCCCTTCCGATGCTGTGAGTAATCTGATATCCTTTCAATATATCCATTCACCATTCATATCAGTTGGAGTCACCTCTATTGCTAGTGACTTAGATTCTGACACCATGACCCACCTCAAACTGTTTGGGATTCAGTTTCTTCAAAGGTCAAACAAAGGGATAGGAGTAATGATGGCTTTCTATCCTTAGCTTTATATAAAGTGGCTACCAAATTTTGACTTCCCTCTCTACAATTTAAACCCCACTTCCAGGATGCTGTGTATCTAAGATGTGAGATGTGTAAAATATATTGAAAAAACTAAAAATGGGAAAATCCACACCATTTATTTTAATCACTGCAGGCTTCCCATTGATCTCTTTGCATCTTCACTTCTTACACAGTGACAGAAACAGTGCCAGCCACTGCCGGGAAAGAAAGGCCTTGAGGAATGAGATACTTGGTGTGGAAGACACTTACTTTCCAGCTCAGCACATGGAAGTAGCTCTTCCCCCAGATGATGCAGCAGGAGCCTCCCAGTTCCGTTCAACTGACACACCCTCCTCTTCGGGGGCACTGGCAGTTTGTGTCCCCTCAGTTCTCCTGTCACACTGTACTGGAAGGGCAAGCTCCTCACTTAGCCTGGTCAAAGATGGCCTCTGGAGTGGAGAGACCAAGCTCAGCCTATTTCTGAGCACTATCTTTCATCCTTTACCAGGACTGCGGCAGACAGCACCTGTTCACTTCACTTGAAATATGGCAGAACCTTGGTCACCCAACAGCTGTCACTTATACAATGCTTCTCAGCCACCCCAGGCCTGATTTGGATTTGACCTACTGACCTTGAGGTGAAAGGCTCCGCAGTCCATTACCAATCCCTGGGGACAGCTCATTCTCCCAGGAAAGCCTCTCTAAATATATCCTTTCCATTTGCAGGGAAATCGCTATTATAATTCGCAAAGGTCTCCAGAGTATCAACCATATCTGCATCAGTTCAGTCCCATAAAGGTTTAATAAATAGCCATTGGGTGAAAAACAGCTGCTCTTTTTTTTCTAATTCTCTGTTTTTAAGTCTTGACAAGACATGAAAAAGAAAAATAATTACACAAGTAGAACTATCCCCTTCAATTATTCATGTATTCCCTTCACTATCATCTTTCTACCCACCCTTTCCCCAGGAATTTAATCTTCCATTTTCTAGAATGGACAAACCCAATCAAAGTTATTTACAGATAAACAGCAATACATAATATTTAATAAGCACCTATGGTATGAGAAGAGATTATTGATAGGAATCTTGGGGACAATCTCCTTTGAAGCTCTTCTAGCAAATGATACCTGGTTCTAAGATAGTCTTCTTTTGGTCACCAGTGTTGCCTAAATTAGCTGAAGCCTATAGGCCTTAAGTTATAATCAGAAGGAGGCAAGCATGTTACAGTGCATCTGTTTTAAATTAGGAACATGTGCTATGGTTGATTCACATTCTGAAGACTGGTGGTTCCTAGTGCCTGACAATAGTCTCTAGGAGCCAAGGTGGCTTCCAATGACCCTCATCAATAAAAGACCCTTGAGGCTTTCCCTCCCAGAGAAGCCTGAGAAAACAAGACCCTTACTCTCACAGGAGCTCTTAGATATATCTGCAGGAACCCTGAGAGCCTGTCTTCCTGCTCATCATACACTCTCCTGGTTGGAATGATGTCCTCACTCTTCTCTGATCTAGGATGACAATAAGGGTTATTTTTGAGGTCCATTTCTGGTGAGTGTATGTTCTCTGTGTAAGAGCCTCTCAGTAAAGAAAAGAACTTATTCTCAGTTTCCTAGTTGGAACTGGAAAACTCGTCTCTAGACCTAAATAAAGACACTGTGCAGGTTGCTGTGTGGGATGCCAAACGAGTGTAAATTGTGCGGCCCCTGCCTCCGATGATTTCACACTGTGGAAGCACTTCAGAGACCCAGCCATTTCTCTCCAACTGCCAGGCTACAGAGCCCATAAACACCACGAAGCTTCACAAAAGGAAGTCATCACTTTAGGAGATGGTCAAGCAAAGCTTCATAAATGAGATGGGCCACAAGCATTTTCAGTATTTGGGAGGGTAGAGAGGAAGACAAAGGTATTCTAGCACAGGGGAACCGACTGAGCAAAGAACCAAGGACAGGAATCTACACAAATAATCTGGGACTCCAGGTAAATTTTTCTTCCTTTATTATTCCTTTATTCGTGAGAGTAACAGTTAGATGCCTGGCTATTCCCTCTAAGAGCTAGGACTCCATCTCTTGGGGGACTCTGAAATCATATTCTATAAATTTGGAAAAGATGCTTTCCTGGACTTTATAAAATATGCTCAGGTCTAAGCTTGAGAATCAATTCATGATTAAGACAATCGAAAAATAGCTGAAGGGTTTGGATGAAACCATCAGCACAGCAGAAATCCCGCTGGACTGTGATTTGGTAAGCGTGGCAATACCTCTTTGTGACTCTGTGTGGTACGAGCTATGATTCTCTGACCTGCTCTTTTTAAACTGTAAAGAACTATGAAAAAAAATTAGTACATTTGAGAATTTCAAATGATCATCAATCCAGATTCTTCTGAAGTAAAAAAATATAAGAAAATATTCTAGAATAAGCAAATATAATTCCCCAAAATCCTTACTCTCCTTTCAAAAGAAAAAAAAAATGACAGAACAATGACTTAACATTCTGAGACTCAAAGAAAAAAAAATCATCTTTTTTTGCATAAGACAGCCAGATTATTAAAAAGAACTAAGAAAAAGATAATGCATAATCATATAATACATTCTTAGTCTTTATTTTTACAATGCAGTAATTGACAAATGACACTGGAATATTAATTGGAAAACTTAGCATTTTTTAAATTAAGTGATTATCAATTTGACTCTTTAAAATATTGCTATGTTTGACCATATTTTAAGCATTTCCTGCTTGTCTGTCTACATTGGCAAAAATTTTCAGTTGAAGCATATGTTTGCGTGGACAAATATTTCACTTGGCAGTAATCTAATAGTTTAAGTATAGATTTCCAAATCAAAAGTTTCAAACAGAAGCATTTCTCACAATTATTTTCTTAAAACAAATGTTTGTGTCGGAGCCAGCAAGGAATATCAAGTATTTCAGTAAACTTGTCACTACTATTCTGTTGCTTTCAAGATTTTTCTATTGGTCACATTCTCTTATAGATCTTCTTGAATTAGTCCAAAGGAATGCTTTTGTAAAATGAGTGGGAGCATTTTCAAAATGATTTTTCTTAGTAAAAGATTAATTGGAAGTACATGTGCATATAGCAATGTTGTATTTCATTTGTGTAGATACCATGTTATTAGTGACATAATGTTGCACTATTTGGGTTTTCATTTCCAGGTACAGAGTTGTGAAAGTAGATGATTTGGACTCCTCTACTATCTTCTGACAAAAAAGAGAGAACCACATTGGTGTTTTTCTGTGTGTGACTCTGTGTGTGTGTGTGTGTGTGTGTGTGTGTGTGTGTGTGTGTAAATATGGAGAGTCACTGTGGTTTTCTGAGAAGGGTATTAAGAAGGAACAAGGCTGATGTAGTCTCCCTGTATTACTGAGGATTCTTTCAACTGTAGGTGACTTCAGTTAACTTAAACTACTCTCAACTTAAAAAAAAAGTATTTGATAACACATATATGAAAAACCAGGTTATGATTTCAGGTGTAGTTGGATTCAGGGGTTCAAACAATGTAATAAAGTCTCAGTATTTCCCTTCACTTCTTGGTTCTGCTTCCTCTGTTCTGAATTTCTCAAGTAGGACCTTCTATGTGATTATCCCTACCTTATTCTTCTAGATTGCAACCCCAGGGAAAGAAAAGATAAAGATGTTTCCCAAAAGTTCCAGAATTGACAAAAAAGATCAAATATATATATATATGCTTCCCAAAAGTTCCAAAATTGATAAAAAAGATCAAATATATATATGCTTCCCAAAAGTTCCAAAATTGATAAAAAGATCAAATATATATATATATATATATATATATATATATATATATATATATATTGAGAGAGAGAGAGAGAGAGAGAGAGAGAGAGAGAGAGAGTTAACAGACTAACAAGAGTCCAAGAGTCACTCACCTATATTCCTGGACTAATCATTATAATGAAGGTAATAGAGGATAATAGAGGATATTGACTGGGAAGACATGGGCCTTAGTTCTAACCAGGCCACATAGATTTAGATTAGGACAGGAATCATTTTCTAAAGGAAAAACAGGGTGCTATTACAAGAATAGGGGAATTGACTGTTGACCACATAAATAGCAAATGTTCTCTTCCCTAGGAAGGTTGTGCATACTGATAACTACAGGCCTTTTTTTTTTTTGTAGGGTTTATTGCCATTTATAAAACTCAACCTGGTCACAGAGAATCTCAATTGACTTCTTGGATAATGGGCTGAAATTCTTGGCCTTACCCTCTGAATCCACCATAAGTGTTTCCTAGAGCAGAACCTTAACTAGTAATTTTGGCTCCTAGGGCAGATTATCCTGTGGCACATGTCAAGAGTTAACTGACCCAGCTCCCATTTGGAGCCCATTCTTCCATATTTAGTTTCTGGGATTGACTTAGAAATGGTCAATGAGATATAAGAAGTCTTCAGGTGAAATTTCTAAGAAAGCTCAGAGAAAGACAGCTTCAGCTGCATGCCCTTTAGACCTCTGGCTTTTGTTATTTGCTCCTCCCCTCTTTTCCCATCTGGAACACAAACATGATTGGAGGTGCAGACATCATCTTGAAAAGCCATGAAAGAAGGGTACAGGCTAAAGATGGAAAAACGACAATGTATAAGTTCTAGTCCTTTGCAGAATATCACTGAGCTACACAACTAGCCTTGATCTGCCCTCCTAAGTCTTCTTGAGCAAGACAAAAAGAAAAAAAAAACTTTTCTTTTTTTTTGTAGCCAAATGTAATCTTAACCATTACACAAAACTCCAAATCATTTATGTAATTCATGATGTGGTTTGCAGAAAGATATATTAATTTGGCACACCACTTGGTGGCTCCCTATTTTAATTATTCTTGCTAACAGGTGTTAAACTCATGATTTCTTTTGGGAGGCATATGCTATGCACACAGGCAGTATAGACACACAATAGTCAATGGGTACAAGTCTAAAATTCTGGGTATCTGGGTTTAAATCTGACTCCAACATTTAAATTAATATATGAGTGACTTTAGAAAAGTTGTTAATATTTCTGTGCTTCAAGGTTCAACTATAAATCCCCAATGTTGTTATGAACATGTTATTGATAGAATGGGAAAGGTATTTAGAATATTAAATGCTGTATATATGTCCCTAATTTGGGTATCTTGGAGATAATCCAGTTAACAAATATGGTACTGTAAGGAACATGTGGCATGTTTACACAGATGGTTAATTGCTCCAGTACCTTGTCTTGTGTTCTTCTATCTTCATAGTGTGGGAACAACTGGCTCCAAGGATAGCTGGCATTTCCAAAGTTATGCCACCAGTGTCCTTATTTACCTGTGGCGAAAAAACAAGGTCGATTATATTTTCACCTCTAAATGGTTATACAGCACAATTCTATGCATATATAGAGACTAGAATTGTGAGGAAAATTCATGTACCATTTTTAAGTTCTCATTGTCCATATACCCTCATCCTCTGCCTTGCAACTTGACTCCAGTCTCTATTTACAAATGAAATAATCTTGTATGGAAAATCCTAAGAAACCAACAAAACATCTATTAGAACTAATAAAAAAATAATAGAGTTAACTAAGTTCAGAAAGTTTGCAGGACACAAAATTGGCACACAAAAACAATTGGTTATTCTGAGTTTCCATTTTAAGGTTTCTTCTCCTATCTCATATCTCTCACTGGCCCCTACCTTTCAATATTCCACCCCACCCAAGTCCTGCTTCCTCCAGGTAGTCCCTATTGCCCACATCTTTACAGTAACTCTATAGCTCATACTACCTGGATCACATTTGTAGCACTAACATTCTAACCTGCCATATACTGTACTAAATTCTAAAATATGTGCTACACCTGTCTCTCAAATAAAAATCATGAAGTTTTGGAGAACAGGGAGAAGACTCGCCTTTATTTTCATATATTATTCAGAATCCAAAATTCCATTAGGCGCATAAAGGCTCTACGCAGATATTTGTCAAATCATTGTTAAATGAAGGAGCAAGTATATTAGTGAATGAATGAATGAATGAGGGTATACATAAATAAATGTATAAATGAATGAATGAATTAGCTGTAAACCCTTACCACATGAAGGCTTATCAGAGACAATGGCCAATGAGCCAGCTGGTGGCTTATGATCCTCAGAAGCCGTGGCAGAGGTAGGAGATAGGGGTTGGTAACACAGATGATTTGAGTCCACCTCATTCCTGTTTCTGGAGTCCTTTCTGGTGCCCTGCCTAGTATTCAGAGCTTACTCTTTTTTATGATGCCAATCATAAAGAGCTACCAACTGAATCATGTCCCTGATTAGTACCTACTTGTACTCCTAAATCCATGCTGAAGTGGGAGGTCTTTGCCCCTGAGCCCCTACATGGCTCTCACACAGCCCTCTGACTACTCTTTCATAAACAGTTCTTCCAATGAGAGAAGGAAAATTAAGAGATTCCTCCTTTCAATGGAATACCTGATAAAATTACCACATTACCATTATCTCTTACAAGCCTTCCCTATGGTCTAATAATTCCCATTAAGATCTCGTAAGCACAAGCCAGAGTGTTCTCTTTAATAGAAAATGCCAGCACACATCTGTGGATTGGCAGAACGCACTCATATCTCACATAGGAGCATTGCTGAGACATTCTAAATAAGCCCCATTGAGGGTAATCATGGGGCCATGAAATCTAAGTTTAAAACATTTTGATCTAATTCACACAGGAAAGAACCAGGAACTTGGCTGGTCCTAGCAAAGCCCCAAATATTCTGAGAAATCCATCAAATTAATTTTGAACTACAGGGCTTTCATAAATCCTACATTGAATACAGAATTTAGTAAGTAACATAACATCAGCCCTTGGCAAAATAGAGGAAACCTCATTTATTAAACATACCCAGTTTCTAGATTTCTGAGTTCAAAAGTGAGCACATATGGGGCTGGGGCTGTAGCTCAGTAGTAGAGCACTTACCTCACTGGGTTCGATCCTCAGCATCACATAAAAATAAATAGAGATATTTTTTTTAAAGTGAGCATAAATGGAAGAGCAACTTTCATAGCTGGATGTTATGGTGTTGGGGTGGGGTGAGGAATGTGGTAGGTCAGGGGAGACAGAGGTCTAATGAGGAAAGAAAAAACATGTGACAAAGAATAGAGAAGTCTTCTCACTTCTCAGAGGGAACAAGGAATGACAGGAGCAAGGAAACTTCCCTGTGCCTGTCATCTCCATGGCTGCCCTCAGTCATCACTAGAGGCATGTATCATGTGAAACCAGTACACTGGCCACTACTAATTTGACCAGGAATGTGAGCCTGACCCAGTAAAGCTACCTGTACTTACCTAGGTGACCTTGTCCAAGATCTTTGCTTGGAGGTAAACTCTGTGCTGGATCAGGATGAGCTGACAAATCACATCTTTTCCCTTGGATAGTATGATTTTGAGATAGAGCCTTTGGGTCTATAAGAGCAGGTTCTTAGGAGAGATCAAGAAGCTGAGTCACCTCCTGGTGGCACATCAGAGAAAAGGAATCAAAAGATGCCAGCTGTCTGGGAAACATGGCCATGATGGTCATTCTCTAGAGTTGTGTTGTTTCTTAAAAGACATCGCAGCCTCGGTGGGGCTTGGCTGTTAACTGAGACATCCTACTTTTCACCCAAAGTACCAACAAATATACTACAGTACATAATTATTCCCCACCTAGGGTCTTTAGGGTGTACAGAGGCATGTACTGATGTAGGACAGAAGAGGCTGGACACCTGAGGAATTTTCAGAAAGCAGGTTTATTGGCTACAGGGTCCAGAGGGGCTATTGCTCAAAAAATTTCTCTGGACTATGAGTCTGAAAATTCTTTGAACTTTATACCCAGTGGGAGGAAGGGTTTGCAGGTTTATATGACAAGTGATTTTCCATTTTTATATTAATCAAGAGATTTTACAAGTTTTACCACAAAAGCAGAAGTAACATCATCAAGTCTGCAGCCAAACTTAGGTTTTGCAAGACAGAGCAACTTAAAAATAAGGAAGTCATATCCCACACTGAGTTTTTTTTTTCCAAAAATTTTTGCTGATATTCTGGAAATAAGAGCAATTATGGTGAGGGTCTCTGGAAAAGCTTAATTAAGATTTTTTGGTGGAAGAGGGGGTGCCACTACAGTACAAGCTTGACAGAAAGTCTTTAATGACTTATTCAACATTTTCTCGCTTTTATTTCAGCCTCAGATGAAAATAAAATGAAATTCATTATCCAGTTCTGTTTCACTCTTGATCTGAGTTGAAATATTATGTTTTATACAATGTTCAGGGTATACCACTGTCTTCAAAATTAAATTAACGTTGGGCAAAAATGAGAGAGACTTGAGAAAGGAGAATCACTGCTTCTTTAGCCTAGAAATCTAGTAAAGTTAGAGGGAGTTTTCTATGAACAATTTTCCCAAGGAACTAGGTACTCAAGGTGCACCTGCTCAAAATTATGACAGACCAGTATTTGTGACTCCAAAGTTGTGATTGTTGAAAACTTAGGTTGAGGCATGCTGGTTTTAATGATCCATATTTTGTCCTAGACATGGGTCATGAATTCCCCACAATTTCTCTTTGTGGAGAACATTGTACTTTTATGGAGCATGAGCTTCAATAGACTATTTTTTTTTACTATAAACACTGGTATTTATAAGACAGCAGGGCAGTGTGCCTATTCTATGTGGAATCCAGGCAGTAATCTCATCTGACCTCTCCTTTGCACATTTACGAGGTGTTTCTACATCTGAATATGTACCTAGCACCTAGAAGCTTTAAATCACGTTTAACTTGAAGTTCACACTCTTTGTTGTGTAGTCCTCATAGAAGCAACAGGTATTAGATAGAGGAAGGAACCTCATGCTAACATATTATCAGAGGTGCTCACAGAGACCACCAAGCAGTAGCAGGAACAAATGTGTAGTTCTGCATGGCAGCTTAGAGAAAACAAGGAAACATTCTAAAGGAAATTAGTACATCCAATTAGCAAAGAAAGTGAGGCTTGTCTCTTTCTCATGTATAGTGTTCTCTCATTCAACAAACATGCGATTGAGTTCCATCTCTGTGCCAGACACACTGTAAGATATACAGGAGAGACCAAGATGAATCAGAGTAGTACTTGCTCTCAAGGCACACACAACCCAGGGGTTGTTGGCAGTACATAGCACAAAAGAACCAGGTTGATTTCTTCAGCAAGTCAAGAACTAAGTGATGAGCAAAGTATTTGCCTCAAGGTTTTCCCATGGTTTTATTGAGGTATAATTGATGAATAAAAATTGTATACATTTAAGATGTACAAACATGATGATTAGCTATATACATATATATGTTAAAATAATCACCACAATATCAAGCTAATTAATATTTCTGTCATCTCACATTGTGTGTGTGTATGTGTGTGTGTGATGAACAAAGATGTGGCTTTTTAAAATGATAAGACTGTAATATCTTTAAAAATAGAAAATAAAAAAGTGGGGCTGAGATTGTGGCTCAGTGATAGAGCACTTGCTTTGCATGCGTGAGGCACTGGGTTTGATCCTCAGCAACACATGTCAATAAATATATAAAATAAAGATATTGTGTCCATCTATAACTAAAAAAAAATTTAAAAAGTGAAGAAAAAGGAGTTATACAAGACTCCATTATTCAGGATCTGACATAAACAAGGTCAGAGCAAAACATAAAAAAAGATTACTCTTTCAAATTCCTTATCTTGAAAAATAAAATTGTTCCAGTTCCAAAAATTATCCTATTTGTTCGAAGGATGATTTTTTAAAAATGAGGTGGCTATGGAAAATAATTTCTTCATTTTTTTAAGTAGGGAGGGTTTTTGAAAAACCCTCTCTATAGTGGTGACCACAAGAGTGTTTCAAAAATGTTATCAGTCCCAAATTTCCATCAGAACCTCCTACCACTTAATGCATATTCATCATAAAGGAAATGGACTTGTCTCCAATCTCATGAAAGGATCTAGGCAAACATGGCTTCAAGTAAAGTCTCTGGCCCTGCCCACATCCCACCTTGTACTGCCAGATGGGCACCCAAGGCTCTCCTCATGTGGGTATTCTGGCATGTCTGAATCTTGATCATGCATTGACAAACACACAGAAGAGGTGATTTTGTGTGGAGTAGAGGGGAGCTGCACAGGATCAAAAAGTGTCTCCCTAAAATTCATATCCACCTGGAACTCTGGAATGTGATGTTATTTGGAAATAGGCTCTTGACAGATGGATTTAAGACAAGGTCATGTTGAATTAGCAGGCTCAGGTCCTTAATCCAATGACTGGTGTCCTGATAAGAAGACCCTGTGGAGAGTCTCTCTCCTCTCTCTCCTCTCTCTCTCTCTCTCTCTCTCTCTCTCTCTCTCTCTCTCTCTCTCTCTCTCTCACACACACACACACACACACACACACACACACAAAACCACCAGAAGCTGCAAGAGACAAGGAAGAACTAAGAATTCCTCCCTAGCGTCTTAAAAAGGAGCATGGTGCTGGTCCTGCTGACCCCTTGACTTCAGATTTCTAGCCCACTAAATTATAAGAGAATAAATTTCTGTTGTTTTAAGTCACCTAGTTTGTGGTGATTTGTTACACGGAAGACACGAATACAGGGGCATGAAAAGAATCATGGTTATAAACAAATTTCGGTATATATTAGTTAAAAGAATGAATGGCTCTTCATCATTGGAATGACTATGTGCCAGGGCCCAGTTCTGGGTGCCAAGGTGGCATGCACTGGGGCAGAAGTGCGCAGCCTGGAAGACTGAATTGCTGTCATTTGCCACAGTTCTAGAAGGCCCAGCATTTGCAACTTTACTTCTGTTTTACTCAGGGATACGACCTGGAGTTGCTATTCTGCTGTCCCAGAATAGACCCAGAACTCAAGAAGAATTAGCCCCTGAGAATCGGCACTGGTGGTGGTAAACTCAGAGCCTAGAAAAAGGAATTGTCCTATGCGCCCCCCCCACCCCGACTGCCTGTTGTGAGGCTAGGACGAGAATTCTGAATCTCATAAACGAGATCAAAGTCTTTAACACACACACACACACACACACACACACACACACACGTGTAGCATGCAGACTTTTTAAAAAATCATTTCACATCTCATTATTTATTAGCAACATTAGTGAATAAGTAAAGTTTATTGTTTTGCTTTTTTTCTTTTCTTTTCTTTTTATTGGTTGTTCAAAACATTACAAAGCTCTTGACATATCATATTTCATACATTAGATTCAAGTGGGTTATGAACTCCCATTTTTACCCCAAATACAGATTGCAGAATCACATCTGTTACACATCCACATTTTTACATAATGCCACATTAGTAACTGTTGTATTCTGCTACCTTTCCAAACCTCTACTATCCCCCCTCCCCTCCCCTCCCATCTTCTCTCTCTACCCCATCTACTGTAATTCATTTCTCTCCTAGTTTTTTTTCCCATTCCCCTCACAACCTCTTATATGTAATTTTGTATAACAATGAGGGTCTCCTTCCATTTCCATGCAATTTCCCTTTTCTCTCCCTTTCCCTCCCACCTCATGTCTCTGTTTAATGTTAATCTTTTCCTCCTGCTCTTCCTCCCTGCTCTGTTCTTAGTTGCTCTCATTATATCAAAGAAGACATTTGGCATTTGTTTTTCAGGGATTGGCTAGCTTCACTTAGCATAATCTGCTCTAGTGCCATCCATTTCCCTGCAAATTCCATGATTTTGTTGTTTTTTAGTGCTGCGTAGAACTCCATTATGTATAAATGCCACATTTTTTTTATCCATTCATCTACTGAGGGGCATCTGGGTTGGTTCCACAGTCTAACTATTGTGAATTGTGCTGCTATGAACATTGATGTGGCAGTATCCCTGTAGCATGCTCTTTTAAGGTCTTCAGGGAATAGTCTGAGAAGGTCAATAGCTGGGTCAAATGGTGGTTCCATTCCCAGCTTTCCCAGGAATCTCCATACTGCTTTCCAAATTGGCCGAACCAATTTGCAGTCCCACCAGCAATGTACAAGTGTACCCTTTTCCCCGCATCCTCGCCAGCACTTGTTGTTTGACTTCATAATGGCTGCCAATCTTACTGGAGTGAGATGGTATCTTAGGGTGGTTTTGATTTGCATTTCTCTGACTGCTAGAGATGGTGAGCATTTTTTCATGTACTTGTTGATTGATTGTATGTCCTCCTCTGAGAAGTGTCTGTTCAGGTCCTTGGCCCATTTGTTGATTGGGTTATTTGTTATCTTATTGTCTAATTTTTTGAGTTCTTTGTATACTCTGGATATTAGGGCTCTATCTGAAGTGTGAGGAGTAAAGATTGGTTCCCAGGATGTAGGCTCCCTATTTACCTCTCTTATTGTTTCTTTTGCTGAGAAAAAAACTTTTTAGTTTGAGTAAGTCCCATTTGTTGATTCTAGTTATTAACTCTTGTGCTATGGGTGTCCTATTAAGGAATTTGGAGCCCGACCCAACAGTATGTAGATCGTAGCCAACTTTTTCTTCTATCAGATGCAGAGTCTCTGATTTGATATCAAGCTCCTTGATCCATTTTGAGTTAACTTTTGTGCATGGCGAGAGAAAGGGATTCAGTTTCATTTTGTTGCATATGGATTTCCAGTTTTCCCAGCACCATTTGTTGAAGATGCTATCCTTCCTCCATTGCACGCTTTTAGCCCCTTTATCAAATATAAGATAGTTGTAGTTTTGTGGATTGGTTTCTGTGTCCCCTGTTCTGTACCATTGGTCCACCCGCCTGTTTTGGTACCAGTACCATGCTGTTTTTGTTACTATTGCTCTGTAGTATAGTTTGAAGTCTGGTATCGCTATACCGCCTGATTCACACTTCCTGCTTAGCATTGTTTTTGCTATTCTGGGTCTTTTATTTTTTCATATGAACTTCATGATTGCTTTCTCTATTTCTATAAGAAATGCCATTGGGATTTTGATTGGCATTGCATTAAACCTATAGAGAACTTTTGGTAATATCGCCATTTTGATGATGTTAGTTCTGCCTATCCATGAACAGGGTATATTTTTCCATCTTCTAATATCTTCTTCTATTTCTCTCTTTAGGGTTCTGTACTTTTCATTGTATAAATCTTTCACCTCTTTTGTTAGGTTGGTTCCCAAGTATTTTTTTGAGGATATTGTGAATGGGGTGTTTTTCTTCATTTCCGTTTCAGAAGTTTTGTCGATGATATACAGGAATGCCTTTGATTTATGCATGTTGATTTTATATCCTGCCACTTTGCTGAATTCATTTATTAGCTCTAGTAGTTTCTTTGTAGACCCTTTTGGGTCTTCTAGGTATAGAATCATATCATCCGCAAATAGTGATAATTTAAGTTCTTCTTTTCCTATTTTTATGCCTTTAATTTCTTTCATCTGTCTAATTGCTCTGGCTAGTACTTTGAGAACTAAATTGAATAGAAGTGGTGATAGAGGGCATCCCTGTCTTGTTCCAGATTTTAGAGGGAATGTCTTCAGTTTTTCTCCGTTTAGGATGATGCTAGCCTGAGGCTTAGCATAGATAGCTTTTACAATGTTGAGGTAAGTTCCTGTTATCCCTAGTTTTTCTAATGTTTTGAACATAAAGGGATGCTGTACTGTGTCAAATGCTTTTTCTGCATCTATCGAGATGATCATATGGTTTTTATCTTTAAGTCTATTGATGTGGTGAATAACATTTATTGATTTCCGTATATTGAACCATCCTTGCATCCCAGGGATGAATCCTACTTGATCATGGTGCACAATTTTTTTGATGTGCCTTTGTATCTGATTCGCCAGAATTTTATTGAGGATTTTTGCATCTAGGTTCATCAGAGATATTGGTCTGTAGTTTTCTTTCTTTGAATAGTCTTTGTCTGGTTTCGGAATCAGGGTGATGTTGGCCTCACAGAATGAATTTGGCAGAGCTCCCTCTTTTTCTATTTCCTTAAATAACTTGAAAAGTATTGGTATTAATTCTTCTTTAAAGGTTTTGTAAAACTCCGCTGTATACCCATCCGGTCCTGGGCTGTTCTTGGTTGGTAGTCTTTTGATTGCTTCTTCTATTTCATCCATTGATATTGGTCTTTTCAAATTGTGTGTATCCTCCTGACTCAGTCTGGGCAAATCATATGACTTAAGAAATTTATCGATGTCTTCACTATCTTCTATTTTATTGGAATATAGGTTTTCAAAATAATTTCTAATTGTCTTCTGTATTTCTGAAGTATCTGTTGTGTTGTTGCCTTTTACATCCCGTATGTTAGTAATTTGAGTTCTCTCTCTTCTTCTCTTCATTAGCATGGCTAAGGCTTCATTAGCATGGCTAAAGGTCTGTCGATCTTATTTATTTTTTCGAAGAACCAACTTTTAGTTTTGTCAATTTTTTCAATAGTTTCTTTTGTTTCAATTTCTTTGATTTCCGCTCTGATTTTAATTATTTCTTGCCTTCTGCTACATTAGCTGTTGTTTTACTCTTCCTTTTCTAGGGCTTTGAGATGAAGTTTGAGCTCATTTATTTGTTGGTATTTTCTTTTCTTGAGGAATGACCTCCAGGCAATGAAGTTCCCTCTTAAAACTGCTTTCATTGTGTCCCATAGATTCTGATATGTTGTGTCTGTATTTTCATTTATCTCTAAGAATTTTTGATTTCCTCCTTTATGTCTTCTGTAACCCATTAATCATTCAGTAACATATTGTTCATTTTCCATGTGATGTAGGATTTTTCCTTCCTTCTTCTATCATTGATTTCCAGTTTCATTCCATTATGATCAGATAAAATGCATGGTATTATCTCCACCCCTTTATATTTACTGAGGGTTTCCCTATGGCATAATATATGGTCTATTTTTGAGAAGGATCCATGTGCTGCTGAGAAAAAAGTATATCCACTTGATGATGGTTGATATATTCTATATATGTCAATTAAGTCTAGGTTATTGATTGTGATATTGAGTTCTATAGTTTCTTTATTCAACTTTTGTTTGGAGGATCTGTCCAATGGTGAGAGAGGTGTGTTGAAGTCACCCATAATTATTGTGTTGTGGTCTATTTGATTCTTGAACTTGAGGAGAATTTGTTTTATGAATGTCGCAGCACCATTATTTGGTGCATAAATATTGATAATTGTTATGTCTTGTTGGTGAATGGTTCCTTTTAACAGTATATAATGACCTTCTTTATCCCTTTTGATTAACATAGTCTTGAAGTCGATTTCATTCGATATGAGGATGGCCACCCCTGCTTGCTTACGAGGACCGTGTGCGTGGTATATTTTTTCCCAACCTTTCACCTTCAGCCTGTGTATGTTTTTTCCAATCAGATGTGTCTCCTGGAGGCAGCATATTGTTGGATTTGTTTTTTTAATCCATGATACCAACCTATGTCGCTTTATTGGAGAGTTTAAGCCATTAACGTTTAGAGTTACTATTGATATATGGTTTGTACTTCCAGCCATGTTTGATTATTTATCCTTTTTTAAAAAAATTTAGTTTGTTTCTCCATGATTATCTTTCTCCTTGCCCTCTGTCTTTACCAAGGCACTTCCCACTGATGGTTTTGGTTATTGTTTTTCATTTCTTCCTCGTGTAGTGTTTTGCTCAAAACGCTTTGCAATGCTGGTTTTCTGGCTGCAAATTCTTTTAACTTTTGTTTATCATGAAAGATTTTTATTTCATTGTCATTCCTGAAGCTTAATTTTGCTGGATACAGAATTCTTGGTTGGCATCCATTGTCTTTTGGTGTTTGAAATACATTGTTCCATGACCTTCTTGCTTTCAGCGTCTGTGATGAAAAATCCATTGTTAACCTTATTGGTTTACCCCTGAATGTAATCTGCCTCCTTTCTCTTGTAGCTTTTAATATTTCCTCTTTGTTCTGTATATTGGATATCCTCATAACAATGTGTCTTGGCATTGGTCTACTGTGATTTTGTATGCTCAGTGTCCTGTATGCATCTATAATTTGTATATTTGTTTCCTTTTTTATTTCTGGAAAGTTTTCTATAATTATTTCATTCAGCAGGTTGCTCATTCCCTTGGTTTGAGCCTCTATACCTTCCTCTATCCAGATGACTCTTAGGTTTGGATTTTTTATGTTATCCCATATCTCTTGGATGTTTTTCTCATGATTTTTTACCAGCCTTTCTCAGTTGGCTAGACTCTTTTCGAGATGATATATTTTGTCTTCATTATCTGATGTTCTGGCTTCTACTGGCTCCACTCTGTTAGTGATACTCTCATTTGAGTTTTTAATTTGGTTTATAGTTTCCTTCATTTCTAGAATTATTGTTTGATTTTTTTATAATCTCTATCTCCTGATAAAGATGCTTAATTTCTTCTTTTATCTCTTTATGTAATTCATTTTCAATGTGTTCTTTCACTGTTTGAATTTACTGTCTCATATCCTCTTGAAGGTTCCATTCCATCTGTCTAAGGTATTCCTTGAGTTCTTTATATGACCATTTTTCTGATGCCTCTAGGTCCTCCTGAATATTTAGGCTGTCCTGCATTGTTTGTACTCCTTTTCTTCCTTGCTTTTTCATGCTGCTCATGTTACTTCTTGTTCTGTTTGACTGCTGAGTTACTGTTTACTCCTATAAATTTATTTGATGTTTGGGAGGAAAGGTATTAGAAGGGAAGGGAAGAAGTCACTAAAGAGAATGAGAGTAAGCAGGTAGAATTCAAGGAAGGGGGAATAAGGAACTTGAAAAGAAATGAAAAGACAAAAGAAAAAATAGAAAATAAAAAAAGAAAAAAAATTAAAAATAATTTAAAAAATTAAAATTAAAAAAATAATTAAAAAATAATTTTAAAAAATTTTAAAAAGAGGGGGGATAGTAGGGGATAGTAGGAGATAGGAAAGGTAGCAGAATACAACAATTGCTAATAGGGCATTATGTAAAATTGTGGATGTGTAACCGACGTGATTCTGCAATCTGCATTTGGGGTAAAATGGGGGTTCATAACCCACTTCAATCTAATGTATGAAATATGATATGTCAAGAGCTTTGTAATATTTTGAACAACCAATTAAAAAAAATTTAAAAAGAACAAAAAAAATGAAAATAAAAAAACCCAAGTAAGAAAAATTAATAAATGCAGTCTTAGAGTTTGATTAACTTCTCTTCCAGTAGGTGGAGCTGTGCCCACCAGGCCAAGCTTCTCTCAATACGCGGGAACCAATCACTGTGCAGCAACTCCCCCTCCCAGACCAGGCGGGTCTCCAATCCTGAGTGCCTAGGGCCTTCTCTTGTGTCTAGTCACTTCCCCACTTTTCCTCAAGCCAGCACCCGCTCACCGGTGACGCTCACCACAATACTGGCTACATGCCAGGTCTGCTGCTCCCGGGAGCCCTGTTTTCATGAATAACTGGGCACACTCTCCCTGTTTGCCATTCCCTCAGACCCTAAGTTTGTAGAGCTTGGGGCTGAGAACCCTCAGCAAATTTTGCTTGCCCTCCGGTAGCCACGCCCCCGGTAGCTGCTGCAAGAGACCTCAGTTGTCAGCACTGGTGGGAGCGGTAGCCGGGAGTTCCGCGCCATGGGTCCCGTGCCACTCCTGATTCCTTTGGTCTGGCTATCACGCTCACAGGAGAACTGGGAGGGGCCTTAAGGTTTCCCTGCTGTGTGGAGAGGGAAGGCTAGGGGATTACACACCTGTCACCGCCGGTTTCAATGAAGTTATCTCCTCCACCGCATTCTGGTGACGTCAGTTCTCTGCCATGGTGGTATCCCATGCAAATGGCGACAGTTCGTTCCCTTTGCTGGGTGACCAATGCAACAGGTGGGTCCTGACTGGCTCTCCCAAGCCCCGTTTCAAGCCTGTGGCCACTGCCTATGAAGGCTCGGTTGGCATTAACCTCCGTAGGTTCAGAAGGGCCGACCAGTTGTTTCAGCGGGATCGTTAATGCTGAGTCATAGTGGTTTGTCTGCGAGAAGTAGGCGAATGGGAGCTTGAATTCAGCCGATCTGGGTTCAGTGGGTGTTCTGAGAGGCCCAGACTGTTCGCCCCAGATCCACGTCAGCTCAGCATTGCCTGGTGATCCTGAGCAAACAGCATTTAGATGGTTTATGACTCCCTATGCCCGCGCAGCTGAAGAGGTCAGAGACTTGATCTCTCCGCGCTTCCCACCATGTTGGATCTCCAGCATGAAGACTTGATTTTGAATTCCCACTCTACTGAGGAAACTGCTGTGTGACTCTGGGCAAGTGCTTATTCTCTTTGATCTTGTTTTCTTTTGTTTGAAAAATAGGAATAAGTAAACACTGAACTCAAGCTGGGGCTGTAGCTCAGTGGTAGAGTGCTTGCCTAGCACTTGTGAGGTCCTGGGTTTGATCCTCAGCACCACATAAAAATAAATAAATAAACCAAAGATATTGTGTCCAAAAACAAAACAAAAACCTGAACTCTCACCATCCAAACAGTTGCCATAATACTTGCAAAGACTTTTGCCCAAAATTCATTCTCCAAGATACAGAACTGCTCAAAGTAAAATGATCACATATCCCACTTTACCCCCAATAGTTCCAGTTTTGATATAATTACTAACAACTCCACTTCCTCACCAAAACTTCCTCACCTTGACCACAAAGTACATGACCGCCCCCAAGTTTTGAGGAATTCACATAGGCACAACAAAGTTTATGGTGCACACCTGAGGCAAAATCTATAGAGAGCACAGTTTGAATCTTAGCCATTCTCCCCAGAGGACTGCACTGTGTTACTTACTTTTGTCATGTGTCTTTCACAAATTTGACTGTTGTTTATTTTCATTACAGTTCATTTCTGTGTAGGAAAATGTGGTTGGTATGTAATACTATATTCTATTGTGTCTGAAACAGAAAATGTCCACGGATATATTTAATAATTAGGTGATTGATATTCTTATTGCTTTATATGATGAAGAAATCCCCAGGAGATTGTTACATAGATGTCTAAGCTGTTCAGTGGTATTTGGAACAAATTGATTGCAATTTTTGAATAAGCCTGGAATTCATTATTTTTTTATATTTAAAAATAATGGAATATAGTCTTTCTCATTTTGAAAATCCACTATGTGTTATATTTTCAGAAACAAATTGATGATGAGGGATGCTTGCCTCATGAGATTGTGAAGATAGACTAGAACAAGCTTACAAAGAGCATGTGGCCCTCCTCCTAAGTTGAAATGAAACATTTTTTATGTAGAGAGTAGAAATTTCAGCCCCCAAGCTCAGTGTGCAAGAACAATCACTTTCTTTATATTTTAAGTGCCCATTTAGCCTGGGTGACAGAAATTTAATCTCACCTCAGAGGGAGCCTTCAGCCTTCCCTAGAATTGTGATGGGAAATTCTGGGGTGTGCCTGTTTTATGGGGCACTGGGTGTGGGAGTCTGCTGGGTCCTTGGTCACCACTGCACATGAGTCACCCACTTGTCCCTGACAGTTTCTTCAGGTTTCTGCTAGCTCTGCTGCTGCTGGACCTATTCTGGGGTGCAGGAGATCTACTGCACAACCTCCCTGCTCTTCCCTGCCCACACTAGCTAGTTTTCTAGTGCTGCTGTGACAAATTGCTAGAAATTTAGAAACTTGAAAGCCACAAATATATTATCTTGCAGTTCTAGAGGTCAGAAGACTCAAATGAGTCTTATGGGCTAAAAGCAAAGTAGTCAGCAGGACTTGTTCCTTCTGGAAATTCTAGAAGAGACTCTGCTTATTTGCTTTGCCGACTTCTAGTGGCCACCTGCATTTCTTGATTCATGGCCCTATCCTCTATCTTCACAATTTTTTCCTATTTGCAGTGCTGGGGATTGGACCCAGAGCCTTGCCTATGCTAGGCAAGTGCTCTACTACTGAACACATCTCTGGCCCTCCTGCCTAGATCTTCACAGACAGCAGGAAGCACCATTACATCTCCTTCACTGATTCTGTTGAACTGCCTCCCTTGGAGCCCTTGGGATTATACTGAGTCCCTTAGGTGGACATAGTGTAATCCAAGGTACTCACTGTATCCACCTAAGGACTCAGTGTAATCCCAAGGGACTCACTCGCCTCAAGATCCTTCACTTATTCATACCTACAGTCTTTTTTTTTTTGATATGTAAAGTAACTTATTCACAGGTACCAAGAATTGGAACATGGACATTTGGGTGGGCTTTAAGTCCATCTTGCACATCTTGCTGTTGCCTCCCTGGGGCCTCCCTGCCACCACACTCCACTGGCAATCAGGACCCAGCCCACCCCCAATCTGGGACCTGAATTCCAAACATTGGAAACAACCCAAATATTCATCAGTAAATAAAGAAATTGTGATGTATGCATAAAATGAAATTTAATCATCCATAATAAGGTAATGGACTACTGATATATGCCATAATGTGAATGAATCTTGAAACACTATGCTAAATGAAAGAATCCAGACAAAACAGGTCACATATTCTATGATTCCATTTATATGAATGATCTAGAACAGGAAAACAGAATGCAGATTGGTAGTTGCCAGGAGCTGGGAAAGGGAGACTGACTGCTTAAGGGTTCAGAGTTTTCCTTTGGAGTGATGAGCATGTTTTGGAATTAGCTAGAGTTGGCAATTAGATAATATTGTGAAAGTTCCAAATGCCACTGGATTGTACACTTGAAAGGGGTTAATTTCATATGATGTAAATTTCACATCAATTTTTAACAAGAGAAATATGTAACTATGAGTAAAAGGACATGAGACTGAGTCTTGATTTTAGTACTAATTCACTATGGACAAGCAACTTAAATTACCTCTGAGCCTCAGTTTGTTCATTTATAAAGTATTTGTATTTGTACCACCTACTTCATAGGATTATTATATGAATAAAATGAGATATTATATGACATATGGGGTATCCAGAAAATTGAGAGCTTCCTTTCATACTTTTCAAGATCCAAGCTGTGATAAATGTACTCACTGCTTTCTATTTTTACTCTATATATTGTAATCAAAGGAATATAATAGATCCTATTTATTCAAATAAGTACAGATAATTTTAAAAATGTACTTTAGGATATCAATTATAAAAGTGACCTTGAGGAAGGAAGATAAAACACACATCAAACCTTTAAGGACAGGTGACAGAAGTATAAGTCACTTTATGTGCCTAACAGGCACAAGTGACACCTGGATATTTGTGCTACATCAGTCTTCCTTGAAGCAGATTTTCACATCATTATTTCATATCACTACTTCAACAAAATAATGATAAAAATATGAAGGAGGGGATCTAAAACATCTTAATTTAAGGAATTATTAACCTTACTTCATGATTACAATGGCTTAATGTTTAATTACTTTGTTAAACATGTCCTCTCCACAAATCAGGATAATGAGAAATTTGATTAAAAAAAAACAGAACAGAACTTTATCTACATATTATGAGACTTAGGAAATACTACCAAAATCCCCACCACCACCACACACATGAATCCCATAAGCAGTGCAGTTCCAAAAGAATCCAGTAATAAACAAGTCAGATCTGATGGGACAATTAAGATTTTTTATAGCATGTTTATTAGGCTAGCAAGTTATTACTCTTCTTTGACTTTATTGCTCTACACTACTTCCCCAAAGTACCTAGCTAATAATTTCTTGAAATATTTTAAGAGTTAAATTCAGGAAACTTGAGGATTTATAGGTTTTCACAAATAATATAGACTACTTAAATATAACTTTTTTTATTTAGAATGCCGATGTCATTTCCTGACACTGAGATTCTGGCCTAAAATTACCCATTGGCACTATTTCGTTATTAGAAATAAAACTCTTTAACATAAACTAGACATATGTACTTGCTATGAGTGTCAGGTGAAACTATAATAGCTCTGCCTAGCTGGAATGTGTATGATTGTTTTGATACTGGTTCAGTGTTTTTTCAAAACACTCTAAGTATCTGGCAGCAAACACATTAGTCCTCAAATTTCTGTAAGCCCATCATGATGCTTGAGCTGAGAGCCAGACCCCAAAGAGTTGGTCTGGAATAACTAAGGATCCTTTGTAATTCCAAATAACCAAGGATACCTCATAACCTCCATATTCTGAGTTTTTATGTACTAAGTTACACATATGAATAATTCACTTTCCCAGTTTTAATTAATCTGTGTGTGTACCCAGAAAGATTGCTGATGAACACAGATAAGTTGATAGAGTTGCCAAAGGAACTTAGTATTTTAGTTAAATTCATTATAAGAAATATAATAATTCTATTAGTATTTTTGAACTATTAAAATAGTATTTTGAACTATTAAATTAGTATTTTTGAACTATTAAATAGAATTTCTTGCACAAACTATGTGCAAGAAATTCTATGCATCAGTAACTTGGACTGAAAACAGAAAAGATCTAATGTTACTTATGATAGGTTAGATTCTTTCACACACATCATAATACCATATGTATATGATTTGGGCATATGTATGTATTTACATGCCCATTTAACTCTCACCAAAATCTTGAGAAGAAGCTGTCATCCTCTTGTTTTGAGAGGTAAAGACACTATGGCTCAGAGAATTTAAGTAAATTGATGTCCCACACAGCTAGTAGGCCAAACTAGGGCTCAAGCACAGGGCCTTTTGACTCCAGGGGCAGGGTTTAAAAACCCAGGTTAATGGGTTAACAAGGGACCTAGCAGACCAACCTTAAAATAGCTTCCTAGATGTTGAGAAAAGAAAACCAGAACCAAGCCTTGATTTCAGGAATAGTGAATAATCTTCTAACAAGTATTTTCTAAGCACTTATAAAATGCCTTGAATTATGTGTTGTGAAGGGGACAGACTTGATCCATCCTGCCGTTATGGAGTTTATATTTTGGAAGACATCGAGCCAGTGATCATGTGGCCCTAAAGAGCTTTGGAAGTGGCAATGAGAACACACCACAGGAGAAAGGCCTTCCAGCTCCCATGCAGGCTCTCAAGATAATGGAGAGGAAGTGAAAATGAATCTGGAAACAGTAGTAAACATAATCAGTTTAATAAGAGGCCTTTGATTTATTTCACAAGCATTGACAGAACACAAACTAAGTGCAAGACACCAGGCTGAACCTTCTCTTTTCATAAGATATTCCAATTCTTCATGCATCTCATGTTTCATACATGAATGAATCTTCCAGGAGAAAGTTGCTTTTCTGTTTAGAGATCAAAGGTATTTAAAGATTTTGTTGATTACCCTAAAGGTGGTATGGAGATAAGAGGCTTTTCCATGTGGGCAGTCTAGCAGGACTTGAGGACACAAGGGTGGGGTGTTCCAGACCAGATTACATGCAGGCAGTGACCACAGAATTGGAGCATTCAGGTCGTGTCTCCCTCCAATGCACCTAACTGTGGAAACTCAATCAGGTCCAAAAATGAATCAATTTCCTTTGCCTGTGTCCTTAAATTTGATGAATAGAGCCTTTGCTTGGAGCTACTGAAGCTTCTATTCATCTCGGTTAGTTGCTAAATAAAACGTTGTTCTTGGATGTAATTCTGGCGAATATGACTTTGGAGATTTTTCGTTTAACTATGCAAACCCAAATTATTCCCCAAGTGATGCTACGTTTGAGCTATTTTTGTTCCACATGCTCCATATTTTTTTCCATGTTAGACTAGGAACCTAGAAGAACACGTTTTTCTTGTTGACTGTGAGAAAGAAAAGTCTGAGCACAAGTGCAAAATTTTGTGACAAAACAGCTAAAGTCAATCTCACGAAGAATTTGTTTTAGTAAATGTGGTTTGATCATCTGGAAATAGTTTTGAATCTTCAAATAGAGAAAATGTAAGATAATGAAGAAAGATAAAGCTTGAAGAAATAAAATAAGCTTTTTTTTTTTTTTTAATCATAGGAGTAGTAATTTTGACTTGAAACAGAGGGGCTAGTGCAACTTTCTTTACACAATAATCCAGAACCTGCAGTCTTCCACGGTTCAGGACTCATCCAGGGTCATGCACCTAGTTAATGGTGGCATATAACTAGACCATGAGTCCTTTATCCCCCCTTTTACAAAAGTTTTAAATAAACTTTGATTTTTAGTCTAAGTGAGACTTGCTTACAGTTTAGAAAATCCAAAAATAAAACAAAAAGTCTTCTCACAGAAAAGACTTGTCCTTTACCCACTGCTCACTGTACCCCTATTTCTGTCTTCTGAGTACTGCTTTTGACCTGTTGTTTCCGACACTTACACCAATTTATATGTATAAATTACGCACACTTTTGGGATAAATTTTCTAAAATGTAAGTTGCAAGCCTCGTGACACTTCACTCCTAAATACTATATAGTGAAACTAAATATAAAACTATGGTATTTTTTGCTTTCTCTCTTTTAGATATTATCACTTGACTTTCTATTATGGGAACAGAAGATTTCATTTTTTTATACCACCATCCATCTGCTTTACATCTGCCATCCTCCCAGTATAGCTATAGTTTAATTTTAGATAAGCATATTCAACATCATATACCCTTTTTTGATGAAATTAATAATTGCTTTCAGTTTTCACTTGCTTAGCTCATTTTTTTTTCTTTTTTCTCAGTGCTCAGGATCAAATCCAGGGCCTTGCACATGCCAAGCACATACTTTACCACTGAACTACACCTTCAGACCCAAAAAGTCTTTTAAAACATTCCACTCACAGACCAATCTCTGTTAAGCATATACCCCAGTGTCCAAGCTTCCTAGTACTGTATATCATGTTTTCCTCTTTCATGATGTATTTACTCCCTTGCTTTGGTAGGAGAGAGCCTTTAGGAGCTTCCTGAGAAAGGGAACGTGGAAGGTAAAATTTTTTAGAACTTCCATGTCTGAAAACGCCTTTTTCTACACTTGATCTGTATCTTGGCTAGTAATGCATTACAGGCTTGGAAGAATTCTCCTCCAGAATTTGGAGTCATTCCTTTATTGTCTCTTGGCTTTTGGTGACGCAGTTAAAGTCCAAAACCATTGTGATTCCTGATCCTTTGTATGTCTCCCGTTTTGTTTTTTCCTCTACTTCACCTTACACAATCTTATTTTGAAAATTTAAGATGATGCACTTTGTAATTATCTAATTATATTACCTTTCATCTCCTCCTACTTTCCATTTCCGTTTTCATCAATTTTCTGAAAGATTTATTCAACTTTCTTTTTTTGGCATTTCTAATTCCAATTCTAGTAACATTTCTGCGCTGTTAAGCTTTTAATTTCTAAATGTTATATTTTTGTTCTTTGCAAGCACTTGAGTTTGTATTGTTTTCTGTGCATCTCTCATTTCATACTTCTGCATTGCTTTGATTTCTCCGAGTAGCTTTTTTTTTTTTCCTGTTGGTTCATGTTGGCCTCTAACTTCTGGGTTATCGACATCCCTCACATACCTGGCAATCCTTGGCAGTCTGCTTATGTTTAATATGGGGAACTAGAAAGCTGACTGGAAGTTTTGAGATGTTTGCTTTGGGTTTATCCATGTTCAACTTCATTATAGAATGAGCTGGCTGGGTTGTTTTAGAGGCAACTTCTGAGTTAGAGTTTTTAGGTCTTATGTCTAGGACTGAAATACCCTTCTCTCTCCTGATTCGAAGGAAGAGCCTGGCTTCCTGTGATCTTGAATCAAGTGGAAGAACAAACTGGGAGGACTCAGCATTGAGTGCACAAACTTATTCACTTAGCTTGGGATGTAACGCGCCCTGCCTGGTATTCCCCTGTCCAGATACCCTCAGCTTCTCCTCTGCAGGGAACAACTGCCCAGGAGAAGGGCCAGTTCCCAGAGTAGGGGTGCAGCCAGCAGAGGGGTCTGCTAACTTCTTCAACAGTGCTCAGTTGGGTCTCCTTACTCTACTTCCCCATCCAAGCTTTCTCCTTCTATTCCAGAACCCCTGTGCTGCCAGTTTCCAAGACTTTCAGGACCTTGCTTGTCAGTCAGTCTGGTTTCCATCTTTTCCCACAGCAGGTTTAGAATTTGGTTTCTTGCATGAGCTAAGATTCCTCCTGTCCATCTGCTTTCCAATTTACAAAGTTTCTCCTGTTGTGGCCACTCTGTGGTTTTACCTTTTATTTTAAATCTCTTTACTGTAGTTTTCATAGGATTTCAGAAGAGAGCAAAATTAGGCAAATGTGTTCAACCTGTCATTTTATCTAGGACATTCCATCATGTTTTTTTTCTACACTATTACAAATATTTATGTTAACTGACTTATGAACTATATAATCTAAGATTATATGATAAAGATAATTATGATACTTATATAACCACCTTAATCAACTAAAGTAACCATGGAGTGATTATCAGAAGTTTTGAATTTTAAAGGGATGAAAAAGTTGAAAAAAGGGGAAAGAAAGAAAAAATTTTAACTTATTTTGGATGATATTATCCAATTTACTCGTAGGACAAAAACAGTTATGTAACAAACACAAGAGTGTCCTGCAGAAGCCTACTGTTGATTCACAGATGGGCAGTTACTTGATATGTACTGTCCAAGAAGGTGTGTGGCTCAAGATTAAGGGAAGCCAAAAGAGGACTAGAGAGCAGGAGCTAGGATGCTTTTACCAAGACTGAGAACTGAGAGGAAGGAGTACTCAGAGCCTGGAGCCAATGTGCTAATAAAAGAAAGAAATTTGTTTAGGAAGCTTCCCTGAGTAGGAGGCTAATAGACCCACAATACCCAGGAAGCCACCAGCCTTCTAAAACTCAAAGATCCCCAACTGAGGACCCAATGCTCAATATAGTTTGATTAAAAAGGGAAAGTGAGAAATGAGAGAGAGAGAAAAAAAAAAACAGGGGATTTCAGCTTGGACTAAAGCAAAGAATGACCTTGAAAATGAAATAGATTTTTAAAATACACAGGCAGGTCTCAGTACTACATTAGTTCATTTCAAGATGAATGTAATAAATACTTTGTGTGCCCATAAATCGCCCTCCTGAAGTATCTTTCTTAAAACAGTTTGAATTTTACACAAGCATGGAAAGCAGTGTTGTACAGTGGAGGGTGAGACTCCAGAGGCAAGAGTCATCATCTTTGGTGGTGGACTTTGGAGAAGAAATTCCTGGACCTACTGACAAGTTACAAGGAGTCCTCTGTTTGGGGGGCTCTAGTCTATTCTGGTCTATTCTATTCTGGTCTATTTGACAGAGTGTATGTTGTCCAGCCCTTAGAGTAAAAGTTGCTTTGGTCATCCAACTAATCCCTGACATTGCTTTAGATTTACTTATTGTACAAGCAGTCATGGAATGCCTATTTTGTGGCATGGAAACTAGGTGCTGAAGGTGCAAAGATGAAACTAGGTGCTGATATGGCCTTTGCCATTAAAGAGACAGCGAGAAAGACATTTTGATGGTTTTCTGGTCAAACTTCGAAATGGTTCTAACAATCTGGAGACACTCTGGTTGTTCTTTGAACAGGGAACACATTGAGCCCCTAGTATTTTCAATCTCCACCCTTCCCTGATTTTACTTCCTTTTTTTCTTGCCAAATACAGAAGCACAAGGCATTTTACATCATTACATTCACACACACTTTTATTTAACGCACATTTGATCCAGTGTTAACACTGGATGCAGGAAAAAAAGCTTCTCTGTGTTAGCATGTGCTCTCTTCTAAGATGAGAAGACTACACTTGAAATTTACTCAGAAAGCTTTCTGATTCCACCCTTAAGGAACTGGAGAAGCCAGGGATGGTCACTGCAAGAACTGTGTCCTTAAAGTGTGCACAACTTCCCAATGAGTGGGCAGTTGTACAATTTTCATTTTTCTGTCTCACAGTAACTCTGTGTGTGACAATCAACAGCCCTTGCAGGAAGGATGCCACACTAACAAAGCAGCCAATAGACATCACACACAAGGTCTCTCTGACTCAAAGTTCTACAGTTTCATTTGAATAGGATGTGACCCAAAGCTGCCAAGGCTGCATCAGTTGGAGCTTATACACAGAGCCCATTTCTCTTTAAGTAGATCAGATAGCCATTGGCCAATTGATCCATCAAGAATGAAGACCTGATTCTGCCAGTGGCTCTGTTAAAACAAAATGGAACACACAAGAGAAAGTCAGTGTCAGAGAAAGAAAGAGGGTAGAATCCCGGTTAGTTTAAGCCAAGAAGTTTCCAGAAGGCTAGAGAACTAGACTTTAGACTCCAAAATCCTAGCACAGCTGCCCCCAGAGATCAGGATCCTGCAGCTGATGGACAGCCATGGTTTGCTGGCTGCCTAGCAGCTTGAAGAGAGTGCCATATCTACATATCACTTAGCCTCGCCTAAGAAAAGCTCAAAATTCAAAATTCAAGGTAGAATGCCTATCACTTTCACACCACCATAAAGTAAAAAAATTGTCAGTCAAACTAATATAATGATTAACTGACCTGTCAATGTAAGTGGGCTATCCAGATGAACATCTTTTGGGAGTGGATCTATGAGGGTGTTTCTGGATGACAATCAAATTTGAACCAGTGGACTCAGTGAAATAGATTTTCTTCCCCTGTGTGGGCGGGCATCTTTGAATCTGTTGACAGTACCAATAGAGCAAAAAAGTGGAAGAAGAAGGAATATGTTCTTTATTTCCCAACTCTCTGCTGCATCTGGGACATCTCATCTTATTTTCTCCTACCCTGGGTCTCCAGCAAGTAGATGGTAGATCCTGGGGCTCTCAGCCACCATAATCACATAAATAAATCCTCATAATAAATCTGTCTCAATCTCCTCCCTCCCTACCCCCCTTCTCTCTCTCTCTCTCTCACACATACACACACACACACACACACACACACACACACACAGTTGTTAAACCCAAACTCTTGATACTGAGGGATATTTGAAATAAAAGGGCTTATTGAGTTATCACAGATGCTAGGACCAGATCCTGGACAAGTTTCCATAACTACCAACAAAAGAGTTAGGTGGCAGTTGGAAATACTTCTGCAGGACCAGAGCTAAGAGCATTTTTTCTTTTCTTTCTTTCTTTCTTTCTTTCTTTCTTTCTTTCTTTCTTTCTTTCTTTCTTTCTTTCTTTCTTTCTTTTTTTCTTTCTTTCTTTCTTTTTTTTGTGATGCTGGGGATTGAACCTAGGGCCTTGTGCATGCAAGGCAAGCACTGTACAAACTGAGCTATATCCCCAGCCCATAAGAGCATTTTTAAATAATTAAAATTTAGAGAAGATAGGCTGGAGTTGTCGCTCAGTGGTAGTGCACTTGCCTAGCATGTGTGAGGCACTGGATTCGATTCTCAGCACTGCATACAAATAATTGAATAAAAATAAAGGTTCATCAACATCTAAAAATATTTTTAAAAAATTAGAGAACAAAGGCATACATTATTTACACTGACCCTACATTAGCCATAGCTAAGAGGGGTGAGAATATGTAACATGAGGAAAGCTTTGCGATAGGAGGGCAGTCCATAAGTGATTTTTGCTTCTGGGTTGGGTGAGAGTGGAAAGCAGGATGCAGTGAAGCTTAGGGGATTTTAGGAAGGAGTGTAACACACATTTAACATACATTCAAGAACATGAAATGGCTCAAAAAACTTAATACCACAAAACAAATACCCCAATCAATAAAGGGGCAAAGGAAATGAACAAGCACATCACAGAAGAAGAAACATGATCAGTCAACAAATATGTGAAAAAATGTTCAACATTTCTAACAATTAGAAAAATGCAAATTAAAACCACACTGATATTCCATCTTGCTCCAGTCAAAATGGCAATTATCAAGAATACAAGTAACAATAAATGTTGACAAGGATTTTGGGGAAAAGATACACTCATACATTGCTGATGGGACTGAAAATTGGTGCAACCACTCTGGAAAGCAGTACAGAGATTCCTCAGAAAACTTGGAATGGAACCACTATTTGACCCAGTTATCCCGCTCCTCAACAAATCCCCAAAGGAGTTAAAATCAGCACACTACAGTGACTCAGCCACATCAATGTTTATAGCAGCTCAATATACAATAGTTAAGCTACAGAACCAACCTAGGTACCCTTCAACAGATGAATGGAAAAAGAAAATGTGGTCTGTACACAGAATGAACTAGTAGCCATAAAGAAGAATGAAATTATGGCATTTTCCAGTAAATGGATGGATCTAGAGACTATCATGCTAAATGAAATAAGCCAATCCCCCAAAATGAAGGTTGAATTTTTTCTCTGATATGCAGATGCTAACACACAATAAGGAAGGGGAGGATAAAATAGAAGACCACCAGATTAGACAAAGGGAAATAAAAGGAAAGGGGTGGTGGATGGAAATAGGAAAGACAGTAGAATGAATAAGACATAGGTTTCCTATGTTCATATATGAATACATGGCCAATGTAACTCCACATCGTGTTCACCCACAAGAATGGGATCATAATAAGGATAAGTTATACTTCATGTATGTATAATATGTCAAAATACACTCTACTGTCATGATATCTAAAAAGAACAAATAAAAATAACAAATAAAATCAGCATACTATAGTGACTCAGCCACATCAGTATTTGTAGCAGCTCAATTAGCAATAGTTCAGCCACATAACCAACCTATGTGTTCTTCAACAGATGAATGAATATAGAAAATGTGGTATATACACACAATGAAGCCATACAAAACAATGACTTTATGACATTTGCCAGTAAATGGATAGATCTGGAGACTATCATTCTAAGTGAAATAAGCCAATCTAAAAAAAATCAAAGGTAGAATGTTTTCTCTGATAGGTGGAACATAACCCCCAATAAGGGATGTGTGGGGGGTAGAATTTCGGTGAATTAGACAAAGGGGAATGAAGGGAAAGGAGAGGGATAGGAAAAGGAAGACATTGCAATGAATCTGACATAACTTTCCTATGTATGTATGTGAATACAGTAGTGAATCTGACCATCATGTACATCTACAAGAACAGGGTCCTAATTAGAGTAATATATATTCCATGCTTATATAATTATATCAAAATAGAATTTACTGTCACGTAGAACTAAAAAGAACCAATAGAATTTTTTAAAAAAGAATATGAAATGGCCTTTTGTTCTTGGTCTGTAGCTTGTTAATAGATTAATGTCTCACATCTCTCCTCCCCTCTGTCCTTCAACATTTGAAACTAAATTTAGGACAACCCAGATTTTTTTTCTCTTATCACAGCCATGTGTCACATGACCTTTCAGTAAATAATGGACTAGTATATGATGGTGGTCCCATGAGATTATATCACCCAGTGATGTCATAGCCGTCTTAAGTTTCTGTAAGCACAACCTATGAAGTTTGCACCACTAAGAAACTGCCTAATGACACATTTCTCAGAACATATAACCATCCTTAAATGACATATCTCTTCTTCCTATATCTATCTAGCTAGCTAGCTAGCTACACCTTCAATTGGTTCTGCTTCTCTGGAGAACTCTGATGGATACAGTGGTGTGTGTGTGTGTGTGTGTGTGTGTGTGTGTGTCTGTGTGTGTATTTCCCCTCTTTCACTTATTCCCAAGTCTTTGGCAGGCTCAGTTTTGAGTGGGGATGGGTCAGTCTTACACCAGGTGGTGGTGATGATGACAGAATGAGGAGCAGCCCTCCCTACCTGAGATTCTCCTGACACTCCTGAGCTTGGAAAGTCAGTGTGTCCTTTTGAGAAAGTGAGCAGCCCCCCTTAGAGTCTCTCCACGCCAGGATCAATAGAACAACGCAGAGAAATCCTAAAGGATTCTCTTAATAAACTCCCATAACACGATTACAGATTGAAAGATTATGGCAGGGTCAAACAGTTATCCATTATTTTGCAGCATATCACCTCCAAATTTAGTGACTGTAAAAACACTTGTTTATTATTTCTCACACTTTCTGGAGTTGGCTGGGCAGTTTCTGCTGGCTGCGTGTGCTGAAGGACTTTTTGAGCTGACAGTTGAAGCTGGCCTCACCCACTTGCTGGCCAGTGTGCTTCTTTTCTCCTTCCTGTTTGTCCTCTCAGTTTCCTGTAGGACAAACTAGCTTCCTGACCCTATAGCCTTGGAGAAGGGCTCAAAGACATGAAGGTGACCTTCCAGGGCTACTTAAGGCCTGTCCTCAGGAACCTAATTCACCTCATTTCTATCAGATTCTATTAAAGTGAATGAAGCCAGCCAAAATTCAAAGGGGCAGGGAAATGGCTACCACCTCCAGATGGAACGGGAAGCACAGTCACATTACAGAAGGAGTGCATGCTGGGATTAGGGAGGTGAAAGCTGGGATTAATGGTCACAAACAACCTACCATATGGGTAAGTTCAAGGCAGACACAATTAAACCCTTGGTAATTGCTACAGTCTGAATGTATCTCCCCAATATCATATGTGGAATTGTAACCACCAGTGTGATAGTATTAAGAGGTACAGGCTTTAGGAAGTGATTAAGCCATGAGAGGAAAGCCTTCATGAATGGGATTAATGACCTTATAAAAGAGATGCAATGGAGCTATTGCCCATTTTCCTGCTTCCAGCATATGAGGAGGCAGCAAGAAGGTACAAGCCCTCATCAGACACCAAATCTGCTGGCACCTTGATCTTGGACTTCCCATTCTCCAGAGCTATGAGAAATAAATTCCTATTATTTATAAATTACCCAGTCTCATATATTTTTTTACAGTAGCAGAAATGGACTAAGACAGTGATGATACAGAAATTGGGTAAATGGGTAATGTTCAATACCCATCTTCTCAATAAGGCAAATACAATGAAATTCAGTTCAAAAAACTGAAAAAGTATTTCTGTAATAGCTGTAGTTGAAGACAGGAATTTTTAGTAACCTCTTCTTGATGGAATTAATAACCTCCTTGTTTTTCTTTTTTAAACCGTAGCTTAAAAGTTATGAGAAAATATCACCTTTATAAAGTCCCTTCCAGCACCACGGGTCGAGAATTCCAGGATTTATGTCAAGCTTGAAGGTACAGCAGGACTTTATTGAGAACTGTTACTGAAAACTTTACAGCTTTCCAGTTTCCCTGGCATGTTCCTCCATTGAATGGAAAACTTAGAGGCTTTTCAAAATCATTTCACTGTGTTATGATGTGCCGTGAATTGAAAGGGAGATAGAAATCCCTCTCTAGTTAAAACCTTAAGTCCAGGTCTATGCTGGAACTCAGGCTGACTTCAACCCACCACTACCAGGCAATCCTTTGCAAGCAGCTGGAGGCAGCAAAACCACCTGTAGAGTGAGGTGAAGTGGCTCCTGGCTGGTGACAGAGCGCTGCCTGAAGTTATTTCACTTCCCTGGACTTCAACTTTCTTATATATTAATGAAAGGCAGGGGACTGAAGCCCTTCCTGTTCTGGTATCCTAAGGCTCTAGAAGCAAGTGGATGGGACAGGGCACCCCTGCCACTCTGGGCCTGGCTGGCTGGAGCAGTGCTCTGTGCACTCACAGAAGAGGTATGCTGAGGTGCACAGAGAGCTCATGTGACCCCAGGAGCAGTTGCGGGACATAAGTGCTCACCTAAGAAGTGAGTTGCCAGGCCCTTCCCTGTCAAGGATGAGATGCTTTCTACTTCTCTCTGCTATCTTTTCAAGTTCAATTTTTAGTTCTAACACCTGAAAGCCACTGTGTGGTGTTTGTGAGATCTGAAAAATCTTTTCTTTTATAAAGGTTTGTTATTATTGTGGGAGAGATGATACTTTAAAAAAAATTTCATTTCTGGGCTGGGGATGTGGCTCAAGCGGTAGCGCGCTCGCCTGGCATGCGTGCGGCCCGGGTTCAATCATCAGCACCACATACCAACAAAGATGTTGTGTTCGCCGAGAACTAAAAAATAAATATTAAAAAAATTCTCTCTCTCACTCTCTCTCCTCTCTCACTCTCTCTTTTAAAAAAAATTCATTTCTATAACTTACTTTACATCTTCCAAAAACATGTTTTAAAATCTTAATTTATACTTTACCACAAAAGACATCCTAGAGCATTATATTAATTGAATTCAATGAAAAAAAATAAAATACCAAGTCAAACGAGCAGAATAATAGAAAAACAGAAAGAAAAAAAACATAAAAACATTAATAGTATTTACTTTGGAAGATGAGGACATTGAATATTTTTCCTTATTTTTCTAAATTGTACATTTTATTTTTTAAAATTTACATACAGTAAAAATATTTGCTCAAAAATATTTAGTATAAAAATACTTAGTATAATAGGCCCATACCTAGAATTACATGTTTAATAAGCAATCAATAAATTTTTTGGCTCCTAAAATAATATATTAGCTTGTTTGAAAAGATTGATATAAAAACAGTGGCTTGCAGTTTATCTTATATTTGACTCTAATTTTATGACCATGGATTAGCCCTTTGATAGTGAATACAGGTAGATTTACAATACCAGTATCTTTTCTCTCCAAGGAAAGCACATTAAACTGCCACTCGAATGCCCATGGTATCTCAACCTGAAAAGTCAGTACTGTTTCAACAATCCTTCAAATAGGAATTAGAGAGAGAGAGGGGGGGGGGGAAGAAAAAGAAAAGCAAGCAACAATTTTAAAAAATCAAGCAGAGAAGGAATATTTTCTGCAACAATTTCAAATATGTCCTCTCAGCTTGCTTTCTTAAGCAGTGCCCTCCACCAGAAATCCTAGGAGCAACTCACTTATCAGTTAGTGGAAAAAAGATATTCAAAGAGAAATCCTCACAGATCCTGTTAGCCAGTGGCCAACACAGAGCACACAAAATGATAAGAATGTCAGTGTTTAAAAGAGCTGGAACTTTTTGAAACAGAGGAGTACATGGACTTTGTCAATCTGATGTTTTAACGAGGAGATAGATGCCACCATTTTGCTTTGCCAACTTTTTTCTTGAGGATGGGGGAAGGGGTGTTTGTTTCTGTGGATACTAATTATATCCAAAGTGGCAGCTAAGAAAAAAAATTGCCCTTTAGACTACTGTTGTTCCTAGCAGTTGGGCTCAGATTTGGTTATTTTTTAAAACCAATACCAATGAAAAGTATTTTATTGCCACTTAAAAAAATTGATAATCTGGGGCTGGGGTTGTGGCTCAGCGGTAGAGCTCCCCTAGCACGTGCGAGAGACTGGGTTTGATCCTCAGCACCACATAAAAATAAATAAAATAAAGGTATTGTGTCCAACTACAGCTAATTTTTTTAAATTGCTAATCTGAACTTTCCTGAATTTCCAACTTAAAAAAAAATGATGGAGGAAATTTCTCTTAACAAGAATGTGAAGGACACAAAGTGTTTAAAGTAGAACTTCTCCCCACTCCTAGGTCTTCTCTAACACAATGAGAAGTCATTACCAGTAAGAGTGGATTTGTATTTTACCTTTTATACATAATATATAGTATAATTCAGTCCCACAAAACAGGTTTTGAAGTAAATAAATCTGCTTACAGTAACTTTGCAAATGTTCCTTTGACTTTGGATTTATTATTTCAACTGTCTCTGGTAAGGGCATTTCATATGCTTATAAATCTCCTCAGTTTCTTTTTGTGTTTTAGTGCTTCATGTTAATGGACTCTATAACTGTTACATAAAACACATCTATCAGCAAAGGTTTAGGAACAAACATTTATACCAAGACTGTTTAAAAGTTGGCAGCCTTGGTGAATAGTAAATAACAGTGAATAGGACAGAACATAAATATACAGATCAATTTAATAACAGATTGTCTCCAAAGAATTAGAAACAGGGTTGCCTGAACTGTCAAGGAAGACATATCAGACACTCAGATCAATGCAGCATGGTGTAGGGATTATCATGGTTTTGCAACATTAAATTTCAGTTCCCTTGCATAAACAAAATTCCCTTAATTTTTGGATCAAAATCAATGTTTAATTAATCTCCTATTTCATTTTAAGTTGCAAGAACCGTATTTACCTGCTCTCAACTTCTCAACACTTCCTATTTATCACTCTCAGATCCAGTTAGGCTTCTGTGTTCCCTAAATTAACCATTTTGGCCACTTCGTTTTTGTAAGTTAGATATTTGTGAAATCTCCCTCACACTTGAACTTCATAGAAGCAAGCAGATGAAAGTTTCTGATGAACTTCAATTCCCTTTTTTTTTTTTTTTTTTTTTTTTTTTGGTAACAGGGATTAAACCCAGGGGCTTTTAACCACTGAGTCACATCCTCAACATTTTTCACCTTTTGTTTGAGACAGGGTCTCACTAAGTTGCTAATTAATTCCTCATTTGTATAGGTTTCTAACAATCTCTCTGCCCTCCCCCCTCCTGCCATGAGTTATAGGGGCCACTATATACAAGATTCCTTTTATGTAGCAGATACTCCATGAAGGTCAGATTTCCCTTTTGCAATGTTGCTCTGTGGGTTCAGTCTTCCATATTATGCTCTTTGGATTATTCACTTGCTTTGCAACAAAATGTTCCTTTACATGGTTTTAAATTCTCTTCATGTACATAGTCTACCTTTGAAACTCCGTGAAGTCTTCTTTGAAGTGTCACTGCTGCTTTTGTTCTGGCTGGTGGTAAAGGAGCTCAGGGAAGTGATGGCCAGACCAGCAAATAGAAGCAAGATTAGTTTTTAATGTCTTCAAGAATTTGTTATGGAAAGTTTGACATGGGCAGCTCTTGAAAGGGAGAGCATTTGGGTAAATGACTAGCTCCAGAAAATGTGCTATGTGTGATAAAGACAAGGACAATACAAGAGCCCCAATAATGTCACCCTAATCCAAGGCCCTGGCCAGTAAACCCTAGTTCCTCCTGATGACCTCAGGTGACTGCAGCTTCCCTTGTTCTAATATTTAAAAGAATTTCCCAAGCAAAAACTCATCAGACAGCCAGCAACTAACAAAGGCCTTGGACATTTATTTGCTAAAAGTAAGTCTAACAAATATATTTGTGTTGGTTCCCATGTGGTTTGAGGGGAAAGTAATGTTTGAGTTAACTAAGATGTTATTTTCAGAGATGAGAGAAAGAGTTAATGTAGTGGACCCCCCCCCCAAAAAAAAAAGGTTAAGTATTTCGAAAGACTTTGAAACGTAGACTTGAAAGCCACATTTGTTTTTATAAGTAGCAGAAATCTAAAATTTGTGACTGCTGGGGAAAACACTAGTATATAGATGACTGTGATAAGCATAAATAGGCTACATATTCTGTTGAGAACAAAACAGAAGTGATCAGACTTCACTTAAAAAACAATTTATGGGGCTGGGGCTGGGGCTCAGCGGTAGAGAACTCACCAAGCACATACAGGGCCCTGGGTTCTATCCTCAGCACCACATAAAAATAAAGGATTGTGTCCAACTACAACTAAAAAAATTTAAAAAAAAAACAATTTATGGAGCTGAAGATGTTGATTAATGAATGACCCGGCACTTGCCTAGAACCAGCAAAACCCTGTACCAGGCACTTAAAAAAAAAAAATCCAACCAACCAACCAAAAAACTCAATGTATGTTATGTTATTTATAAGATCTATATTGAAATAGAAAATGAAGAGCCAGGCCTGGTGGCACATACCTGTAATTCCAGCCTCTTGAGAGGCTGAGGCAGGATGATAGCAAGTTTGAGGCCAGCCTCAGCAATTTAGCAAGACCCTGTTTCAAAATAAAAAAAATAGGGTTAGGGTTAGTCTAGTCAGTCTAGTCTCATTTATGAATTTGGATGCAAAAACCTTAAAAATAAGATTAGCAAATTTATCCACTAACATCAAAATAGCATGTGGGTGATCCTTAACTTGATCTGAACTAGAAAGCCAGAGCCACACCTCAGCTACCATTTTTCCTGAACTTGTCTTTTTTTTTGTTTGTTTGCTTTGGTTAATTTTATTAATACAATAAACTTTAGCAAACCACATCCAGTAAAAAGACAGATAAGTGTTAAATATATTCCGGAATGTGAGGTTTTGCTAAGATTTAAAAAATCAATGTAATTCTTCACATTAATAGAGTAAAAAAATAATCATATGATTATTTCAGTTGATATCAATAGATGATTTTGATAAAATTCAAATCAAGTTCATGATAAAAACTCTTAGTAAACTAGAAATAGAAAAGAATTGTCTCAATCTGAAAAAAAGACATAATTCAACAGAATCTTCAGTGAATATCATACTGAATGGTGAAACTTTGGAAACTTTTTCTCAGGGTTGGATTAAGACAAGGTATACAAGCTTCAATATACATTTATTATTTCACAGTTCCAGAGGTCAGCAATCTGAAACCAAGATGTCGTTCTCCTTGAGGGCTCTAGGACAGGATCTTTCCCTCTTTCTAGCTTCTAGTGGTTACCAGTAATATTTGGCATCTCTTGAATTATCAGTCAAATCTCTGCCTCCATCTTCATATGGTTTTCTCCTTTGTGTGTCTTTTTTTTAAGGCTACCAATCATATTAGAGTAGATACACCCTGCTCCAATATGACCTCATTTAATTTGATTACATCTGAAAGAAATTCTGTTTCCACATAAGGTCCCACTCGTTCACAAACACTGGGGTTTAAGACTTCACTATGTCTTTATTTGATTCATTTATTTATATGTGGTGCTGAGAATTGAACCCAGTGCCTCACACCTGCTAGGCAAGTGCTCTACCACTGAGCCACAGCCCCAGCCTCTTCACTATGTCTTTTTCAGGGACAATTTAACCCACAACAGAAGGACTCACTTTTGCCACTTCATTTTATACTATAGGTCCTAGCCAGTGTAATAAGGTAAGAAAAAGAAATAAAAGGTGTAAAAACTATGAAAGAAGAAATAAAACTGTTACTTTTCATGGACCATATAATTTTCTGTGAATAAAATCATACATAATTCAAATAAATTATAAATAAGTAAGTGTAACAAATTTGGTATATACAAGGTTAATATATAAAATTAACTTTCTGCCAGTATGACAACAGGAAAATAAATGCTGAAAAAAGTATAATTGACAATAGCATGAAAAAACAAAACTTGGAAATCAATCTAATGAAATAGGCATACGACTGTTGGCAGAAGCTATAAAATATTATTGGTAGAAATTAAGAAATGACCACAAGCACCACTCCCGCAGATGCTGCTGCAGGGCTCAGAGGTCTTTTCTCTGGGCTCAGATGCCACTATCTCCAAGGCCGCAGCTTGCATTGCTACTGCCTATGCTGCTGCATTGCTGCTGCTGCCCTGAAGTTAAGGTCACCTGGAGGTCTTCTTTCTGGGTGTTGCTGCCCATGCAGCTGCAGCCACACAGCTGCTGCCCCCCGCCCCAGAAGTTGCATGGGTGATGCTGCCCTCACAGCTCCAACTGCAGCCACTGCTGCTACTGTCCCACTACTGCTGCCACCACCACTCAGAGGTCTGTTGCTAGGGAGACTACAGGTTTGGTTGCACATGGTCCGCATCCATTTTGGGACTCCAGGCGGGGCCACAGGGGCCAGGGTGCTAGCAGATTTTCTGTCAGAAGCCGCCTCTGTCTGGGGACTCAGATCAGGACTTGGAGGTCCAGTGTGTGTGTGGGGGGGGAGTATCTGTGGATTTGGCTGCTCCTGGGGTATCTCTGGTGGGAGTGCTGGTGGCTCCCATGTTGTTGCTTCTCAGGGTTGCTCCCTTGTGGTTTCTCTGAAACTTAGAACAGTTTTGAGATTTTGGGACTGCAGCATGGTGGAGCCTGGAGTATTTGAAACCCAGATCGGTGGGCTAGTGACTGGGTCTGCAAGGGCTGAGCTGGGCCTGGTGATCCTGTGAGACCTCAAAGACAGGGCTGAGAAACTTTTGAACACTGACAGAGAGTTCAATTTCCATCAAGATTTATTTTATTTTATTATTCTCTAACATCTCTACCATATTTGGAGCAGGGTGTTTTTTATGTATCAGTGTGTGGAGGACATAATATATGAATGGTATTTTGCAGTTTTTTTGTATTCTTATTTTTTTGGTTTGTATTCCTCCTCTCACTTGTCTGTTTTCCTAGATTCTCTTTCCACCCTTTCTCCAACCAACAACCAATATCTGTCAGTTCCTCTCTCACTCTTCCTGTGAATTTTTGCTTCTAGCTTCTCTCTACCTGCCTCATGAATTGCATACTATGCTACTTCTGAAACTTAATTTCGCTGAAATTCATCATATCAATAGACTTAAAAACAAGAATCATATGATCATCTCAATAGATTCAGAAAAAGCATTTGACAAAATACAGTACCCCTTCATGTTCAAAACACTAGAAAAATTAGGGATAGTAGGAACATACCTCAACATTGTAAAAGCTATATATGCTAAGCCTAAGGCCAGCATAATTCTAAACAAAGAAAAATTGTAAGTATTTCCTCTAAAATCTGGAACAAAAAAAGGATGCCCTGGGCTGGGTTGTGGCTCAGCGGTAGAGCACTCGCTTAGTACATGCAAGGCCCTGGGTTCGATCCTCAGCACCACATAAAAATAAATAAATAAAGGTATTGTGTCCAACTACAACTAAAAAATAAATATTAAAAAAGGATGCCCTCTTTTACCACTTTTATTCAACATTGTCCTTGAAACTCTAGCCAAAGCAATTAGTCAGAAGAAAGAAATTAAAGAGATATAAATATGTAAAGAAGAACTCAAACTATCACTATTTGCTTATGACATGATTCTATATTTAGAAGATCAAAACAATTCCACCAGAAAACTTCTAGAACTAATAAATGAATTCAGCAAAATATCAGGATATAAAATCAACACCTATAAATCAAACACATTCCTATACATTGGCATTGAATCCACTGAAAGAGAAATTAGAAAAACTACCCCATTCACAATAACCTCAAAAAAAAAAAAAAAAAAACAACTTTGGAATCAACCTAGCAAAAGAGGTGAAAGATCTCTACAATGAAAACTACAGAACACTAAAGAAAGAAATTGAAGAAGATCTTAGAAGATGGAAAGCTTTCCCAGGCTCCTGGATAGGCAGAACTAATACTGTCCAAATGGCCATACTAACAAAAGCATTAGACAGATTTAATGCAATTCCTATTAAAATCCCAGTGGCATTCTTATAGAAATAGAAAAGGCAATCATGAAATTCATTTGGAAAAATAAGAGACCCAGAATAGCTAAAACAATTCTTAGCAAGGGGTGGGGGGGAATGTTCATGAATTGAAAGACTCAATATTGTAAATTTACCAAGTTCTACCAAGATGATCTATAGATGCAATGCAATCCCAATCAAAATCGTAGTATGTGGAAACAGACAAGCTGATTCTCATATTTACATGGACACGGAAAAGGTCAAAGGTAGCCGATAATTTATTGACCAAAGTTGAGAGGATATGTACCATTGATTATGAAGATTTATTATATAGCTATTCTGACAATGTGATATTGGCACAAAGATAGACAAAAAGGCCAATGGGACAGGATTGGGTGCCCACAAACAGACCAATGCATATCTGAACACTTGCTCCAGGACAGAAGCAGAACTATGGGACAGTGAATAAAAGAGAAACTCTTTAATAAGTTGGGTGGGGACAAGTGGGTACCCATAGGGGAAAAAAATTGAATTTGTCTCTACCTTGTGTTATGCACCAAATAGCCACAGACAAAAACATGGAGAAATTTCACAAAAATTTAAGCAAAATCAAAACAACAACAAACAACTAGAAGGTTCCATTCATACAAAGTTGAAAGAAAAGAAGGCAGAAGTCATAACTGAAGTTAAGTTGGGAAGAAAACAGTATTAGTAAATGGGAAATGGAAAAAGAAGAGTTTCTAGAGTTCTGGTGAATATTTTATTTGTGTGCCTTTGGATGGTGAGGTAGTATAGAAAGTCTTTAGCTTATCAATATCTACCACTCTATACCAGACATTGCAGTAAGTCGGAGTCATCAAAAGGAATAAAAACAGGCATGATCCCACCACTTTGGTGGTGCTTGTCTCTGATAACTGAGACAGACAAAGGCAATTACAGTGATGAGCAGCTCAGATAAATATATACAATCACCCAGTAGGATAAGTGCTCTGAGAGATACCCTTAGCTTACTGCACAAAGGGAATTCTTTCTTCACTGGGGGTGGAGTTGAGGAGAAAAGCCATCAGGTCTTCACCGTACTGAATTATAAAAATAGTTCCAACGTGTTTTACCCATCCCTAAAAAGCACTGGTTACTCCTTTTATCTATAATAAATGGTTTCAGTGTCATTTTAGATATACTCTTAGGAATGCCATCTGCTTATCCAGGAAAAATGTTGACTTTAAAGCCAGGGCACCTGGGGCTGGAATTGTGGCTCAGCAGTAGAGTGCTTTCCTGCACGTGTGTGCAAGGCGCTGGGTTCGACCCTCAGCACCACATAAAAATACATAAAATAAAGGCATGTGTCCAACCTCAACTAAAAAAAAATAAAATACTCAAACCTAATTGGACGTTTTTCCAGGGCAAAGGAACTATGAATCCAGCAATTCCAAGTTCCTCCAAACCTGATCATTTCAATAAGAAGATATTCATCATGTGAAACAGAGCTCCACCCTCCCAGAAATCCCCAAAGTTTTGAGAGGCATCCAAAGCTTTAAGATTCTGAGAACACATTCTGAAGTTGCTTCGCCCACTGTGATCCAGCCGCAGTTTCCTGCCCCGCGGCGTTCAAATTTCGAGGAAGACCCAGAGAACTGAGCGCGTTCGACTTTCCGCCTGGGTGTAACACGCGACGTGGTTAAGTTCGCGGAGATGGCCCGGCGCGCAACCTTCAGCTCGCAGGTTCCCCTGGCAGACCCTGCAGCTTGGAACGCTGGGGACCAGCGCCTCTCCAGGTACTATGCCCTCGCCCTCGGCGCGCGTTCGTCAGAATCCCAAATTTAGGTCGCGGGAACGAACTTGGGAGGAGCGCGCCCCCGGTCCCCGCCCTGCCCCTACTACAGCCTCCCCCTCCCATCCGCCCTCCCCGCTCCAACTGGAAGCGCGCAGGCGCAGCCGACCAGGAGTCCTGCCAACTGTCCAGGAGCCTGAGGTCGCCTGTGCCATCCCTGCCACTTCCACGCTCGCCATGGGCCTGGGTCCCCGGCTGCTGCTACCGCTTCTGCTTTGCCTGGGGCTCAGCGCACTCGTGTCTTCGGGCTCCTCGGGCAACCGCAAGCGAGGCCCTTTGGTGACAGCCAAGGTGACCGAACGGCGGGCAGCCACTTCCCCTCCTGTGGGCCAGGGGATGGTGGTGCTTTGGATACTGGGACTTCTGTGTCCCGGCCGGGAGGAGGGGGCTTCCAGAGCGCAGGGACACTGGAAGTGGCGGTGCGGTAGGTGGTAGAGGGCTGCTCGCGTGGGAGGAGCGGCCCTCTTCCGGGATACTCGGGGCTCTGGGACCAGGCTAGTCTGCCTCTGTCGCCTGCTGTTTGTACTCAGTCTCTGGGGTCGTGGTCCGCCGTTACCGCGCTGGAGTCGAAAGCCTAGTTCTCCTGGGAGGAGACAACTCCAGTACTTCCTTTGGCGTGGCCTGGACTTGGGAACAAAGCAGGAAGAATGCAGAGGGAGGGGACGGGCGGCAGAGACGCGCTAGCAACCGAGTGACCGCGGCCCGGCCGCCCACCACGCACGTCATTGGGTCAGGAAGAGCCGAACTCCAAGCTGGCCTTGAATGCCCTCCTCCTCTCCCTCCTCCCTTGTTCCCCTCCCATCTCTCTCCACTTAGGAACTGTCACCTCCCCTGGGAGGGAGAGGTGCACTTTTAAACTTCGGGCTGGACCCTGAGTTTAGGATGATGCTAGGCGCGGTAGAGGTGACACCTCTAGTGTTGGGCCTAACTTTTCATCTCTGTTGGGGGCACGTTTAGGGAATCTGCCTGGAATTGCGTCCTCACGGCTTGATACTCAGAATACTTAACGCCGCTTTAGTTTTATTTTCAGCGAGTTTTACCTAAGGTTAGAAGATAATGGGATGGTGCAGAGAGAGAGAGAGAGAGAGAGAGAGAGAGAGAGAGAGAGAGAGAGAGGAGGGAGAGAGGGGTAATATTGCGGTGCCCGTGATCACCACTTCTAGAAAACCCACCGGCAGTCGTGACTTGGAATCTGGAGGGCGGTTTGGCCAGATTAAAGTGGTCTTAACAAGCAGGCGGGGGTAGTCAGTGAAAAATGATACCTTTAAACTAGTTAGCATCTTTAAATCCTCCATGGAAGGCGCCACCCAAGGAGCAGAGACACCACCCAAGGAGCAGGGAGGACAACAGAGGTGTGGGAGAGGGAGGTTCAGCCCAACGTCTGAGGTAAGGGAAGAGAACTGAAAGCCCTGGCCATGCTGCAGGCAGGGTTGATAAACTCAGCCTGGTTCCTCTGAGAAGCTCTGATTCTACTCGCAGCCTCATGATCTAGCTTTGCAACTGGTTTGTGGAGGGCCACAGAGCTGAAAGGGTTTCTTTCAGTCTGCAGGTACTATTTCTGTCTCTTGGTTGTTGAAAACCATAAACATAAAATTTATACAACTATGAGATGTTGAAGGAAATGAAACTAATATGGGTTGGGTGATATTTGAAAACATCTGATGCAGATCAAGGGTCATATGTTTTCTTTCATATGTGGAAACTAAAGAGGAAAAAGGAAGAGAAAGGTGGGTATCTCATGAAATTGGAAGGGAGAACAGTAAAGGAAAGGGACCAAGGGGGAGGCTGGAGGTGAAGGAAAAGGGAGATACTGGGGAATGATATTGCCCAAAATATATTGTTGTATTTTGTGCATCTATGAATATGTAGCAATAAACATCACCATTATGTACAACTATAATGTACCAATAAAAAAGGAAAAAAAGAAAGAAAAATACCTGATGAATGAGAAAAATCAGTTTGGGAAAGGCTTAGGTAGTAAAGGACAGGTGCAAAGATCTCCAGGCAGGAAAACCATCAGTGTGTTCAGAGGATGCAGAGTACTGCGTGGCTTTGGGGCAGGGATGAGAGCACAGTGGCCTGACATGAGGTGGGGGAGGGGTGCTCATCCATCATTTAGGGGTTTAACAGCTGTAAGGAGTGTGGGCATTGAGGTAATTATTCTTATAATTTGAGGTCTTATTTTAAGTGTAGTTAATTGCTGAAGAGTTTTATACATAGGAATGACATCATTTCATATCTGCTTTTAAGAAATCCCTCTGGGTCAGTCAGTGGAGTGTGAACTGGAGTCCAGATAGTGGTTTGGATTAGGGTGGAAATCTTGGGAATGGGGAGCAAAGGAGGAACTTGGAATATGTTTTAGAGATGTAACTAACAGGAGATGCTGACAGTGTAGACAGAGTGAGGGAGAGAGGGTAGAATGGTCAGATAAAATGCAGGACACCAATGAGATGTGAATTTCACATTAACAATGAATAAATTTTTACTGTGCATCTCCTGGAATATTTGGGAACAAGTTTCACTGGGAAACTTTTTAGACATACTGATGAAGAGCTAGCCAATCACCATCTTTGGGGAAGGAGTCCAGTTATTTACCTTTTTTTAAAAAAAAAATTTTTATTAGTTATTGATGGACATTTATTTATTTATTTATTTATTTATTTATTTATTTGTGGTGCTGACAATTGATCTCAGTGCCTCACACATGCTAGGCAAGCGCTCTTCCACAGAGCCACAACCCCAGCCCCAGTAGTTTACCTTTTAACAACATTCTGGTGAGTTTTGAGGTGCAGCCTGGGCTGGGAACCACTAGAATAAAGCTGAGCAAGGAGAAAACTGCAGGAGGGCAAGAATTGGGACACACTGAGCCCAGGTCTAGGGCACTGTAACTAAGGGAGAGTTTTCATGTGCTCCACTCTTGCTTGGAATTGTAACTTAACATATCTTTTATTTTTTTCCCCCACCAAATATATCAAGTTCTGAAAGCTAATTGCCTAGACAAGCCTTATACCCATTGGACTCTTTTGAATTACTTTTTTAGTGAACATATTTAAGCAACTAAATATATTGGAAAATGAACATATTAAAAATAATTTATCTGAGTGCAGAAAAGTAGATTTATTGGCCACTGTTCTAGTGCATTGTTTTTCTCAGCAGTGTTTTATAAGAATCTGTAAATAAAAGATAGGAGGTGCTGGTTTCTCCCAAAGGACTGTTAGTGGCACTAACCTCGTCCACGGATCCTGCTGCTGAGCCAACCTGGCAGCGTCCTCCTGCCCTGCAGGGACTCAGGTGAGGCTCTGATACACTGGACTCAGAATCCACTGAATTTTGATTTCCTGAATTTTCCAGTAAATGTGATGAATTCTGTGCAGGATCCAGCATGCCAAACAGCACTGCATCTTTCTAGCTACACAGCTTGCAAACATGTTAGCCGGTAGTGGCTACGCAGCAACAGCTAAGGGACCTTGGACAAGTTATCTAATATCTGGGGTTCCACTTTCTCCTCTGTAAAAAGGAGATAGAAATAATACCTACCTGGAAGGGTTTTATGTATTAAATGTGCTAAAGCAGGTAAAATGGTTAGTCTATGGTCCCTGGTTTAAGAGGCCACTGGTTGATGTTAGAAATGTTCATCTTATTAATCCTGTTGTGATAGCAAGGAATCATCATCTATTTTACAGATGAGGAATAAGAGCTCAGAGTTTAGTTTGCCAAGAGTCTATGGACATTTAGTGGTGGAACTGGCTTTAACCATTTCCTTCACATCACCGCTCATGCGCTTGGTACTTTGCCAGTTACTTTGGAAGGATTTTGGCAGTATTAATGCCATAGGGGTTTGGATCAGGCTGTGTGAGTGCCTCTTCTCTGCTTCCCTACTTCCTCTAACCTTCAGTGCCCCCCAATTTTTAAATGACTTTCAAGGATGGCTTGAGGGAAAAAGTGATGAGTTGCCCACCCACAAAGTGCAGCACAATGTCCAAGTCCCAGCTTTTCAGGAACACCCTGATCCCCACAGACTATCACCAGCCCTTCCCAGGACTTATCTTTATCTGACTCTTCTCATAAAACCCAGTTGCCCATTATATCATAGCATTTATGTGTATATTTTTTCTTCTACTGAACTTTAGACTCCAGGAGGGTAAAAACTTTGTAGCTCACCCTTGTCCAGCACTGGACTTTGTTCCCAGGGACACTCAGCAAAGTTAGAAATGAGTTGTCTGGCAGCCCCCCACCTCCTGTCTAGGGGTGTGCCCCCATATTTCATTTCACTTGGCATTGAACATTTCTTGACTGTCTGCTTGTGTTGACAATATACTGGGATCGCGGGAACTAAAAACACTTTGTACCCTTTTGGGATTCCTTTGCCTTGCCTGCAAGAGCTGGACTGATGATATGTCACAGTTTAACTACAGGTAGCCTGGGTTGAAATTCTGGCTCTAACACTCAACCTTGGTAAATCACTTAACCTCTCTCACCCTCACTTTCCTCATTTATAAATTAGTGATAATACTCCTCCCTCCCCAGGATGTGGTGAGGATTCATCTTATAAGAGGATGTAGGTAAAGCACACAGACACCACTATTGTGTTTCCTTCCATTTTCCTTTTTCCTCCCGCTTCCTTCTCCCCTTTATATAAAGGTGTCCCCCTGTCAACCATCCTTACATTCTCTCAGGCACCACCCCAGTGCAGACCATTATGGCGTCATTCTTTTTTTTTTTTTTTTTGGATCTGTGTTTTTTTTTTTATTGTTGGTTGTTCAAAACATTACATAGTTCTTGACATATCATATTTCACACTTTGATTCAAGTGGGTTATGAACTCCCATTTTTACCCCGTATACAGATTGCAGAATCACATCAGTTACACTTCCATTGATTTACATATTGCCATACTAGTGTCTGTTGTATTCTGCTGCTTTTCTTATCCTCTACTATCCCCCCTCCCCTCCCCTCCCCTCCCCTCTTCTCTCTCTACCCCCTCTACTATAATTCATTTCTCCCCCTTGTATTATTTTTCCCTTTCCCCTCACTTCCTCTTGTATGTAATTTTGTATAACCCTGAGGGTCTCCTTCCATTTCCATGCAATTTCCCTTCTCTCTCCCTTTCCCTCCCACCTCTCATCCCTGTTTCATGTTAATCTTCTTCTCATGCTCTTCGTCCCTACTCTGTTCTTAGTTACTCTCATTATATCAAAGAAGACATTTGGCATTTGTTTTTTAGGGATTGGCTAGCTTCACTTAGCATAATCTTCTCTAATGCCATCCATTTCCCTCCAAATTCTATGATTTTGTCATTTTTTAATGCAGAGTAACACTCCATTGTGTATAAATGCCACATTTTTTTTTATCCATTCGTCTATTGAAGGGCATTTAGGTTGGTTCCACAGTCTTGCTATTGTGAATTGTGCTGCTATGAACATCGATGTAGCAGTGTCCCTGTAGCATGCTCTTTTTAGGTCTTTAGGGAATAGACCGAGAAGGGGAATAGCTAGGTCAAATGGTGGTTCCATTCCCAGCTTTCCCAGGAATCTCCATACTGCTTTCCAAATTGGCTGCACCAATTTGCAGTCCCATCAACAATGTACAAGTGTACCCTTTTCCCCACATCCTCCCCAGCACTTGTTGTTGTTTGACTTCATAATGGCTGCCAACCTTACTGGAATGAGATGGTATCTTAGGGTGGTTTTGATTTGCATTTCTCTGACTGCTAGAGATGGTGAGCATTTTTTCATGTACTTGTTGATTGATTGTATGTCCTCCTCTGAGAAGTGTCTGTTCAGGTCCTTGGCCCATTTGTTGATTGGGTTATTTGTTATCTTATTGTCTAATTTTTTGAGTTCTTTGTATACTCTGGATATTAGGGCTCTATCTGAAGTGTGAGGAGTAAAAATTTGTTCCCAGGATGTAGGCTCCCTATTTACCTCTCTTATTGTTTCTCTTGCTGAGAAAAAAACTTTTTAGTTTGAGTAAGTCCCATTTGTTGATTCTAGTTATTAACTCTTGTGCTATGGGTGTCCTATTGAGGAATTTGGAGCCCGACCCCACAGTATGTAGATCAGAGCCAACTTTTTCTTCTATCAGATGCAGAGTCTCTGATTTGATATCAAGCTCCTTGATCCATTTTGAGTTAACTTTTGTGCATGGTGAGAGAAAGGGATTCAGTTTCATTTTGTTGCATATGGATTTCCAGTTTTCCCAGCACCATTTGTTGAAGATGCTATCCTTCCTCCATTGCATGCTTTTAGCCCCTTTATCAAATATAAGATAGTTGTAGTTTTGTGGATTGGCTTCTGTGTCCTCTATTCTGTACCATTGGTCCACCTGCCTGTTTTGGTACCAGTACCATGCTGTTTTTGTTACTATTGCTCTGTAGTATAGTTTGAAGTCTGGTATCGCTATACCGCCTGATTCACACTTCCTGCTTAGCATTGTTTTTGCTATTCTGGGTCTTTTATTTTTCCATATGAATTTCATGATTGCTTTCTCTATTTCTACAAGAAATGCCATTGGGATTTTGATTGGCATTGCATTAAACCTATAGAGAACTTTTGGTAATATCGCCATTTTGATGATGTTAGTTCTGCCTATCCATGAACAGGGTATATTTTTCCATCTTCTAAGATCTTCTATTTCTCTCTTTAGGGTTCTGTAGTTTTCATTGTATAAGTCTTCCACCTCTTTTGTTAGGTTGATTCCCAAGTATTTTATTTTTTTTGAGGATATTGTGAATGGAGTGGTTGTCCTCATTTCCATTTCAGAGGATTTGTCGCTGATATACAGGAATGCCTTTGATTTATGCATGTTGATTTTATATCCTGCCACTTTGCTGAATTCATTTATTAGCTCTAATAGTTTCTTTGTAGACCCTTTTGGGTCTGCTAGGTATAGAATCATGTCATCTGCAAATAGTGATAATTTAAGTTCTTTTTTTCCTATTTTTATGCCTTTAATTTCTTTCATCTGTCTAATTGCTCTGGCCAGTGTTTCGAGAACTATATTGAACAGAAGTGGTGATAGAGGGCATCCCTGTCTTGTTCCAGATTTTAGAGGGAATGCCTTCAATTTTTCTCCATTCAGAATGATGCTAGCCTGAGGCTTAGCATAGATTGCTTTTACAATGTTGAGGTATGTTCCTGTTATCCCTAGTTTTTCTAGAGTTTTGAACATAAAGGGATGCTGTACTGTGTCAAATGCTTTTTCTGCATCTATCGAGATGATCATATGGTTCTTATTTTTAAGTCTATTGATGTGGTGAATAACATTTATTGATTTCCATATATTGAACCAGCCTTGCATCCCAGGGATGAATCCTACTTGATCATGGTGCACAATTTTTTTGATATGTTTTTGATTCCGATTCGCCAGAATTTTATTGAGGATTTTTGCATCTAGGTTCATTAGAGATATTGGTCTGTAGTTTTCTTTCTTTGAAGTGTCTTTGTCTGGTTTAGGAATCAGGGTGATGTTGGCCTCATAGAATGAATTTGGAAGTTCTCCCTCTTTTTCTATTTCCTGAAATAGCTTGAAAAGTATTGGTATTAGTTCCTCTTTAAAGGTTTTGTAAAACTCTGCTGTATACCCATCCAGTCCTGGGCTTTTCTTAGTTGGTAGTCTTTTGATGGTTTCTTCTATTTCCTCAATTGATATTGGTCTGTTTAGGTTGTCTATATCCTCCTGACTCAATCTGGGCAGATCATATGACTTAAGAAATTTATCGATGTCTTCACTATCTTCTATTTTATTGGAGTATAAGGATTCAAAATAATTTCTGATTATCTTTTGTATTTCTGAAGTGTCTGTTGTGATATTGCCTTTTTCATCCCGTATGCTAGTAATTTGAGTTCTCTCTCTTCTTCTCTTCGTTAGCGTGGCTAAGGGTCTGTCGATTTTATTTATTTTTTCAAAGAACCAACTTTTAGTTTTGTCAATTTTTTCAATTGTTTCTTTTGTTTCGATTTCATTAATTTCAGCTCTGATTTTAATTATTTCTTGCCTTCTACTTCTTTTGCTGTTGTTTTGCTCTTCTTTTTCTAGGATTTTGAGATGAATTATGAGATCATTTATTTGTTGGTTTTTTCTTTTTTTAAGGAATGAACTCCAAGCAATGAATTTGCCTCTTAGAACTGCTTTCAATGTGTCCCATAGATTCCGATATGTTGTGTCTGTGTTTTCATTTATCTCTAAGAATTTTTTAATTTCCTCCTTGATGTCTTCTATAACCCACTGATCATTCAGTAACCTATCGTTCATTCTCCAAGTGATGCATGATTTTTCCTTCCTTCTTTTATTGTTCATTTTCAGTTTCATTCTATTGTGATCAGATAAGATGCATGGTATTATCTCTACTCCTTTATATTGTCTAAGAGTTGCCATGTGACATAATATATGATCTATTTTTGAGAAGGATCCATGTGCTGCTGAGAAAAAAGTGTAACTGCTTGATGTTGGGTGGTATATTCTATATATGTCAATTAAGTCTAGGTTATTAATTGTGTTATTGAGTTCTATAGTTTCCTTATTTAACTTTTGTTTGGAAGATCTGTCCAGTGGTGAGAGAGGTGTGTTGAAGTCTCCCATGATTATTGTATGGTGGTCTATTAGACTCTTGAACTTGAGAAGAGTTTGCTTGATGAACATAGCTGCACCATTGTTTGGGACATATATATTTATGATTGTTATGTCTTGTTGGTGTATGGTTCCCTTGAGCAGTATGTAGTGTCCCTCTTTATCCCTTTTGATTAACTTTGGCTTGAAATCTATTTTATTTGATATGAGTATGGACACTCCTGCTTGTTTCCGCAGTCCATATGAGTGATATGATTTTTCCCAACCTTTCACCTTCAGTCTATGTATGTCTTTTCCTATCAAATGCGTCTCCTGTAGGTAGCATATTGTTGGGTCTTGTTTTGTGATCCATTCTACTAGCCTGTGTCTCTTAATTGGTGAGGTTAAGCCATTAACATTTAGGGTTATTATTGAGATATTGGTTGTTCTTCCAGCCATATTTGTTTATTTATGTTACTAAACATGGTTTGTTTTCCTCTTTGATTATTTCCCCCCCCTTTACTGTCCTACCTCCCACTGTTGGTTTTCATTGTTATTTTCCATTTCCTCTTCCTGAAATATTTTGCCGAGGATGTTTTGAAGAGATGGTTTTCTAGCTGCAAATTCTTTTAACTTTTGTTTATCATGGAAGGTTTTAATTTCATCTTCCATCCTGAAGCTTAATTTCACTGGATACACGATTCTTGGTTGGAACCCATTTTCTTTCAGTGTTTGAAATATGTTATTCCAGGATCTTCTAGCTTTCAGAGTCTGTGTTGAGAGATCAGCTGTTATCCTGATTGGTTTACCCCTAAATGTAATCTGCTTCCTTTCTCTTGTAGCTTTTAAAATTCTCTCCTTATTCTGTATGGTGGGCATCTTCATTATAATGTGTCTAGGTGTGGATCTCTTATGATTTTGCACATTGGCATCCTGTAGGCTTCTAGGATTTGGGATTCTGTCTCATTCTTCAAGTCTGGGAAGTTTTCTCGTATTATTTCATTGAATAGATTGCTCCTTCCTTTGGTTTGGACCTCTATACCTTCCTGTATCCCAATGACTCTTAAGTTTGGTCTCTTTATGTTATCCCATATTTCTTGGATGTTCTGCTCATGGTTTCTTAACAGTCTTGCTGAGCTGTCTATGTTCTTTTCAAGTTGAAATACTTTGTCTTCATTGTCTGATGTTCTATCTTCTAAGTGTTCTACTCTGCTGGTAGTATTCTCAATTGAGTTTTTAAGTTGGTTTATTGCTTCCTGTATTTCTAGGATTTCTGTTTGTTTTTTATAACCTCTATCCCCCTGTATAGTTGATCTTTTGCTTCTTGGATTTGTTTATGTAATTCATTGTCGAAGTGATCTTTCATTGTCTGATTTTGCTGTCTCATGTCTTCCTTGAGACTCCAGATCATCTGAAGCATGTATATCCTGAACTCTTTATCTGACATTCCATCTGCTGCAGCTATTACCTCTTCTAAAGTTGAATTGACCTGCATTGCTTGTGGTCCTTTCTTTCCTTGTCTTTTCATACTGCTCATGTTTCTTTCTGCTTGGTGAAACTGTTGTGTTTTTGAAATTTTCCCCCTATATATTTATATTGCTCTTGTATAGTTGAAAAGTCTCCCTTGCAGGGCGGGCAGCAGCTGTGCTCCTCCTCCAATTGGGGTGATCTCTCTACCACGCTGGAGGGCCGCTGGGTCTGTTCTGCCGGTCAGTCGCAGGTCTGCCTACCTTGCAGGCGCGGGCAGCGGCTCTGCTCTACCCTTACTCCAAATGGGGTGATGTGTCTACCACGCCGGCGGGCCGCTGGGCCTGTTACGGGCGCGGGCGACGGCTCTGCTCTGCCCCTACTCTAGTTGGGGTGACATGACTACCACGCTGGCGGGCTTCTGGGCCTGTTCCGGGCGCGGGCGGCGGCTCTGCTCTGCCCGTACTCCAAATGGGGTGATGTGTCTGCGGCGCCGGCAGGCCGCTGGGCCTATTCCGCCGGTCGGTCACAGGCCTGTCTACGTTGGGGGCGCGGGTGGCGGCTCTGCTCTGCCCCTACTCCAATTGGGGTGACGTGGCTGCCACGCCAGCGGGTCTCTGGGCCTGGTCTGGGCACGGGTGGTGGCTCTGCTCGGCCCCTACTCCAGTTGGGGTGATGTGATACCACACCGGCGGGTCGCTGGGCCTGTTCCGGGTGCGGGCAGCGGCTCTGCTCTGCCCCTACTTCAATTGGGGTGACGTGACTACCACGCCTGCGGGTCGCTGGGCCTGTTCTGGGCGCAGGCGGTGGCTCTGCTCTGCCCCTACTCCAATTGGGGTGACGTGACTACCACGCCTGCGGGTCGCTGGGCCTGTTCTGGGCGCGGGTGGCGGCTCTGCTCTGCCCCTACTCCAATTGGGGTGACGTGACTATCACGCCTGCGGGTCACTGGGCCTGTTCCGGGCGCAAGTGGCGGCTCTGCTCTGCCCCTCTGGCTTGATGACAAAGTGAGAGAATGTGGCGTCATTCCTGAACTGGTACATAAAATTCCAGGTTCTCTTTCTCCTCCATTTGATTATTATTCCCAATGTCTCATTTGCCTTCCCCCACCCCCAACCCCATACCAGGGTACTTAACCACTGAGCCTCATGTATTTTATTTAGAGACAGGGTTTTACTGAGTTGCTTAGGGCTTTGCTAAGTTCCTGAGGCTGGCTTTGCACTCTCAATCCTCCTGTTTCAGCCTCACAAGCCGCTGGTATTACAGGCATGTGCCGCGCCGCCATGCCCAGCTGGGCCCGATTCATTCCATTCTGTTGTCTTCAAAACTTGAACCTTCAAGTCCACCATCTTTTCTCTGTCTTTTGGAACTGGTGGGCAGCTGTCTTCCAGGGACTTTGTCCTCACCTGTGGTCACAGAACTGCATTGCTTTTCTGCAAACAGAACACATTTCCTGCTTTGGTGCTTTGCTTCCAATAAGTGGCAGGTGAGCTAACCCTTGTGTCTGATACTGCTCCCCTTCTCCAGGCCTGTTTCCCAGGATGTCCTCTCCCAGCCCTTAATATCGCCCCAGGCCTCGATATACAGGATTCCTGGGGCATCTGTCACATGCTGCCTTGTACTTATCTTATTCTTTTAAACTACCTTAGAACAGGGGTTCTCTCGTACACCTTGTGACTTTACACTACCTTTCACATAGATCTTTAATAAATACTGGTCAACTAAATAAGATTTGATTTTCTCATTTCTGTTAGAGTTGGGAAAACTACTATAGTTTCTTGTACTCCTTCACGAAGTTGCAGGATACTGCAATTTGGGGGAAGAATCATATCAATAGGTAAACTAGACTGTATGTAAAAATATATGATTTTTATTGAAGCATTATGCTGGGACAGTCAATTTTTCTTCATCTTCTCAGGCTGCTCTCCCAGATTTTATTTATTTATTTGCTTTCTAAATATTCACAGGAGTAATTTTCTCCTTGATTTTGCAAGTCTGGAAGGCCTTTCAAGTGTCTTATAAGATGTTTCTTAGGATTACATCCCTGATTTTTTTCCTGAGACTGCTTCATTATTGTCCACATTGCATTTATACCTCGGCTTAAAAATTCTTTGTAGAAACTGCTTCTCACTACCACCAGCTTTGCCCTGACCAGGCTCCCGTGAATGCTGTCCCCAGACCACTAATTGCAGATGAGACCCTTCTGCGTTGCCTTACCTCAAGGGCAGGGTCTTTCTGTAAGCTCTTCTATATAAATAATAATAAAACTTTTGCTGCTTCAGCCATGTAAAGATTGTAAAATGCCACATGGAACACTAAATATCACATCACCCTGTGACAGATGTGCTGATGTATTGGCAGAAGTCCTTGTCTTGAGCTAAAGCTTGACAGTCTTTACTTAGTGATTTTTCTAAACTGCAAGACATCTTTTTTCTTTGACAACCCTTCTTATATTTTTTAAAGCCATCTCTTGAATGTCTTTTTTTAACCATTCAAACAGTAAATTGGTTCATATAATCTCAACTCTCTAATAGAATGCCCTTTGACTCCATGGCCTTTTCAAGCTTCTCTCTCAGTGATTTGGGAAGCAAAACGTGTATAATTTGGTTTCAGAACAAACAGTTTAAAAAAAAAAGTCTAAAAGAACTTTTAAGACTCAATCTGCAAAAAAAGGCAACTCATCCTCACCTTTGGGTGTTTTGTTTTAAGCTGTGACAGAGAAGGAACACATTCTACTTGGGTGACTTTGGGAATATGACAATAGAATCCAGTGTCTTAAGTTTAAAAGGTAAATGACTTTGTCAGGCATGGAGTGCAGTGCTCGCTGTCTTTTGGATGAGACTGGGGACCCGGTGCTTGGACCTGAGTGGCAGGCCTTTTGAAGGACTGCTGTATGTTTTAATCATCTTTTGTGAGTCCCTTGATAGCAGACATCTATTGAGAAGTCACTGGGAGTTTGGCAGTATTTGAAGTGACAAAAAAAAAAAAAAAAAAGAAAAAAAGTAAATCTAGATGGCTAGCCTCTTTCTCTCCTCACTATTTTTTCCCCTGCCAAGATTAGAGAGCAGTACCTTTGAAAAGAACAACACATTCCACTATAATCTTCATCCCAAAGCTGGGGAACAAGAAGTAGCAGCAGAGTTCATTTGGGGCATGAGTAGGCAGTAGAATTCTTGAAGACTTTATTTGGCTGATTCTTTCAGTATTTGTAGAACTGACTTTAAACTCAGTACCTAGTACCGTGCCTAGCCCTTAGAGGGTGTTCATTAAATGTTTGTTGAATGAGTAGTGCAAGTGAACCATACCGACACAGACATTTTTAGAGCACCTTTCACTAATAGCCCCTTCATGACTCCTTTCTAAAATACCGATGGGCAGGCTTTCCTCAGATTTTAATTTTGATTTAGCTTGTCTTTTTGTCTTCTCCATGTTATAACCTTCTATTCTGTGTTTTCAATTATATGCAGGTCTTCTTTGATATAAGGATTGGAGACAGAGATGTGGGCAGAATTGTGATTGGCCTCTTCGAAAAAGTTGTACCCAAGACAGTGGAAAATTTTGTCACTCTGGCAACAGGAGAGGTCTGTCTCCATTTTATTTCCTTCAACTGTGCACACACACAAAAATTGTATTTTATTTCTTTTAAGTAAAATACAAAATGCCGCTGGGAGAACAAGTATTAAATTAATGTCAAATGAATCTGTGACATTCAATTATATTTTACTATGAAATCTTTATTATTCAGGTACACAGCCTCTGTAGGCTTCCAGAAATTAGAAGAAAACAAGTGAAAATGCTCTTGTTTTTACTTATTCACATCAATCCTCTCTTTCCATAGTTTGTTCATAGTTTGTTTATTTGTTGTTTTGGTCAGCCAGTGATAAGTTTCTCTCAGTAAATCATTGCTGTCACTGGGTATGGTGGCACACACCTGTAGTCCTAGCTACTTGGGAGGCAGAGGCTGGAGGATCACCTAGTTCCAGACCAGCCTGAGCAACTTAATGAAATCTGTCTCAAAATTTAAAAATAAATAAATAAAAAGGGTTGGGGGTGTGGCTTGGTAGTAGAACACCCCTGGGTTCAATCTCTAGCACTGCCAGAGAGAGAGAGAGAGAGAGAGAGAGAGAGAGAGAGAGAGAGAAATCATTGCCAAGACCTAATCAAATTCTGTAGATATTTTGATTTTTCTCACTTTACCATTTTCAAATAAACACTGGGGTTGAAGGTTCATCTTTCAGTATGGATTTTTTTTCTACTTGTGTATTCAATTGAAATAATCTCTTTAGAAAGGATATGGATATAAAGGAAGCACCTTTCATCGTGTCATCAAGGATTTCATGATTCAAGGAGGAGACTTCACTGCGGGAGATGGCACTGGTGGTAGGTAACGCCATCTTTTGCCTTTCTCCTTTCCCACTTCCCAAGCTGAAACCCAAGAGTCAGTCAGTATGTGAACCCAAGATAGCCAGATTCCCCCATTTAAGAAGCAAGGCCGTAAAGACAGCTCAAAGTCTTTCCAGAAGATAGAGGTTTGGGGACCTCATTTATCAGAATCTTTTTGGGTATGAATGAATGAGTCTTCCTAATTCTAAATGGGATGGTTTTGGTGTTCGTTGTCATAGTGTAGATCCATTCATTTGGCAGAATATCTCACAATTATTAAAACCGCTCGACTGCTAGTATGTAGCAATATAAAGCAGTGCATGCCATAGGAAGGAAGAGGTGAACTATAGAGCTGTGTGCCCTGGGGTGGCAGCTGGCCACAAGTTGGGGCCGGGGAAGAGGATGGGACATGGTGCCAGAATAACAGGATTGGAGTGTAGGTGGCAGGATCATGATGAATTTTTCCCTTTCTTTCAAAAGTGTTTTCTTTTATTGTCGATTTTTTTAATAATAAAAAAGTTATAGCTGAGTCATCAAAATTATAACTAATTCCAAGAACAAAGTAGAATAAAGGACAAATACTTAAGGTCATTGAGTTTCAAATCTCCCTCAGCATATTGTGTCTCATTGAGGATCTTAACTACCCAGCTCCATGGACTATTTTCCTTCTGAAATGTAGGGAGAAGCTTTTCTTTTCTTTTCTTTTTTTTCCTCCAGAACACCTATTGCATGTGTAACTACACAAAATTTAAGATTTTAAGCTCAGAAAATACTTGTTAGGGTAGATATTAGTTGCTTACTTTTTAAAGAAAAGCCACCTTCAGTCATTATTTCTATTTATGTTTATTGTAATGGTTTATTTCTTGATAATAAAAATAGTTGCCATTAAATGCTATGATTTACCAGGCACTTTATAAAGAGTACTTTTAGCTCTTGCAAAAATGCTATAGGGTATAAGGATACAGAATGGAATAGAGAAGCTGGTTCAGGTTCGTCAAGGTTACAGGGTTTGCTGAGAATGCTTGTGGAAGCAATCCTAGCTGCTGAGGTGCTAGACTCACTGGAAAACCTGGTAGCTCTAGTACCTGTGCTCTTGGTACCAGCATCCACCATCCCACCACACGATCCAGCAGGAAGAGTGACTGAGTTTTACTTTGCTATCTTTTCTATTTTTATTCTCTCTCTATTTTCCCTCCCCAACACATGTGGGTCTGGGGTTAAAATTTTCTGAGAGGAAATTTTGAACTATTTAAATTTAGCCTAGACCCCTCTGGGCAGAGCTTTCCAGCTAGGTCACCCACATGTCCCTGCCCAACCAGCTATAAATTGCTTGACATTGATATCTACTTCTGGTCCTTTTAACGGAGCCAGGATTTTGAGGTTGGCAACCAGTGGATAAGGAGCTCAGTAATACAAAAGCACAAGAGGCCTTCAAGGTGTTAGGAATGAGGCAGATGCTCCCTATGGTCCATATTGTTGTTATGGGAGAGGGCTTCTACTATATCCTCTACTTTGCTAGAATTCCAGATCACAGGCTGGTTCTTCAGCAAGGCTGATCCCCAGGTGGTCCCAATTCTCAGGATGCATCCTTGAGCATCCTGAGAGCCTTGCGCTTAATGTCTTTCATCCTAGTTGCTACTGCCTCAGTGCTGAGGTAAGAAAAAGCACCAGCTTTAGAGTCAGAAAGTCAGATGTTCCAATTCTGATCTGCTGTTTTCAAGTTTTATACCTCTGATTCCCAGTGTGAAAAGGGGACTGAGAATACCAACTACACTGGTATGTTGTGGGAATAAGCTGAGGGTGTCCACTCAGTGAGTGGTTGGGTGCCAAGGTAACAGTGACCTGGGACAAGTCACCTGAATATAGTACAGAGGTAGAGCCATGAGGCTGGCTCACCCACCTTTCCATCTGGCTTTCGGATACCACCCTGCCCTGCTGTTCCTTCTCCTTTCAGAGTGAAATCATTGACCTATATGATCCAGATTTGGCATTGGTTTGAGGCCAGAGGGGACCTGCCATCCTGTGCCATATCATAGGCATTTTTGCTTGTCTGTTTCAGGCCCTAGGGCCCTGCTTCCTTAAAGAGTTAATTTTATTCTCTCTTTCACTTCTCCATAGCTTTGACCATCTATTGCCCATTCTCATCTTCTGTTGGGCTCTATGAACGGATTACACTAAAGCCTTTTGTTTCCTATGAAGAGTTTACTTTTGGTTGATGTCTGTTCATTCTCCTCCCTTTTCTTTTATCTTAACCCAGGTTTTAGTATTTACGGTGAGACATTTCCTGATGAGAACTTCAAGCTGAAGCACTATGGTATTGGGTGGGTCAGCATGGCCAATGCTGGGCCTAACACCAATGGTTCCCAGTTCTTTATCACCTTGACCAAGCCCACCTGGTTGGATGGCAAACATGTGGTATTTGGAAAAGTCCTCGATGGGATGGTAACTTGATATATTACTTTTTCCTCTTTCAAAGTTTTATATTTATGAGAGTACCTTCAGTGATTCATTTTAATATTAAATGAGTTGTTAGAGATCCATTTTTATATGCTGACTGACCTCTTCAAAGGTAAGTAAATTATATATGGCATGACATTATGGCATGTTAGGGACATTCGGATAGAAGCTGAAGACTTGACATGGAGAAGCTAAGTACTTAATTTATTTTGCTTCTGGCTGTAAATGGAAAGCCCTTTATAATATAACAAAATAAAACCAGGGTCCCATACATTCATAAAATGGAGTATTATTCAGTATTACAAAGAAAAGATGTGCTATCACATGGATAAACCTGAGGACCTTATCCTAGGTGAAATAAACTTGTCACAAAAAGACAATTACTCTACAAGTCTACTTACATGAGACACCTAAAGTAGTCAAATCTATAGAGACAGAAACTAGAATGGTGGTTGCCAGGGGCTTAGGGAAAGGCATTTGGAATGGAGTTTCAGTTTTGCAAGATTTAAAAAGGTTTGGAGACCAATTGCACAACAGTGTGAATAAACTTACACACTACTGAACTATGCACGTGAAAAATGAATTGGATGGCAAATTCTGTGTTATATGTTTCTTACAGTTAAAATATTAAAAAGCCCTGAACCAGTGTGGTTCATTCCGGATATCAAGTTGTATTCATGGACACACAGTACAGCAACCAACATTCATTAAGAGAATCCAAATTTATGTTGTTATTCTCAAAGAACAGCAAAGGATCCAATTCATAACCCATAGGCCTGCTTCTTAAAATTCTCATTCTCTTCCTTTCTCACCACGTCTCCTTAGCAGCTGCCTAAAATAACTTTCTTCTAAACTGGCCATATTGAAGTCTGTCCAACCCAGCCCTGGACACCCTTGACTCCCGTGTCCTCTTCCATGTTCCATTATGTTTTATTTTCATGTGAGTTGTTTGGCCTCCCTCATCCAAACAAATCAACCAGTATCATCACTGTAGATTTTCCACATCTTCTACCTGCTATTCTGATTCAATGCAACTGAAGTCCAGGAATTGAGATGAATAATCAATGTGTTTAGAAAACTCATCAAAAGCCTGCCTTTTTGGTCTGTGACATCTTCCCTCCTTCACTGGGAAATATAAGTGGTGCATGTGCTTATGAGGGCTTCTAGGGCAAAGAAAGGGGTCTTTATACCACTGTCGGATTGAACAGGTTATATTAGTATCAGACTCAAGATTAATGGCTTGGGTCACCTTTAAAAGGGGCAAACCCAAGGGCTGGGGATATAGCTCATTTGGTAGAGGGCTTGCTTTATATGCACAAGGCCTTGGGTTCAATCCCCAACAGCACACACACACAGAATTAGGTCTACTTTTAAATCTGGTTTATGGACCATTTTATTGTGCCTAAACATAGTATAGGGTAGAGCTGAAACTGATTCAAACTCCATGTTAACCTTTACATTGGATTGTAGCTGATGAATACAAATACTTTATTTGCAAAAGTATCTTAATTTTTTGAGTCTGTACAATGCTTATTAAGAAAGAAGTACGGAAATAGACCAATATGTTCTTGGATAAACAAGGTAGCTGGTGATTTTATTCCATGAGATATATATACATACATAATTAAAATAATTTTCTGAATCTTCTAAGTTTTTCACGCTTAGTGTGCATGGTTTTTTATAGTGATACAACTTACTTTCCCACTAGGGCTTTTGATTACAGTAACACCAGAGCTGCCTGTCTGATTTTCTCTCTCCAGAGCGTGGTGCACTCCATAGAGCTCCAGGCAACTGATGAGCATGACCGTCCTCTCACCAACTGCACCATCATCAACAGTGGCAAGATAGAAGTGAAAACACCCTTCGTGGTTGAGGTCACAGACTGGTGACACAACCGATAGAAAACAAGGAATGCACCTGGCAGGGTGTGTGTGTATGTGTGAACAGTATGTGTGTGCACGTATTGTCTGCCCATCTGCCTTTAATTCTTCAGTTACTGTTTTGCTTTGCTTTTTACTTTCTTTTAATTTCCACTCCAGGAAAGATTTAAAAACCAACCACTCTTAAGTTTAGTTTGTATGAATCTATGGTAAATCACCTATTTAGGAACTTTGAACTGAAAAGACACATCCACTTCCTTCCATGGTGCTGTTTTTAAATTAGAAAACTTTGTATTGGCTATTTATTTTTAAGAACACACTCATTTGTTCGTTTGTTTTTGTTAAATTCATTGATATCTGTATGTTAGGTGAAACTGAAGGTTTATTTGAAAAAGATGAAGACATGAAGTTTATTTTTCTGTATTCAAATAATTCTTTTCTTAAAAGGAAACTTGATTAGTATAATCTGATATATGTCTTGGGGATTTTTGCCTGAGAAAAGGTGCTTTTGTGTTCTCTATATTAAATACTTTTTATATGCATTAATTCTTTTTGCAAGTCTCTTTAAAATATAAAATTCCTTTAAAAAAATAAATGGATGGGGACCGGGGTTATGGCTCAGTGGTAGAATGCTTGCCTAGCATGTGTGAGGCACTGGATTCTATTCTCCACACTACACATAAATAAATGAATAAAATAAAGGTCCATCAACAACTAAAATATATGAAAAAAATAATTTAAAAAATAAATATAAAAACACATGCACTCTAATAGTAACAATGAACACATTAGAGAAAAAATCAGAATGCTAACATAACTGGATAATTTGGGATAGGAACCACAGAATTATGCCCTTCTACATCCCAAATACATAAACTGGTTATTCACTAATTTTTATTTAGTAACATTTTAGAAAGTTCCCTGTCCAGTTGCAGTTGAAAGGAATCTTTTGGTCACCTACATAGTGGGGGTTAAGATTCAGGCTGTATTTAAACCAGATGGGAAAATACAGTCCTTCCGGGACCTTGTGACATCCCTTGCTGCATGAAGTGCCACGCTCCATTCAGATGGAAGAAAATGGAGCTAGTATCCCTCCTCCAGCACACACGCAGTAAGAAGCTAAAGAATCCACCTCTCAAGCTGCATTCTAAGAAAATTGCCTCAATATGAAATGAAAATGGGCATTCTTGCTGCTGCTGAGGGGTATAAATTACTACAACACTCCCAGAGAGTAATTTGTTCATTTTTTTTCCAACAAATATTTATTGAAGGTCTTTAGTATACCAGATTCCAGTTTGATTTTTGGAAATATCAAAATGAACAGGAGAAAAGGGCCTCATGGAGCTGACACTCTAGTGGGGAAGATGGAGGATAGACAAGTAAATAAAAAGGGCAGTGAAAGCTATGAAGAAAACACAGAGGGTGCTTATGGAGAGGGTGGGTGGGGAGTAAGCTTGGAGAGGCCAAGGAGGGCCTCTTGAGGACCTACGGATTGAAGGAAGACTGGGAGGTGGCCAAGCAAGATCTCTGAGAAGGACCTTCCAGGAAGAAGAAGCATGAGAAAAATACAAAAGTCCCAAGGTAAGAATGAGTGAATTCCAAGGAAGAAAAGAAAGCTGGTATTTGGGGGCCTGGTATATGAAGGGAGTGTGGGGACCAAGGTCAGGGAAGAAAGGCTGAGCCTAGCCAGCTGGGGCCAGAACACTAGGGGGACACACAATGGCAGCTGTCAATTTCAAATTGGGAAGGGACTTGATGTGATCTGCATTATTTTGTCTGCCACAAGGAGAATTTTTATAGGGGGATATATGGAAGCAGAACTTACCAGGAAACCCAAACATTTACATCCTTTGTATTCCCACTCCTGGGATTTGCCTTAGAGAGTGATCTGAGCTGTAATGAACACCATCGTTTCAGTATTCTGGCTCCTTGTTCTAGTAATGGCTGCCCAGTTATTTTTTCCTTTGGGGATTATACCAATTCCCTCAACCATTTCTTGTCCTGAGGATAGACTGACCTACAGATGGCTGTACATGGGGCCTGGCAAAGTCTTCCATTAAATCATTTGATAAATACTTCTTGAGTTCAGGATAGAGCCACAATGTCAGCTCTTGTGCTTCCTGTGAAGCACACAAATCATTCAGATACTCCACATGAGTATATTACAACACTGGGAAGTAAAGAGAAGAAAAACAGAGGACAGAGAGTGAAGGGTGGTTGGACGGGTCTCTGAGTGGGAACCGAAAGGATGAGGGAGAAACAAGCCATGGGAACACTGCAAGAAAAGTGGAGGCAGAGGGGACACAAGCAGTGGCCCTTAAAGAAGGACAGGCTGGGTGGGTCCAAGAAACAGTAAAGAGGTCACTTGAGCAGAACCAGGTGGTTGGCAGAGGGAGCAGAACATTCCCTTTCCCTGGCCCCAGTGACCAGCTCAGGCCTGGATGTTTGATGTCAGCTGGGTTAAGGAACTTCAATCATGGGACTTCTGCTGGAATTATTAGGTAAGAGCAGCTGTGCTTTTTGAGAGGATGTAAAGGTGCAGAATAAGAATGAAATTACCAAAGAAGGAAGCTGGTCCAGAACACAAAAAGATTCCTGAAGACGTCATTTAGCCTTTATGTCTAGTTGTGTCTGAGACTAATCCACCCCTGGCTTTTCACTATACAAGCAGATACATCTCCTTTTTTTTTTTTTTTTTTTTTTTTTGCTTAAGCCAGAGCAAATTGATTTCCTTTGACTTGCAACCTAAAGTCTTTGTCTAATACAGCAATATTGAAAAAGTTTTATGCACAGGATGTGAAGTGTAGAATTTATGGAAGCAAATTGAATCCCAACGTGTTTGTAAAGAATACAATCTAGAATAGAATACTTTTTTAGGAAAAAAAGTAGAAATAATACATTCTCACAAAGCAAATACAACGAAATGTAAATTTGCATAAAATAAACACAAAGGATAGGATCTTTTTACTCTTACTTTTTACTTTACACTTTTTTTTTCTGTAGCACTGGTGATTGAACCCAGGGTGTTCCATCACTGAGCTATATCCCCAGTTTTTTAAATTTTTTATTTTGAGTCAGGGTCTTGCTAATTTGCCCAGGCTGGCCTGGATTTGTGATCCTTCCCATCAACTTCCCTAGTCGCTAGGATTACAGGCATCAATCACCATGCCCAGTTTTTACTTTAGACTTTTTTTAGTCTTATAGTTTTTGTCTAGGGTATGTTTCACCTTAAGAATGAAAAGAAAAATAAAACTTAAATTTTATTTAAAATAAAAGTAGCATAGGAGGAATTGAAAACAAATGACCTCTTACATATGCAAAACTCCAAAGTCAGAAAGCACATAAGCTACTGTGACCCCTCATGCATAAGGACATGCCCTACACACCACACTTACTGTCTAGATTTTGATTAGTATAAGCATAAGTGACAGCTCACCAGTGACAAAACAACAAGAGTACATTCTTGAAGTGCTGAAATTCTGAGACCACAAGTGCACAGGTGCAAATTTTCATGTTGTGCCTTATGCCAGATGACCAGGACACCCCCAACCCCCACTGGCAAGCCTCATACTGAAATATCAGCAAACTGATGACTATGGAAGTAGGAACTGTTGATTTTTATAGTCTAATATTGGTGAAAAAGCTTAGAAATAAACAGCTCACTATTTTGCTGATCATGTTACTGAAGAGGTCACATAGGTAGCTGTGGGTGAATGTGGAATCAGAGGCAAAATTTCAGTGGACACCATCACCAGGCCCAAATTGCAACAAGTTAGTCTTGAATCATTCTAATAAACAATTTAAAATATTCTGGCATCCTTAGCCATACCTATTTTATTCTCTTACAAGTGCCATTTAGCAATTTTCTGGATCAACAGCTAAGAAGCTACAAATGTATTCATGATCAGATTTGTTAGAGTGACCCTTTTGGAATTATCAATTACTTCATTTCTGATGAATTTTTAGATTTTGAACAAAACTCACCAGCCTCGTTTCTCAGTTCAGTTGTTTTGAGTTACATAAAGATAAAAAACGTGGCAAGGATTTTATAGTAGAAAAAGGATTTGGTTTTTGTTTTTCAACATTCTTACAATTCAGACAGCTGAAGAAATCTTTGATCCTAGAAAGCTTGGAAATTCAAAGACCCCTCAAGGCACTTTTTTTTTTTTTCAAATTAAGGAAGAGTAAAAACAGTATTTGTAATGGAAAATTTTGGTGCCATTAAGTACATAATGGCTTTTGCTTAAATCTATAATTCATCCCATGGATTTAAGATTTTAGCCAAGAGTAAGTTTTAGGTGTGATATAATGTAACCTATTCCAAGACTTGCTAGTGTTACTGATATGCTAAAATGGTGGAAAAACAGCAGGTTCTAATGCAGAATTAGAGTGACTATTCATAAGAATTGTGCCAGAGGAAAAAAAAGATCTATGTACAAATAATTAAGAGACAAGACAAAATACATTTCACGATCCATTAATGGAACTTTTACCCCAGTACTAGTTAAATTGGACTTATTAGGGAGTCACAAATTTGGAGGATTTGGAGGACTCCATATTTCCTAAACCCTTCCATTACTTACTTTTAATGATTTGTTAGGAGTCATGTAAGTTTCTACATATTCTAACTTTTCAGAGGGTGAAGGACTGTCTTCCTAGAGCAACCTGGATACTACAACTCTGGTCACCTTCTGTCCTAGGTGGGAAATGTTATGCCCTGTTATCCGGGTAGGCAACTCTGTTCGAAAACTTGAATATTTTTCTTCCACCTGGTCTTGAAAGATGAGTCTGCTTCTGGTGACTGTGGGTGCTACATTGTGTTGGACTATCATGAGAAGAGGAGTAAGGACTGGTCAGCCTGCAGTAGAGAAACCAAAACTTAATTTAGCCCTATCAGCCTTAAAGTACAGCCTTTTTGAGAACTCCCAAAATGGCCGCGTGCCTTGTGCAAGCTGCTCTTCAGGGCTGTGTGTGGCTCCCTCAGGAAGCCCTCATAGAGAGGTTTCTGATCTGAGTCCTATACTTCCCTGGGTGCCTCCCATCTCCTCCCTGGACTGACTGCAAGCTCCTCAAGGGCAAGGAGTAGATTTTATTCCTAATCTACCCCTAAACTGTGTCTTATACCTAACCAATAATATATTCAAAATCAGTGACCAGAAAGAATAAGCCTAAATTTATACTATGAAGTGCTTGCAATCTCTCAAGACCATAAAGGTTGATAAACTTTGGCATTAGTCATTCAACTGTTTCTACTATTTTTCAAAGATTGTTATCTTTCTCTAAAAGCATAAACTTCCTCTTTGCTTTCTGAGTGGAAGCTTGATGGGCATGCCAGAAGTGGCCTGGCAAAAGTGAGGGGAGTGGCCAACAGTAAGAGGGCAGACCCTGGTGTTGTGAGTGACAGCATCTGAGGCAGAATACTCAGTGTGAAGGTAGCATGGTCAAGGCAGTTTGTGGAGGAGCAGTTCTGAGCTAAGCATTTCGATGTGACCTGAAGAAGTAACAAGAAACCATTCCCCCCTGGAGTCCTAGGTACTGTGGACTTAGGTGTCCACTCTGGCCACTTTTACATTTGCATCCTCATTTGCTGGGTGAGCCATGTGGTCCTCCTGGGACTCCATGAGGAAATCATGTACAATGATGGCATTTATTATTTGTAAATTCACATGGTAATATGTGCTTTGACTGAGGTACTTTGGTTTGATCTCTGCTTTGTTTTGTTCCTGGCTACAGAGCATGTTCCTGACCCTAGTGAACTGGGAAGAAATTTGGACATGATTCAGCACAAATCTGTCACCACAATAGGAAAAATCCAAGCTCATTTCCTTCTGCTGGTGAGTCAGTCTTGGTCTAGATTTGCTTGCAAGCCTCTGAAGATGTACTAGCAAATGGGGGGGTCAGAGTATCTGAACTGGAGGAGGGAACGAGGCCTAGGAGAGTATTGACCAGCTCTGGATCTCCCAGAAGACTGGGCTCCCAACCTTCCACTCTCAGCCTCCATCAATGAATGGCACCAGCTCCACCCAAATGCTCTAATCAAAAATCCTACTGACCTCTTCTTGCCTTCCCTTTACTTTCCATACCTGAGACCATCAGCAGGTTGACTAGTAGCCCTACAAGGCAGCTGCAGTATCCATACCTCATCCTCTCCACTGCTGCCACTGTATCAGGAGGTCACCACTCACCCAGATTATTCAAGTGGCCTCCTAGAAGTCTCTGCTCTACATCCTACACCAGTGCACTCTTCCCAAGCAGCCAGAATGATCTTTTAAAAATAAATCAGATGAAATGTGATACATAATATACATTATCCTAAATTTCAGATTGTTTGCTGCTGCCTGGTAGCTGTTTGCAGGGTTTTTCTTAACCATTCAGGTTTTTTTTTTTAAATTATTTTTTTAAAAATATTTTTCAGTTGTTGATGGACATTTATTTTTTATGTATTTATATGTGGTACTGAGGATTAAACCCAGTGCTTCATACATGCTAGGTAAGCGCTCTACCATTGAGCCACAACCCCAGTCCCCCATTCAGGTTTTAAAATTTTTCATGCCTAGTAAATAAATGCATATTAGAAAATAGATCATATCCTTCATGTGGAAAACCTGTCAGTGGTTTTCCAGGGTACACAGACTACAAGTCAAACTCTTGAATGCTACCTTCAGTGGAGGCTCCATGGAACCCAGTCCCTGCCCTCCTTACCACCCTGGTCCCTCACTGTCCTCCACGCTCACTGGTTTTCTTTTAGGACCTTAACTGAAGCTCTCTGCTGATTCAGGGCTCTAGAAACTCCTGATGTCCCACCCTTCCCCTTCCTCCCTGCCTTTTGTGGTCAATTCCACCAACATCCTGTAGATCTTAATTTCAGTGTCACTACCTTGGAGAAGTTTCCTAACCTGCCCATCTAAATTTAGTATCTTCCCTGCATATTAGAAAAGTGTCTTGGTTTGCCTTCATAACACTTAATATACTTCATAATCACAAATTGGGTATTCATCCAGTAAATATCACATTATTCTGTAAGTTCCATGAACACAAGGATTCAAAGTCAGAAATGAAAAACTAGAGATGCAAAATTAGAGAGAGCAAAAATATAGAAAGACATCGTGTTACTGTCTGCGGGTGAGGAAAAATAGCCATGATAACCATGTATAGAAGTTCATGAGAACGATGACCATTTCTAAGGGTATAAATCTCTTTTATCTTTTACCCCATTTAAATTATAAATACCTTGTTGGTTTGGCCTAATCATCCTGATTCTTTTTGATGGGCTAGACTTCTGTTGGAAAGGCCTTCTGTAGTAGCCATTCTGGCATTCTTTTTGATTTAGTGCCTCCTCCTCCCAGAAGTATTGACACGTATATTTTTTTCTTTTAAAAGAGAATTTAAAACTTTAAAAAATGAGCAACATGAAAATAATTTGAAATGCCCTAGGATTGTCTGTAGTACATCAGAATTGCCTGAAGGACTTGTCAGATCTGTGGTCCCCACTCTCAGTTTTGTCAGATTCGGTAATCCTGACAGGGGACAAGGGTTTGTGTTTCTAGCAAGTTACCTGATGATGCTAATGCTGCTGGTCCAGGGATTGCACTTCAAAACCACTGCCCAAAGTGTCACCATACCAGGGAGGTAACCACCAACTCATTTCAGTTACTCATTTGCAGAGAAGAACAGATATTGGAGTAACCAAGGTTGGCACATCTGGGAACTGAGAGGCCACTGTTGCCCGTGACAGGAGTATGGACAAAAGCTGTGCAATGAACTTGGAGAGGGAGGCGGGAGTTTAAATTTTATTCCAAGTTGGATTGGATTGAAAGCTATTGGAGGATCATGAACAGGGAGTGACATGGCCTGATGGGCATTTTATAAAGATCATTCTGGCTTTCATGTCAGAGAGCTGGAGGAAGGGTCCGCTAGCAGAGAGCATGGTTTAATCAAAGGAACTGAGGAAGTATTTGGTATTTCATCATGTAGTGTGGAAATGTGAGCAGCTATTATAATACAAAAAGTTCTTTCTGATTTGAATATTCACATCTGATTAAAATGCACATAAATTCAGATACCTCTTGTACTTCTGATGTGAAGTTCATTGGGAAGTAGATTAGCCCAAGCTTTGTAGAAAAAAAGTTCAGATCCTGATCACTTTATTAACCAATGGCCTTGGTCAAGCTATAGCTTTTTCTCACTGTAGCATGAGGAAATCACCAAAAATGTGTGAGGCTTCAATGACATAATCTGTGAATAGGATTTGGCCTAGGGCATTTTGCAGGGGGGTGGTAGTAAATGGGATTGAACCCAGGGGCGCTTTACCACTGAGCGACATCCCCAGCCTTTTTATATTTTTTTTAGAGACAGGGTCTCACTGAATTGATAGGGCTTCGCTAAGTTGCTGAGGATGGTCTTGAACTCATTATCCTCCTGCCTTAGCCTCTCAAGTCACTGGGATTACAAGTATGTGCCACTGTGCCCAGCAGCCCAAGGCATCTTGGTCTAGATTAGTGCTCTATCATATTAGCTACTTTTTATTACTATGAATCTCTGATCTTTGATCTCTTCTCTAATAAAATCAGTATACTAAAAACCTACTTCATAAAGCACCTAATTGGAATAAAATATGCCAAACCCTAGTTCAACAACCTCTGACTCCAGGAGAAGCTTAGTACACAGGAGGAGCTAAATGACACAGAATATCATAGCTAGGGACATCACTGATGTCACGGTAACTGTGGTTAGGCATGAAGACAGAAAATGGTTCACATTTTATAGGTCAGATTACAATCACACTCTTAGACCACAAAACAATCATTCTTCTCTAGTGAATAACGTACACTCCAATGACTTAACACGGTTACCCAGACCTCCTCCACTTTACACAAAAATAAATGCTGCTTCACCTTCCTCAGAATCCAGTCTATCAGTATATTTCTGCATGGACAGAAAACAAATGTTGTAGATTTGGAGTTAGCTACCTTCCTGGGCTTCTTTTGCTGAAGTAAAAAAATCTATGATTATCATCAAAGATAAAAACCAAAACAAAGCCAAGATGATGATGATTACTTCCAAGGAGAGGTGACAGATTGGATTAAACTGAATTTTATATCCAATTCAGTGAAACGGAAAAAAATGGAAGACACTTCTAGTTAATGACTGAAAATTCCAGAAAAATAAGGATTATGTCTCTATTCTTTACATTTTCACCATACTCCCTTAATCCAGTGAAGAAACTCAAATGTGTTTCATTGAATGAATAAATGAAGGTCTAACTTTCCTACTGTGTATGGCATGCCGAATGAGACTAATTCTCAAATTTGTCAGCCTTCCTGCTTTTTTTCAGAGTCCTTTCTTGTGGTCACATGTAATATCCCAAGAGGGAAGAGGTGTTCTTTTGGTAATGGATTCCGAAGGAATTATCAAAGTCAATAATTAATCAGGAGCTGGACACAGTGTGTACACCTGTAATGCCGTTACTAAGGAGACCAAGAGGAGAGAAGGCCTTGAGCCCATGAGGCAGAGACCAGCCTGGGCAACTCACAAGAACTTGCCTCAAAAAAAAAAAAAAATGTAGGAGAAGAAAGGGAGGAAAAGGAAGAAGGCATAAAACACTCAAATTGCTAAAGGGTAGATCATAAACTGTCTGCCTCAGATGGTGGTTTTTAACATAACTGTGTCAGAATCAACTGAGCAGTGTTTCTAACTACCCAAGCACAGGCCTCAGCTCAGATTTATTGATTCATAATCCTAAATGATTCTAAGGCACGATTCTAGTTTAGAACTGCTGGTTTAGAGCCTTAAAAGTTGCCCGGGACATGGGATTAACAACTGGTGTGAGTGCCAAGACTCTTCCTGCACCCAGGGCAGAAAACACTAATCCATTACTGAGTCCTTCTTCACCAAGCCTGTACTCAATCAAAACCCTACTTCATTTTTTTCTAAATTGAACTAAAACATACATAACCAAAAGTTATTATTTTAATCATTTTTAGTGTACAGCACTGTGGTGTTAAGTCATTCGCATTCTTATATAACCATTATCACCATCCATCTCTAGAACTCTGTTATCTTTTCCAACTGAAACCTGTTAAATACAAATTCTCTTTTTCTCTCTTTCTGCAGCCCCCACAATCATCCAACTTTTTGACTATTCTAGGTAGCTCATGTAAATGGAAACCTGTAGTATTTGTCTTCTTGTGGCATATTTCGCTTAGCATATGTCTTTAAGGTTCATCCACATAGCACATTATCAGAATTTACTTCCTCTTTATTCATTCTTTCATTGATAGTTGTTTACAGCTTTTGGTTATTGTGAATAATGCTGCTATGAATACAAGTGCACAAACATCTGTTTTAATTTCTGCTTTCACTTTTTTCTTTGTTTTTGTTTTTTTGGTTTTAGATGGACACAATATCTTTTTTTATTTATTTTTATGTGGTGCTGAGGATCGAACCCAGTGCCTCACACGTGCGAGGCAAGCACTCTGCCACTGAGCCACAGCCGCAGCCCCCTCCTGCTTTCACTTTTTGGGGGCATAAATCCAGAGGTGGAATTACTGGATCCATGATTGTCGGGGTTTTTAGTTCTCGTTCCCTCCTGACCTGCAGGAGAGATGGGGAGAGCACGCCCTGACCAGGACGAGCCAAGAAAGGAGAGGGCCGACTGACCACCAGCACCCAGCCCTCCCTTGCCCGAGGACAATCAGACGGACAATCAGACGGGTCAGGGAGACCAGTCAAGGCTGGAGCTCCTTTATTGAGGAAGCACACACAGCTAAGGCACAGGAGCCATCAGGATAAAGGTCAGCAGGGTGAGGACAGTTCACGTGTACACCCATTCTACAAGCAGTAAGGGGTGACACGAGCTGTCCACAAAGGCGGAAGGTTCTGAGCCTATCCTAGAGGTGGTCTGATTTTTCGTCACAACCCACGGTAATGCCTTCTGGCTGATCACCAGGCGCCATCTTAGCCATGTGCAGCCCCAAGACCAGGAAGTGAGCATCAGTCTCCAAGTTAGGTTTCCTTTTCTCCATCATAGGTTACAATTTCTCTGAAGTGACGTGCCCTACACATGATAATTTGTTATTTTTTTGAAGAAGCCAGGTGTGGTGGTGCATGCCTGTGATCCCAGCGACTCACCAGGCTGACGCGGGAGGATCTCAAGTTCCAGGTCAGCCTCAGCAACTAAGTGAGGCCCTAAGCAACTTAGTGAGACTCCTTCTCAAAATAAGAAATAAAAAAGGGCTGGGGATGTGGCTCCATGGTAAAGTTCTTCTGGGTTCAATCCCCAGTACCAAAAATAATTTTTTTTGAAAATGCAACCATTTTACTTTACTTTTTGGGCTCTATTTTCTCCACATCCTTGTAAACATTTGCTATTTTCTGCTTTTTTTTTTTTTTTTAATAGCAGCCATCCCAAGGAGCATGCTAGAGTCCTTTTTAACATAGTGCACAGTCTGCACAGTGACATGGGGCAGCTATGTCCAATTAAACCCAAGAGTGAGATATTATTAAATATAAATGTGCATTTACACATCTGATAGTCTGATTTTTGAAGTTTTTGTTGTTTATAATTATTTAATCAAAACTATTAATCCATGCATATACATATATGTTTATATACATATACAGAAAGTTAGTTTATGATTTTTCTTTTAATATTTTTTAGTTGTTGATAGACCTTTATTTTATTTATTTATATGCGGTGCTGAGAATCGAACCCAGGGCCTCACACATGCCAGGCAAATGTGCTACTGCTGAGCGCCAGCCCCAGCCCAGTTTATGACTTTTTAAAATAAAAAATTAAAACAAATCTATTAATATGGTACTGGTTATATCAACTGTAGCAGATCCATGCAACTGTAAAAAGAAGAGAGAAGCATTTTAGGTACTGACATGAAAGACTGCCAAGATATATCAGATGAAAACAGATATTATATGCTGCCATTGTTATAAAAATAGGGAAGGTAGAATATAGAAATATATAATATTTGCTTGCATGTGAATGAAATATCCCTCAAACTTTTAGTAGAGTAGTGCTTAGGGGTGGGAACTTAGATATGAGAGTTGGGATGGGAGAGTAATTTCTGTTTTATCTATCCTTTATATTTTTCATTAAAATTTCAATCATGGAAATATATTCAATCATCTTTCCAAGATGCCTTCCTGAGCTGAATTGTCCGGAAGGCTGCCAGCTCTTTCCCAGACTCTGTTGGAGTTGGGAGTGAGAGTAATGTTCTGCACACTGGATGTACTTTGATGAGAAATGGAGTGGAATATGGAGGTGGGTGAGTACCATCTTCCTGCTACTTTGGGCTGTAGTTGCCAGCCAGCAAGGATTGAGAAGCAACTGCAGTGTAGGTGTGGCAGCTGGACTCTTCATTCTAGTGCCCAGTGCCTAGCCTCCTGGGTGCTGCTGTGAGGCAGTAATGGTGATTATAGGTACTTCCTAATTGGATTTGCTGATCCCTGGATTGTAGCACCAGTGCTGTTTTTCATCTCAATTTCTGCCCCCCACTTCCAGCAGCCTCCTGATTCCCAGAGTTCCCGCTTAAGGTACAGGTTATCGCTCCCCTGGCAGGTTGGTGCTGAAGGTTGCTCAGACTTTCTCGAAGGCGCTCCTGGACACTCACCAGGAGGAGTCCACGCCTCTCATTCTTCCAAAAGATTCTGAAAGCATTCAGCTTCCTCTATACAGCTCTGTTTGCTTAAAAGACATACAGTGGTTTCTAGATCCTGTAAGGACTCTTGTTAAAATTATATACTAAAAATTTAAATATAAAAATGAATGACATCACTAAGAAACTTTAATTCTCAAAAAAGATTTCTTGAGTAGCACATAATATTTGGTCTGTATTTTAAAAACTCTTATTATCTTGGTAAATCATCAATGAGTGCCTATTGGCTTAACAATAGATGAGGTAATTTCATACGTTATCAGATTAGAAATAAATGCCTATGTGAATGAGAAGTTTTGTTTGTGTGCAAGTGCTTATGTGTAGAGACAGACACAATCTGTTTCTAATAAAGTGCTAGAAGCAGAAGATAAATTAGAATATTTCTTATTCTTTGTTTTTATTTAACTCAAAATAGCTAGTAACATAAAAACATTTAAAAAATAAATCCAATACTTGACAATTCAGTTATTTTTGGTTTCCAACATGTAATGACATAATTTACCACAAAACATTTTTAAGTTTGCAGTAGGCTTTAAACTTACATATTTAGATCCTAATCAAACACCATGATGTAGTTATTAGTTTCAATCTTGAATATTTTTCTCCCACACAGAAATTTATTAAAGCTAATTACCACAACTAGGCTAGCTATTAATTAGTTTTTGATGAATGCCCATGTACAGCACACACATACAGGTAGCATATATGCTTTTATCCTTTGCTACTCAAAATATGAATGTTCGACATACAGTGGAGTTACATCAGAAACACATTTAACTGACTACATGAGGTCAGCGAAGAGGAACCAGCAAGGAAAATAACAAGAAGCCCTGTGACAATGCCACGAACTTGAATGCACGCCCCCCAAGTGAACCCGGACCAGTACTGTGCATCTGCTCTTGCTTCAGTCATCTGTCTCTTACCCAGCAAGCATCTTGTAGGGCTCAGTGTGGTTCTAGTGTTTAAAAGAATGTGCTTTTTATAACACAATTGCCCCCAAACCACCACCATCAATGAAATTTGGTCTTCAAAGGCACACTCCTATCTTCCAACACTGGAGAAGAGACTTGATGGAGTGGGTGTACAGACTTCCAATATGGTACCTTTTTAAAGGGCTTTCAAGGGTAGTACTAACCCGCCATTTCCTCTTAGGCACTGCTGTTAGAAGTTCACTTCTGGGATGGGATATAACTCCACTGTAGTATAAATTAAAATGCCATGATTTTTAAATGTCATAATAGTGTCAATAAAATTTAATTTCCAGTTTGGTTCCTTCCTCACAGCACAGTGTGTTTCTGTGACGTTCTTCTGGTGCCAGCACTTCCGAATGTACAATCACCAGCCAAGAAAATTGCAGGATGAAAAGATTAGTGTGTCATGAGATCTGAACAAAAATCCACCAAAGCTGATCAGTCTCAGGATGATTCAGGATATGATGTTCAATTAGTAAATGGTGCGACTGAAGCAGAGAGTAACTTCGGCGACACTCTGTGCTCCCAGCAATCTACCGTGACCTCCTTTGATGGGTTTCTAAATTGGCAGCTACTTCTACTTCTTAAACACTCGGCCTTAACCTGACCACCACCCTGGTACAGTTTCTATTTTTAAAAGCACCATTCTAATGGAAACGTCCCTGCCCTGAATTAAGCTGGGACTGTGGATTTTACCACTAGCTAGAGCTTTTATGCCATAGAGTTTAGGTTAATTTGGTAGATATCGATTTCCTTGACTATGACTTTGAAAACTTGCTTCAGCTTCTTTGAGCCAAGTAGGATTTCTACCTGGGCTGCAGATGAGGGTAAAATATCCCATGGAGAACTCCTTCAATAACCACATTTGGAAAATCTGAAAAACAAAAGGAAAATAGCTTTTCTTATTTGCATAAAAAATATAATTGCATTTGCAGAATTTAACAAGGTAAGGCCACCACAACCTAGGAATCTGCAGCGTCTTGCAGTTTGCTCTGGTTCAGGATGTGCTATCATTCATGCAGCTTCGGCCGGAAGCCACTTTCGAGTACCACCAGATGCTGCAGGAATGTGCGGCCAGATTTGTAGCTTATTGATTTAAGGGATGTTCTAATGGTTAATGCTGCTAGGCCCCAGCTCTTTATCTGAATGTTTTCTCACTAGGAAGATGGATTACTCTGGCAATTCAATTTCTAACAAAATCTCAATATACTTGAAGGAATTCCAAGATTTCTACTGGGAATACTTCGCTGCAGTTTTTCCATTGTGGTTTACAGCAGCATTTTAGTCCAAGTTGTTTTGAGTATGCTTGTTCTATTACACAAGTTTCTAGAGAGCAGCAAGATGGGGGCCTTTCTTACTAGCCTAAGAAGGCAAATATCTGACAATAGCCATCCTGTCAAACTTGAAAATCAGCCACTTCTTTTTCTGTATGATATATAAAGGAGACTCAGAGGCACACTGTATGGTGTACCAAATTCCAGTTGTCATTGCAGGTGAAACACAAATGGGTTGCTTGAGAGGAAATCAATCTGTCTTATGCTTTAGATGCTTAAGTTCTAAATTTCAATCTGTACATAATTATATCCAGAAACTATGCTATAACCCTGCACTTAACTGTAAGAAAGTTAAGTGGTCTGAGACAAAGAAATAATGTCTACTTATTAATCCATAGTTAATGTTTACTGACTAATGCTCTATAGGGTGCCTACCACCTAGAGCCATGTACAAGGAGACTGGGCTTCATCAGGGAGAGAAGGCTCTCGGCAAGGACGAGCAGGGGAATTTGAGGCAGAGCAAGTTGATGGGAAAGTCTGCAGCAAGAGGGGGCCTGAAGGTTCAGAGATCTAACGGGAAGACAGGCAGGAAGGGGAGCGGGCATGAGGAGGCCAGATGGCAGAGGGTGCCAAGTCATGCCTGGGAAGAATCGACAGCAATTCTGCCTTTATCTGAAATATAATGAGAAGCTATTGAAGGATTTTAAGCAGAGTGAGACAGGATCAAATTGTGTTTTGAAAAAATGACTTTGGCTGCCACTCGGAGAATGAACTGAAGCTAGTTCAAAGCAGACACAAGGAAATCAGCTCTGTTTCTGGAGGATCATGGTGTATGATACAGAAAAGAGGCTGGATTCTAGAGAATGAAGGAAATGACCTGGTGATTGATCAGATGTAAGCAGTGAGGGATCGCTGGGTTTCTGGCTTATGTAACCAGACAGTGGAGGGGGACCAGAGTGGGAGTGAATCTGATGATCATTAAGTGAAGAACTGTCCCTGCCCATGCCATGTAACTTACATGCTAGATGCAGAGGCAAGCAAATGAACAAATAAACAAAATACATCTTAAAATGTATCTCTTATATAAAAATATTAGAAATACTAATAGCAAAAACAGAGCTACTTATTGATTTTCAATAAAATGCCCAAATGGGACATATACATGTAAATGGCACATGTGCCTTTATCTTCTACCGTTCCAAATCTAAAAGTTTACTTGAAGATCCATTTAGCTTAAATAGATTCATCTAAGTTCAGCAAAAAGACAAAGAAAACAACACTAAATACTATGAGTAGTCTATAGCACCATCAATATGCCAGGCAGTAGCTCAAGGACAAAAAGAAAGCCTAGCAGGGCAGCTAACGAGGCTGGGGATGGAGAGAGGGGAGGGCTTCATGTGAAGGGGCTCTCTGAGGAAAGACCTGGATGAAGTGGCAGGATCCAGCTATCAGGGTATTTAGGAGCCAGCATCCCCAGCAGAGGGAACAGCAAAGGCTAAGGCCTTACTTACACTTACTGTCCACTCACAGCTGAGAATGTCAAAACACTGGGGACTTAGAAGGTGAATGTGGGTGGTGGTGGTGGTGGGAGAGGCAGGACAGGTGGTTTGTGACCATTACTCAAGGATGCAAAAGGGATGCTCTGATAAAAAGTGAACAGCAGTGGCACACGCGTGTAATCCCAGTGGTTGGGGAGGCTGAGGCAGGAGGATCTCAAGTTCAAAGCCAGCCTCAGCAAAAGCGAGGTGCTAAGCAACTCAGTAAGACCCTGTTGCTAAATAAAACACAAAATAGGGCTGGGGATGTGGCTCAGTGGTTGAGTGCCCCTGAGTTCAGTCCCTGATATCCCCTCCAAAAATACCCGAAAGTGAATGGGATAGAGGGATTTTATAACAAGGTTGAGTCTACCAACTCGTGATCCATGATATGATAGTTGGGGCTTCCCCATGGCCCTCTTTCTTTTTCATTTGTTCTACTCTACTTAAACTCTGGGCTTTGGCTTCACTATACACATGATAAAATATCTGGTGATTTGGTTGCCACCCCAATGGCATATATGATCCATGGCATGGGCAGGACTGTTATTTACTTTTATGTCCAGTAATTTGAAAGTACATAAGTATGTAGTAATAGCTGGTACTTATTGTGTGCCACACACAGTTCTATGTACTTTGTTTTATCCATCAGTATTAATACAACATCCATTATTGCTTAAATTACTCAGAAAACTGTCCTAATCCTTGTTTCCCACTGAGAGGCAATGAGAAGAAATATAATTTGGGGTAAGGTTTGTTGTGATTTTTGTTGGTTTTCATTTACTTAATAAACATTTATTGTGAACTTAAAAAAAAATATATGATTGAGTGGAGGAGGGACTCCAGCAGGCAGCTCTAGTGAGCGTGCTGCCAAAGGCCCCTAAAGCTGTGATGTTTATCAGGAGGCCTGGGAGATGAGGCATGTGTGCAGACCCAAAGGCTGAAGGAGGAAGAGGCATCAGGTACCTGGGGAGGAAAGGTTAGCACATTTGATTCCCAGAAACATTTCTAGGATGGAGGGGACAGAGTGTTGGACAAGGTCTCAGGAGACCCATAGACTAGGGCAGACTACAGGGGCCTTGCAAAGCATAGCCAGAGTTTGTGTTGGATGCAAATACAGTACCATGCCTCAGTTGCACACATGGGGTAAACAAAGCCATGAGCAAAGAGAAGATTATTCAAAAGAAAGCACAGTTAGAAGAGAAGCCCAGTATAGCCTCCATCAAGCTGCCAGAGGTCTGAAGAAAAGCAGAAAGCTGAGGGGAGACAGTGTTTGATGGAAAGAATATGAAACATCTAAAGCTGATGAAAAGCCAAGCAAGATGAAGAATGAAAATTGTCCAGAGAGTTTGGCCACACTCAGGTCACAGGGGACCTTGGAAAGAGTTGTTTTGAATTTCCTAGAAAAATCAAAATGAAGACCAAAAGGCTTATGGTTTTCAATCCATTATACAGGGCACTTTTTTGACTTCTGATGTTGAAAGCTATTAGCATGTTATGAGAAGATAACATTCAAATATCTGAACTTTAAAAACAGACACTTCTCTGGCTTTTGGAGGGTCAGTTATCTCCAAAGATATTTTCATATTCAGCATGCTCTGGAATAAACTCAACATCTTGCTAAGAGGCATCATAATATAAGAATGTGATGCAAAGTAAAGTTTCTCTTCAAGTTAAGTAAAGATTTGCAAGAACATGTCATTAGTATGACACTTTCTAAGGTAACAGGAATCTAATTTATGAAACTAGGTTGGACAAAATCCAAGAAAATAGATGTGATGACTGGCCCTCTGATACCTGGTTCCATCTAACCACTAAACCTATTATTTCCATTTACTCTTCCAGAAGGTTCTTCCTGTTCTTGGTTGTCTAGTCAGGTGTACAGCATATAGTAGGTGCTGTTTAATAATGAAAGGGTCATAAAGTAGCTTCCCTCTTCCATTATATCCTGGCTATTTTCCTCAGTGATCACTCCACTCTCTATATTTATGCAGGAATTTAGGTCAGATTCTTGCAATATGTGAACATGAACAATACCTACAAAAATACTTATGTGGTTATTTTAAAGATAATAATATTTTACAAAACACTCCCTCTTTAATCTAGACTAGGTTGCATTAAGAATATTTGCTGGAGCTGGGGCTGGAGCTCAGTGGCAGGGTGCTTGCCTAGCATGTGTGAGGCACTGGATCCTCAACAACACGTAAAAATAAATAAATAAAATAAAGGTATTGTGTCCATCTACAACTAAAAATATAAAAAAAGAATATTTGCTAAATATAACATTTAACATAACATCTACTAATATAACATGCATACTTGTTAAACATGAAGAACTTAAGAGAAGCAGTTATTCCTCACTGAAAAATATTTTGTAAACAACAACAAAAAACCATTGTGAGACTAGTCTTTACATCAAAGGCAGATCTGATCAAGGTGCTGAGGGGTCGCTCAACAGTGCAGGGCTATGTTCCGGCCACCTTTCCTTCGGCTGACAGCCAAGCGGGTGATCTGAGGATGGGTTCCCTTGCTACAGACAGCAGTCCCCTTTCTCTTGCTGGTGATAAGGTTTTCTTGTCAGAAACAAGGGCTGCTTTCAATAGATCATTTATCTAGTGCTATCTAGTTGGTGTGCTATCTTGTGACTGTCAGAAACAATGGCTGAAAATTCACTTTATGCAAAAAGTGCAGAAGGCAAACTCAGACAACAAGGAATACGTCCATCAACCCCCTGAGACTGACCAGGCAAGTCGGGACTTTCCTGAGTTCTGGTTTTCTGGTTGGGCCAATGATACTACCTACCCTGCCTATTTTGTAAGGTTGCTAAGAAAAGAACGAGTTAATGTCTCAGAAGGTACTCATAGGGACCTGTGTAAGAAAACACTTTGAGAGGGACTCTGGGGAATTTGAATTTTGTAGTATAGAGAAAGGACTCAGGCTAAAAGGTTGATTACTGTTATACTTAAATCAATTAATTTCATTCAAAATTATAACTTTAAAAAATATATATTCAACCACCAAAGATGCTTCAATCTAAATGGGAATAGAGCTACCCTTGCAATATACACACACACGCACGCATGCAGCTCTTTTGGAAAACAGTTTTAAAAGGGGTGACAGTATTGAATTTGAACCACCCATTGCATCTGGATAAAAACAAGCAGATGCCCAAATAATACCATCTCCCCCCCCAAAAAATTAGAGACAATAAATATCTTTCCTCCTTACCCCTTCTTGTTCTAATTCAAAATAGCCTTGTAAGAAAGAAAGAAAAATTACATTTCCTCCTAAAAGGCCGGCCCCAATTAAAATTCTAAATGTCTCTTACACCAAGAGCACTGGTTTATTGGCAGATTATTAAGCCCTGGACCAATGTCACTCTGTTAGACCTGTATTAAAAACGTGGTTTATGTGGTGCAGGGTCAGATCAGTAAAGAGCTGTTAGCAGATGACAGGTTTGATTACCGCTGGCTGCAGGCAAGACGTATGGATCCCTGAGGAACAGCAGCACCGGCTGGTGGGACAGTTTGCTGGAAAGGTCAAGAACAGGCATGTCAGCATCAGGGGACGACGGTAAACAGAAAACACTACAAACTAGCTTTGAGGGGATCAAACTGCTGTGTGGGGATAGCTCAGGGTTTATGTATCTTGCGATGTGGGTGAATAATAGCAAACGCAGGGAATAAACTGGCACCGTGCTCACCTGCTAAACATTTCTTTGTGGAATCAGAAGCAGATACATAATCTATACAATGCATCATTGCTGAAAATTATTTTCTTAAAAATCTTGTAATATGGTCATAGATAAAACAGTATTCTTATTACTTGTACAAAACAATGTCAGTCTCGTAATCATTCACTCTAATTATAACTGGTCACTCCTGTAACTCCCTATCAAATATTTATAATCTTAAAATTAACAAAGGCTTTCAAGAAAAACACAACTTTAAACAATTATATCATGTATAATTATACATTTAACAAGACCACAGTCTTTTTCTTCCCCTGAATAACTCTTGATTGACTAGTATGAGTTCTTACCTTGACTCTTCAGATTCTGTCTCATCAAAAGATCTAAAATTTTTTTTGAAAAGAAAAAGAAAAAGACCAAATAAGCTGGGTCAGTGTTTATACCAACATAGGCAAAAATGGCCAGTATTCTTAGAGCACTAAATTGGGAGACTGTAAAAAAAGTTGTGAGTTTGGAGTTCATACTGAGACACAGCATGGCTGATGACTCATCCTAAAGAATCTTAAGATTAGGGGCTGGGGTGTGGCTCAGTGGAAGAGCACTTGCCTAGTATGCTTGGGGCACTGGGTTCGATCCTCAGCACCATGTAAATATAAAATAAAGATATTGTGTCCACCTATAACTAAAATATAAGTATTAAAAAAAAGAATCCTAAGATCAGAGGATTCTTGTATTTCTATTTTCCTGAAGATCACTTATGAAATCCCAAGATTTTATTACTACTTTGGGGCTTATGTAATGATGAGATTTCATTGACTGTCATTGCTAATGTCACACATATATGAACTTAACCTCCAGTAAACACAGGCACACAGGTTGGAACTGAACACACCAATGACAGGTTATTTGATACGTGTGGTATACAATTCTGGTGCTGGGGCAAGTGGCAAGTGGCCCTGAGGAAGCAGTTCTGGTGAGGAGCTATGACAGGTGTGTGCAGCTCCCACCAGCAGACGGCTGGGGCTTAACAACACGTGGGGTGTGGGAGCTTGATCATCATGCAATTGGTGTGGCTCCTTTCAGGTGGGCCTGGAGGCAGTGAAAAATGGGCAAAACCCTTTCCCTGCTGACTCATTTCTCTGTAAATGTATTTGTTCTGACGGCCTTCTGAGGTTAGCTTGGCCCCATTCATGTGTCCACAGCAGGGCAAGTGGCTTGTTTCAGAATTAATTCTGCAGCCTTTCTAAACTGATGGTGATATCAAGCCTCTCAATCCTTCAGGGACACGGACTAGGGTCTGCAAACCAGCCATTAGAAGTTCCCAAGGGAGAGGGAGCAGTGAAGAAAGAACAGTAGAGAAAAAGGGCTCGCGCTGGAAGGCCTGGGCTCTACCAGTACAGAGCAAGATCTTGGGAAAGGCACTTAATTCCTGCATTTGTGTTTGCACAACTGTAAAATTACGGATCACACTAATGTCTTTAGAGCTTTAAAATGATATGAAGATGCACACCAGGTGGATATGGGCTTGGTTCAAGCATCTAAAAGTTAATAAACTGTCCCTAAATGGACCATCTAGATTCACAATTCCACATCATGTACCATCCCTCTATGCAACAGCATAATTTAAAAGGTCAATTCCTTACATCTAAACATGAGTTTGTAAGCCTTGGCCATTTGGCAGCAAGATGGGGACTTGGAGGGAATTCCTCTGACTACAAGCAGGGGGCGAGCAAGTGCTGTCCCAACCAAAAGATTGGGTAAAGCCAGTCTTCTCCTTGGGCACCATTCTGGGATATTTGTTAGGCCAATGAATTACTGAAGAGTAACTTAAAATATACATCTGGTATGTACACAACAGTTCTTACCCACAACTTTCTGCCTTTGGTAGAGAGGGCAAGTGTCTCACATTTAGGAAATCAAGAAAGAGTTTGGGAAGTTCTTCATTTTCTAAAATGACAGCCTGTGGAAGCAGAAAACAGAATTAGAAACTGAAGTGAAGTTTGCTAGGCAATCAATCAAAGGAACTATATCAAAAAGTCATAACCGTCCATCAAAGTCCTTACCAGCAACATTCTCACAATCAATAGGAAAAGTGGTCCCCATTTTGCCCACCAAGAATTCAGGCTGACACATGTGCTATGCAGCGCTGACAAATGCTGTAATTTATTCATTCAGCTGGCATTCACAGAGCCCCTCCTACGCTTCAGATGTCGATCAAGGGACAAGGCAGTGGGAAAGCTGCTACATATAGTCCCTGGCTTCAAGGAGATTCTAATCTGGAGTGAATATTTCAAACCCTAAGCACATCAATAATCTCACCAAGATATGTCATTAAATATTCCCTATTGAGTGATGAGTGGTCTGATGTGTGTGTGTGTGTGTGTGTGTGTGTGTGTGTGTGTAATCTCCCCACAAGAGACCATTACTATATAGGAATACGTAAATAGTTTTTCTAACTGGAAGATTTAGTCAAAACCCTCAGCTATCACCTGTTCTGCACTAGGATCAACTGACATTTATTGCTATGTGGAGAGCTCCACTTAAAGGGTCAGTAACAACTTTACCCACTAAGTGTAAATCACTGTATACATTGAGAAAAAAATCTATAGAGTTCTATCATTTAAAGAGCTCTGTTAAATAGCTGGCATAATGGCATAAGCATGTCAGTATTCAGAGGTTTGAATTATGCAATTTAAAGGAGAACTCTGATGGACAATTATACAGTGCATTTTCATATTTATGTTTTTTTAAAAAAAATCTTTCAAGAGTGTGTGAACTGAATTCAAAATTGTGATCTCCCCTCCATTTTCCCCTAAAAAATTATGGAAGGAAACAGAAAATAAAATAACTTCTGAAATTAAAATAACTATTGGTAAGAGTCCTTTTTTATAACTTATCATGGGGAAATTTTTCCCAATAAGCACATGTTGTTTAAAGACCAGTGAAAATTGATGTTGAAATATCATCCACAAAGCTAATCAGGAACAACCAGGTAAGATAATGAATAAGAAACACAGCAAAAGAAAAAAGTCAGGTCAAATTCTGTGTATCTTACATATATACAATTCTTCATAATATCTTGATTTTTATTCATAATTTACATATTAAGTTGTCCCATTTCTCATAAGGCTTAGTAATTGTTGCCCAGTTCAGGACACATAGATGAAGTGAGGGACTATATCAGTTGCCAGTCCTGCTAGACTGAGCTACTAGTGCCCAACCCTCTTGCTGTTCAGTTCCAGAGAGGGCTGGCTCATTTGGAGAGCCAGCACTGTCAAAGGGTAGGCGCCGTCACTATTTCTCACACAGTCTGCAGTAGCCATGGAAGCTTAAAGAATAAAAGATAAGAAAAGTGGAAATTCTACTTTATTTATGAAAAATTTACTGGGCATCTCTTGCATAAGAGACTGGGACACAAGTGACTTCTATGGTTTCAAAGGAGTGTGGGCTGGTGGAGAAACCTAGTGATGAACAAGTATACATGTGTGTGCGTGCACACACACACACACACAATTTAAAACTTGAGTTTAATAATAGAATCAAAATACTTAAATGTTTTCCCATGTAGCTATATATATATATATATATATATATATATATATGTAAATATCTGTGTATATATCGCATATTTATTTATAATATTCTTTCCCTAATTATAAAAATACAAAAATGGAAAGTTCAGAAATAAAAAAAAATAAACCTCTGTCCAGAAGCATGATCCCATTGCTCTTGCAATTAATTTCCTCCAAATCATTTGACCTTCATCTAAATTTTTACCTACCCAAGGGGGTTTTGGGGATGCCCAGAGGTCATTATTTCAGTGCCTGGTACTCAGAAGCTCGGGGAATTATCGCACATATGAAACTCCAAGGAATTTTTTGCCAGGATACAAGTTGCAATGGTTATCAAGTTGTTAGTGATCTGTCTGTTTCAGAGGACATATAATACCTATTTAAATAATAAAGCTTAATGTTGTAACAAATACAGAGCTGTTCACTGGGGCAATAGCTTTAATTATCTATACAAGTGGTAGCTTTCAGATTAAAAAAAAACGGGGGTATCACATTCTTATCTCCACCCCCACCTTTTTAAAATAAATTAAATCAATAACAAGTGTGGGACACTTTTAATGACCTGAACTACTTAATTTCCAGGATCTTTAGACATGTCATCCATCACCACAGTATGGAGGAAGACATCTCTTGAGTGTTCAGGGGGTTACTTTGGTTTTATTAATGCAAGATTTAGGGAATTTTAACAAGGTGAATTGTTTATTTGCCTTGACAGATTGGCTTACAATGCACTGGCTACATCTACAGCATGATCATTAATGACAAAAGACAGGCAAAAAGCTGTTTACACTGCAACACAGGGACAGGAATTAATCCTGCTCAGCCTCCCCAGAGTTCTCCAAATAGATGATCACATTGTTTTAGGTAACATAGACTGGCAAAAAAGGATAAAAAAAAAAACTCCAGAAACTTGTATTTATTTTTGTTCCCTGAATATTGCCAATTAATATTTCCCAGAAAACAATGACCAAAATGTTCTTTAGGATTTACAGTCAAAAAGAAGGAAGTCCTGGAAGGGGGAGGGGGCTAGTTAAGCAATCAGTTATGTGGGCAGGAATATGTTCTTAACTCTGTTAAGAGAGCTTGTATGAAAAGAATTAATACTTAAGTCCAAACAGAGATGAAGGGTAATATAGCAGAATTTACCTAATTTAATATAAAATGTACAAGTGAAACAACTGTCATTAATTAGTGCAAAAGAGGAATTAAATTAGTTCAACCAAATCTTTCTGTTCATAAACACATGATCTCACTCAGGAGAGATTGAACAGTGAAGTGGGGCCTCAAAACTGTTCCATTGACATTGTCTTCATTTCTTGAGACACTTTTGCTGGGGAGGAGTTGCCCCTTCTCAAGGCTGCACCCTGGATCATCCCATGAACTTGAGACCTTCATCTGGTTTGCATCACCTATCTCTATTCCACGAATAAGCTCTTAATTTTTTTTTTGAAGTCACATTTTTGGACAACAAATCACATTTCCCCATTGTTTAAGATTGCTTATCTTTATTTTTGACTAATCTTCAATGGTTAGTCATTTTCATTCTTTACAGAGGTAGTGCAGTATATGAAGCATGTGGGCTTTAGAGCAAGACTTGGGTTCAAATTCTTCCTCTGTTACCTTAAAGGGAAAGGTCTCCAAGAGTCTCTGGTATACAATTAGCATTCAAGAGGTGTTAATTCTCTTTCCTTTGAGCAGTTTTGTTGAATCAATGCCCAACCACATATTTTATCCATTTTGGAAGTTCAGGTTATTGTCCATCTAGTAAAAAGGGATTCTTAGCCTTCTATGATTCATGGATATTTTTGAAAACTGGATAAAAGTTGAGCAGTTTGCTTGATAAAAAAAAAAAAAAACACACACACACACAGACAGGGCTGTGGCTATAGCTCAACTGGTGGAGTGTTTGCCTAGCACATGTGAGGCACTGGGTTCGATCCTCAGCGCCACATAAAAATAAAATAAAGGTATTGTATCCATCTACTATAATTTTTTAAAAAATACACAGACATTTATAATGGTGCTTTCAGAGGAGGAGGCTCTCGGACCACTGGGAGCCCATCGACGGACACCTGCTTCTAGCTCAACTGTGGCACCACATTGCTGGGTGTACTTATTTGGCTGGGCGCCTGACACCCCGCCGGTCCTGTGCTGTATGCCAGCTCCCCAAAGACACACTGGCCTTCCTGCTGCCGTTTTCTACTCTGTCAATTAGAACCCTGCTGGAGTGCGGCTGCCTGGTTATTAGAACTCATTAAGGTTTCCAACCCTGGGATGCATTTGAAAATATTTGTCTCGTAGTGAGACTATCATGGCAAAGGATTCTTTCTGATAGATCAAAATCTACTACTTCACCAGTTCTAGAAAGTAGTTTATATTTGTGGCTTTTGAGTCTTCTACATACAACTAAGAAATGAAAGAATCATCAGTAGGAAGAGTTCCCAAACTTGAAAAAATATTATGGAAAATGATGCTAAACTCTCTTGCTGCTGGGCCAGGGTGCACTAGTCTACCACACCTGTCAGGAGAGGGGCATTTTGTTTTGTGGGGCAGTGAAGGGTCCTGGGTTCAGGGCTGTCTAACCCATTACCTAATGACTGTGCTGCGAAATCACACAGTAAGACATCAGAAATAAAAATGAACATGAGAAGTTGGAGAAAAAGCTGGAAATAAATCGTACTGTAAGCACTAAGTAAAATACTACAAGAGGCAGAATTAATTACTCAGAGGCAGGACAGAGTGACTATACGTGGGCAAGGGCTGTGGGTCTCAAGTGGTAGATCACCAAGAAGTGCTGCTTCCACAAGGTGTCAAATGAGCTGAATCATCTTCTCCTCCACTTTAGTGCAATATGATCAAGTCCCCAAACAGGGAGAAATAAGAGTGTATTTAGGAAGAAACTCAGACTCAGTGAGGTCACCCAATAGTGGGTACTACTGGACTAGTGGAATGAGGCATGGAGGGCCAAGAGGAAAATGATCTTTAAGTTGGCTAACCATTCTGTTAAGGAGGTGGCCCCTGGTTCTTTAGCATGTTCAAAGCTGTTGGAGCAAGAACAAAGTATGTCCCAACCAACAGGGAAGAAGTCTACCTCTAAGCCTGTGCAATACAACTAACAAAAGTGATACATGAATGGGGAGAGGAGGTTTCAAAGAACATCTAAATAATATGGGCCCTTAATACACATGCATATGGGAGATGCTATGGGATTAACAGAAAGAAATTTCCAAGCAATTTATAGGAATATATTTAGACTAAAAATCAGATAATTAAGAAGGCATAAAAAATGAGGTTAAATCAAAGAACTGTAATAAATATATGATATGTTATGTGACAGACTTTGATAGTACTATATCCAACTGATAAATACTAAAACTGGGTAATTGAGTATAGTTTCTAAGAAGCAAAACAATATATATACATACATATATATATATATATATACACACACACATATATATATACATATATATGTATATATATATGTATATATATATATATATTCTTTATACAGGGTTATTCACTTTCGTACAAATAAGCCATTTCCCTTAAAACAGACCAGATGATCCTTCAGAAATATCACTTGAAAAAGTAAATAATAAGAAAAAACCTCATAATCTACAAAAGGATTAACAAAAAAGTTGCCTGCATGGGGCAGAAAAACAACATCATTGCTTCCAAAGCCCCTGCAAGCTCAGTGTTTACTCCAAGAGAAATGTCTTTTTTATTGAAAAGGTACAATTATCATCATGTAACACAAATCACAAAATCCTGATTTTTCTACCTTATCAGCTTTATAAAATCATGTTCCCAAAGGATACCATTGATTAGTTGCACATGTTCTTTCTGTGACATCCCAAATACTTAATTGTCAGTTATCTTTTCTTCTTCAGTGCATAAAATGTAGTCACAAAATTACAGAGGGACTTGTTCTGCCTTAACCTTCACAAGATGCCATCATACAGCAGAAAACACTGGTAAAATATCACAGGATAACGCCATCCAACGAGGGAGACATATAAACACTGTAATGATTTCCCACGAGCTTCCATTTTAGAAAATTGTCACTAAGGCGAGCATAAACGGTGACACAATCTCCACCGAGGACACGGTGAAATCGAACGCTGGCATTCTAGTTAGGTCCAAACCTACCCAGCAGCCAATTATAACAGGAACGGAACATCTTGTTGAAAACTTGGACAAGACCACTTTGCTAACCTTACACGATCACTGCACAAAGCTGTGTTGTTTTCACCAGTTTGATCCTTTTATTCTCTTTTCAAAATGTGAAACACACACACACACACACCCCTTTCCCCATTGTCTATCAATGTTGCTATAAACGGTAGGGAACCTCCCTGTCACAAAAGCCAGGGTACTGAACCAAGTCAGAAGGTTTATGAGAGCCCTTTAAAACCCCTTTCCCATTCCATCTAGTTTGGTTTGAAATGTCTGATTTGGGGGGTGACAAAGTTCACCAAGACAGTTTTTCCTTTCTTCACCATGAAAGATGCTTCAAACCATACCTACTTCAGAGGTGCTGCTAAGAACAAGGAGGGAGAAAAATCAATACCTCCTCACTGCAGTAAGTGGGCTCCAGTGTCACTGTCCTCTGGGACTCAAACCTACTAGTTGACAGAGGCTTTGCAGTCTCAGTCTTTAAAAATGGACATACGTCCTAGCATTTGCTCACCATTTCACAAAATGAACTATAGTAAGGTTAGCAAAGAAGACTTTAAAAAAAGTCATTCAGTAAACAGATATAAGATGGATAATGACCATCTGAAAAATACAAATCAGGTGGTACTTCTAAAGAGCCCACTGCCACTGCACCCTGCACCCCCCCCTTTTTTTTTTGCATGTGACACTATTCCCAAGATATGTCTACCCTGTCTTGGTAAAAACTGTACCAGTCATGGAATTTAAACAGATATCTGCTAGGGTTTCACAGGGCTTTACGGATGATGGTGCAATAAATCTGTGGACCTGCACTAAAAACTGAATGCTAAGAAGGGCCAATTTAAGGAGTAATGAATCTGTGCAAAGAAATAATGTGATATGGCTTAAGAAGATTTGAAAAAAATGTAATATCATTTTTTTTAATTTTTATATTTTTATTTTTTTTATTTAATTTTTTTATTGGTTGTTCAAAACATTACATAGTTCTTGATATATCATATTTCACACTTTGATTCAAGTGGGTTATGAACTCCCATTTTTACCCCGTATACAGATTGCAGAGTCACATCAGTTACACTTCCACTGATTTACATATTGCCATACTAGTGTCTGTTGTATTCTGCTGCCTTTCATTTTTGATAATGTGGCTAAAAAGAAAAACTAACTACAGAATAGTAGAAACTGGAAAATCCACTATCTTTTTTGAGCTATTTTAAGATCAAAGCTTATGCTGTGTATTTCTGAATTATCTTTTCATCTAAAAATGTTATCCTCTATAAGGTACAAGCATGATGTTGAGGATATAATATTTAGCCAAACAAAAGTGGTCTTGCTCTCCCAAGGCTTACCCGCTATCTGACAGGGGGTAAGGTGGATGGTGTCCAAATAATCATAATAACTGAATGTGAAATTGCAAACTTAGTATTGAATGAAAGTTCCTTGATCAAGTTCCTTGATCATTAGTTACAAAGCACCCTTATTAACCAGTGGAGTAAAGGAAAGCTTCCCCAGGAAGTGACCTTTGAGCTGAGAGTTGAATGCCTCCAAGAGGGAAAAGGGAATGGAATATTTCAAACACAAAGCATAGCTTGTTCAAAGGTCTGTGAAGGTAGAAACATGACATTAGAAAAACTGAAAGGAAGCTACAAGAAAATAATGAAGTTGAGGAATAAAATGGGAGAATTGGAGCTAGAGATGTTGGATGGGGTTTCTAGGTCAGGGGAAGGAATTTGCTTTTTTCTGCTCAGTCGATTTGGAGGCCTTCAAATGATCTTACATGGATGGATGGTGGGTGGGGTAACTAGGTATACATGACATGACCTGAGTTCCTCAGATATAACAGTCTTGCATTCAATCCTTTTTTTGGGGGGTGGGGTGGGGGGAGTATCCCTAAAATGTTCTTGATCAATCCACTGAGTTAATTTTAATAATTATATTGGTTCATTTTCAAATCCATCTGCTCTGTTTTTCTTAGCTTCTTGGTCTTTTCTTAGGTCTTCTATTACATTAAACATATTTGATATCCATCAAATTATTGTTTTACTTCAAGTTCTTGGGATCTAATCTTGCTGGTATATGTGTATATCTTGACTCTTATTCAAAGATGCTGATTTTCTTCTGTGTTTTGTAGTTTTGGTACATGAACTCAAGAATCTACTGCAAGTTCAAGGTATATCCTCTCTAAAGGGTTTTGTTTCTGTTCTTAGTAATCCTACGGATACAATCAGCTTTAAGCAATGATTACATTCATTTTCTAAGCTGGGGCTTCTGCAGGTACTGAAAATATAAGCTTTAATCTCTCAAGAAACATTGTTAAGAAGCATTAGGAAAACTTTTTTCCATGCTCAGTGAATTTTTCAGAGGTCAATATGAAAAATTCTCAAAAGTGGGTTATGGACATATGGAGAGTTAATTCTTACCTTTAATTGTTATTGAGGAGAAAAGTATCAGAACTTTTATTTCTACTTGTGTTAATTACAAAATAAAGAAATTGTTCTTTTCTAATTTTAACATGTAGATTTATAATAGTATATGTCTAAAATCTTTAATTAAACTTACATAAATTAGAGTGCTATGTGCAAACATTATTTTATTGAAAAAGATGTATAGTGCTGGGTCAGTAGACTGTGCCTCTCAATATAGCATGGTAAAGAGTTTATAACAGCCAATGAACCAAATCTAGCCAACCAACACCACCTGAACAGTCTCTTATGCTAGCTCACCCTGAGGTAGCAAGCTAGGTGGGGGAGCAGCTCTACTATTGGAAAAGTCCTTCCACCTCTTTTCAACTGGCCAATACTACCTCATCTTTTAAGTCTTAAGTCAAGTCATATCTCACTTAGGAAATTTTCCTCAAATCTCTGGTTGGATTAAGTTATCTTTGAGGGATTTTATTTTTTTGTAAAAGAATCAGTTTATGTCATATGATGATTAATGCTGGGTTGAATCATATTAACTTTCAAAAATTTTAACCTAACAAATATGGCCATTTTCATGTGGTTTATAATAATAATATTTACTTAGTGTCTATTCTCTGCCAGACTCTTTATCATATTTAATTCTCATAATGTGATAAGACATTGTTATTACCCAAATTCTACATATGAGAAGTTGGGGCTCAAAAAGGCTGAATCTATGTAGATTCTCAAAACATAAGGGACAGTCACAATTGAGAAACTATGTAGTTTCTCAAAACATAAGGGACAGTCACAATTTAAATCCAGGTCTCTCTAGTTCCAAACTACTTTCAAATGGATATAGTGATTCACAGATTCATTCATTTCACAAATATTTATCAGCACTTACTGCATGTACAAATGTTCCATGTTATATAGTTTAGCTTCTTACTGAATTTTCTTGAAATCTTTTACCTTTTCCGATATGTATTTTTCTATTAATATTTATAAACTTATTTATACCATAGATAAACTTAAGAAAGCCATTGAAATTGGCTCCTTTACACCCATGTTTATAGCAGCACAAGTCACAATAGCCAAACTGTGGAACTAGCCTTAATGTCTGCTAGTGGATGAATAGATTAGGAAAATGTGGATACACATACAATGTACTTTTATACAGCCATAAAGAATGAAATTATGTCATTTGCAGAGGAATAGATGGATCTTGATAACATTATGTTAAGCAAAGTAAAAGTACTCAGAAGGACAAAGGTTATATTTTCTCTCATATGTATATGTTAGAGAGGAAAAAGGAAAAGAAAGGTGGTAGTGGTAGGGTGTCATAAAAATCAAAGGGAGATCAGTAAAGGAGAGGAACCAGGGGAAGGGAAGAGAGTAGGGAGAAGGAAAAAAATATAAAAAGAAATTGGCTCCTTTAAATACATTCTTGATTTTCCTTTATTTTAAATTTATCTTAACAGCTCAACTAATTCTTGCAAGTATATAAAGGCTTTCAGAAGAAAAAAGGCAATAAAATTATACTCATCCCTCATATAAAAATGTATAAAATTGAAAACAAAGCAAAAGAAATACAAAAGGATCTGAACTCATAACATTTCAAAACTTATTTGACAACTTCTGACCAGCTCAATTCTTTTTCCACAAATGATTGGTTCAAATGACTTCAAATTCATATATTCAGACTGGGAGGTAGTACAGTGATAGAGCACTTGCCTACCATGCTCAGGGCACTGGGTTCAATCTCTAGCACTGTACAAGGTAAAATAAAGTCATACATTATACACCTTTGATCCATTTAAATTGCCTGTGTCTAATAAAAATGTGCCTCTACTATACATTATAGATAACATCAGAATTTATGAGACATTTTATTGATGCAACAGAAAAACGAATTCTAAAAGCAATTATAAACTAGCTACTTACCTGAAAGTCAAAACTAAGATCAGGGGACTAACTTACACATTTGAATAAAACACTATGTTATCAAGCAAACCAAAGCTGATTCAGTAATTAAATAATGTAATAAGGCACTAATTTAAATACAAATTGTAGAATATGCTTATGGAAGTGCTCTTATTACTTTAAAGAAGAAATGGTAATCACAGGTAAGCTTGTAAGATGTTGCCTCAAGCTAGCCTCAGGAGACCAGATTTTAATGAAAGATTTACAATTAGCATAGCCATGGGTGTTGATGAATTGATGTTTTTAAAGTGCTTGAAAATAATCTGCTCTCTCAAGTCCCCTACTTGTTCCTCCAAGTACCTAGTTTATTCCTCCGATTTATTTAACATTCTTTTTCTTTATATACTGCACACTTTGACCCAGCTCCAGCACAGCTGGGTTTCAAGTGGTATAATTTAAATGGATTAGGCCTTCCTAGGTACACACATTCCTATTGCACTGTAGTTAAGACACAGTGTACTGGGTTAACATCATTTTTTTTTTCTTTTTAAAGAAGAACTTCAACACCATTTTATATTTATCCAGTTATAAACACTGCATTGAGTCACCTACTTAAATGCTGCAGTATGCGATTAATGTTTTACAGGAATTTAGCAACCCTTGGCAAAGCTCACAGTGAGCAGCACTTAGTGCGAACACAGTGGGAAATGGCCAGAGAGTGTGACCAGACACTTATTTCAAGATACATAGAAAGTCTTCAGAGAAACAATACAAAGAATGAAAAGTGGCCTTTGTGGAGGTGGCTCAGGGGTCTAAAGTTAAAAACAAATCTACACAGAAATGGTAAAGAAAAGTGAGAGGAGGTGCTTGGCCTTTTCACTACAACAACAAAAAAAATGCAATGACCTTGTTCACACAAATACATAGGAAGGCCAACAGCAGCCCAAAAGAACAACACCAAGGAAGACAGAGCACGATCACAGACAGAGGAGAAAAGAGGCCTGTATGTACATGGCTGGTAATTACTGCATGGTAGGTCAAGCTGTAACCTGTTCTCTGAGGGCATGGAGAGAATACACCAACCCTTATCCCAAACCCATCACCCAAATACATCCTCCAGCAACTTGGAATTGAATTAAGATATTTATTGAGGACCTATTCCTAACAATGAGCATGAACCCTTGCTTGGGCGGTTTATAGATTATACTAACCTTTTTCTGACTTGGCCCAGGTATCCCCAGGAAGTAGGCACAGAGTGCATGGAAAGCTGCTCCACCTGGATTCTCTGCCAGCTGTCTGCCACTGAAGGTGTGGCATCAACTGACAGTGCATACATGTGATCCAGTCTCCCCCTTGTCCTTATTAATGAAACACCAATTTTGTTGGGGTATGTGGCAAGTTGTCAAAAAAAGAGCAAATAAGAAAAACCAATGAAAATAACAACTCCTCCCACAGTGTTTCCCAGCTTCCCGTGGCTTGTGATGTGGATCTGGTCAGTAAGATGTCTGTTGGGAGTCACTGGCTGGGAAAGATCAACCAACTTCCTTAAAGTGAATGCCGCAGACTCCACCGGCCCTCATCCTTCTTGCTCATTTCTTTACCCATTTCCTCCCTCCTCTCACTTTGACTATGGACACGATCTTTGACCTTAGCTGATGTTTAGTGGTTATGAAGGAAAGGAAAAAAGAATCAAAGATTTCCAATCTCTGCTCACCTTGAACAAATGAACTTAAAAAAAAAAATCAGGATTACATACACTATACTTCTCAAAACTTGATAAACCTCAATCTTAGGTAAGTCCCTTTTCCTTGGGTTGTTATCTGTGATATAACACTAACACAGGCCTCTTGCCTATGGTTGTGCATGCGCACAGTGAGTGGGGGGAGGCACCAATTCTGTTTATTTTTAATGTACCACCTTAGTAATAGATAGAATACTTAGAAAAAAAAGAAAAACAACCTTGTTATACTATTTTTTAATTTGCTATTTTAAAAAGTCTATGACATAAAGAATAGCAAATGTAAAAGAAACAAGAAATGACACACACATTGCATTGTCCATAAAAAGCAAGGAAAGACCAATGCATGAAAACCTTGCATGCCTAACTCAGCAGCTGCCAAGAACACATGTTATAAGACAGTAAAGAAACCAAGTTTATAGTTAATCAGATGAGACTAAACAAAGAAAAATGTAAGCTGATTATTTAGAAAAATGTCCTCACAAATTGGGTCTTTTAAACAAATCATAGATAATATCCCTGTGGAAATGGCGTGTTTCATTAAACTTATTCTACAAAGGATCATCTAAATCACTGTGGAATGAGCCATAGGGAATAAGTCAGCATTATTTGGTGGAAAAAAATATAACATTTTACGTTAATAGGTCTTTTTAATCACAAATTTTATGATCTTTTAACAGTTTCCTATTAAGAACAATTAAAGACAGACAGCAAGGATTTACTAGTAGGTTAAAATGACTATACATCTCAAGCAGAAGTTTTATAACTTGAAGATCTTAGATAAGTTTGAGGAAAAAACACATTTATTAAAAAAAAAAAAGCAGCAGCAGCAGTCATAAGTCATCATATGCCTTTTATATCTCCAGATAACCTTCATGGTTCGTTCTGTCTCCTGCCCATGGGTGTCCCAGGGAAGGGCTGTTGAGGGACCAGACATCACCCAGGATGGGTAGAAGACAGGAGATAATCAAGGAGACCACCAAACACCACAGAGAAATCAGCACCCAATAGTCCACACAACCTGGCCAGATCCGACTCAGCCACCCTCATCCCCAGCCTGTCCCAACTGTGCCCAAAAGAGAGGCTGGGCAGCTTGGGATCTCCTGGCAATTTCCTGTTAATACTTCTTTATGTACATTTCCCTAGCTGGGTGTAATCAACCTGGAGCAGCCAATAATCAAGGGAAAATGACATTTATTATTTCATAGTTACTTAGAAGTGAAGGGTAGGTAGTCTGGGTTTATAGAAATTGGGTAAATTGTATGCACTTCTGAAAATCTATTTACTTAAATTGTTTGAAATTAATATTTGGTTAGTTTTTAGGTCCTCTGTGCTTCAATTTTCTCATCTGTAAATAGGCTCAGTAATAAAATCTATCTCATAGGCTGTAATCATGATAAGCTAAAACTCATGACTTTAAACTTGCTACAGTACCTGGTACATAATAATAATGTAGCAAATATAGATTATTAAAAATAAACAAAAATAATAAATGCCTGACACATCTAATAGTATGTTATTATTACTATTATGAGTTGCACAAAAATAAGTTACTATAGAAGTTGAATAATTTCAATAGCTGATTTAAAGAAAGGGAACATTTTCCAGTATGGTTTTATTTATATCATTATTAACTTTTCCTTAAAAAGCTTGTGTGTCATCCAACTATGTTGTGACTTCCTGGCCCCTTAATGCACGCATACAGGCCAAAGAAAGCATTTGTTGTCAGACTTTTTTACACAGGACTCATTTAGTCAGCTCTTGAAGGCACTATCTCTATGGCTAGTAGGCTCAGCAGGACCCAGCTCTGCTATATAAAACCCTTCTGTGCACACTGGTGTGGCCCTTCTGACATTGTGAGACCTTCAACCCACTGACCACTATTTCTTCTTCCCACCAGCCCCCCTCTGATTTTCTGCCTTTCTTGTCTGGCTTAAGATTTCATGATCCATCATTGGAAGATGCCCCTGAAACACTCCAAAGCCACCAATCCCTTTCTCTCTGCTGTCCTCAGGACACCCCTGCTCAGGCTGAATCCCAGCAATCCCTCATCCTTGCCTCAAGCCAAGCTTCCAAACACAGTGAGAAAATCACACAACAGGAACACACTTACAATATATCATTTTGTTTACTTTGTTTTTGTCCACTCAATTCCAGCTCCAAGAGTCGGTAGGACTGAGTATGTCTCATTGATCACATTCAATTTATTCAGGCTCTTATCCTTAAAATATTGTCCAGCAACACCTTAGCCAGCATCAGAATCACCTAAAGAGCTCCTTAAAGCCATTTTCTGAGTCCTACCTTGATAGTTTCTGACCTAGCTGGTCTTTGACGGGGTCCAATAATTTGCATTTCACAGGAGTAATCAAGTTTCCAGGTGATGCCGATGCTACTGGCCCAGGAACCACACTTTGAAATTCACTTCTGCTCTAAAAGAAATAAATTTCTACCCATTTTCATACCTCCTCCTCTTCTCCTTCCTCTATCTTCCCTCTCGGCTGATAACGACTCTTCACACTTCAGTGAGATCACAGAAGCCACCTGACTTGATCTTTCCTATCTTCCCCTTCCCAACTTGACCTACCCTCTACATCCACTAACCTTCTCCTCCTTCTTGTGCTACAGTGGAGAAAAGGCCCCTCCTATCAGAAGCCAGTTTCCATCACTCTGGCACTCAGCCCACTCCTTGACTTTCTCAAATATTTATTTCTACCTCCCCTGCCTATTTACTATCTAACTGGATACATCCACCTACACTGTCCTAGCAGTCTATCCATCTAAACTCATTATCTCTATTGAATCATTCTTATTAGCAAATAAACACACTGTAATATCTCATGTAAAACAACACATCAAAACAAACAAGTGGGCTGGGGTTGTGACTCAGTAGTAGAGCACTAGCCTGGCACATGTGAGGCCCTGGGTTCAATCCTCAGCACCATATAAAAATAAATAAATAAATAAATAAAGTATTGTGTCCATCTACAACTAAAAAAGAAAGAAAGAAAATTAAAACATACACACACACACACACACACACACACACACACACAACAAGCTAATTCAACCCCTTTCTCTGCTCTTCATGGCGAAGTTCTCAGATGCTGATTCCTTTTCTTATTCCCAGTTCATTCATTTCTCCATCCTTAGCTTAGCAAGGTCACACACAGACCTCTTCTATGTCGCTAGTCAGGCCACTTCTGTCCTCACTTTACCCAGCTTCTGAGCAGCCCCAGACAACTACCACTTTCCCACTTCCTGAAATACTTTTTTCCTGTTGACTCTTCTGGCTGTTGTCCCAGAGGCATTCTCATTGTCCTGTTGCCTCTTCCTTTTCTACCTGACCTCAAGATGTTGGGATTTTTTTAAGGCTTAGTCTGTGCCCTCTTATTTTCCACACTTTCTCCTCTAACTAACTGTACCACTTGCCATGGATTTTAAAACCTTAATGTTGATAATGTGCAAATTCACATCTCTAGGCTAGATCTCTTCCTGGGTTCCATCTCCACCTGAATGTCTTAAACACCCTTCCATTCACAATGTCCAAAACAAGTACTAGTTATTCAAAAACAAAAATGAACAAACAAATCAACCAAAACCCCTCACTGCCACTCCATCCCCGTCATCTTCTCAGGCAGTGCTAGCACCATCCATCCACCCAGCTGCCAAAGCTTGGAAGTTTCCCTCACCTCTCCATTGCCTGGAGCTCCTCTTATTCTCCCTCAAGAAGCTGCAACCACAGTTCCCTCACCTGGGCCCTTGCAAATGCGGTTCCCTTGGCTGCCTTCCTATGCCTGACTAGGTCAATGCTCTCCATTCTAGGTCTCAGCCTCAATGTCATATTACAGGTCGCATATTACTTGTCACATTCCTTGACCGACAGAACTCAAAGCCTCACTCTCACTATCTGATCACCTTTTCCCCACTTCCTTATGTGTTTCCTTCCTAGCATTGGCGGTTGTTTCATTATGGGTTCCCTTGGGTTATGTTCATTCAACTCCAGCTCTAAGAGGCTGACGTGCCTCACTCCACACTGCTCCCTTGAATTCCAGACATGGCTATGAACACATGGGTGTTCTTCCAGAGGCAGAACTGGGCCAATAACAGGAAATACTGACAGGGTCAATTTGGCTTAATTTATACAGCTTTCTGATGGAATGTTCCTGTTTTAGAGGGTAACAAGTACCACTGCAGCAAAACCAGCCAGAAGCTCAGCTCATAGAATACTAAAGGAAGAATTTATAGACAAGTAGGAAATTCAGCAAAGAATTTGCTAACAAAAATAATAACATCTGATATCTGCAGAGTGTATGTAACTTGCTAAGTGCTATCAAAGATACTGGGTCAATCCTCACAGCCATATTTGAGGTAGATCATCTCAAAAGCATTTCATGGATGAGAAAACTGATGTGGAGATGTGAAGTGATCTGGCATCCTTAGTAAATTCAAGCCTGGATGCTCCAAGGACAGGGTCTTCCTCTTGGAGTGGAAGGCTGTACTCGGGGTCTTGTACACCCTCTCTGAAGTGCTCTTAGGGTCCTTCTTTCACTACCTTCTGGTCTTTCAAGGGTCAGCTGTTTCCTGTTCACACTGGCCAGAGGTAGACCCACAGCCCTTTCCTTAAACTCTGGAGCACAGATAAGCTGTTGTTGATTGTATAAGCAAGACTCAACCAAGAAATAAACAAAGAGGGTTCTGAGACTTGATGATGTGGCTTACAAATACCAACAAAATAAGCCATTGCTCGTCTAAGTCTCAGGGAAAATAAACTGAACAGAACAGCTGTGCTCTTACTTGGTGTCAGACTTGCCTTGCTACCAAAAGGAGCCCTTTTTGACCCCTTTATTACAGCTTATTATAATCTGAATTGCAGGACGAAAAAAGGAAATTGGAAATAGTCTCATTCAGTACAATTTTTAATTCACATGAACAAATCCAGGTTGAAAAATCAGCTATCTCAATTTGTCTTGGATTTTAAAATCTTATTATCACAACAATTGCTAAAAACTAGGGTTAAATTTTCAAACATTTTGTAATTCTTTTAAATACAGTCAAATATGTCTTCATTTCTGGAAAATAGCAACTTGATAGAGCCATCTGTCTCGAGCACACTTTCACAACTAGAAAATAACTTGAGTCGGACATCAAATTGAACTCTTAAAAATACACCCCCAAATATTGTAGTGAGGGGAAGCTTTCCAACTGTGGTAACTTTTCTTGTTTTGGTTCACTGGTATTTCCTTATGAGGGTTTTGGGGTCAGAGCAAACTCCCAAGGACTGATCTGACATTCCCTCTGAAACTAATTACATTAAACAGCAGGTGCCCAGTGCAAGTCTGAGCAGGAGAATGCAGAATGTTCAGGGACTTCAATGATCTTGGGGTTAGTGGTCTCTTTTAGGAGTTTCTTCAAACTTAGATATCAGCTGTTCCACTGTGTCATTTGTGTAGAGATAAAAGAAGAACCAATCTAATAAATTGAAATGAAAAATTATAAAATACAATTAGCTGCTCTAAAAATACACTCTGAAATGTTTGGGTGATCCAAAATGAATCGGAAAAGCATTATTTTAGTAAACAGAAGGTATTATTCAAGTTACAATTTTCAACAGATTGATGTGATGATCCTACAAAGCATAAGCATGGAACACAGGCTGCAGAGGAAGGTGATAGATCTGGGTCTGGTTTGAACTCTACTGATAACCCTTCTCCTCTTTTTTTGTTTGGTTCATTTTTTTTTTTTTTTTTTTTTTTTTGTGATGCTGGGCATAAACCTGGGGCCTCAAGCATGTTAGGTAAATACTCTAGCAGGAACCACATCGCCAGGCCTTAAACCTGATTTGGACAGAAGAGGCACTTCCTTACTGATTGATACTAGGGGGGATTACTCTGGAAAATACATTGATATTGATGCTATACCAAACCAATGGATCTCCATGATTTTTCAGTGGCCTTCTATTATATAGTGTGATTAATGGCCATCACATTATGAACATTTAGTAAAACCAAAGTACACCTTTTCAAATATACCAACCTCACTCTATGAAATATAAACAGAAACAATACAATCATAGTTTTGAAATAATTGCTGATCACTCTGCCTCTTATATGCTAAAATAGATTTTTTTTTTTTTTTTGGTATTGGCAGAGGATTGAACCCAGGAGCGCTTTACATTGAGTAACATCCTGAGCCCCTTATATTTTAATTTTTTTCTTATTCTAAACACTAAGTTGTTGAGGCTGACTTAGAACTTGTGACCTTCTTGTCTCAGTCTTCTGAGTCGCTGGGATGACAGGTGTACATCACCACATCTACCCTACACTAACGATCTTGATGAAGTTTGAGTTGCCAGTCATTCTAACACTATAAGCTAACTCCTAGTCTCTGCCTAGAAGTCTACCCTGATTAGGATTCCAATGGATCTGATTCTGACATGCACAGAGCCGAAGCTAAATGAATTTATACAGACAGCATGTGGTACACTAAGCATTCAATAATGCTTAAAAAACCACAGGTTCTAATTGCCTTAAAGCAGGAAAGTACAGTGAAGATAAACTATAAGATACCTTCTTAGTTGAGCAAAAGTCAACAAAGAAAATGCAAAACTTAAATTATTTCACTTAAAAGAAGAAAGAAAAGGAATAAAAGTGAGAGAATAATTAAAATATAAACTAAATTGAGAATGGCCATGAATCTTATACCCTGTCTTTGGGACTAACTTTATAGCTTATTTTAAATACTGAGAAGAAAATATTACTTGTTGAAATTAGAACTTTGAGCTGTTTCCTTAACTTCTTATTGAAGCAAGCAGGTGAGTTTTGGAAACAAATATTGAAAATCTTCTTTGGAGACATAGATAACTACCAATGCCTTGCATTATAATTGTCACTATAGCTATTACTATGAAACAGCTTCTTAAAAAAGAGTTGAGATTTTTCTAATAAAACTTAGGCAATATTAATTTTTTTACCATGGTAGATAACACAAGTAAGTCTCCTATGAATGAACTTAATTTTATTATTCTTATACTAAAACTTCATGTCTGTTTTGATTTACTATAGCACTTTGGTAAAAGCCAAGTGATTTCTCTAACTACCCATATGACAAACCAAGTTGATCCTCCTTTATATTGTGTCTGGCTATCCTCATTTCTTTGAAACATACATGTTACATGGTGGTAATTTGTTTAGATCTCTGAATGGCCAATATAAATTTCTCAAAGGCAAGGATTATATGTTAATAATGTGCTCCATGCTCAGCAGCTCACACAGCAGATTTCTAAGTATCTACTGAACACTGTCATCTTTCTCCTACTTAGTGGACAGCATGCTCCAGATTCTGATAACTATGAAATTTCATTCTAAGAGAGATGCTTTTGTTATCAGTTATCACTGTAGCTTTTACACAGGTCTCCCTTTTCCCCAGTAACACAAATCAGTAAGTTGCCTATAATTCTAAATTTTGTAATTTAATTTGCCACAATATACTTCATTTAATATGCTAAATGGGGCCTGGGGATTTGTAGATTGCTCGCCTTGCATGCACAAGGTCGTGGGTTCAATCCCTAGCCCCACAAAACAGAAACAAAACAAAACATGCTAAACGAACATGATTAAACCCATTAAAAGAACTGTTCAAAACAAAGGGTGAATAAGCAGCAGTGGAATATTACACAACAGGTCTTCAGTTTAATTCTCCCACAGATCTCCCCCTAACAGATCCCTGAGACAGCAAGTGTTCTAGAAATCCGTTTCTTCCTGGTATTTACTACCATTGGGGAGTCAGGAAAGAAATTCCCACTGAAAAAGTTTTTATTACCTACCAGCCATTCTTCCCTGGAAAACAAAAGTGTTTGCCAAATGAAAAGACTAAGGTTCAAACAGAATGAAAGTTAGATTACTTTCTTCTTGCCTTTCCTTTTTTTTCCATTTCTTGCCTTCTTTCTTTCTTTTCCTTGACTACCTATGAGTACAGCTTCCAAAAGTCACATTGTAAAATACAGCCATAGACTTTCAAGGTGGTCTGCATTTGGGGACAAGTCATCTTCCAAACCTGAAGTGAACTAGTAAGTAGACAGACAATCAAGGACTGTTGAATAAGAAAAGACAGGCACCTAACTGTTAACATGTATTTGATTTTTTAAAAAAATTTTCAAGTTTATCATAAAAATCGCTCAAACTATAAGGCAAAAAGTTGGTCTTATGGCCATAAGGTCAATTTTGAGGGTGACATAAATGTCCTAAAACTGAATTGTGCCAATGATCACACAATTAAAAGTTTATTAAAAAGTTTAAATTGTACACTCTCTGTGTATTTTATGGTATACAAATTAAAAATAAAGAGCATTTTGCATCTTTCCATTCTCCTGCAGTTGATATTTTACTGCCAAATGATTAGGCTAAATACTAACCCACCGTTTGTTGGGTCAGCAAAAAGTTTGTTGAACACAGCTGATACTCAATGCCATAAAAATGGGGAGAAATTTTCTTGTGAGTGAGGAAAGACTAATTAAGCATATCACTTTTTGTTTATTTAATTGTAGATTAAGGTAGAAATATTATTTGTCTTCTAAAAACATATTAAATTGTTACAAATGATATGTTTTGCCCGAAATAGGACAAGTTCAAAATGAGGAATTTAAAAATTTCAATCACAACCTCTAACTGCTTAAATGAACCAATCCTAATATTCAAAATTTTGTTTAATTCTTTTCACAGTCAACACATTGGTGCACATGGAGTGCTGGTAGCTTGGTTTCAAAGCATTCAGATATCTTCCCTACAGTATCTTCTGCACCTTTAGCTTGCTGATTGCCTTTTGACCTCAAGGATACAGCTCGTTTGAAATGAGGCAAGAGCATTGCCAATATCAGAGGCCCTATTCCTACCCCTACGCAGCAACCAGTGAAGCAAAGGACTTCTCTCTTTTCAACTCCTTTTGAGTCTGACTAACTTGATGCTAACTATTCTCATCTTCTAATCTTAGAATTTTCCATTTCATGGGAAATGTATTGAGTAGGTATTTTCTGAATCATACTAGATATTGGAAGGGGCACAGAATACATGAACCATAGTAACTAGTTTGAGAAATTAGTTGGGTTTTCTAATAGTAGAAAAAAAAAGAAAGAAATATGAAGTGCACCTGCTATTTGTTACAGATTCGAAGAAATCAAATTTTAGTTACAATACGTGTATTGTCAGGGTAGAGTGGAGATAGGAAGAGAAGCCAGAATTCACTTGAGACCAAGCAATATGAACTTGACTCTTTCCTCCACAAACATGGAAAATGGCATATAACAAAGTGCTTTGGTGTAAGAAATAACTGTATAGAAATGTTTTTAGGACAATCATTTTAAAAATAGTTTATGAGAAAGAGCCAAGTGATGTCCTAAAAACATTTCTAAGATTGTGGGCAAGTGGTCTCATTATGAAGTTTTTGCTGGGTATGTAACTTACATTTAAAATTACAAATTGCAAACGAAGTTTAGGTTAGATATGTACGACTAACGTGTATTACTGCATAATGTATAGATGTTTTATTATGTAACTATATTTACTATTTGTTCACACTGTTTTTGACAAGAGGTTTTTGGTATTTTGAAGTCTAGAAGGGGCAAGGAGGGGTAATCCACAATCTGGTGGTGAGCTTATCCTTATATAAAGTCATTGTTGAGATGTAAAGTCATTGTTGGACATAGTTTCAAGGAAAATGTTTATAGATTCAACATCTGTAACTACCTATCGTGAAAAGACATTTCAAAACCAAATGTGATTGCTGACAAAGGACACGGGTGGACTGTTGTATAAGCAGAGATGGCACAACTGGTAAATAAGAGGTGGGCTGTCAGCATAACTTGTGTGTGCACTTTTGTTTAAAACCAGAAGGCTCAATGGTGGGCACTGCATGGTATATATGAAGATTACCTAATTTTACCCTAAAGGCAGGAAGAAAGGTTTTATTTAGTTTTCTTCAAATATCACATGCTTAAAATTAGTATTCTGTGATTATTACTCCATTTGTTATTCACTGGAGACATTTGCACAAGTGATGACCACAAACGTTCTTTCTTTAAAAGCATCAGTGCATAAAGTGGCCTATCAGATTTGATTACATTAGTTCAGTTTTCATTGTAGTAGATAGGCCTGGTTTCCAAATGAGATTTTTTTTTTTCTTAGGATTTGGGGGCAGGCTAGACAGTCCTTCTTGGCTTCCACAAATCTACACCCAAATCTACACCCCTTTTCACAATGCAGTGGGCATGCTGGGTTGCAGGCTGCTCCCTTAACTATGGAAGCAAATCAATAGCAGCTGAATGCCATCTGCTTCGGGCCGCAGAACAGAACCAAAGTGTAAGCCATGCATCTTCCCTTATTGAAAGGTTATTTTATGCAAGTAAACAATTCATCGTCTTCTTGCACGCTTGATGCTCATTTACCACTTTGATCAATAAAATATGCAAAACAACAAAAAAATTGAATCCTAAGAGTAGTTCTGATGCCAGTGTGATAGTTAATCAATACCCGGCCTCTGTTCACTAGGGCAAGTGGTGGGGGTACTCCTATTGTAACCTGCAAAATCCAGAGTGGTAGATGTGGCTCCTTCAGAAAACACTGTTTTAGAGGGGAGAGACATTACATTTACTCTGTAGATTAAACAGAATACATTCTCACTGAATTAAATCAAAATGCTAACATCAACAGGCTTGAATGTTACTGATTCAGGCTGGTCCTTCCCAAAGCTCAAGAAAAAGTAATTTGGGTTCTTATGCCTTTTAGAATCTCAAAGACAAACATTGGACAAGATCACTGACAGGGAGCTTTGGACAGCAACCCTTTCGGCTCTGCCTTATTAAGTCTTGGTTTTCAATGTATTCATGTTTCAGGTGAACTCAGTTTTTCTTCTAAAAACAAACTGCTGTGGGAATTTCTTGTGCAGTGTTTCTTTTAGTCATACCACAAGCTGCCCTATTATATTAAACCTCTTGACAATTGATTCAGGCAGAATACTTTTCTCCCAACAAAGAAAACTATATCATCTCACAGACGCCACTGGGTAAAAGCCCTCAATTCAAGACTGTTCTCTAGCAAAATGCAAAGCACTAAAAATGCTGGAATTTTCCCCCATTTTACCTGGATCTCTACTGCTGAATTGTGAGTTTTAGTGTAGCACAAGAAAAAAATAAGATGAAGTAAATTAGGTATGATGCTAGAAAGTCGAACATGCAGTTTGATAGAAAGAAAAACGCTGCCCTGTGAAATAAAAGTGCCCTGTGAAGATGGCTTTTCTTTTAGCAGGTTTTCAGATTTTCTGCATACTATAAAAGTGACAAATTGCCTATTAATCAAATACTCTTTAGTTTTCCTAATAACTACTATAATGCAGTTTAAAGATCTAGTTTTTACTCTGATCTGTTAAATTCATCACACTTGTAAACACTTCTCTAATCATTAGATATAATTTGTGTTATTCAATAAACACATTTTGCCCTATTTTTCTATATGTATACCAAAGTGCGCTATTAAAGATCTAAGTGACATATGGGGGAAATAAGCATTGCTATTTATTATGTAAAAGAAGGGAAAATAAGTATTAAAATATTAATAGGATATCTGTAAGGAAAAATGATGAAAAAATCCCACCAAACTGCCCACAATACATGTTTGAATGTCATTTCATATCAAATACTATATTATAGGTATTCTTTACAACATATTTAACTGAGACTAAAAACCTCCCTAAAAGTTCTCCACTGTGAATCAAGCTACATTTTATAGCACTGATTGTGTGGAAGTAATCTCCTTGATATTCCTAGCTTCATAAGAAGTCAGACAATAGAATTTTTTGTCTAGCTATTATTTTAAAATCACCATTCTAGAACTGACCTGATTCGTCCACTCATAATTTAAAAATCCTACATATAAATAACAATTTAAATATTTATTTAAGTCAAATAATTGTGATGAAATTAACAACAGCATGTCTGTAGAAGTGCAGTAGCTTTGAGTCAATGACCCAACCAGCGGCAAGGGTATAATTTAAAGGCAGAAATTTCCAGTGCATGCACCGTTAGCCACAGTGAACCTGTTACTGCTCTAAAGGGAATTGTTTGCCTCTTATTAGATTTTCTACAGCACAGCCATAAGTGATAAATGTACTGCTGTACTCACTGTCAAGTTAATCAATGCTGCCAAAGTTTTGTTGACCTAACAGTAATCCATAAAGTGAGCAGCATTTTCTCTATCCCGATGACATCTCAGTCCACAGAAGGGCTACGAATTCAAAAGTAGCTTCGTACAAGAAAAAAATGTATGTGTGTGGGTGGGGGAAAGAATGATGGGAGCAAGAGAGGGTTGGTAGGATGGATAAGATGGTGATTTTCAAAATTAGCAGGTATTATAGTTTCCTTGTCCTGATAAAACAGTATTTAAAATCACAGTCACAAATAAAAATCCACATTTGATGTTCAAAACCCTAATGAATAGCTGTCCTAATGAAAGATGATTCCATCCACAACCCCCCTTCCTCACTTCCAAGCAAAAGAAACAAAGTACACTGCCCCAAACCTTCAAGATTCTCAAAGCAAAATAGCCTCATCTAGTGCATGGTCTGTGCCTGTCTACAGTTCAATGCACTGATCAAATCCAGTACGGGGCTCCAGTAATAAGAATGGTAATGTGGATGAGTAAAAAAAAAAAAAAAAAAAAAAAAAAAGTCCAAATTCTGCTTCACTGTAAATCAGAACATTGTGAAAGACATGACCATTAGAAATGAGAAAAGAAAGGAAACAACAGGAGAGGAAAATCTGCCCTGCAAACAAACCACTGCCAGGCTTTCACAAGCAATTATAGACATATGAAATATGAATCGCAATTGATTTTTCTTCCTGGGGTCACTGTGCTCTGTGTTTTACGCACCCTAGGCATTTATTTGGGCAGCAAACTGACAAGTTTTTGTAGAGTGACCCGAGCAGTGTAATCTTTGCTCAATCACGGCTACTTCATTGTGGCTTCTCTTCCCTGACACTTGTCCCTCCCCAAAACTCACTGGCAAGGGATTCCTCGATAAAGACATGGAACAATGCAATTACTGGTGTAAAGGGCTGGCAGAACCTGACCAGGAGATGCTCAGCAACCTTTTGTGTGCCAATGAAAAATAAATAGCATCAATCTGGAAGAGTGGCTTTCATCTTTGTCCCTCTACAGCAAATTTTCTTATTGGACTGGTAATAATAGAACAGGATTACCAAACTCGTGGGATTTTTTTCTTACCAATAAGCAAATAAAAACAAAAGAAAGTTGTGGTTTTTGAGAAAAAGTAATATAGATTTCTTATACTTAAGGCTTTTAAAAACTCCATCCATAAAAGATAAGATCTTTTATCTGCCTATATTCAATGACTACTGGGTTACAAGATCCTGCATTTTGGTCTTCACAGAATTCCAAAGTGTGAATGTTACTGGTCAGAAGCCAAAAGTGTTATTTATTTATTTATTTTTAAAGCTCGTCTCTAGAGAACTTCCCATATTTTTTTCTGTATCAGTTCAAAGGTGTTGTACATCTTTTCCTATCAAAATAAGTAGATATACAGCATTTCAAACTGCTATGGAGTATTTTGTAAATCTTTTCCATTGAATGAATGTTGCAATACACTTTTTAATGAATCTTATTCTCATTGGACAATTTTAATGATCATATTGCAATGAAAATGCCATACACACAGCAGAGCCACATTACGTAAGAAAAATTGTAAGACAGATTTATGGAGAGGGAATTGTCAAACTGCTTTCCCAAAAGGTTAGTGCAATTTGCAGTCCCCTTAAGGGTATGTGAAATGCTTACACTTATTTCTTTGTTCCCTTACCAGTGATGGATACAAATATTTTGTTTTAATCTTTGCAGATCTAGAAATAATGTTATCTTAATTTACCATTTTCTGCTAATAATGAGTTATCTTTTTCCTTTATTTTTGAATGTATTAATTTTGCCAATTTTCTTATTGCATTGTCTTCCTCCCAGTCACATATAAAAGCTCTTTGTATGACATGGGAACCAAACCTTTGTCATGTGTATTACACATTTTCTAATAGGCTATTTGTTTATGATTTGAATTTGTGGTGGCATATTTTGTTCCACAGAATTCAAAAATTCTTATATAGCTAAATTTTGCATATACCAACTAATATAGAAATACCTCACCAATTCAGAGACTATGACACAATGAAATACTGCATAATGAAATCATATAGCCATGACTCATTTGAATCAAAGTATGTTCCAGATTATTCAGAGAACAAAAATATATAAATACATTTTCATCAAACCAAAGAGAGGGTTAAAATTATATCAAATATCATTATGAACAAACTATGTGGCCCCCCTAAGGCAGCAATCAGGATGGGCTGAGCTAAATTTAGGAGACACTGGGGGGAGCCAAGTGGGTGGCATGTAATACTGGTAACCTGGTGTGGAGAAGTAAGATCAATACTCAAGAGCTATAACCGAGGGAGAACAGTCCATTAAAGTGCATTAGTATTTAAGAATATCACATCTGGGTGTGATAATCGAGAAAGGTCTCAGGAAAGAGGGAATACTGGAAATGGATCTTGAAGGGGTACTTTAACAAACAGAAATGAGAAAAGGAGATATGAGACATGAACAGGGTATGGGAAATGCAAGGGCCAAGGCATGGGGACAGTACGTTAGTGGGGCTGACACATAACATCCATGAAGAATGAGACTAGAATTCAGAACACCGAATGTGAGAATATTACAATTTGGTACTTGACAAGGAGCCAGAAAACAGTTTTTTTTGATAGGTACCATGAGTGGAGGTGGAAGTTGGAATGAAGTACCCATCCAAAGACTGTGAGGGTGAACTAGAGCAGCCAGAGCTAGTGAGAACACTGCCGTGGCGATCATGAACAAGGGACAAAGCATTAGTCAGTGGTGATGGCAGTGGAGACAACATACAAGACTAACCAGACACGAACAGCTTCCAGGGCACAGTTGTGATTTTTAGTGAAGATATGACTAAGGAACCAATGAAGGGCCCAGACTTTTTTTCAAAAATACTAAAAGAGAGAAGGCCTGTCTAACAGGAATGCCTGAAATAACTGATTACAAGGAACAACAGCCTGAGCAGAAAGATGCTGAATTTGGTTATATATGTGGAACATCAAGAAGGTCTCAGTGGGGCCTGAGGTATCCAGGGTTAGTCCGCTATGATGAATGGTTAAAATAACAACAGACAGATTATTAGAGCTCCAACACTGGGTCCACAATGCTCTGAGTCAATGCCCTATCCTCCTGCCCAGGTGGGATAAAAAGGGAAAAGTTAGTTTGTTTATGCTTTATAAAAGGCCCTTCAGGAACAGAGATGACGACACCTCATCACAAATCACTGCAAGAATCAGGGAACACAGCACATGTCAACATGCCACTGGGTTTTTTTTTTTTAAAAAAAACAAAAACAGAGCAGACAGAGCTATGAGAACACTGCCATGGCAATCATGAACAAGGAACAAAGCTATTTTATAAATGGGACAAGAAAAACTGAGGAGGCAAAACCAGGGAACCTTTCAGAAAATATTATTAGACTTTCTTAAGACCTTAACTCCATTGCCACAACTAGAATTCACTCTGGATTCAAGAGTGTGGAAGGACTTGGCTCAAATGACTGCCACTGCAGAAAAGTGTATCTTACAATAAAGTTATAAATACACTACCACTAAACTATTCCACTCATTTAAAACCCATCAACATGAATGAAATAGAGGCTTTCACTCAAGATAGAACAATCTTAGCTAATAGAGGGGGCACAGGCCTGTAATCCCAGAGGCTTGGGAGGCTGAGGTAGGAGGATTGCAAGTTCAAAGCCAGCCTCAGGAACTTAGTGAGGTCCTAAGCAACTTAGTGAGACCCTGTCGGAAAAGAAGAAATAAAAAGTGATAGGGTGTGCCTCAGTGGATAAGTGCCCCTGAGTTCAATCCCTGGTATGAAAAAAAGAATGAAGAAAAAAAATGATAAATCTTATGTCAGTATTTCCAAACATTTTTCATCATCCATCTCTCAAACAAAAAAAAGGCTGAGTCCTCACTCTAAGAGATGTACATTTATCTACTTAGACCTAATATTTATTTTATTGTATTTACTAGTAGTACACATAACCTCGCCATTCTCATTTAAAATGACAAATAGTGATATTTTCATACATGAGTACTGTGAGTGAATATGCTGGTAGGCTGGAAAACAGCAACTGTTCTTCATTTGTGTTCAAGAGTGGCTGAAAATTCAGTTTATTTCATGAAGACTTGGCTCAAATGACTGCCGTTGCAGAAAAGAGTATCTTTCAAGTAGATCTGACAGCTATACTTATTGAATCACTATACTAATTTTTTCATTTCCATTCACCAATAATGAAAACTTTCTGATGAGATTCTGCCAGACAATTCTCTTGTTTCTTGATGTCACACAGTTATAAAACAACTTGAAAATGCTGCATTTAATAAATTTTTGGTCAAAGACCAACTTCCTGTGGAAGTTTCCTGAACAAGCTCAGGAATTCTGCTTCCAAGTTTCAAGCAAGGTAGAAAGTTTTATAGGTACACACATTCAACTCCAGCCACAAAATCCCATAACAATAGCAATTTTTTAAAGCATTCATGGCCAAGATGTTCCCTCCCAGGCTTTTGATCTTTCAAAAGCCGCTCATTTTCTCATTTGGTATTGGAGGACCTTTTCTCTGCAGGAGGGCTGACAAAAAATTTGCTGGAAGACCAGGGGCAGCAACTGTACTCCCACACAGGTGCCACCCCCACCCACGGGTGCTGTTCTTGCTTTTTCTCCTCTTATCTCCAGTGCCTGGTTTCATGGCAGAGCTGCTGTTAAGGATCAGTCAAACACAGGAAATACAGCCCTTAAATCCACCTCCTCAGGCTCCACAAACTGCAATTCGCTGCAATGAACAAATGAATCAGGCTCCAGGGTCAGGCCACTAGTTATGGGGACACTTGGCCCCACGCTGTCTGACCTTTGGTCTGGTAAAAATGCCAAGGTCGGTCTGAATAGTAATATTAGCAGATCTTACTTCACTTCTTTATCAGAGGAAAATCAAAGAGAACTGTTGAATATCCTGGCTCCTCCTGTGCCTTGGCAGACCATGATACACGTGTCACCTAGGAGACTGGCCAGCAGAAGGGCCACAGTTGCTGTACCTCAGGTATTAGATTCCCACACAGGCACTCTTTAGATCAGCTCTCTTGACACTAAGGTCTTAAAGAAGTTGAAAAGGTTTCATATGCTGGTTGCTAGTTTGCTGTCTAGTGAGAAAACCAAGGTTCTTGACAGACATGGTCTTAAACTTAGGCAGACTGACTTCAAGTATCAGAGGATGCTGTGGAGCCAGGGTGGTGGTGAGGACTACAAGATAACAAAGGTGAACATGCGGGAGATCGGGCCCAGAATGCATCCTCATGAGACTTTTATTTGTGAATTAATGTATAAGTGAATGAATGGATGAAAAATTTCATCAGAACTTTATCCTCACAACATTCTGCATCATCCTTAAAGTTTCTGCCTTGTCTGGTCCCAAACAGTATTTTAAATTTGTCATGGTTTCAGCTGAATTGCTGAGATGGTTCTTGAAAGAACATTTTCTAATTTAATTTTCATGGTTAAATAATTAAGATTAGGCATTAATCCCTGTGACTCTGTGGAGTGCTAGAGATATCTTTGGATTTGGGGAAAATGTGGAGAGGATATACATGCTAAATATGGACCAGATTTGAGGAAAAACAATAGCTACTCTTTACTGTATGTCTGATGGGTTCCAGGAACTGGATGATGCATCATGTATGCTGGCTCATTTAGTCATCATAAACAACTCAGCGAGGTACATCTTTTTATTATCCATTTACTGAAAGGTGACCAGTACTTAGAGAGCATAAGTAATTACCCCAGAGTGTGTGTGTGTGTGTGTGTGTGTGTGTGTGTGTATGTATGTATATATATATATATATATATATATATATATATATATATATGTGTGTGTGTGTGTGTGTGTGTGTGTGTGTGTGTGTGTGTATGCAGCAGAGAGTGGAGGCTTAGGGCTCTCATCCCACACCCTCCCATGCCAGGCCATGCTCTTCCATCCCAGCTCTCTACTGTTGCCACCCATCCACTTGCTACCAGCCTCTAGTCCAAGGTCAACTACAGCCCAAGGACCAAATCTGCCCACTGCTGCCTTTGTAAATAAAATTTTAGTGCAGAGCAGCTGTCACACTACAATGGCAGATTGAGTAGTGCCAACAGAGCCACGTGACTGGCATAGCCTAAAGTATTTACCTTCTGATCTCTTACAGAAAGTCTGCCAAATCCTGCCTACTCTAGACATTCTTGTGTTTGCAAGTCCACCCTGCCCTGTCAGAGGGACAATATACGCTTCTCTTTTAATTTGATCAACTTCTCCTTCCAAAATTCAAGGATCAACTTTGATTAAAAATAATTAAATCTTCTTTTCATATAAATGGAGATTCTGGGAAAAATTGGTTTTGGTACTAAAAAATCATAAGCAATATAATATTCAAATTGATTTTCTTTTTTTATTAACCAGTATAAGTGACACAGTTACCATGCCAAAATTTGTACCATATCCATTAATAAGGTTGGTTCACATTCCCTATTATAAGAAATCTGGAACTAATTGCTCTCAATTAATCTGCACCACTCTTTGATAGCTTATTTATCAGATTGGGAAAGATAGATTTAATAGTGCCTGTTGGAAACAGGTTCTTTAATTGGAAACATCACAGCATTTAGCTCACTTTGTACTCAAGCAATTAAGAACAATTTGGAAAAGTGTTGTTGATTTTTTTTTTTTTTAACGCTATTGTCTCCTTGATTAGATTTCCGAAGATCCAGACAAAACAAATGACAATACCAGCTAGTACAATTGGTACAAATAAAAGCCCAACAGCCAGATTACTTACTATGAGAAATGTGAGCTATCCCCATCCATTTCGTCAGTGTCTTACATGTATTTCCCCATATCCTCGTCTCTTGTGTAGGTAAATGGCAATACCTCTTACAAACGGCATTTCACACCTACCTTTACACAATTATCTTTTCTACAAATAAGCCAAATCAACAGAAGAAATTATTTTTCTTGATTAAGCACACACATTTCTCTTGGGAGGGAACAAAACAAACAATTAATCTTTCCTTATTTGTTCTCAGAAGTCCCTGCCTCTTTAAACGCAGCCTATCCAGGTACCTGTGGCAGCCAGTCGGCAGCAATTAGGCCTGAGCAGAAAATGAATGGACTCCAGGCTGAGGGCCTAATCTGCTAAGAGCCCGTGAGAGAGGGCAAGGTTACACCAGGAAAATTCCCTTGTTGTCAGAACACAGTTCAAAATTACTACCTGACTTCAGCATAATTAACCAGGCTTGGGAATTTATATGAACTAGGTAATTGGAAAGAATTAGCAAGAGATATGTACATTAATCTTTACCAGTTACACAGTGTTTAATGAAATTAAGGATCTCATGCTCATTCTTGCCTTGCTTAGTTTGCACACTTTCTACTTCACCTGTAGAACAAGGAGAATATGCCACGTGAAGATCACAATAAAAGAAAACCAAAAACCCTACCAAATCAAGACAAAAATTCCAAAGTAAAAATTAGAAACAACCCCAAAACTCAACAGACCAGAATGTGATAGAGTCTTTATTAAAATTGTTTTACAAAGAACCTTATATGTTAGGGATATGTATGGAAATGTGAAAATAAAATATCAGGAAGTTTCCTAAAAATAGTGTGTGGGTGGGAAAGTGTGGGAATGGAGGATATAAAATTTCCTCTAATTTTTCAAGCTGCATGATGCAACTATATTATTTTTGTACTTTGCGTATATTGAAGTTTTCATAATAAAAAATTTAAATCCTTGCCTTAGAGAAATATTAATATATGATAAATTTTTTATAACTGTATTTTGTTTATTTATTCATTTTTTAATGTGGTGCTGAGGATGGAACCCAGCACTTCACACAAGCTAGGCAAGTACTCCGCCACTGAACCACAACCCCAGCCTCATGATAAATTCTTATGACACATTTTTAAATTAAAGTAAGAGTTTATAAAGCATTATAGAGAACATAATAAACATTTAAAACATATAATTAGAAATATGAACAAGAGAAAGACTAAAAAAAAAAAGCTCACAACAATTTTGAGGTCTCCATGTCAGAGTGTCTTGACCTTGGACTAACATTCTAGTCAAACAACTATTTATTACTGAAGGCTGCCCTGAACACTATGGAGTTTTAGCAGCACATCTCTACCTACCAGATGCCAGTAGTGCCCCACTCTCAGTGGTTACACCAAGAATGTCTCCAGACATAACCAAACGTCCCCAATGAAGCAAAAATCACTCCTGGTTCAGAACCATTGGTCTAAGAGGATGCATTACAAAAATTATTTTGTTCTTTATTTAACCTGCAAGAAGAGCTCTTGCTATCTATGAAAAAAACAGACTTCTTATGTCAGAAAATAAATGGCCATGAAGTAGATATGCTCTGACCATCCCTTGGTTACCCTGGAGTCATCAAGCTAAGAGTGAACCTTGCTTCAAAAGCTAGTTCTTTTAAAACTCATGACTCTGTCACATGAATCTGATAAAATACTAATCAAATGCATCTCAAAAATAATGTCTGGTTTTCTAAAATCTTCTTGGAATGGAAAACTGCAGGTCTGAAGAGAGATTAAAGCCCACGACACTCACCTTTAAGGGACAAATATTCACAGATATATAAATGCTAGCTCTGGGCATTAAATTTTGTTAGACAAAACCACCCATTTTTTAAAAGAAGTTTGAACTTGAAGAAAAACCAACAACTGGAGATATATATGTATATGGAATGACCTCACCAACCACCTGTTTCAGGAAGTGGCTCTGATCTGGCTTTCCACGTGAGGGCAGGTCTGTCCCACTCGTCCCACCTGCGCTCTTCTGGAAACACCATGCAGCCCTTAGCACATTCACCACCACTATCGGCACTACAGGCAGTTTTAACACAAAATACTCATTCACACAGGCTCCAGGTTAAGACACGGAACCTTACTAAAAGATTATTGAGGTTTATTTTTTTTCATTGTTGTTGTTGTTTTGGTTTTTAGTTGGTACATATCGCCAAATCAAGTGGTCAACATTTGTTATTACATAGGCTCAAAATCCTCAGTTTCAAGCTGTATGCCCAATCAAAGCTTCGGCGCCACAATGCACTGGAGTTCATATTTCCATTACATTTCCATCGCACATAAATTCCTCTCCATGAGATCATAAACATTTTTGAGATTCCTAAAGCCTTTCTAATTGTCATTACTGATGCCATAGACACAGACCTATATCACCTCTGAAGGCTTATTATCCACAGCTCTGTAGGCTTCTCTGCCACTAGGGCTCGTCCATTCAGGTGGGCAGGAAGGCACTATCTGAATGGTTATTTTCTTGAAAGGAGAATGTATCATTTTCCTTTAAAAGACAATACAGTGGGTTTCAGAAATTTAAAAAACTGCTCTGCAACAAAAATAGTATTAAATGAAATATATACCATTTTCAGAACAATGGAAAACTTGCAAATCAATGGAAAAATAAAATGTATTTTGATTTAAGCAAAACAATTTTTCATAATTAAACCACAAATCCATAATAAATGCCTGTATCAAAACTAAATTTAAGAAACACAGGGTTGTTTTTATTTCTTTCTCTTTTTTTTTTTGTATTTTGTCAATCATTTCACCAATTATGCTGACATACTTTTATGTCAAATCCTAGAGTAGTAGTTTTTCCTATATGAAAAACTAACCACTGAAATAAGGTTGTAAGATTTCTAACAAGGCACTACAGAAACAAGTATACACAACAGACTCTGAAAACGCTCGCTAGCAGTGATGGATTTAAGTTATTAACAGATCAACAAGAGACGGATGGTGGTTTGCTTTCCTTAATCTACATCATCATCTAGATCTATTTAAAGATATGTGGTGCACTAACAAACTTGGTTAACGTTTCGATAAAATCAGTAAAAATAATCTGCCCCCGTTACGTTGAGTCTGTATCGATCAATAAAATCACTTGTACAAGGACGGTACTGTTAAGTACTGACAATCCCAGCCATTAATATTATTTAACACGCTGTTCACAATCTTTAACGAGAACAAAGAGCAGTTTGTCTCATGTTATAAGCAGAACCTTTAAGGACACTGTTATTTCTACAGGTTTTATGGTGATTTTCTAAAGTTCAAACTATACCTCCCTCTTCTACCAACAGTTCCCTTCCCCCATGACATAAAGTCTTGTTCTTGATTTCAGTTGCAGTTTAAAGGAAATCCTTGGTAAGAACTGAAGCTGCCATTACGAATCACTACTTTATCCATGAATTAAACTCAAAATTCTAGGAACCTGGGCTGTAAGAGTTAGGGTGGTAACAGGGACACCATGGGATCTCCCTGCTGTATTCAGACTTGACTTTATCAATGCCTTTTCCTTGTCAGGGATGAATTAAAAGAGAAAATTTCAATGAATCTTCAGACAGAGTTGAATGGTCAGGAACTGATATATGCTTGTTGGACTTAAGATTACAAAAATGGAAGGTAGAGAAAGAGAGGATAAAAATCAATTACATGAGAAACACTTTTTACACAGACATCTATGGTGATGTGACTGATAATAATAATGACAAAACTTTTAAGAAGTAAAATTAACTTAAGCTAGGCTTGGTGGCACATCCCAGCAACTCAGGAGTCTGAGGCTGGAGGATCACATGTTGGAGGCCAGGTTGGGTAGCTGATAGATCCCATCTCAAAATAAAAAAGATTTTTAAAGGTGGGGGACTGCTGGTGTGGCTCAGTGGTATAGCCTCTTGGGTTAAATCTCCAGTACATACTGTCCCACACATAGGTAAAACTAACTCAGAAATAATCATAATTCTAAGACACTAATCAGAAACCTGTTCCAAGCTTAACCTTTGAAGTCTTGATTACTCAAAATACTAGGAGTCTATGCTAGGTAGTGGTTTGCATTTTGCTGAGATAAGCAAGTAAGTGCCCCTACTCTGAATAAGTGGTTCCTGGAAACAATAGAGACCCGAATCTCAGTTCTGTTGTTCTCAGCTCAATTATGCCCACTCTACGATTCTCAAAACTTTGGGAGTTGCACAGGACTTGGAGAAAAGAACACTAATTGCCAGTACTATTTTAAAAATGAGGAAAAAGGTAAAAATATATACTAAAAAAATGACTGTTGGCCATGAAATACACATTTTTAATAATTCCAGAATGCAGTGTTAAAATTATAAGTGATTTTTAAAATCACACACACACAAATACACTCTAGTGTGAAAGGAAATGTGGTTCATAAGATAGCTTAAGGACATGTTCCTACTAGTACAGAGACGGCTCATCAAGGGAAGCACACTCCAGAGGAAATGGCAGGGAGGCACCAGACACACCTGCCTGACCGCGAGACCACAGCCTCTGCAGGCAGACAGGCCTTGTTCAAGCATTTTCATGAAGTAACATGAGATACCAGCGGTAGGGCAGTACTGACTCAACCATGTTCAAAATAAAACACTGATTTCAGCATTTTAGAAGCAGTTTTCAGGGCCTAGTGGGGAAGATGATCAAGGTACTTCAGGATCTTTTCGTTTGGAGAGTGAAGAAGCTCATAGAAATAAAAGCTAATAGGTGAAAAATACATCCAGTGTGAGGGAAGGAAGACTATTTTGGAAGAAACAAACTGGAAAGGGTCAAAGGCAGATATGGACCTTCCATTATTCATGAATCCCATGATGTTAACCCTACATATAAGCTGTGTAAACAGTAAAAACAACAAAACATTTAGGTCAAGATGCAGCCTTTGTTGGGACTATCCAGTGTGAATGCTGAAGGTAAGTACAGCAGGCTCTACTTAGTAGAGCATGCTCCATTTTGGCCTCAGTTGAAATGCATCATCTGTATAATCCGCCACTTGCTGCCACAGGTGGACAGCCCTCAGACATACCTGGATAACAATTACCCTACCTCCTACATTCTCATTCCTGAATGAACAGGATATGAAATCTGTTTCAAGTAATGGTACAAAGGATCTCCTGGAACTTTGATTTGGGAAATAAATGCTGACAAATAAAATCATAAAGTCATAAAAACAGGTGTAGGCACTCTGGTCTAATTCCTAATGAAATTTGTTATCTTGTTTTTACAAAACTCTCCATGTTTGACAATCTAGTATAGGAAAGTATTTTATCATGGCTTAGAGAAGTCTCCTGTATAGCTCCTGATAATACCTGACTGATCATGAAGGGTGATATAGCACTCAAATGCTCACTAGTGCTCAAATTTTCTTGGAAAGGAATTATTTCCATCCTAAAAATGCTCAATATTATAAAAAGAAAGAAAGAAAAAGAAGAAAAGGAAATATATTATTGAGTTGGTAAGCAACTAAGGAATGCACGATATCTTCAATGAAATAATATCAGAAAATATTCCAAACATGAAGAATGAATTGGAAAATCAAATACATTTTTCAACAGATTATAAACAGGAATTCTATACATAAGCAAGCACCAACAAGGGCCGTAGATAACTCCTAATGTCTGCTTGAGTTAGGTGGGATGGAGATCTAAAAGGCGATCTTCAAATGAAGTTGGTGTCTCAAAAGGACACATCACTAGGGAAAAATGAAGAACAGTCTAGAGCTTAGCACTACAAGGGGAAGAAGATACATATCCTCTGAGAACTCACAACCACATGCTAGTTCCTTCATAGGTTTGTAGCCTAGATTAATACCATCATTGTGGTTAAAAAGTTGTTGTTGTTTTTGTTGTTGTTGTTTTAAATCTCAAACTAAAAAGTCCCAGTTGACAGTGTTTGCAGGTGATCAGAAAAAGCAAATAAAAGTTCTCTTTGTGAATATTCAGTTCAACCCTGGCCATCAAAGAATCCCAAGGATAAAGATCCAGAAAACTGGATCACTTAATCAAATATACAAAAACAAAATCAAAAAACTTATGTACACAAAATGAGGAAATAAATAACCATGAGCAAGAACCTGCAGAAACAAAAGTAGTCAACTTAGACCCAAGACATCAGTCATTAAATTATCTGACTCAAAACAGAAAATAGAATAGAAAATGGGGATGAAATGGTACCTTAATGTTTCCAGAAACAATAACAATTTGGATTGCAACTTAGTGGTATAGCTTAGTATATATGAGACCTTGAGTTTAATTCTCAGCAACACACACACACACACACACACACACACACACACACATTCTCTCTCTCTCTCTCTCACACACACACACACACACACACACATGCACTCAGACTAATCAACATTTAGATACAGAACAATTATAAAAATGACTTTTCATAGGAGAATTGAAGAAAACCAAGATTCTAAAAGAAAATGACATATTTCTCTGAAAAGTCAGAAAATTAAACAGTTCTGATATTTTATGATTTTTATTTTTTCTTGAATGCCATCCTAGAAAAACAAATGTGCTTTTAGAAACAGAAGTCAGAGACTGATCCTGGCCCCATGTGCTGCAGAGGAGATCGACAGAGCTGTAGCCCCCCATCTACCATTGCCAATGCATGGCTCTCCCAGACCACTTCTACCTAGAGACAACAGCCAGGACCATGAAGACCATCACCAAGATTTCTGCAGGCCTAGTTACACCAGAGGCGAGGTATTGGTAACCTGCAGGGACACTACAAGATTATAAGGTAGAAACTGTAATACCTTAGATCCACACTTCCAGAGAGGAAGACAAATGAACAACATGAAAAAACAAGGGAAGAAAGTGTCCCAAATAAACCAAAAAGCTACAATAATTGAATCCATTGAGAACCTAGTAGATGAAATGTCAGAGAAGGAGTTCCAAATGTACATAATTAAAATGATCTGCAAAACATAGAATAAGATAAGAGAGCAATTAGAGGCAACAATCGATCACTCCAACAAAGATAAGAGAGCAAATACAAGTAGCAAAATATTACTTCAAGAAAGAGATAGAGACTCTGAAAAAAAAAAAAAACAGAAATCATTGAAATGAAGAAAATATTAAACCAAATGAAAAATTCAATAGAATGCATCACTAACAGACTGCATCACTTGGAAGATAGAACCTCAGGCAATGAAGACAGAATATATAATCTTGAAAATAGAGTTGACCACACAATGAAGATGTAAGAACCATGAACAGAATATTCAAGAATTATGGGATAACATGAAAAGACCAAATGTAAGAGTTATCGGGATAGATGAAGGCACAGAGATACAAACCAAAGGAATGCACGATATCGTCAATGAAATAATATCAGAAAATATTCCAAACATGAAGAATGAATTGGAAAATCAAATACAAGAGGCTTACAGGACATGAAATGTACAAAACTACAACAGATCCACACCAAGGCATATTTTAATAAAAATTCCTAGCATACAGAATAAGGACAGAATTTTTAAAGCTGCAACAGAAAACTTTCAGATTTCACACAGGAGGAAACCAATTCAGATCTCAGCAGATTTCTCAACACAGACCCTCAAAGCTAGAAGATCTTGGAACAATATATACCAAGCTCTGAAAGAAAATGGATGCCAACCAAGAATCTTATATCCAGGAAAATTAAGCTTCAGATTTGATGATGAAATAAAACCTTCCACCATAAACAAAAGTTAAAACAATTTACAGCAAGAAACCCTGCACTATAGAACATTCTTGGCAAAATATTCCATAAGAAGGAAATAAAAAACAACAATGAAGATCAGCAAAGGGAGGAACTATACTAAAGGAAAAGCCAATCAAAGGAGAAACCAAGTCAAGTTAAAACCAAAAATAACCCAAAATGACAAGGAATACAAACCATATTTCAGTAAAAACTCTGAATGTTAATGGTCTAAACTCATCAATTAAAAGACACAGACTGGCAGATTGTTTTTTAAGAAAAGACCAAACAATATGCTGCTTCAAGAGATTCATCTCATAGGAAAAGACATCCACAGACTGAAGGTGAAAGGATGGGAAAACTTATACCACTCATATGGACCGTATAAACAAGCAGGGGTTTCCATCCTCATATCAGATAAAGTGGACTTCAAACCAAAGTTAGGATGGATAAAGAAGGTCATTTCATACTGCTTAAGGGAATCATACATCAACAAGACACAACAATCATAAATATCTATGCCCCAAACAATGGAACATCCATGTATATTAAACAAACCCTTCTCAATTTCAAGAATCAAATAGACCACAACACAATAAAAAATTTTCATCATCTCTAGCAATTAGAGAAATGCAAATCAAAACTAAGATTTCATCTCACTCCAGTAAGAATGGCAATTAGCAAGAATACAAGCAAAAAATAAGTGTTGGTAAGGATGTGGGGGAAAACGTACACACATATATTGTTGCTGGAATTGCAAATTGGTACAACCGCTATGGAAAGCAGTATGGAGATACCTTAGAAAACGTGGAATGAATCCACCATTTGACCTAGCTATCCCATTCCTTGGTTTATACCCAAAGGACTTAAAATCAGCATACTACAGTGACACACCCACATCAATGTTTATAGCAGCACAATTCACAAAGCTAAACTATGGAACAAACCTAGACACCCTTCAACAGATGGATAAAAAAGATGTGGTACATACACAATGGAATATTACTCAGTCTTAAAGAAGAATGAAATTATGGCATTTGCAGATAAATGGATGAAACTAGAGATTATCATGTTAAGAGAAATAATCTAATCCCCCCCCAAAAAATAGCCAAATGTTTTCTCTGATAAACAGATGCTGATCCAATGTGGGGTAGGGGGTTAAGGAAGAATAAAGGAACTTTGGTTTGTGTAGAGGAGAGTGGGAAGAATGGTAGAAAGAGACAGACATTATTACCCTATACACACGTATAATTACGTGTATACAGTGGAGTGACTCTGAACCATGTAAAGCCAGAGGAATTAGAAGTTGTACTCCATTTGTGTTCTATATGTCAAAATGCATTCTACTGGGGCTAGGGTTGTGACTCAGTGGTAGAGTGCACGCCTAGCATGTGTGAGGCACTGAGTTCAATTCTCAGCACCACATGTAAATAAGTAAATAAAATAAAGGTCCATCAACAACTAAAAAAATAAAAATACATTCTACTGTAAAATAATAAGAAAAAATAGAAATAGAAGTCATCATATCCTACAATTACCATATATTTAGAGCCGTTAAAAATCTCTCTAAAACATAGTATGATTTTATTTTTCATATACCTTAAAATATTTCACTATTTCCTCATCCTAAACATCATTTCATATTTACTTACCAATTATTCTTAACTATGTTAAGAAAATATTAATATAATTAAAAAATTGAAGAATTATGGAATTGTCTAGAAGAATAATGATATAAAGCATAATTATTACATCACCCTTCAGTTCTCCTATTTTGTTGTCAAAGTACTCAGTCATCTTTCAAAGAGATTAGGAGATGCACAAAACTGAATTCAAAGTGGATCAAGGAACTAGGCATTAAAACAGAGACCCTGCAGCTACTAGTAGAAAAAGTAGACCCAAATCTCCATCATATCAGCTTAGGAACTGACTTCCTCAATAAGACTCCTAAAGTGCAAGAAGTACAATCAAGAATCAATAAATGAGATGGTATCAAATTAAAAAGCTTTTTCACAAAAAAATGAAACAATCAAGAACATGAAGAAAGAGCCTACAGAATGGGAGAAAATCTTTACCATCTGCACCTCAGATAGAGCATTAATCTCCAGGATATATGCACAAAATGCTAAAGAAAAAAACTGATAGAGGAAATTGCTTCACAACTATCAGAAGACTCACACAATGACTGCAGGTATAGCAGTCATTGTCTAACAGAAATAGAATGCAAGCCACACGTACTTTTCAATAACTGAAATGCAAATGTAATGTGTAAATTTTCTAGTAGGCACACAAAACGTAAAAAGAAATAGGCAAAAATAATTTTAGTAATATATTTTGTTTAAACCAATGTATATATTATTTAAACATTTAACCAATTAAACATTAAGACACTTTACATTCTTTTTTTTTTTTTTGGAAGGAGATTTGAAATCTGTAAATTTTATATTATAGAACATTTTGATTCAAACTAGCCATATTTTAAATACTCAATAACCATATGTAACTAGTAGATGCCATGATGTACAGCAAAATTGCAAAATGTCAGATCATGAGACTTCAAATAATGATATTCTGGACAAATGATCAATGTAGAAAAGAATATGTGGCACTCTCTTGAAGCTAAGCATTCAATAAGGAGAATTTTATCTCAAATTATTTTGTATGAGGAACTTGAACCACCTCATTTTGCTAAAAATTATGAAATAATATTCTTTCACTTTTTACAATATTTGTACTCCAGAACTTACTTGACAAATGCATTGCTTTGCTTTGCTTTACAAAAGCGTGTACAAATATGACTGGAAGGAAACAGTAATGTAGACATAAAAAAATCATTTAATTAGTTATTTTAATGTAAATCTAAAAATGAGAATATTTTGTAATTATGCTATCATTTCTTCAATAAAATTATTAATCATAAAATTTTTAAAGTATTAAGTTTTATCAATATAAGCTCAAGAAAACAAAGTAGAAGCACTGATGAGCTGAAACCTGTTAGCAATGTATACCACATGTTAGGCCACAAATTAAGTATCAATAGATTTTAAAAGATAGATCACATACAAACTATCTTCTCCAAAAGAAGATACTATAGTAGAACTAAAGTAGAATCAATGCTAAAAGAAAAACTGAAATTTTTTTTTAAATTGTAGAAAGTAAAAAACACTCAACAAGCCAATGAATTTAAAAAGAAATCACAAAAGAAATTAGGAAATACTAAAAGACAAATGAAAATGAAAATAAAAACACAAAATAGCAAAGCAAAAGCAGTACTATAGGGGAAATTTATAGCTTTAAATATTTACAATAAAAACCAGGAAATAAGTCAAATCAACAATTTAACTTTTCAACCTAAGAAATTAGAAAAATAATAATAAATTAGTTCAAAGCTAGCAGAAAGAAGAAAATAATAAAGATTGGAGCAGAGATAAATGGAACAGAAAATAGAAGAATACAAGGGAAAAATCATAAAAAACAAAATTTGATTCTTTGAAAAGACCAACAAAATTGATAAAGCTTTAGTCAGAGGAGCTAAACAAAAAAGAAAAAAGACTCCAATTACTAAAATTAGAAATGAAAGTAGGGGACATCACTAGCAATTTTACAGAAATAAAAATAATAATTTATGATGAGCAATTCTATGTCAATAAGTTGCATAACATAAATGAAATAGACAAATTCCTAGGAACACCAAATATACCAAGAGCAAACCATGAACAAACAGAAAATCTGAATAGATCTATGATTAATAAGGAGATTAAAGTGGCTATCAAAAATTTTCCACCAGTCAATCTCTATACTTGATGGATTCATTGATGACTTCTATCAAATATTTACAGAAATAGCAAACAGCAATTCTTCTCAAGATTTTCCAAAAATTTGAAGAGGAGGGAACATTCTCTAACTCATTCCACAAGGCCCCCATTATCCTGATACCAAACTCAGAGAATGAACACAAGACAAGAAAACTAGACCAATATCTCTGATGAAAATTGATGTAAAAATCCTCATTGAAATACGAGAAGCCAAATTCAGCTGCAAATTTAAAAAATATTTAAACCACGGCTGGGGCTGGGGCTCAGTGGTAACGTACTTGCCTGGCATGTTTGAGGCACTAGGTTCAGATTCTCAGCACCACATATAAGTAAATAAAATAAAGGTCTATCAAATATATAGAGAGATAAATATTTAATTTAAATATTTTTAAATATAAAGATATTTAAACCATAACTAAGTAGAACTTATTGCTAAAATGCAAGATGGTTCTACATGCAAACATCAATCAATGTAATGTAACAGAATGAAGGGGGTAAATCCACAGGATCATTTTAATTAAACAGAAAAGGCATCTAAAAAAATTCAACACCCCTTCTTGACAAAAACATTCAAGTGAATTGCAATAGAAGGAAACGACCCTGGCATGATAAAAGTCATATATGAAAACCCACAGCAAAAATCATATTCAATCGTGAAAGACTGTAAATCTCCCTTCTAAGATCAGGAAAACAATATGGATGCTTGCTTTCCCCACTTCTATTCAACACAGCATGTACAGGAAGCATGTCACAGCAATCGGACAAGCAAGAGAAATAAAAGGCACCCTAATTGGAAAAGAAGTAAAATGATCTCTGTTTACATATGCTATGATATTATATGTAGAAAACTAAAGATTCCATGAAACCTGTTGCTACACAAAAATTCAGCTAAGTAGCAAGATACAAAGGGCCCCCAAATCAGTTGTATTTCATTATACTAACAATGCAAAATACAAAAAGGAAATTAAGAAAACATTTCCATTTATAATAGCGTTTATAAGAGCAAAATACTTAAGAAAGTTAAGTTAGATTCCTTCCAGTGTCTTTTCTATTCCTGTCCCCCACCCCTTCCCTCCATTCCTCTTTGTCTAATCCAGTAAACACCTATTCCCCCCACCCCACCCCCTGTTGTATGTTAGCATCCACGTATCAGAGAGAACATTCATGTACAACCACAAGACTGGGATCCTAATTAGAATAAGATATACTCCATGTTATATAAATATGTCAAATATATTCTAATGTCATGTATAACTAAAGAGAACAAATAAAAAAGGGAGCTAAACAAACAAAACAAAACAAAGTAAATACTTAGGAATAATCTTAACCAAGAATTTAAAAGACTTGAGACATTTCTGAAACAAATTGGATACAAATAAATGGAAAGATATCCCATGTTCATAGATTGAGACTTGAAATTGTTAACATGTCAATATTACCCAAATTGATCTAAGGATTTAATGCAATCCCTATCAATATCCAATCACCTTTTTTTGCAGGAAAAAAAATCTTAAAAGCCATACAAAATCTCAAGGTAATCCCAAACAGCCAAAACTATCTTTTTTTTAAAAAAAAAAAGCTGAAAAATTCATACTTCCTAATTTAAAACTTACTACAGTTAGAACAATCAAAACAGTGTGGTACTGACATGAAGACAGACTTTTAGAGCACTAGAATTGAGTTCAGATTGAAACACTCATTTATATGGTTTGATGATTTTAATAGATGTACCAAGTCCATTCAATAGGGAAAAAAGATAGTCTTTTAAACAAATGGTACTAGGAAAATTGGATATCCAAATACAAAAGAATGAAGTTGGACCCTTATATAATACAATATACAAAATTAACTCTATTCCTTATATAATATAATATACAAAAATTAATTAAGGTACGGTGGCAAAGCCTTATAATCCTAGTGACTCAGGAGGCTGAGATAGGAGAATCACAAATTTGAGGCCAGCCACAGCAACTTTGTGAGGCACTAAGCAACAGAATAAGACACTGTCTCAAGAAATAAAAAGCTGGGGGGCTGAGGATATAGCTCATTTGGTAGAGTGCTTGCCTTGCATGCACAAGGCCCTGGGTTCAATGCCAAGCACCAAAATAAAATAAAATAAAATAATAAAGAAAAGAAAAGAAAAAAGAAAAAGAAATAAAAAGCTGGGTGCTCAGTGGTGAAGCACCTCTGGGTTCCACCCCCAGAGGTGTGTGTGTGTGTGTGTGTGTGTGTGTGTGTGTGTGTGTCAAAATGGATCCATGGCCTAAATGTAAGACCAAAAACTATAAAACTCTTAAAAGAGAAAACAGAGGGAAAAATACAAAATCATGGTACTAAAATTGGCAATGATTTTATGAATACAATGCCAAAGACAAAGAAAATACAAATGGGACTTTATGAACATGTAAAAAATATTCTGCATCAAAAGACATTGCCAACATAAAAGGGCAAAGCACAGAATGGGAGAATATATTTGCAAATTATATTATAAAATAAAGGATTAATATCCAGAATATACAAAAAGGTTCTAAAATTCAGCAATGTAAAAACAATCTACTAACTTTTTTGGGTGGTGGAGACTAGGGATTGAATGCAGAGGTGCTCTACCACTGAACCCCATCCCCAGCCCTTTTTAAATTTTGAGACAGGGTCTCACTGAGTTGCTTAGGGCCTTGCTTAGTTTGCTGAGGCTGGTTTTGAACTCGAAATCCTCCTAGCTCAGTCTTCTGCTGCGGGATTACTGCACCCAGCAAACTACTGATTCTTAATATGGCAAAATATTTTAACAGACATCCTCCAAAAGAGATATACAATTGACCAATAAAAAACATGGAAAAGAAGAATAAAATTTGAGAACATTATATTAAGCAAAATAGGTCAAACTGAGAAAGTCAAGGGTCATAAGTTTTTTGTTTTTTTTTCATATGTGGAAGCTAGAGAGGGAAAAAGGAAAAGAAATGTATGGGAGGGGATTTCTCATGAAAATCAAAGAGAGATCAGTATAAGAAAGGGAACAGGGGGAGGAAGGAGGTGAGGGAAAGGGGAAACAATATTGAACAGTATTGAATTGGGAACAATATTGAACTGCTATATGATATAGATGTATGAATATGTAACAATGAATTCTACTATTATGCATATTTAAAATTAGGGGGGCATGGAAATATGCTTAACTTACATAATCATTAGGGAAACAAGACAAAATTGTCATGAGGTAACACTTCTTATCCATTAGGATAGCAACTGTCAAAAATATAAAAATAACTAGTGTTAGAAGGGATATGAAGAAAATGGAAGCTTTGTCATTGCTGGTGAAAATCTAAAATGGTACAGCCACTGTGGACAATAGTACAACAGTTCCTCAAAAGCTAAAAATAGAATTACCACAAGAGTCAGCTATTCTACTTCTGGGTATACATCTAAAAGAGTTGAAAGCAGGGTCTCAAGAGCTGTTGTACACACATGTTCAAAATAGCACTGTTTATAGGAGCTAAAATGTGGAAGCAATTCAAGTGTTAATCAACAGATGGATAGGCAAAATGTGGTATATACATACAACGAAATATTGTGTGATGTTAAAAAGGAAGGGAATTGTAACACATACTACAACACAGATGAACTTAGAGGACTTTATGCTAAGGGAAATAATCTGGTCACAAAGGCAAATACTCTCTGGGTAGTAGAATCATAAAGTCGGAAAATAGAAAGGTGGTGGCCCATCAGGCTCTGGGGTTAAGGGGGATAGAGAAACTGTTCAGCGAAGACAGAATTTAAATTGTGCAAGATGAAAAGAATTTGGGGAATGGATACTGATGATGGTTGTGAAAAAATATAAATGCATGTGAAGTCGCTGCACTTAAAAGAACTGTGCACTTAAAAATGCTTAAGACGAATGGATTAAAGACTTAAATGTATGACCTGAAACTATGAAACTACTGAAAGAAACACAGAATAAATGCTTCAGGATGTTGGAAAGAGCACAATATCTTTGAGTTAGTCTCCAAAAGCACAGTAAACAAAAGCCAAAATAAGACAAATAGGATTATATCAAACTAAACAGCTTCTGCATAGCAAAGGAAACAACTGACAGAGCTGAGGCAACCTATAGAATGAGAGAAAATATTTGTGAACTATATATCTAACATGAGAGTGAAGTCCAGATCACATAAGCTACACCAAAAACTCAACAGCAGAAACCAAAGAGCCCACTTAAAAATGGGCGACAGCTCTAATTAGTCATTTATCCAAGAAGATATATGAATGGCCAAAAGATAAAAATGCATGAAAAATGCTCATCAGCATTAATCATCAATGCAAACTAAAACCACAATGAGATCATCTCACTCCAGTTAGGATGGTTATTATTAAAAAAAAAAAAAGACAAAAGACAAAACGTGCTGGTGAAGAAACAGAATCCCTTACATAGTGTTGATAGGAATGTAAATTTGTACAGTCATCATGGAAAATAGTATAGAGAATCCTCAAACAATTAAAAATAGAACAATCATATGATTCAGTTCTCTCTCTCCTGTATATATATCTGAAGGAAATAAAATGAGTATGTCCAAGACATCTGCAATTCCATATTTCCTGCAGTAGTGTTTATAATAGTTAACAAATAAAAACAAAGGGTCTATCAACTGATGAATGGATAAAGAAAATGTGGCATATGGAATGGAATATTATTCGGCCATAAAAAGTATGAATTTTTATCATTTGCAACAACATGGATTAACCTGAAGGATATTATTTTAAGTGAAATAATCCTGGCATAGAAAAATACCATAAGATCTCATTAATACATGGGATCTTAAAAAGTTGATGTCATGAAAGTTAAGAGTAGAACAGTGGTTACCAGATGATAGGAGGTGTACATGCAGAGAGGTTGATCAATAAGTACTGAGTTATCTGAACATCACTGTTTTCTGGAGTGTGCATTTGCTGGTTGCCTCTGCTCCTCCACTCACACCCAGGACACTCCTTTTTCTTTTACCAAGAACACCCTAGTTATTTCTTAAGAAAATGACCCAACCTCACCCCTAGCTTCAGGAGTAGAATCTGACTAGCCACAGTGAGGTTCAGAGGTGGGCACATGTGCAAAGATAAACCAATGACACCAGGGAAGACGGCTAAGGAAAGGCATTTTCTCCTTCTTCTATTGTACTACTGAGAGAGACCCTACTCTTCCCTAGAGCTCTGGTGTATTTGATAACAGTAGGAGAGGTCTGGAACCACTGTAGCCCTTTTGTATCAGAAAGGGGCCCAATGAAGATTGTACCATGGAAAACAGAAAAAAGAAATGGATAAAATAACTATGATTACTTAACTGCGATATGGTTCAAGGCTCCTCTGAAGCTAGATCTACCCCTTTGCCTCAAATACCACAAGTGCCTGATGAATGCTTATCTTTAAGCAAAAACTCTTATATGCATATAACATTTCTCAGTAAATTAGTGTAAAATATTAACTTGTTTTTATCTTCCAGTTAAAACATCTCACAAAGTAGATGAATTTCTAGTACAAATGGACTTCAATTAGAATGATTCAGCTTAAGAGTTTTCAACCTAACAATGGTGCAAAGGTTATATGCATCCTGTAGAAATTGTACCTCTAATTTTGAATTTTGGTCTTTTTCTCAGGCTAACAATATGTGGTATGACACTCTCATGATGCTGGACAGGAGCAGTGAGCTGAGGTTCCCAGCCAGCCATGTGACCGTGGTGTGTACATCAATACTCTAAAGTTTACTCCTGTGTTGATAAGTTGTGATGCTGGAAGGTCAGGTGTGTCAAATGCATTTCAACTTATGATATCTTCAACTTACGATGGGTTTAATCAGGACATAACCCTATCATAAATTGAAGCACATCTGTATATATAATTTGGAAAACAAAAATTTGTTACTTCGTAAAATTTTTATTTGGCATGAATTTTTTATTGGAATTAAAACAAATTAGTGTTCTTCCATTCATGTAGAAAGACCCTGTTTTACTTAATTCCACTTTTATCTGGATCAATTCCCTCATTTGTAAAACCTCAGGGAGTTTGTCTGGGGTGCAGTATTTTTAAGGGGAAGAAGATGAACACAACTAAGAGCTAGGTTTCCTAGGACAGATTTCCTATTCAATACATAGAAAATTATTCTCAAAAATGAAATTAATAATCACTGTTCATCAGATAGAATGCCATACTTCAAATCACTCATATGTCCAATGTAATTTTTAACCTCTCATTGGCTAACTTAGTTTTTTTATTCTAAGATACTGTGTGTTCTTGGATATTTAATTTTTTAAAATAATTTGTTTCTAACCAAATGATTTAAAAATGTTAAGTAGGAAAGTGATCATGGATCAAAATGTACTTAAAAATTTTTTTAAAAACTTACTAAATAGCATTGTATTATTTCTTTTTCTTTCTTTCTTTCTTTCTCTTTTTTTTTTTTAATTCCTAAGTAAGTAATGGTAAGTAATACTAAATAGCCATAGCTGTCATTGTTACATTGTTAGACTATGTGGAAATAACCATTTCCAAATCTGGCAGAAGTTTTGGAAAGTAAACGGCACTGATTAGAGCCCATCATCTACATGCTACAAGACAATTATTTAAGTATCGTGGAGATTGCATGTTACTTTTATTTGTTGTGCATCCTTTTTCCCCCTTAAGACATAAGATTTCTACTGGAGGAAAAAAAAAGTAGCTTTTGGGCTAAGAGTTGTGGCTCAGTGGTACAGCACTTGTCTAGCATGCATGAGGCACTGGGTTCGTTTGATCCTCAGTACCACATAAAAATAAAATAAAAATATTGTGTCCACCTACAACTAAAAAATAAATGTTTTTTAAAAATTATTTTTAAAAAATCATATGTCTATCTATCAAGGGAGTTGGGTTGGTAGTTTATGATTATAAAGTGTTTGTTTTTAATCTACTTAAAGACATATGCAAAGTCTAAAAATTTTTACCTAATTTAGAAAATCTACAATATACAAGGAAAAGAGACTAAACTGGTCATTAGGAAACTAAAATTCCAGTCCAAATCTTTTAACTAGTAATTCCAGGAGAAGGCAAGTTTCTGAACAGCACTAGACCTAGTTTCTCCCTCTCTAACAGGAAAGAGCAGCCTGGGCTCTCGTAGGAGTGCAGAAGGTTACCCTCTCAAGAAGAGAAAAAGGTTTTTCTCTGACCCCCACAAGAGCTGATCTGCCTGTTTTACTTGTGGGAAATCAGGTCAGAGGGGTGATCCTGAACATACCTGATGGGCAGGAGACAAGCTGGAGAAAACGTAACAGCTAAGCTCCTGTTGAGCTTGGGGTACTAGTACTTTCTGAGGTTCATGGGCCAAATCAGGAGCACTCTCTTCAGACAGACTAGCAGCAAGATGGTGCCTGCTGAAGAGGGCTCGGGGGCACCCACTCCCTGGGGTTTAGACTCATATGTAACTGGAGCTAGACAGGCAAGCAAAAGAAACAGTAATATTATCTTATTAAAAACTTTAATACTAAAAATCAAGAAATGACCCCTAGAGCCAGGGTCTGCTTTTCACCTGGGATTAATAAAGCATTTACATTCATCTCTGCAACTTCCGGCTGACTCCACTGCGGGCAGATAGAATCAGGTAGAAAAGGAAGAAGAACTCCCTTGAACTCCTCTGGGGAATGAAGTGACAACAAACTGAATATTAAAAGCACAACAGGAAACAGGCCTTCTCAGCCCTTCAACCACATCTTTCAAGCCCTATTTCGGAGAATAGAAAATTCTAAGCTCAATTTGAGTATCACTATAAACTCCTCTCTGTGCCAGATGATTTTATCCACATATTTATATCCAAAGTACAAACAACTTAAAATGTTTACACTGAGTAGTAATGGAAGTCATGTGTCAAATACAATGGGGGGAAAAGAATAAAGCTTTCTTTGGAACTAAAGCTTGAAGATATACAATATCTGTGGAAAATCTGGCTTACAAATGAAAATGCATTGTTTACCTATTCTATTTAATTATAGAGAACATGCATTTTTACCCTTTGCATACAATTTCTGAAGTCCTGTTTTTTGGGGGTTTTGGTTTGTTTTTTTGCTCTGAAGTGTTGCCTGAAGCTATGGGAGTCTGGGGAACACGGCCACACACACATTCCTGTGATTGGTGATCCCCGTTTCCTTTAAGCTTTCACCCTCAGGGAGAGACAGTGAAGAGTCCTTCCACCAAGGCCAAAAGAAAAAGACCAAGAACAGTGAGGAAAGTCCCCCTCACACATCCCAGCTGCCTCGAGCATGCCAGTGTGTGAAGACCAGGCCAACTACAGGGGGCCAGGAGAAGACTTCTGCCATCTGAGAGAAGTCCTCTGAGTTTATCACCAAGCACAGCCTCTCCTCAGCATCAAATCACCAGTGATTCAGGCACAACCATCCACAACCATCCTCTGTAGAGGAAAAAGCACAGTGGCTTTACACACTCCCTCCTCTTCCTATGATATTAAAAGAAGAACACAGTTGTGGCTGCTTATTTCCCTGATGGAACATGTCTTGGAAGAATCAGTCCTGAATTCCTCTTAGTGAAGTCCAGCTCCTTTTTTTTTTTTTTTTTTTTTTTTTTGAGAGGCAAGATTTCTCTGCTCCTGCCCTGTCTGCCTCAGTCATTCCCACACATGGATCCTCTCTGGCTCAGGTGAGGAGCACTAGCTGACCTCAGGTGGCCTATCCCAACCCTGTCCTGAGCATTGCCTTGGACTTGTGTTTTGTTTTCACTGAATATTTATCACAGGCCTCTGGGGCTTTTGGTTTTAAGTTCAGAGAACCTGAAACTGTTCAGCCTTTTCCCTTTGCTTTTCATTCACCAGTGGAGAGTGCCTTGGTCTCACTCAGGTAGTTCTGCTTCTCCTCTGCTGCAGAAAGAGCTCCTAATGCGTTCTTCCTACACATAGACTCTAATTTTCAAAGAAGGAGGTGCTTTGTTACAGGTGATACCCCCTCAGTGTGATTCTATAGGTATGTTAGTGGGGTCCACTAAAAATTCACTTTTTATTACTAAACCAATCTGTCCCCAAACACCCAAAACCTGAAGGCTGGGGCTGCTATGAAGAAGCAATAAACCCGGGGAAGAAAACAAAACACAAAAACAAAGTGCTTGTAGATGTGAGTTTAAAAAATGGATAGGTCCTCTTTATGTCAGTTTTTCCCTTTGTACCATATTTTCACTTCCCTATAGCAAAAAACAATTTTAAATAGAAACTAATTAGAATCAATGAACCAACAACATTTTATAATTATAAAACTTCCTTTATTTTAATTAAGAATATTTTGCTTCTTTATATATTTTTGTATCACTCTCATATACTCTTAAAAATAGTAAGACATACAACTATTTAGGTTATATTAACTGAGGATCTAAACATATCTTACCTGTAAATATGTTTCCAAACCTTGTCGTCGCTGTTCCAAAACTTTTGGGACCCAGTTTCTGACATGTTTAGAAGGGATTTCTGGAGTTTTTATACATTTCTTAAGCTATAAAGACAAGAATATGAGAGAAAAAATTATAATGACATTATGATCAGGGAACCAATAAAAGAAAGTAAAGCACTGTTATAGCTAATAATAATAATAATAATAATAATAAAAGTTGGGGAGAAGATAATTATGTTGGAATTTTGTCAAAAAATTCGTTACTTAGTTGTCCTAACTGTTCAGATTTTAGAACAAGAATGTTGTGTTCTGGTAGTTGTTACTATTGATATTTCATATTGAAATTACTTTTCCTGAAAAAAGCAAAAGTTCAGTAAACAAGACAAAAAGCAAAAAAAAAAAAAAAAAAAAAGTTTTAAAAATCTATTTACTTTGTAAAAGAAATCAATGGAACAAAATTTTGTTTCAAGTAATTTTCTGATAAAAAGTCTTTCCACATATTTTTCACCTAAGAAAGCAAAACCAAATACAATTGTTTATAACCACTGTCCCTAGAAATGCCACATGAATTAGACCATATTGCTTGCAGAGGTTCTTGACAATTCTATAATGGAATAGAGGATAATCTTTCCAACATCCCTAACAATTAAATTCATATTCTGTTCATGAAAACTGAATGATAGTTCTTAGCTACTTCTTCCTAGGCAGCAGTTTCAGGAAACGATATAAAGAAAATTCTGTTCAAAGCTGAGTTACAGTTGCCTGTGGTAGGCAGAATAATTTCCTTCCCCCAAAGATGACCAAATCCTAAACCTGTGAATGTTACCTTATATGGCAAAAGGAATTTTGCAGATTTGGTTAAATTAATGATTTTAAAACAGGTAGATTATCCTGGATTATCAGGGCAGGCTTGATGCAATCACAAGAATCCTTACAAAAGGGAGGCAGGAGGGTCGGAGCCAGAAAAAGACTGAAAGATGCCAGGGGACTGGCTTTGAAATGAGAGACCCCAAACCCAGGCAACCTCTAGAAGCTAGAACAGATGATACCCTATGGCCTCCAGAAGGAACACAGTCCTGTTGACTACCTGGATGTTAGTTAGCCCAGTAAAACTCACTTTGGACTTCTGAGCTCAAGAAGTGCAAGATCATAAATTTGTGTTATCTTAAGTCACTTCATTTATGATACTACATTACCAGTAGGACACTAATACACTGCCTCTAAAAATAGAGCGAATCTCAATGGTCCAATTCAAGATTTGGAAAAACCTGCAAAGGTTCCTCCTTCCCAACACATGCAAAGAGAAAAGCATCATAATGAATAAGAAAATGCACACAATTAAATATGGGTCATTAAACATATAATAAAAATTCTTCCCCTATGAAGAATACATTCAACATTATCCACTCCAGGCACGAAGAGGGAGACTCTGCATTTCAAAGATTAGCACTTCCATTTCAAGTCTTGGGGTTGAGCCTGTGTGGCCTCCTCCCTTCTTCCAAGTACCACTGAAATCACAGTGTGAAGGCAATGGCTGCAAACTCAAAAATCTATTCTTCCTTAACAACAGAACTCCTATATAATTTGGGAAAATAAAGTATTTCATTATTAGCTAAAAAACTAAATTTCCCAACGCCCCTTGAGGATAGTGGAAGCCAATGCAATATAACCAGAAGCCACAGCAAAAGACTTTCCATAAAAACTTTCCACGTGAACCAGACTCAACTGGCTGCACCTTCAGTCCCCTGCCCCCTTCACCTTTTTCCTGCCTAGCATGTGCCTATGGAGCAACTGTAAACATTTATTTCCATGAGGGAATTCTGAAGACAGAGGACAGGTGTTCTAAGTGACTAAGCAGAAAGAAAAGGCCAGGGTGCAGGACAATCTCCTGGAGCAGTCATATCAACTGTGGATTGCCCACTGCCAGGCTTTTTTGAGAGGAAAAAACAAATCCCCTTTTAAAAAAGGTTACTGATGTCTGGATTTAATCTTGATAGTGTTTTTTAAAAAGCAAGGAGCCATAGGGAATGGGACACAGAAAAATGATGAGACTAAGACAGAAAGGCAGCCCTGTATTCCACACACTCAGTAGAAGGAGCAGATTTATGTATTCAAGACAGAGAATACCTGGAATAATTAATCTAGTTGGATGGGCAATCAAGGTTCAGTTTCATAGGAAAACCAGCACTATGAAAGAAAAGGGACCAAAACAACAACAACAACAACAACAAATGGAACAACTAATCCCAAAAGAAACAGACACATCAAATAACAGGTGAGACTTTTAACAATTTGTTTTATTACCTGCAGAAAGACTTGAGAAGATATGCTTCTATATAAAAAAAGAACAGGTTACTATGAATGAAGAAACAATCAGAAAAGAGGAAAGATCTGAAAATTTAAAAATGACACAAATAAAAAAAAAAGTGGTAGAATACAAAATCATGGAAATCTTCCAAAATGTAGAACAAAAGAAAGAAGGGATCAATGAAATGATAAAACATAAAGAGAATAAATTCAGGTTGTTTGAAATTAGACTTAATAATCCATTAAGAATAGAATGGAACCCAGACATAAAAATCACTTTCATATGACCTAAAAAAAGATATGTCTTCAGATTAAGAATTAATTGGGCGTCAGCATAATATATTATATGTCTGTTGGGATTTCAGAACATCAATGATAGAGAGAGGACAGGGGAAAACATGAGGTCACAAACAGGGGAAACACGTCTCTGGTGGCAACTGATTCTTCAACAGCAACAATGAATACGGGAAGATACCCCAAAGATTTCACCTGAAAACGCACTTCCACAACCAACCACACTACCAATCAAGTGAGAGAATGAAGGCATTTTCAGACATGCAGACTCAGAACACTCATCTCCTATGCCTTGTTTGAGAACTTAATTCCAGAAAACAGAGCTTAACGCAAAGAGGAGAAGAAATAGGATTAGAACTCATAGTTCTGCCCCTTGGGGTGGGAAATCCAAAGATGGCAGAAGAGGCCTAAAGAACAACCAGTCTGGGTTGTAGTAGAAAATCCATGGATCTGGGGAGGGGAGCTATCCAAAGTGAGGTTAGTTCCATTAAGTAAATATTACAGAAACACTGAGTAAGTTCTAGAATTCATTAAAGCACATTATTCTTTCACCAGTCAGAAAAAAGTTCCAGAGAAAATGGAGCCCCTGAAGGTAGTCATGGAATATTCAACAGATTGAGCTCCTTCATGCTTCTAGGTGCTGGAGACATTTCTGCTGCATACAGCTTACATAAACAGTAACAATTAACAATAAATGTAACAAACAGTAAGCAAGTTGATAAAACAGGGCAAAGACAGCCGGCATCAGAAAGGGGGGTAGCATTTGGGAAGGCCTGTGTGAGGTGATAGAATCTAGGAGCAACCTGAATCATGTTTGTGAGGGACCCAGGTGGGGAGCTGGAGGAACGTTAAAGGAGTGACAGGATTGAGGTATTCAAAACCAGAAAGCAGGAGATGGACTGGATGAGAGGTGGCAGTGCCAGATACTGCAAAGTGGGAAGCTGGTATGTGATATAATTTTGACTTTAAGGAAAACATGCTGGGTTCCAGGAGCAATATAGACGACCCAGGGCCTGGAGTAAGAGTAGGAAGAACAGTCAAAAGCGCCTACAGAAACCCAGGCAAAAAGTGATGGTGCTTATGACTGCGTGCTGGCCATGGAGATGGCAGATGGAAGGTCACAGGGTGTGTGCAATTAGGATAGCTCTAAGACAGATCTTCCCTCTTAGGTCTTTTCTTTCTTTCTTTTAAAATTTTTTTGTAGTTGTAGATGAACAGAATGCCTTTATTTTATTTGTTTATTTTTATGTGATGCTAAGGATCAAACCCCAGTGCCTCACACATGGTAGGCAAGCACTCTGCCATTGAGCTATAGCCCCAGCCCCTTTCTTAGGTTTTTTAATTTCCCTGGCAGCCCTTCTATGAGTGACCTGGTTGTCACCTTACTGAAAAGTAGTAGAGTGGGATAAGTGGCTCATGGACTAATTTCCCCCCCAAATCCACTGTCCTTGTGTTCTACAGAATACAACTCCTGATCCTCAGGTGAGTATGTGGCCATTCAGAATAAGGAACACATTTCCCAAGCCCTCCTCCCCCTCAAGCTATGTGTGGCTATGTGACAGAATTCTGGTCACAGGTAGGTAAACAAACATATATGTGCAACTTCCAGGAAAGGTTCTCAAAGGTAGGGCTTTTCTTTTTCTTTTTCTTTTTCCCCTTCTGCTAGCTAAACTACCCACACAGTAGCAGCCACCTTTGATGATGAGGCAGAAGCTACATATTGAGAATGGACAGCAACAAAAGCCCAGGTCCCTGATGATCACAAAACTGCCTCGATAGCCCAGGCATTCACGTGAGAGAGAAGCAAAGTGGGATTTGTTAATGTCACCATTATTTTGGTTTTAGAGTCACTTTGACCAAATCTAATCCCACATGAATAGGGGAATGTAGCTGCCATTGCTAGCTGCCTGCCCAATACTCATTCCCTCTTTGTAAACCAAAAACCAAAAGTTCACCACTACCATCAACAATTTAAAAAAAAATGTCATTTAGAGTGCCAACATGCTGAGTTAAAACTCTTGAATTTCTAAGTTCCCTTGTAATTACAGTGGCATGTGACAGGGTTGTGAATGAAATGCAGCACAAGTCTACTAGGGAGTGTTCCTATTTTCTCACAAGAAGCAATATTTCTTTCTGCCAGGAATGCAGAAGCAATGCCTGGAAGGATGGCAGCTATGTTATAACCAAAAGGGTAAAAATCAACTGTGAAGGTAAGGCTGATGAAGCAGGATTTCAGGAGGAGGCCGGAATGTGATGTAGTGGAATTGCTCCATCACCTGGGACTGCTTACTTTTAATTTTCTTCTGTGCAAGAATAATAAAACTCTTTCTTCCTCAAGAAATCCAGTTAAGTTTCTATTGTATGCAACCAGAGATACTCCTAACATATCCTTTGTTCTGTTTGGAGATGCCCCACAGGCACCCAGGTTGGGGTGATGGGTAATCAGTTGTAGAAGGTCTGTAAACATGGGAATCAGAATGTAGAAGTGTATTTACAGCCATGGAACCACAGGAGATGAAAGCAGGAGTTAGGTCCAAATGAAGGAAAAGGGCCCATGGTTCAGATGCCCTGCAGAGTCCCCTCACCCTGGCCAAGGGCAGAACTGTGAAGCCCTCAGGGCAGTCACCTCCATGACCACCTTGTGTTCTGCAAGCCTCAGTCATAGCAGGCTGCCATGCTGTAAGTGTATCACCTGGCTGGGACCCAAGGATGGTCTCTGGGAGCTGAAACCTACCTTTGGCCAACAGCCACCAAAAAAACAAAAAGAAAGAAAGAAAGGGGTGGGGGACTCAGTGTTGCAACTACAAGGCATGGAAGTCCACCTGAATGACCTCAGAAGAAAGACTCTGAGCTTCAGAGTCCACAGCCTTGGTCAGCACCTTGATTTCAGCCAGGTGGGATGCTCAGCAGAGAACCCAGGACCCCTGGGCCTGGCCTCCAGACCCACAGAGACTTGGAGATAATTTCTGTTGTTTTAAGCTTATATGTCTGTGGTTGTGGTAATTTATTATGCTGCAATGGAAAAATACAAGGAGGGCCAAGGCTGAGAGACCCAACTCTGAGGGGAGGGCAGAGGGTGGGGGAGAGTGAAAATCAAGTTCTCTAGAAAAATGTTTCAAGAAGAGGGGGCAGGGCACGACCAGACCACACAATGACCATGGGTACTCGAGAGGAGGGGTACCAAGGGAAGCATGGGGTTCCCTAGAAGGACTCCTGAGAGGAAGAGTATGGTTGGATGGACACGGAGGTGGCTGGTGGCCTAAGGTGGGCTTTGTTCTGTAAAGGGGTTCACCTACTGTTACCTGTTCACCTACTGACCAATCCAGGGCTGGGAGAAGAGGACAGTGCCAGAGAGGAGGAGGAAGGAATTCGGCACTGCCTGCAAGGGAACAGACGGCTATCTCATCTCTGTACTACTTGAGGGATTTCCCCAACAAGAACGAGGTCAGGATGCTCATTTTTTCTGTGGTAATAAGCTTGCTAAGTTTCCATTTACACACATAGAAATTTCCTTTCAAATTATTGAATCACAATTTGTCTTATATTTCAGAAAATCAACTCCATTATCTGTCTCCTCTCTCTTTTGATTTTTTTTTTTTTGAATCCCACAGATACAGCACTGAAAACATTTTTCCTTTTTATTTATGTGAGCAGTGCTGAGGAAGCCCATCATCGCCGCGGCTGGACCTGTGACACTGGCGGGTGAGTAATGGATTGCTTTAGATGAGAGACAAACCCGGGACAATGCGTTTCCAGTAGGGCTCAGCTGCTTGCAAGATGAATACTTCTCTGCCGCTTCCTCCGATGATTAACTGTCCTGGTCCAGCCGCGTCCAGGCACACGGCCTTTCTGATCCACGCAGATAAGTACCAGATTCCACGATACCCACAAACACAATCCGCTTCTCCTGGTGCCACTGCTTCCTTTTCCTTACTGTCCTGTGAGGATCTACATAGAACTTACTCTGTATAGATGCTGGCATACACATTGGTTGGAAAAAATCAACCATGTTCCACAGAAAGGATGGGAAATACTTTGTCCAAAACACATGAACAAAAACAACGGAAAAGAAAAGAATTTAAAGCAGCAAAACGACCCTCCCCGCATATCGTCACCCCCATTCTCTCGGGGTTCCCTTTAGAGACAGTGCATGACATGGTACTCTTAGTCTGATCCCATGCAGCAGTTTTCTGGTTCTTCTGAAATGTGTGCTTCATTAAATTAAATAGAAGAGAATGCACTATTTGACTCAAGCCCAATGTATGCAATAACAAAAATGAGGACAGTTAATGTTAAAGAGAACCAGCACCATGTTTCACTGAAAACTTTGGTGAATAAAAAGGGTGGGCTGGAACTGACAGAAAACAGCTGGGAAGGCAGGAAAACTAAAATATGCTTAACAGTTTGCATTGCAGGGAAGGTTTTCCTGCCCATGCATGAGATCTGGGGTCTACAAAGGTAAAACTCCTCTCAAGCACCAACATTGAAAATGGTAAATTAATTGGCTGTCAGGGGTCATGGACAGGGGCAGATGGGGCATAGGGGAGGCATTTACAAGCTTGAGGGCTCACAGAAGACTTGCTTGACCTGCAGAAAGGGCACCCTGCTGCAAAGAATGAGGGAGGGGGGCCTTGCTTTGTTTCAGGGTGGCAGTGGGGTTTTTTCCTATCCTATGCTAGCACAGTGGGAGCTATGAAGGATCCAGGTAGGTCTATTGGGACCAGCAGTCAAACTTCAGTGGAATAAACTTCCACATAAGAATGTGCAGGGAGTTCTCCTAATATCCCATTTGCCAAATATTCATTCAATGCCTAATATGTACCCAACACTCTAACAGCAAGAAAGATACAAAAGATAAGGCTTGGTCCCTCCTTTAAAACAAAATTATCTTCTAATTTGACAAAATTTAGGGATGACTAAGTTTTAATTATCTTAGATGTTTTGAGTGTTTAAGTAGAAATTTCTATTCTAAATGGAAGAGATTCCAGGACAAAGACATTAGGGAACCAAGGAAACTGGCATGGAAGGAGGAGAAACTGACACATGTTGGATTGGTTGGAATGGTCAGAACACAGAAGGATGTTCAGCCTGACAAGAGAGAAAGGTGGTGATTTTCACAGCAGATACCTGGGTGCAGGGAGAGACAGAGTGGCTGGGCCGATATTGTCTTAGGAGGAGCAGTGAGAAATAAGGCCAGCCCAGAAAAGAGTTTGAGGAAGACAGAATAATGGCTTCCTCAATGATGCCCAAGAATCCCTAAACCCTAGGATCTAAAAATATATTCCCTTATATGGAAAAGGGAGCTTTATAGAGGAGATTTAAACAAAGGATCTTGAAGTAGGATGCCTTTCCTGGGTTACTGGGCTCAGTGCTACCACAGGGGGAGGCAGGTGTGTCAAAATCAAAGAGAGGAGATGTGACCGCAGATGTTATGGTGGAAGCAGAAGCTGGAGGAACGTGATTGCTGGCTTTGAAGATGAAAGAGGACCATGAACCAAGGAAGGTAGGCAGCTTCTCGAAGCTGGAAAAGGCAAAACTGGTTCTCTCCTAAAGGCCCCCAGAAGGAATGTAGTCCTATCAACCCATTTGGAGTGAAATAATAAAGGCATGTTGGTTTAAGCCATTAAGTTCTTGGTGACACTTAGTGTTATAGTGAAACTAGGACACAATTCGAGGTTTAAGAATATGGGCCTTGAGAGTCAATGTCTATGGTGTGGCAGACAATACAGGCCTATTTCAGAATGAGTGCAAGACTAAAGATGGAAATGGTGCTTTAGGAAAACTGCATGCAGCAGAGAATGGAAAGAAGACAGGAATAAGAAATGGGTAATGCAACACTAATCCACAGTAGCTCTGGACTGGGATGGTGGGAGTACACAATGAAAAATAAAATGGTATATGTTATAGAAATTTAGAAGAATGAATCAACAGGACTGAGTGACATTCTGGATAATGCAGGCAAGAGAATGTAGGGAAGCACTTCGAGGCTTAAAACCTTGAGTGGTATGGCTCTACACCTTGTGGGTGTGTATGTGTGATAGGTGAGAGGGGCTGTGTTGTAAGTAATTTCTTTAAAAATATAAGCCATAACAGAATTTATCAAACATGAATCAGCATTAAGATCCCTCTGGGGGGCTGGTTTAATATGCAGATTCCTGAGCTGCATCAGAGTCTGATTGGCATCCTGAAATCAGCACTTAGGTGGTCCAGAGTTCACACTTGAAAAAATAACAATCTATGGAAACTTAAAAAAAAAAAAAAAGAATCAAATACTCATCATAGTTCTAGAAGAAATGACAAATTTAAAAGAGTAAAAATGGACATATTATAAAACATAAAAATATAAAATTCTTTTCAAATTAAAATAACTTCATAACCAAAATTAAATAGCCATTAGGTAAAATATACTTTCAGCAAATGGCTAATATTTTATTTCAAGGCCACACAATTTTTGCTAATAAGCAAAAACAATAAGACCAGGTATTTATGAGAACACACATAAATAGACAATTTGAAAAAAAGCTACAACTATTAAGTAAACTAAAGAGATACCAATTCAACAACAACAAGGCATATGTGCTGCCAAATAAACAAACACAATTTTTGAAGAAATAAAGTTCAAGTTAATGGGGTGCTGTGAGCCTTACACTCTCATGCTTGCCAGTTACATTAAAAATCTGCTATGGGGCTTTGGCTGTAGCTCAGTGGTAGAGCACTTGCCTAGCACGTGTGAGGCACTGAATTTGATCCTCAGTACTGCATAAAACTAAATAAAATAAAGGTATTGTGTCCATCTACAAATAAAAAAAAATTTTTAAGAGAGTTTGGTTTATAATTTAAAAGCAAGTTGAAGGGAGAAAAACAATGCATACATAGAAAGAAGTTCTTACATTTTTCCAAATGTTAGAAAAACAATTCTAAGAAAGATGTAAACAGTACTTTAACAAGTTCAATTATAAAAGTTCAGGAGAAATAATAAGCATTAAGGACTTTCTTTAACACTATCAAACTGACAAGTAGGTAATGGTTTTAGTTTCTGCCTTTAAATCAGCAATGACAATCAGCTAGGCAGCATTTTGTGTGTGTGTGTGTGTGTGTGTGTGTGTGTGTGTGTCGCTGTGGTGCATGGACAGAAGCTATTCATTCATTATCCTAAAGGTGCAAAGCACTTGCAAATAGCTCATATGTTATTTAGAGTCAACTTGGGGATGCTGGTTAAACACTTTAAGCAAAAGTGAAATGTAATGTAAAAGGTAAGAAAAATCAAGATAGGTGAGAGAATAAATTACATACACTGCAGAAATAGTTGAATATTTCAAGAAAATTAAATGACAATAGATTCAACTACATTTAAGGGAACATAATTCTTGGTAAACATATAACATTCATAACCTGTTACAAAATTCAAATATGGAAAACTGTAAAGACAATGAGGCCACACATGGGCAACAGAATCAATAAAGTTGTGTACAGTATTTGGATTAATTTTTTTACCCATTTAATCCTTAGCACACACTTTTACAATCAAGATTACAGAATGATTTTTCTTTTTACATCTTACTATTACTTATATCTAATTGCCTTTGTAGTTAGCATTTTGTGAAATCTAATACAGTCAAATGGGGCAAGTAGAGGAAACTTTATCTCTTTAATAGAAGTAAAGGCGACTTTTCTAGCAGTGGCTATCACCTCTAGAATGCAGAAGATTAGACAGTGCATCCCAACTAAAACTCTGCCCCACAAACCTATTTTTGTCTCTATGTCCCTGTAATGATATAACAAATATTTTAACAAAGCTGCCAGAAATAAGCAAAATTGAAGAATTTGAGAATTTGTACTGTTTTAACTCTAGCAGACTTTGTTATGGAATTATGAGACTAGTTAAAATTATTAATAGAACTGTAGAAATTGAGAGGAGAGCAAGTCCTAGTAAATCTAGGAATTTTTTTCTGATTTCAAATACCTAAGAATTGCCTAGATCACTGGGGAGAAGGTCCTTTGCTGCAGAGGAAAACAAACTGAATTAGAGAAGAGGGTGAGTGAGCCTCCACTCCAGCAGCCTGGGCAGCCTGCTCAGAGCTGGCCTAATTGGCAATCGCCCAGCTGTGCTTCCTGTGAGCCAATCCCAGTATCTGGAGAGAAGAGCTGGGCTTTGTCGGGTCATGCAGGACTGGGTGCTGACCCAGGCAGTTAGGAAGGAACCTACACATGACAGGTTGCCCAGTCCAGACTGGTTGGCAGAAGATGAGTGGGGTGTGGGGGGAGAGCTGGTCTTACTCTCTCTCCCTGGAGAGACTAAGTTCATTAGGTATCCAGCAGAACCTCTCCAGAGCCTGTTTCCTCCAAAAAATGAATGAAAACAGAATTCCATGAAAAGGAAGTGAGACCTAGATTTCAGGTTTGTTTTTTCTTTGAGCCTCTGGAATTGGTGCTTTAGAAAATTTGCTGGCAAAACCTGGCCTAAATAGCTCTTCACCTGTAATTCTTTTTTTTTTTTTTTGAAAGTGAGCTTAACAAAATTTGAACTGGAGGATTCATTGTGAATTATCCCTTGCTGTCCTAACAGAGAAGCATACAGACAACCTGGAGCTCCCCTTAAAGGAAAACAGAGAGCAACAGGCTCACTAACCTCCCAACAATATTCTGTTAAAGTTTATACTCAATTCTCCATTTTTCTGATTAAACACAGTGGAAAAACTTAAATTTGAAAAAAAAATGTTTTAAAAGTTTAAATACAGAGTTAGTACATCATCACAAATTATTTATGCAATGATATTTCCCAGAAAATTGAAGGGGTCATTAAAGAAATCTTTTAAAAAAATGACTCTCTTTCTTAATATGTACTCAGTATCTAATCATCTAACTTCTCACCTAACCAATAGGGAGACTGAATTATGTCATATTGTATGTGTATGTATATATTTTATATATATACAGTCCATGTGGGTGGGTAAATATATATACACACACTGACATGTACATATATATATCTTATACATATGAAAAAAATAGTAAAATTGCATTGACTCATACATGGTTAGTTTTCTGAGCAATTTCACAAGGTATTTCTAATTAAGAGAATTTCAGCACCCCAATAATAATTTGTAACCTGAAAAAAATTAAATTTGGTTAAAAGATAAAAACTGTTCACTTTTCTGTTCATTACTGATCATTTTCCCCTACAACTCAGTTATTGCTTTTACATTCTGTTTCCTTTATATAAGACTTTTAGAGAAATAGATTCTAGAACTGAAACATCAGTCTTTTATAGTGGCCCTTTACAACTCAAAAGAAGGTGAGGATCTATGATCCTCTTTTGCATGTGCTCCCCAGTCTTAAAAATGCATATACATGTATATTCTCTTATCCAGGTACATATAAGTTGAGTTTAATAAATTTTTTTCCATAAAATGATAGTTTACTTTGTTTTTCCCTTTTGCACAGAACATTAAGTATATTTCATGGATAAAATAGGGTCTGGGTCTTATTCTTTCAGAAGCTATAACATCCAATGCAGTATACTACAAATGGTTTGCAGCCTCAGATTTGTATATGGAAATGATCCTAAGAGAAACCCCATCTACACAGGAAGCATACCTTTAAGAGACTGATTAATCCATTTTAAAATGAAATTTACATTATGATAATAGAAACCATGTATACACAAGAAATATTAGTGCTCCTAGAACCACAGAAAGGAGTCTTAACATTTTATCATCTGCCATATAGAGAAAAGGAGGCAAAGAACAAAAACCAAAGGTTACCTTTTTGTGCAAGGCATGAAATTCGCTGTACCTTTTTTCAACAAAATGTTTTCTTCCATTCATTAGCACTTCTATCTTAAACACCTAAGGAAAAAATTAAAGAGATTAATTCTACTAGTATAAAACCCTCAATTGTCTGATGCAGTAAGTTTGTGACCATGATATATTTCATCCCTTTAATTACAGTAGCTGATTCCCCCCAAACCCAGAAGGCTCAGGAGACCCTGGCCCAACAGCACTGATTAATGAGCACTCAAACGAAATATGCTCACAAACAAATTATAGCATTCTCCAAAAATGCGTCTTAAAACAAGGGAAACTTCCATGCATTGAAATGCTACTCAATTTTTTAACTGTTTTATTTTTATATAACTTTAAAATAACTTCATCAGATGATTATGATAATTTTGAAATGAAAGTGTGAGTCAACAGCAATACTCGGGTTAAAAAACTCAGGCTTGCGGAAGTCCATTGGGGTATTTCAACAAAGCAGTACTGTGTCATCTGTAACACTGTCATGCAAACACTAGTGCATTTTAGGTTAATTTCTTCCTAACCTGCATATTCATCTCTAGCTCAGCTGGGCTTATTCGGCTGTTTGCAAAACAGGGAAAATGTAGTAAAGGCTCATTTTCCCTGCATGATGCAAGTGACAGCTTGTGCTCCTTCCTCCAGAAGGTTGAAAGGCCAGATGAAAAGGCTCTCTGGGTGCACTAATTAGTAGGCACTAACATGACATTTTCTTGATTCTTGGGTCAGTGGGTCAAGACTGGGAACAGGGATGAGAAATATTGTGAAATGCTCATGAAAATACAATGTTCAGGTTGAGTGGGGAGGGATGCTTGGCAGGAACTCAAGAGCAGGTGCTCTGTTATTCCAAGAGTTTGCACATGAGCCTTGTTTTTCTAAGTGAGAGTTTGTAAATACCAAGATGAAAGAATATTGTTCAAGTACTTGGTAAGCCTCATTTCCTGTTTTAAGTGACTTTTGGAAAGAAAAATAAGCTGTAGTTAAAATCACATGGCACTAAAGAATTTTTTTTTTTTAAAGGGAATGTCTAGTTTCTTATTTTTATTTTATTTTTTTTTTTAAAGAGAGAGAGACAGTGAGAGAGAGGGAGAGAGAGAATTTTTTTTAATATTTATTTTTTAGTATTTGGCGGACACAACATCTTTGTTTGTCTGTGGTGCTGAGGATCGAACCCGGGCCGCACGCATGCCAGACGAGCGCGCTACCACTTGAGCCACATCCCCAGCCCACTAAAGAATATTAAAAGCATACTTATTTTAGGCCTAAAAATAAGAACTATTCAAATTTAACATGTAAGATACAAATCACACGCTTTCATTCAAAAAATAGATCTCTATGGTTCTATATTTCTGCCTTATATGTAAATATGATTATTTTAGAAAGCCAGAAATTATGTCATGAAACATGAAGCATTTTTTTTTTTTGCTTCCTTGAACTAGAAGCAAAATATTCTGTTGCCAATTTGGTTTACATAACCTGTTTTTAAATATATGGGAAATTTTTACCAATTTAAAGAATATTTTATCTTAACATTTTTTTTCAAGAAATCTTCCTAAACAAATACTTTTCTTTGGTGAATTAATGAAAATATTTTCTTCAAAAAGCACATGCATATACTTCAAGCTCTCAGATACACATCCATTATTTTAAAAAAAAAAAATTCCATTTACTAATTCACAAAAGAAAACTATTCTTCTTCAAAGACTCTGCCAGAAATAGAATCAGGAAAACACCCTGAGAAACACAAACAAGAACAACACAGTTTTAACTCGGGGCTTGGCTAATCGGCTGCAGAGTTCCCTTTTCAGTGTCAGGACCCTGATTTAAATCAGGACAATGTGGTAGCAATGAAAGTAGTTTCCATCTGCTGAGCCATGTGAAGAAAACGAAGATACATTCTGGGTCTCGTTACTTGAGGCTTCATCACAAAGCCACCACTTTAATTGGCACATTTGTCACAGAATCCATATAGCAGAGAGAAGGTTGAAGACTCAGTCAGGCTCTCCATACTAGGTCAGCCCTTCAAGTGCCTCCTTGAAGGTGAAATTGCAAGACACACTGTAATGGCTGCCCCAGGGAAGGTCACCTCTCCTCCTGATCAGAGGGTTCCAACACCAAAGCTCCACGATTCCTTTCCACCAGCACCAAGTTCACAGTGGAGGCAGAGGGATGGAGGATGCATACAAACACAAAGGAAAGTACATGATAAACTTCAACGCTTTATCATGTTGCCTGTGGCAAAACATCCAGAATACCAATACTGTTAAGACTTTTCTAAATTCTTGGAAAACATCTTTAAAAGGAAGTTGGTTAACTAGGATTTCTATGGCCAAGAGAAGCAAAAAGTGGAATCATTTTCATAAACCCTATTTTCCTGAATATCTGTACCAGACCTTTCTCTTTAGTTGTTCCGATTGTTGAACATCTACTCTCCCTGCTTCATAGAAAAAGCTCTTTCTCACTTTGCTCTCCTGACAGAAGGCAGTGTCATCACAGGATGGTGTTGAATGGCACCCAGCATAGTATCTGGTATTTATTTATTTACTCAACAGATCTTCTCTGAGGGCCTAAAATGTGCCAGAGAGTTGTCCTAGGCTCTGGGATGCAGCAGTGATGAGGACAGACAGGAGCAAAGCCCTCAAGTCACAAAATCAGACATCTCCCAATCAAAAAGAAGCAGGAAAATACAGCTCGTAATGAGAAGAAAAACCAATCAATCGAAACTGATTCAGAAGTGAACATTTGACAAAAGCACCTAACATGGTTTTTGTACAAAAACCGAGAAGAAATGCTGACAATGTTGAGTGGACATGTAAAAGGGAATGAGAAAAGACCCGAACAACAGGTTTGGGGCCAGCTGATGAAGTCACCAACGTTTGTGATAATAACATATTGGATGGATTAACAGATTAGATGTTCCAAATGTGAAGACTGTGATGAAGACCTGGTCATAGCAACTCTCCAAAATGAAACAGAGGAGGAAAAGCCCTAAAAAGTAGACAAAGAAACAGCCTAAGTGAACTATGAGACAACTCTAAATAGCAAACTGTGGAAGCGGAATCCCTAAAGGAGAAGACAGATGGGAGTGGCAGGGGTGATGAGGATACATAAAGACAAATATGTTTGAAGAAATCAAGGCCAAAATGGAAACTATAAACTTACAGATCCAAGATTAAGATCAATGGATTATGCACAAGAAACACAATGGAAAAAACCCAAGGTGTTTTGTAATAGAATTGTTTTAAACCAGGAATAAAGAGAAAATCTGAAAAAAGGAAAAAAAAAACATTTTAAAAAGTTATGTTTGATTCATTCCACTATCTTTCCTTACACAGAAATAAAAAGGATAAGTCTGATAGCAATTTTCTCTATGATTACTATACATAACCAAGATTCAAAGTATATACATTTAAATTACTTTTTTTTTTTTTTTTTTGCAGGAAAACCCACTCTATTGTTAAGGACAAATGGCATGGGTGCGGGGACAAATTATATTTTCAAAAAATATTTTTATAGAACTCACTATATACAGGCCTTTCCAATCATGTTACTTACAGTAATAATTCATTTAATTCTCACAACAACTTCATAAAATAGGCACTATTATCCCTATTTCTCAGCTAAGGAAACAGATTAAGGAAATGGAGAGAATGAGCAACTGACTATGGTACAGCTACATTTTGATGCCTGCAGTTTGGCTGAATCTGTCTTAATCAGTGCACAACACTGACTCCTGACACACAGGATCCCTAATAGAGTCCTCATCTAGGAAAAAGCAAACACCCCAAAGTAGGGGAAGCCCAGAAACATTTCTGAAGTGAAGACAGTATCTTCTTTCCAGGCTCCTTCCAAGCTTCTGGGTTTTGGAGGGGACTTTGCAGAACACAGAACACTTGGGGAAGATAGGAGAGTGGCATAAGATCTTTACTCCCAGAGGATATTTATTTATTTATAGGTTTCTTTATTTTGAATTTTTTTTAGAAACACATGACAGTAGTGTGTATTTTGATATATTATTCATACATTGAGTATAACTTATTCTAATTAGGACCCCATTCTTGTGGTTGTACATGATGTGGAGTTACACTGGTCATGTAGTCAGATCTGAACATAAAAAAGTTATGTTTGATTCATTCCATTGTCTTTCCTATTCCTGTCTCCCACCCTTCTCAGCATTCCCCTTTGTCAAATCCACTGAACTTCTATCCTCCATCCCCCCTTATTGTGTGTTAGCATCCACATATCAGAGAGAACATTTAACCTTTGGTTTTGGGGGGATTGGCTTATTTCACTTAGCCTGATAGTCTCCACTTTTATATATTTGCTGACAAAAGTCATAAAGTCATTCGTTTTTAGAGCTGAGTAATAAATACTCAATTGTTTATACACACACACACACACACACACACACACACACACACACATTTTCTTTATCCATTCATCTGGTGAAGGGCACCTAGGTTGGTTCCTAGCACCTAGCTTAGCTCTATATCTAGTATGAAGTAACTATATTTATGTGAGCTGCTATAAACATTGATGTGTAATTGTAGGTTTAACTCCTTTGGATATATACCAAGGAGTGGTATAAACAGGTCAAATGGTGGTTCCATTCCTAGTTTTTTGAGGAACCTCTCACTGTTTCCCAGAGTGGTTGCACCAAAGTGCACCAGCAATATACGAGTGTACCCTTTTTTTCCACATCCTCACCAATAATTATTGTTGCTTGTATTCTTGATAATTGCCATTTCACTTTTGACTAAGTAAAATGGAATCTCAGTGTAATTTTAATTTGCATTTCTCTAATTGCTAGTGATACTGAACTTTTTTTCATATATTTGTTGACTGATTGTATTTCTTCTTCTGTGAAGTGCCTATTCAATTCCTTTGCCCATTACTGATTGAGTTATTTGGTTTTTTTGGAGTTTTTTTGAGTTCCTTATATGTCCAGATAGAGATTAATGCTCTATCTGAGGTGCAAGTGGTAAAGATTTTTCTCCCATTCTGTAGGCTCACTCTTCACATTCTTGATTGTTTCCTTTATTGTAAAGAAGCTTTTTAGTTTGGTATCATCCCATTTATTGATTCTTGATTTTACTTCTTGTACTTTGGGAGTCTTGTTGAGGAACCTGGTTTGTAAGCCAATATAATGAAGAGTTAGGTCTGCATTTTCTTCTAGTAGATGCAGGGTATCTGATCTAATGCTTAAGTCCTTGATCCATTTGGAGGTGAGTTTTTTGTAGGGGAGCGATGGGGGGGTAACTTTCATTCTGCTATATATGGATTTCCAGTTTTTCCAGCACCATTTGTTGAAGAGGCTATCTTTCCTCCAATGTGTGTTTATGACTCCTTTGTCTAGTATGAAGTAACTATATTTATATGAGTTTAAGAGGACATTTAAAATCAGGACATTGGTCAATATAAAAAGCACACAACTCTGCAGGGCAGAGGTACTTTTTACAACAAAAATAGTATGTGCTCTTGGAAAAAAAATTAAAAGTTACAAAAGGATATAAACTGAAAAGTATAAGACATTCAGTTAAGGAATTTGTCCACGTCCTTGCCAACTCAAAGAAGCTTCTTAAGTTTCCTTTCAAAAATTGTCCATACACACGTAAGCTCTGTATGTATAGATACATGTAGGAGGGGTTTTTCCTTACACACCTGAATACATACTATATAGTTAAACCACTTTACTTTTTCATGTAATACTTCTTAGACATCTTTACTGGTGTATTTTTTTTAAGAGAAAGAGAGAGAGAGAGAATTTTAATATTTATTTTTCAGTTTTCGGTGGACACAACATCTTTGTATGTGGTGCTGAGGATCGAACCAGGGCCGCACGCATGCCAGGAGAGCGCGCTACCGCTTCAGCCACATCCCCAGCCCTTTACTGGTGTATTTTGATATACCTCATTCATCAATTGCTACAAAGTACTCTTATATATAATATTCCTATGTATGATATTATCTTATCATAATTTATTTAGCTAGGATTTCAAGGTGGACATTAAATTTTTTCGTAGTCTTGTTGGAAAGGGAGAGAACATCCTTATCCCTAAGCATGTACACATGTATATATGTACACATACATAAATATACAGGATAAATTGTAAAACATTTTGTCAAATGTCCCTCCTCAAATGTTCTACACTGTCATCAAAAAGATATGGAATTCCTGGCTCATCCTGACCAACACACACCATGAGTCACTCTGCCCAATCTGATGAGTAAAATGAGAACTGTTTGGCATATTTCAACAAAGTGTATGGCATGGTAGCACAAGGTGCCATTTCACATAAAGCAGGATGGGGCCCAACCTACCCATTTAGCTCTCCACTCCTAGAGACATCTTCCCTCAGAGGTTTACAGAAATCCCTCTGAACAAAGCAAGAGAAACCGCATGCAGTTAAATAAATATATTAACGCTTCCATTAGAAACACTGATTATTTTGTTCATTTGACTAAATATTTGCCACAGTGTCCGCAAACATTCTTAAGTCAACAGAACTAAAATTAAAAAGAAAAGCAAATGACATTACTTCAAAGGGAAGATTCTGAAGTGTGGCTTTTAGTACGTATCAGAGCCATTTTTTTTTTTCCCTTTGTGATAACACCTCTGAAATTATACTGGAAACAATGATAAAATATTTCAAAGTGTGGATTTATACATATCTAAGAAATAAATGTAAGCTGAGGAAGTACTTAACTCAATTTCCACCTTAAGTGTCTCTTTCTTCTAGAAGCTCAGATCTTACAAAGTTACTTCCCAACAAAGATAAACAAAAACAAAGTTTCCCTGGAACAAATTAGAAGCATCTAATAAATAATTCAATCACAGGTTGCAGTTCTATATAAAATTACAATTTTAAGTTCAATATTCCAAGTAGTTTAAGTCAGCATATTGTCTGAGAAAGACATGAAGGACGATTATCTGCTTAGGACATGGCTTTTCTTGTACTTATATGTTTATGTACATGCACACAGTCATGCACACACATGTGCTTGTACACACTGTATATTTAATACTTATTCAATCAAAGAAAGATGTGCTAAATATTGACTACAGGCCTGAAGTCAACAGATCTCTTTCTTGAGTAGAAATAATCAATAAAGAAGATTGTTACTTCACTATAAAAAAGTTAAATCTCTACAGAAACTGTTTATTATGTGCCTGTTGGGAGCCAGGTTCTCAACAAGTTATTAGTTCATAATACACAGTTTTTATGAGGGGGTGAAGGAAAAAAAAGGATCATTATCCAATTATTAAGTAAATTTACAGTTTAAAAATCCAGTGTAAAATTTGCTTTGTTCCTGTACTGAGGTTTAAATCATATTTCCTCTATTCTAAGATGCCACATGGAAAAAGTGAGAGACATTACTAATTTAAGTATACTTTTTTGGTTGGAGCAAAAGCAGCTACTTTTTCCCCCTCAATTTTTAAAAATATCTGTATTTCAGAAAATTTCAAATGTTTGTAAGAAAGACATATTGCTAAAAACAAAACACTGATAAAAAATGTTCTTTAAGTAACTGCCACACAGAATATCTATGTAACAGGTATGATTGAATTTATGTATGTATATGGGTAGGTAGGTAGATGGGGCTGTCCATCAATGTGATTCTTCTTTTCAAAGAAAACTTATGTTATCAAACAGGAACCCCCAAAAATGCTGATCAGGAAGATTAAGATGGAAGGAAGAATGAATATTCAACCTAAAATTAGAAGACTCCCCGATGAAAGAGCAAAAATATTAGAGGAAAAGCAAAACTCAGAGACAAAAGAAACCAAAGTTTCTTACACTGAAAAGATCCAAAGCATTTACCAAATTCCTAGGGAAAAATAAGCGAAGAATATCCACACCTAAACAACTTTTTCTTTTTTTAATTTTAAGAATAAAGAAATAAGCATTGCCAATATACAGATGGAAAAAATCAGGAACAAAAATTAGGATGACCCTAAAGTTTTTCTCTGCCACACTAAATGCCAAAATCTATTGAAAAGCTGGTTTAAAATTTTAGCTTTTAAAAGCCTTCAAAGTTTGTAGTGAATGGTCTTTAACAAAGAATTCCACATCCTGCCAAATCTTCCATCCTGTGCAAAGTAAAGTGCTATTTTCCAACATGCAGGAGCACAAAAGTTCTATTTCATACATACTTTCAGGAATCTTCTTTGGAAAATTTAAATTATAAAAAGAAATTCAAAGAGGTCAAGACTAGAGAAATAAATTTCTGTTGTTATTTTTTAATTTTTGTGGTGCTGGGGATCAAACCCAGATGATATACAATCAATCAACAAATACATGAAAAAGTGTTCAACATTTCTAGCAATTAGAGAAATGCATATCAAAACTACTTTAAGATTTCATCTCACTCCAGTCAGAATGGCAGCTATTAAGAATACAAACAACGTAAGTGTTGGTGAGGATGTGGGGGAAAAGGCACACTCATACATTGCTGGTGGGATTGCAAATTGGTGAAGCCAATATGGAAAGCAGTATGGAGATTCCTTGGAAAACTGGGAATGGAACTACCATTTGACCCAGCTATCCCTCTCCTCAGTCTATACCCAAAGGACTTAAAAACAGCACACTACAGGGACACAGCCACATCAATGTTCATAGCAGTACAATTCACAATAGCTAAACTGTGGAGCCAACCTAGATACCCTTCAGTGGATGAATGGATTTAAAAAAAAGTGGCATATATACACAATGGATTAAAAGAGCATTAAAAGAGAATAAAATCATGCAGTTGGAGAATATAATACTAAGTGAGTTAGACAATCCCCAAAAATCAAATGCCAAATGTTTTCTCTGATATAAGAATGCTGATTCATAATGGGGATTGGAAGTGGGGCATGGTAGGAATTGACAAATTCTAGATAGGGCAAAGGGGAGGAAGGAAAGGGGAGGGGATACGTGGGTAGAAAAGGCAGTGGAATGAGATGGACATCAACCAAACAGGGGCTTAAAAACCTGCATTCAATCAAAAAGGGGCTTAAAAACTTCAAGAAAAAGTAACAAACATATATATATATATATATATATACACACAATGTAAAGGTTCAACTACAAAGCAAATCAAAGGTAACAATGATTTAGTACAGTTTATAGAAGAATAAGAAAAGAGTTCCTGTTCCACAAAATGCATGAATTGCTTGCATGGAGCAGTATAGATCTAGCAATTTATAAAGCAACATTTCCTTCCCTAAAATTCCAAACACATTTTTCTCTCTTTTTTTAATTTTAGTGTCTTGCTAAATTACTTAGGCTGGCCTCGAATTTCTGATCCTCCTGCCTCAGTTTCCCATGACCCTGGGATTGCAGGAATGTACAAACACATTTCTTGACTGTATAATGAAAATATTACATACACACACACACACACACACACATACACATATATAATTGTAACATTGGAAACATACATTATTGTTCTCACTTTATAGAAGTAATCTATATAGAGTGGAAGATAATTATTTTTATACATAGATTGTATGCATTTTAAAATCTTATCACTATACAAAATAATGGTATATCCAGCCAAAGAAAGTTTATGAATCAGGAAGGGACTGAGGTGAAAGTCTGTAATGGGGTACAAATTTTCTCTTTTGATATAATTGGTGGTGTACTTTGCTAAAAGTTGGTGGATGTAGAAGGGAGTCCAAAATATGCAAAGTAGTATGCAGAAAAAACAATTATAATGTTAATTTAAAAAATCTTCATGAAATTACAATCATATACATAGTGAAAATTAAGTGTGGAGAAAAATACATGGTTAGGGTGAGCTAAGTCAATCTTTCAAAGTGGAAGAACAAAATGGAGATTTTCAAAGAGTCAGACATCAAAAAATGGAGATTATACATATGTAATATAGAGTAATTACCAATTGCTTTTAGCTAACTTCTGGTTCTGGAAAGTTCTTGTCGTATCTTTGTTTTCTTTTACATATTTAAATAATGTTGATTTTATTCCATGCACACATATTAATTTCAGACATCCTATAACAATGTAATCTCTGTTAAATGTTTTAAATCTCTCTGGAAAGGTTATGAGGAAAATTTTTCTTGTATTTATTATTTGTAGGATTAGAGGATTACAGACATTTGTGTAACTCCAGATTTTCGTTTTTAAACCCTAGAACTGACTAATTTTAGCAGCAGCTCCTTGACTGATTATTTGGTTATGAAATTCTTCATTTTTCTTCTCCTCTTAAGCTGCATCAATATGACACAAAACCAATCAATCAATTCAGTGTGAGAGAAAAAAATGTATTCAAATATATTGGGTCACACATGCTGACTAGCTACATGATTTTTCATTAGTTTCAATATAACTTTGACTTAATAAAATGTGAATACTGCCAGTTCTTTGCTTAGCTGAGTTGTTGTAATAATAAACCTCATATGTAAAACAATGAAACATTCTAGAAGATAGTTACTATATACACTTTATGATTATCCTTTACAACCTGCTTTGAGAGAACAGTGATAAGGTTTTAAAATGTATACAATCTATTGTGTAAAATAATCATTTTCCATGCTGTATTGATTAATTCTATAAAGTGAAAACAATAATGTATGTTTCCAATATTATAATTGTATGTGTATATATATATATATATATATATATATATATATATATATATATCTACTACTTACTAACATGATACATCTTTGAGTCATAGCATCTTCATTAATAAAATAAGAATGACACAACAATACCTTCTGAACCAATTTGCTGGATAACCACTGCCTTGGTACTTTGTAAAATGCTTTGATAAAAGGAATAATTATTGCTAATTACAAAGAATTAGACAGTCTCCCTTAGGAAGCAGAGGATAGTTTTCACAAGCATTCAAGGACAGCCTTTCTCACAAGTTGTTTATTTGTAGTTGAAAAAGCTTGTCATACAGAGGAACAAAAGAATCCAAACTCCTTAGCACCTCTTTATCACAAACTCATAGTTTCTGCACAAAAGACCAATTTTTCTACCTGCTTCCAAAATGCCCCAGAATATGCTCCAATTCTTCATCCAATCTTGTTTTCCACCCAGAGCCAACTCTTTTTTGAGTTCTCTCTACTCTGGCCAGAACCTGTGCAGAACTGACTCATCTACTTCTGCTCATGGGTGACCCTCTCTGGGGTCCAGGGCTGACTGCTATCCTGTCCTTTAAGCACACAAGTGAAATCCCACCTCCTTTCCAGAGACTTCTGGAACTTTAGGTATAGCTATCTTCCATACCTTGAACAATAGCATACAAATGCCACAATCACATCATTTAAAGTATAGTCAAGGTCTCTAATTTTCAGCATTGTATTCTTATTGACTACTTCATATTAATATGTACTATATGTCCCAAATAAATGGTACTATTTTAACTAGTTTTTTAAGGAAAAAAAATCAAGAGGAGTCTATCATGTTGTTTGAGAAAATATTTGTAATATAGTGCTTCTCCATGTAATTTTTGCAGATTTTATGCCAAATGGTTTTCAAAAAGTGAGATGCAATCATCATGTGGAACTTTTAAAAAATGTGCTGGTATCCTTTAAATATTATTTATTACTAAATCATCTTTGGTGCAAGGTCAGGATACACAGAATATTCACATATTTATGTTAATGCAGTGGTGATGCTTATGTGGCAAACTACCAGACAGCAGCCAAGGGACAAAAATTCCCTATCAGAACTGACTTATATTTTAGAGGGAGAGGAAGGACAAAGATTATCACACAAATTAATGACTAATGATTAGTGCCCCAGAGGGAAAAAAAAATCAGGGTAACAGGAGAAAAAGAGGGCCTGGATGAGAGGGTAGACGGCTATTATAAGAGGTGGTCAGAGAAGATCTTGCTGATAAAGTCATATTGGAATGGAGATCTTGCATGGTTTTCTGTTCCTACTATAAAAGCCACAACACCCATTCACCATCTCACAGCAGCATAGGTCAGAGCTCCAGTGGGCTTGGCTACTTTCTCTGTTCAAATCTCACTGGGCTAAAATCAAGGTGCTGCTTGTTTCCTTTTGGGATTCTGGGAGAGGACAGAGCCCTGTAACCATGCAGTTTTTTTTTGTTTTTTTTTTTAATTTTTTATTGATTATTTAAAGCATTACATAGCTCATGATATATCATCTTTCATACATTAGACTCAAATTGTGTTTTGAACTCCCATTTTCACCCCAAATATAGATTGCAGAATCACATCTGTTACATATTCACATTTTTACATAATGCCATATTAGTGTCTGTTGTATTCTGCTACCTTTCCTAACCCCTACTATCCCCCCTCCCCTCCCCTCCCCTCCCATCTTCCCTCTCTATCTCCCCTGCTGTTGTTCAATTCTCTCCCTTTTTTTTCCCTCCCCCTTGCCCCTCATAGCCTCTTATAATTTTATGTATCCTTGAAGGTCTCCTACCATTTCCATATGCTTTCCCTTCTCTCTCCGTTTCTCTCCCCCCATTCATCTTTGTTTACTGTAGTCTTTTCCACATGCTCTTCCTTCCTGTTCTGTTCTTAGTTGTTCTCTTTATATCAAAGCAGACATTTGGCATTTGTTTTTTAGGGCTTGGCTAGCTTCACTTAGCATAATCTGCTCTAATGCCATCCATTTCCCTGCAAATTCTATGATTTTGTCATTTCTTAGTGCTGCATAATATTCCATTGTGTATAGATGCCACATTTTTTTTTTTATCCATTCATCTATTGAAGGGCATCTAGGTTGGTTCCACAGTCTAGCTATTGTGAATTGTGCCGCTATAATCATTGATGCAGCCGTATCCCTATAGTGCGCTCTTTTAAGGTCCTCAGGGAATAGTCCGAGAAGTGCAATAGCTGGGTCAAATGGTGGTTCCATTCCCAGCTTTCCCAGGAATCTCCATACTGCTTTCCAAATTGGCCTCACCATTTTGCAGCCCCACCAGCAGTGTACAAGTGTACCTTTTTCCCCACATCCCCGCCAACACTTGTTGTTGTTTGACTTCATAATGGCTGCCAATCTTACTGGAGTGAGATGGTATCTTAGGGTGGTTTTGATTTGCATTTCTCTGATTGCTAGAGATGGTGAGCATTTTTTCATGAACTTGTTGATTGATTGTATGTCCTCCTCTGAGAAGTGTCTGTTGAGGTCCTTGGCCCATTTGTTAATTGGGTTATTTGTTATCTTATTGTTTAATTTTTTGAGTTCTTTGTACATTCTGGATATTAGGGCTCTATCGGAGGTGTGGGGGGTAAAGATTTGTTCCCAGGATGTAGGCTCTCTATTTACCTCTTTTATTGTTTCTCTTGCTGAGAAAAAACTTTTTAGTTTAAGTAAGTCCCATTTGTTTATTCTGGTTGTTAACTCTTGGGCTATGGGTGTTCTATTAAGGAATTTGGAGCCCGACCCCACAATTTGTAGATCGTAGCCAACTTTTTCTTCTATCAGACGCAGTGTCTCTGATTTGATATCTAGCTCCCTGATCCATTTTGAGTTAATTTTTGTGGATGGCGAGAGAAAGGGATTCAATTTCATTTTGTTGCATATGGATTTCCAATTTTCCCAGCACCATTTGTTGAAGATGCTATCCTTCCTCCATTGCATGCTTTTAGCCCCTTTATCAAATATAAGATAGTTGTAACTTTGTGGATTAGTCTCTGTGTCTTCTATTCTGTACCATTGGTCCACCCGCCTGTTTTGGTACCAGTACCATGCTGTTTTTGTTACTATTGCTTTGTAGTACAGTTTGACCTCCGGTATCGCTATACCTCCAGATTCACACTTCCTGCTTAGAATTGCTTTTGCTATTCTGGGTCTTTTGTTTTTCCATATGAATTTCATGATTGCTTTGTCTATTTCTACAAGAAATGCCGTTGGTATTCTGATTGGCATCGCATTAAACCTATAGAGAACTTTGGGTAATATCGCCATTTTGATGATGTTAGTTCTGCCTATCCATGAACAGGGTATATTTTTCCATCTTCTGAGATCTTCTTCTATCTCTCTCTTTAGGGTTCTGTAGTTTTCATTGTATAAATCTTTCACCTCTTTTGTTAGGTTGATACCCAAGTATCTTATTTTCTTTGAGGATATTGTGAATGGAGTGGTTTTCCTTATTTCCATTTCAGAAGTTTTGTTGCTGATATATAGGAATGCCTTTGATTTATGCGTGTTGATTTTATAACCTGCCACTTTGCTGAATTCATTTATTAACTCTAGCAGCTTCTTTGTAGACTCTTTTGGGTCTGTTAAGTATATTATCATGTCATCCGCAAATAGCGATAGTTTAATTTCTTCTTTTCCTATTTTTATGCCTTTAATTTCTTTTGTCTGTCTAATTGCTCTGGCTAGTACTTCGAGAACTAAATTGAATAGAAGTGGTGATAGAGGGCATCCCTGTCTTGTTCCAGATTTTAGAGGGAATGCCTTCAATTTTTCTCCATTCAGAATGATGCTAGCCTGAGGCTTAGCATAGATAGCTTTTACAATGTTGAGGTAAGTTCCTGTTATCCCTAGTTTTTCTAGTGTTTTGAACATAAAGGGATGCTGTACTTTGTCAAATGCTTTTTCTGCATCCATCGAGATGATCATGTGGTTCTTGTCTTTAAGTCTATTGATGTGGTGGATAGCATTTATTGATTTCCGTATATTGAACCATCCTTGCATCCCAGGAATGAATCCTACTTGATCATGGTGCACAAGTTTTCTGATATGTTTTTGTATTCGATTCGCCAGAATTTTATTGAGAATTTTTGCATCCAAGTTCATTAGAGATATTGGTCTGTAGTTTTCTTTCTTTGAAGTATCTTTGTCTGGTTTTGGGATCAAAGTGATGTTGGCCTCATAGAATGAATTTGGAAGAGCTCCTTCTTTTTCTATTTCTTGAAATAGCTTGAAAAGTATTGGTATTAATTCTTCTTTGAAGGTTCTGTAGAACTCCGCTGTATACCCATCTGGTCCAGGGCTTTTCTTAGTTGGTAGTCTTTTGATGGCTTCTTCTATTTCTTCTTTTGTTATTGGTCTGTTTAAATTGTGTGTGTCTTCCTGTCTCAATCTGGGCAATTCATATGCCTTAAGAAATTTATCGATATCTTCGTTATCTTCTATTTTATTGGAATATAGGGTTTCAAAATACTTTCTAATTATCTTCTGTATTTCTGTAGTGTCTGTTGTGATATTGCCTTTTTCATCCCGTATGTTAGTAATTTGAGTTCTCTCTCTTCTTCTTTTCGTTAGCGTGGCTAAGGGCTTGTCTATCTTATTTATTTTTTCAAAGAACCAACTTTTAGTTTTATCTATTTTTTCAATGGTTTCTTTTGTTTCAATTTCATTGATTTCTGCTCTAATTTTAATTATTTCTTGTCTTCTACTACATTTGCTGTTGTTTTGCTCTTCCTTTTCTAGATTTTTGAGGTGTTGTGTGAGTTCATTTATTTGTTGGTTTTTTCTTTTTTTGAGGTAAGAACTCCAAGAAATGAATTTCCCTCTTAAAACTGCTTTCATTGTGTCCCATAAATTCCGGTATGTTGTGTCTGTGTTATCATTTGACTCTAAGAATTTTTCATCTCCTCCTTTATGTCTTCTATAACCCATTGATCATTCAATAACATATTGTTCATTTTCCATGTGATGTAGGATTTTTCCTTCCTTCTTTTATCATTGATTTCCAATTTCATTCCATTATGGTCAGATATGGTGCATGGTATTATCTCCACGCCTTTATATTTACTAAGAGTTGTCTTATGGCATAATATATGGTCTATCTTTGAGTAGGATCCATGTGCTGCTGAGAAGAACGTGTATCCACTTGATGATGGTTGATATATTCTATATATGTCGGTTAAGTCTAGATTATTGATTGTGCTGTTGAGTTTTATAGTTTCTTTATTCAGTTTTTGTCTAGAGGATCTGTCTAATGGCGAGAGCGGTGTGTTGAAGTCACCCATAATTATTGTGTTGTGGTCCATTTGACTCTTGAACTTGAGGAGAGTTTGTTTTATGAACGTTGCAGCTCCATTGTTGGGTGCATACAAATTGATGATTGTTATGTCTTGTTGGTGGATGGTTCCTTTTAACAGTATATAGTGACCTTCTTTGTCCTTCTTGATTAACTTAGGTTTGAAGTTGATTTTATTCGATATGAGTATGGCCACTCCTGCTTGCTTCCGAGGGCCATGTGAGTGGTATGATTTTTCCCAACCTTTTACCTTCAGCCTGTGTATGTCTTTTCCTATCATATGAGTCTCCTGAAGGCAGCATATTGTTGGATTTGTTTTTTTGATCCAGTTTACTAGCCTATGTCTCTTGATTGGTGAGTTTAGGCCATTAACATTTAAGGTTACAATTGAGATATGATTTGTATTTCCAGTCATGCTTCTTTATTTATTTATTTTAGTTTGGTTAGTTTTGCTTTTTGGTTATTTTCCTCCCCCTTTACTGAGATACTTCCTGCTGTTAGTTTTGGGCACTATTTTTCACATCCTCTTCTTGTAGTGTTTTGTTCAAAATGCTTTGCAGAGCTGGTTTTCTTGCTGCAAATTCTTTTAGCTTTTGTTTATTGTGAAAGATTTTAATTTCATTGTCAAATTTGAAGCTCAATTTTGCTGGATATAGTATTCTTGGTTGGAATCCATTATTTTTCAGCGTTTGAAATACGTTATTCCAGGATCTTCTCGCTTTCAAAGTTTGTGATGAGAAATCTGTCGTTAACCTAATTGGTTTACCCCTGAAAGTAATCTGCCTCTTTTCTCTCGTAGCTTTTAATATTCTCTCCTTGTTCTGTACGTTGGCTATCTTCATAATTATATGTCTTGGGGTTGGTCTATTATGGTTTTGAATGTTTGGGGTCCTGTAGGCTTCCAGGATTTGGCAATCCATTCCATCTTTCATCTCTGGGAAGTTTTCTAGAATTATTTCATTTAATATGCTGTCCATTCCTTTGGTTTGAATCTCTGTGCCTTCTTCTATCCCTATGACTCTCAGATTTGGTTTTTTTATGACATCCCATATCTCTTGAATAGATTGCTCGTGGGAATTAAGCATCTTTTCTGTGTTGACTATATTCTTTTCAAGTTGATAAACCTTGTCTTCATTATCTGATGTTCTGACTTCTACTTGATCAAGTCTATTTGTAATATTCTCGTTTGAGTTTTTAATTTGGTTTATAGTTTCCTGTAATTCTAGGATTATTGTTTGATTTTTTTTTAATATCTCTATCTCCTGGTAGAGCTCGTTCTTTGCCATTTGAATTTGTTTGTTTAATTCATTTTCAAAATATATTTTTATTTCTTGGACTTGCTGTCTCATGTCTTCTCTAATATTCCTTTCCATTCGAGTTAGGTATGCCTTGAGTTCTTTCCCTATACCTGTTTCTGAAATTTCTATGTCCTCCTGTAGAATTGAGTAGTCTTGCATTGTTTGTAATCCTTTTTTCCCTTGTTTTCTCATGTTGTCCACGTTACTTTCCAGCTCTTTTTGATTGTCGTGTTTCTGCTCTCCTCTATAGATTTGTTTTGTTTCTGTATTACTCTGATGTCTCTCCTTTGTGTTGTTGAAGTATGACTGCTAACGTGGATTCCGCTGGGAAGGAATTCCGACGTTCGAGCTCCAGTGACGACACTACTCTGCTATGACGGGCCCCAGTCTCCTTGCCGGGGTGCCCTAATGGGGGGGTGTGACTGGACTGTCTCTGTGTGGTTTCAGCTCCCGGTCGTGGCAGGCGGGTAGACTCCAGCCGCCCAGTATCACAGGCCGCGGGCAGGTGATCCGTCACCAACGGGAGGGCGTTCTCCTACCGCCCAGTTACGCGAGCAGTGGGTGAACTGTCGCCGGTGGGCCTGCAGTTTACAGCTGCCCAGTCGCGAGGGCCTTGCCTCTAGGCTCCTGGTTTCTCCTGCTAGCCTTGGTTTCTCCTGCTAGACCAGATTTCCCCTCAGTGATGATTCTCGGCAGTTCAAACTGTACACTGTGCCTGTTTTGTTGTTCTGTCGGACAGTGGCGGTGGATACTTCAGCTGTCCAAGATGGTGGCCGCTGGTTACCTTAGTGGAGTGTCCCTTGTGGGGGGTGGGGCTGTACTGCTTCCGTCCCCGTCAGCAATCCCGAACTCAGCCCGGGGGTCAGTGCGGGCTTGGGCTTGGCTGGTGGGATACCACCGTGTCGCAGCCACTTAATTCCCTGCTGACTAGTTAACCCCTTCTCTGGGGCGCCACGCCTTCTGTAGCCTCGGGGCAGGCCGCGCGAATCAGATAGCCTGGATCTCCGGGGTCACACCGTTGGCTTTTGGGATCCCCGGCACTCTATGGTTTTGATTTTTTCTGCTTGCCCCTCCCCCAGCGCTGGCTAGACAGGTTTTGTTTTGGCCGCTGATGGGAGGGGGGGGTTGGGGGTCAGGTGCCTCTAGCTCTCCTTTAGTCTTTATGCAGGCTCACTCTGATAGTCCCTCCCCCTGAAAGTCTAGGAGAGATTTTAAGCGAAATCCCCCTATGTATGGGGGCTGAGCTGGGTGACACACACCTGTTTGTTGTTGCAATCTGTCGGAGAGTGGGGGTGGATACTTCAGCTGTCCAAGATGGTGGCCGCTGGTTACCTTAGTGGAGTGTCCCTTGTGGGGGGTGGGGCTGTACCGCTTCCGTCCCCGCCAACAATCTCGAACTCAGCCCGGGGGTCAGTGCGGGCTTGGGCTTGGCTGGTGGGATACCACCGTGTCGCAGCCACTTAATTCCCTGCTGACTAGTTAACCCCTTCTCTGGGGCGCCACGCCTTCTGTAGCCTCGGGGCAGGCCGCGTGAATCAGACAGCCTGGATCTCCGGGGTCACACCGTTGGCTTTTGGGATCCCCGGCACTCTATGGTTTTGATTTTTTCTGCTTGCCCCTCCCCAGCGCTGGCTAGACAGGTTTTGTTTTGGCCGCTGATGGGAGGGGGGGGGTTGAGGGTCAGGTGCCTCTAGCTCTCCTTTAGTCTTTATGCAGGCTCACTCTGATAGTCTCTCCCCCTGAAAGTCTAGGAGAGATTTTAAGCGAAATCGCCCTATGTATGGGGGCTGAGCTGGGTGACACACACCTGTTTGTTGTTGCAATCTGTCGGCGAGTGGCGGTGGTTACTTCAGCTGTCCAAGATGGTGGCCGCTGGTTACCTTAGTGGAGTGTCCCTTGTGGGGGGAGGGGCTGTACCGCTTCCATCCCCGTCAGCAATCCCGAACTCAGCCCGGGGGTCAGTGCGGGCTTGGGCTTGGCTGGTGGGATACCACCGTGTCGCAGCCACTTAATTCCCTGCTGACTAGTTAACCCCTTCTCTGGGGCGCCACGCCTTCTCAACCATGCAGTTTTAAGACGGCTGTCCTTGTTTTCTTGCTAGTTGTTTGCCGCTCCTACAGGCCACCTGCATTCCTTGGTTTACAACCTCTTTTTTCCAACTTCAAAAGCAGCAATAGCAGCTCAAGTCCTTCTCATGTCCCATTTCTCTAACCTACTCTTCTGCCTTCATCTTCTTCTAAGGACTCATGTGATTACACAGGGCTCCCTGATAATTCGGAATAATCTTCCTTATCTCGACATCCTTTACACTTTGATCACATTTACAAAGTCCCTTCTGCCAGTAAGGTAACCTACTCACAGGTCTGGGGAATTAGAGTGTGGACATGATTGGGAGGGGAGCGGTCCCGGCAGATGGAAGAGAAAATGCTTGGCGTGTTTACGTGCTTAGAGTGATCAATGGAAGGATGCTTAGGGATAAGTTGTAATAGGGGATGAGGAAAGTAGGACCAACTGGGGGTGATGACTGAATATAGATAGAGTTTGTAAAAAATTAAAAAAAGACAGAGAGAGGGGAATCCTATGCAATGGTGAGGATTTTGGTCTGAGCAATAGGAGGAATGGTGGTACCATTACAGAGCTGGGGCAGAGTGCCTTGCTCAGTTCATGGGGGCAAACAGCAGCTCAATGCTATCTGGGTTGTGTTGAGGTCGCATCAGACATCCAGTAGAGATGCTGAGTCGGACTGAATTTTCTGGGGACTAGGGGAGTGGTCTTAGACAGAGATATCAATTTGGGAGTCATCAGTGTTTCAAGGCCAGAAGACTGTTTCTGATTACCTAGACATTTATTTAGGGATTTTTAGATCATATCAGGCTTATAGCTTCACCATGTCAGAAATGGGGAGCCTGTGCATCATTTTATGAGCTTTCCTCTTCCAAATTAATCTTCTCTAGCTCCCACACCTGTCCTTCAGATAACTGGTTTTCATATCTTGCACTATTAACCACCTTCTGGATACAATACATTTGCCAACATTCTCCTCAAAGTTTTGAATCCAGGACTCAATAAAATAGTGGCATTCCCCAAAGTCATGATGTGCCCAAAATTCATTTCTTAGGTAGTTTAAAACTCAGCAAAATCAGTATAAAGGGTAGTGAGGTTTAATGCCTACCTAGAAAAAAAAAACCAATTTAACCCCAAATATGTATAAATTACAATCTTAATGTTATTATTTCATGCATAAGATTTTCAGTTAGCACAGTGGTGAAGTTCTAGCTCTTGAATCGAACTGACAGGGTTTGGGTGTTGGGTCTGCCGTTGCTCTCCTTTGGGCTCTGTTAACTCACTATAATTTGGGGCAAGTTATTTAACCTTTGTAGTCCTGTTTTCTCAGCTACTAACATGAATCTTACAATGGCACCTATTACATAGGTTTGTTGCAGGGATTAAATATGATTATCCAGGTAAATCATTTAACACATTGTCTGTCTTTCATCAAGAATCTCAGATGACATTATCTATTCATATAATTATTAACGCTAATGGTTGTGACAACTGTTTCTTTGGGAAAAAAGGGCACTCTACCACTAACGTACATCACCAGCCCTTTTTATTTTTTATTTTGCAATAGAGTCTCTGTAAGTTGCCCAGGCTGGTCTCCAACTTGTGATCCTCCTGCCTCAATCTCTTCAGTAGTTGGGATTAGTTGTGTGCCACTGCACCAAACTAAACTTGCCCTGTTTATGAACTGATGATCTCATGTATTGTTACAGTGACAGAAAGCTGATGAACACAGAAGGAAAACAAATTGGGAAGAATGAAATGACACCTCAGTTCAGCTTAGCAATTTTATAGTGAAAACGATGAGTTGTTCTTGTTAGAAAGAAAAGCCAGTAAATTAGACATGATAGAGGCAGATTGTGCAGTGTAAGATGTTTTTTGGTGGGAAAGTGCTCTTAGTTGGTCAAAATACTACAACTCATAAGGCCTGAAAGCTATGAGAATAGCTTTGTAATAAAGACCTTTTATTAGAGAGACACTATCAGTCTTCATTAATACTGTTCTGGGGAAAGCTACATGATATGGAATCATGATATCCAAATCTTCCACTTCCTAGCTGTACTTCCTTACAGGTGCTGCAGTATTGCCTCCTCTGCAAAATAGGGATGAAAACACTTCTTTAGTAAGACTAAAGGTGGAGCAAAATAAATAAATAAATAAAACAAGGTAGATAAAACACTCTGCACCCAACCTCGCACATTAAGGTTGGTGCTTAACACATTCTAGCATCTTCCTGAATATTACCAGGTTTTCCACAAATCTAAATGGAATCAATAACTTTTATTTCTACAGTATACTATGAAGTACTATTATGTGCTATGCCTATTTCTGAAAAACAATTATTTTCACTAAAACAAATTTAATGTTTTAAGGTCTCGGTCTCTCTCTCTCTCTCTCTCTCTCTCTCTCTCTCTCTCTCTCTCTCCACACACACACACACACACACACACACACACACACACTCTTAATAAATAAGCATACATGTACACATTAAAATAGGAAAAAAATTAACCCAAAGAAATGGCAAGTATAAGCTTGAATGGCTGGGAATTACTTGTCTCATCATTAATTAGGCTCCTTTCTATGGGCATCATGGAGATAAGATCCAAGAGCTTCCTGTGTTCTCTCAAGGCTGATCTCATGGTCTTTACTGAGACCTGAAAAGGGAAGCTGCTCGCACACAGCAGTGTGCAGCAGGACTGTGAGCCTCCGAGCTCTGAAAGATAGAGTAGGTGGAGAGGCAAGCCCTGCGGCCAGAAGAGAATGCAAGCCAATGACTGACATCTATAATCAAGGACCCTCCCTACAAAGAGGACCCCTGCTCCTGTCAATGGGAAAGAAGTTTTTCCTGATCCAGGGACAGGTGATAGAAAGCATGCATCTGTGGTTTTATAATGCCCTCTTATATAGGGTATGGTGGTACACATCTGTAATCCCAGTGCCTAGAGGATTAGACAAGAGGATTGCAAGTTCCAGGCCAACCTGGGCAACAGCAAGACCCTGTCTTGAAATAAAAAGGGTTAGGGATGTAGCTCAATGGTAGAGCACCCCTGGGTTCAATCCCAAGTACTGAAAAAAATAGGGGAAAATTAAAACTCCTCTTGTATGAAAAAAGTAAGCTTTTAATATCATAAAATCCCCAGTCTTCCTTCAGAACTCAGAAATTTCAATTCTTAAGAAAAAAACATTTATTAAGCCTTTTACTGTCCCATGATATACTTGGTTTAATAACTTCTGTACTATAAAAATGATTATAATTTTGATAAAAATATTTTTGAATACCTATCATGTGCTAGACATAGTTTAAGCCCCATCCCACATGAAATCTAGGGACTTGTGTGTAAGGCAAGTGAACTTCCACTAAGCTCCATCCCTGCCCCTTTTAATTTTGAGACAGGTTTTCTCACTAACTTGCCTAGGCTGTCCTTGAACTTGTGATCCTCCTGCCTCAGCCTCCAGAGTAACTGGGATCATAGGGTGTGCATCACTGTGCCCAGCATGTACAGGTTTCTGAAGTTTACCACTGAAGTAAAGTGGCAAAGATCTCTGTCTTTAATGCTATTATAGTCTAATAAAAGAGACAGGAAACAAACAATGAATATAAAAATAAGAAAATTATAAGTTTTAGAAAGTGGTATGTGTTGGGGGTAGGGATAGTAATGGGAATAAAGTCTGGTAAAAGAAATCAGTGTTGCTGGGGAAAGGTGTCAAATTACAATAGAACAATCAGAGTAGGCTGCATTGAGAAGGTGTTATTGCAGAATATGGTATCACAGAGCTTAATTTAGGAATAGTCTTCACTGTTTGTTTTAAATTTAAGTCAACCTACTTAAAAAAATCTGCACTGCTACACAATTTTAAATACTAAGTTTACTTAATGAAGAATTTACAACTAAATTTCTGAATTAAACCAATCGCTAGCTCTTCTAGATCTATATATCCAATATCAGTGTCAAACACTCTCTAAGAGAAGTTAGGAGTCTAACGAGGCCCTCGGCATGAATCACTGTCATTCTTCATGTAGAATCAGCATTTCTAAACTCATATATAAGGAGCTGCTAAAGAGAGAGAGAGAGAGAAAGGCCATTGCTAGAGCTTTGTGTATTGATTTCTTTTACCCCAAACAAAGAGATTCTCCAAGTTACATGATATATCATAATCACTTAATTTGTCTGATTCCTTTAAAGAAAGAACAATAGATTCCAGAAAAGCTGTTGACTTGCAAAAATATAATGATTTGGCAGCATTTTTGTTGTTTCTATGGGTCGCTTTCCCTTAGTAATATGACATTTGTACTCTCTGTAGAGAAACTGAAAATGCAATGCTATAATTCATGCCATTCCCAGGGGCCTGTACTAAATCTAAAGTGACTAATATCTGAGAACTCTTACATTGCTCTGAGAGGAAGGATGAACCTTTTTTTTAACCCCTCACTTTAATGTATTAGACATTCACAATTCAATCACCTGGATATGAACTTTTTTCTTTCTCCCCACAGTATTTCTGTACAGAGACAGTAAAACTGTGAATTCTCCTGACAAGAATTTCCCTGCGGGCCAGTGCACACAGATTTAAAGGAAACATTATAAAAAAAATATATATATATATTTTTTTATAATAGATGGACATAATACCTTTATTTTATTTTCATGTGATGCTGAGGATCAAACACAGTGTCTCACATGTGCTGGGCAAGCTACCAACTGAGCTAAAGCCCCAGCCCTAAAGGAAACTTTTTGATAAGTCCTTTTCTGGGCAAAACCAGTTCACAAGATAGGGAATGCATACTCCTAATCATGATGAGTTCTTTCATTTGCTCTTAAGAAAGCCTACCCTTCTTCAGACTAAAATTCACAATATCAGCCAAATACATAAAAACATTTCCAGGGAGTTCAGCTGCTCAGCCCTCAAGGATGAATAGTCCATCCTATTTAAATACAGTAGCTACTTGGGTGGCTGAGGGAGGCTCCTGTTGGCAAGTTTGAGGCCAGCCGAGATGAGACCCTGTCTCAAAAGGAAAAGGGCTGGAAATATCGCTTAGTGGTAGAACACTCCTGGGTTCAATCCCAGTACCAAAAAATGGGGGCAGGGGAGAAATGCCACATATTTAGGATGGACTGTGAATTTACTTTTCAGGATTTTGTCTTACAATTTTTCAACATTGAACATATATGGTTCATATTGTTTTTTTTTTTTAATTTTTGAGTAAAAGTGGTCTTTAACAATGAAAAATGTAGCTATAAATTGGAAATCCTGAGTTCTACCTGTCTTTTTTGACACTTGCTTATTAGCCATAAAGGCAGGAAAATAACTTCTTTATAATTTTTTTTTTTTTTTTTTTTTTTTTTTTTTTTTTGGTACTGCAGATTGAACTCAGAGTCACTCAATCTCTAAGCCACATCCCGGCCCTATTTGTATTTTAGAGACAGGGTCTCACTGAGTTGCTTAGTGCCTTGCTGCTGTCAAGGCTGGCTTTGAACTCGAAATCCTCCTGTCTCAGTCTCCCAAGCCACTAGATCAGCCTCCCAAGAGTTGACCAGGTGTTTTTTCACATCTTAATATTTCATTTACATATAACAACTGCATATTGCTTTGTTACATATATTTTTTTCTAGGTCTGTTCTAGGGTAGAGACTGCAACATATACATATTCCACTCTATGCTTCACACACAGGCCCAGGGCAATCAAATGCCAACTCATTCATGGCATGCTATGTACTGTTCAAATGGCTCTCTTCAGGAGCAGATTTCATTCAGTTAGCTGTCTTAGTTTGTAACTCTCTTGCTAAACAGAAAATTTAGTTTTTAAAATGAGACAACCCTACCCTGTACTCTACCTACCCTGCCCTATTTCTCTACCCCGTGTGCAACTTCTGGTTGTGAAACCAGGGAATTCTGTCAAATGTAGCCTCAGGTTTATCTTAGTCGTTCTCCAAAAGGCTCCACCAAATGCTCTCTGTTCTCTTCTCATTGCACTGGCTCCTTTTCCAAAATCCTCATTCCTCTCTTCCCTGGCTCAAAATGGAATGCAATAAAGCCTGCCTCTAGTCTCTAGACATTTCCTCTTGTCTTGGAGGGACACATTAAAATATCCCACAGCCAAAGACTGTAAAGCAAAAAATTGCACTCATTCTCTGGAAGGGATGGACTCAGACAACGGGTCACTATTTAAATTCAGCTAGGATATCCATGGTGATTTGACACATAAAATCAGGTCTTTTAAAAGGCATTTTTCTGAAGTTTTTTATAACCTTGTGTGTGGGAAGGATTTGCTGGGCCCTGATGCGTGTGAACTATGGAGCCAGAGTCTGATCTGGGAGGAATGTTGGCACATTAGCGGGTTACTTGTCCTGTCTCTTGGCTAATGTGCAAAAACACACTCCTTCTGATAGATGAAGAAGATGTATCAGTGTTTCATTTTTGTTTTTGCTTGATTACAATTATTACATCAACTACTTTCCTAAAATCCAAACAATTCTAAGTTAACCTACTATTGGATCTCTTTCATATGCTTTCTGAAATACAATAAAACTAAAATGACTAATTTTCCTGGCTGTGAAAAAGCACTACACCAAAGCCCACAGAAGTAAATCTAGAGAAACCTTCTCGCCATTTTCCTACTCAGGTATCTTTCTGATTGCGAGATATGACCCTCAAATGAGTTTTGTACTTTTTCTTATTCAAAGATATTCCCACTTCATTAACACAATTCTTTATTTTCTACTTCTTTGTTAGTACCAAGGAGAAATTCCAGGCTTTAAAAGATTCAAATGACTTGTATCTAAATCAGACCTGCACTCTCTCCTCTCCACATGCCGATTTACATGAAATCTCTTAGAGTTTCTCTGCTTCCATAAAATGTGGATGCCACTGCCCATCAGGTCCAGGTTTGCCTCTTTGCACAAACAGTCCAAAACAGTTTTCCCGATCTGTTTCAACTTGAAGTGTTGTCAATATATGGATTGTCTTGCTTTCTAATTCAGTGAAAAATCTAGTTTTCCATTAGTCTCTGCCTTTCTAATTTTCGATACAGCTTTACTAAATGTAATTATTAAAGGCAGATTCAAGAAAGCAATTACTGAGCTACTGGTTTGTATCTCTGAAGTCTTAATAAGTGGCAAAAAAGTTGTAATTGCACTTAGAGTATAAAATAATTTTTTTTATAGATTAGACATATACATACTTGAATTTGTATATTGGGAGATGTACTTAAAAGGGCATATAAAGCATCCCCTCTTAAATCACAAGTTTTAACCTCACTTAAACTTTATTCAAAGGCAGTGAGTGCAATACCTCATACACAGTAGAAAACAACATTTCAGAAAGCCCACATCCTGCTCTTTTTCCAGGACTCAGTGACTTTGGTAAACATTTAAGTCCTCTGGATCTCCTTTTCCCCTCCTTCTATAAATATATGACAATGCTAAACTAGATGATTACCACATACTCTTCTAGCTCTAAAAGTCTATGAAATATTTAGGAAATCCTTAATCAATGCTTGTGTTTACTAGACACAGGACACAGTAAGATGTTGTAATGTTATACCAATTCTAATTCATAGTTTCAAGAACCTTAAAATGTAATAAAGAGGAGACATGTAAATATAATTAATTATGAAGCAATATACCAAAGTGCTACCCCAATGATATAAAGCAGATTATCTTTCAAAATGTCCTAAGGGATAGCTGTACACGCAAATGGGAGATACAACTTCTTTGGCAGTGATTTAAATAATACAATTTGGTCTTCTAATTGTAGGCAAATAGAAGAATATTCATCAGATGGTCACTTAATGAAACTACAAACTTTGTGAATGAAGCCCCTGTTCCCCTGTTAGTGACTGGATTCACACAAACACACACACACACACACACACACACACACACTTCATGTTAAAGCTTTAATTCTCAATGTGACTGTATTTACAGTCAGGTGTGAAAAGAGGAAACTAAGATTTAAAAAGGCAATAAGGGTGAGTCCCTAATCTGATAGGGCAGGTATGGTTAAAAGTAAAAGAAGAGAGACCAGAGATCCAGCCTTTTCTGAGTGCAAACAGGAGAAAAACCATGTGGAGACAGAGAGAAGGATGTTCTCTACAAGCTACAAAGAGAGACCTCACCAGAAAGCATCCCTGGGAGCACCTTGATCTTGGACTTCCAGCCTCCAAAACACTGAGAAAATAAATTCCCATTGTTTAAGCTACCCGGTCTGTGGTATCCTATTAGGCAGCCTGAGCTGACAAATAGAGTCCCCAAACTAAGGTGCCTCTGAAACATTAACAGTCATGTAACAACCATCTAATCACCCTTATTTCAATATCGTGACATTACTTAATAGCTCATGCAAGGCCCAAAGGGCAATCTATTATCATCATTTTAGATGAGAATATCAAAAGAGGATGTGAAAAGTAAATGACTTTTCAAAGCCTCACAATGGAGGAATGGGTCTTCCAGAATATGATTATGACTGCCTTTCTTACTTTCAGTTTGTTTTTCTTTTTGGGGTGGGAGGGGGACAGGTACCAGGGATTGAACTCAGGGGCACTCGCCACTGAGCCACATCCCCAGCCCTACTTTGTATTAGGACAGAGTCTCACTGAGTGGCTTAGCGCCTCATTAAACTGCTAAGGCTGGCTTTGAACTTGCGATCCTCCTGCCTCTGCCTCCAGAGCCGCTGAGATTATAGGCATGCGTCATGGTGCTCAGCATGGCTACCTTTCTTTAAATTAATTTTCTTTTCTTTCTTTTTATTTGTGGTGCCAGAGATGGAACCCAGGGCCTCATGCATACTAAGCAAGTGCTCTATTACTGGGCTAATAAGAAGGGGACTTTATCCCTACTACCTCTTCTCACCCAGATAAATCTTCATTGCCCTCAATGTCATCTTCTGCTATGTCAGCATCATTCACAACAGAACCTACTGTTTTCCTTGAACACCATGAAGTTACAGCACTTCTATCTTACATATATTTAGCTAATATGTGAAGAATACAGCTTCATGATTTCTAGGCTCTGTGCTAATTGCTTTGGTGTTGGGTCCTTATACCAAGGTCTAAAAATTTATGACGAGCATATTACCATTATAATTTGAAGACAAAGATGCCAACATAAAACTACACCACCATGGTTTTCTTCAAACCCTCCTTCTTAAATGTCTGGTAACCAATTTTGAAGCCAAGGAAAGAAAGGAGAACTGAACCAAGCAAGCAAACAAACAATATCCTTATTCCTTTAGTAGTAAAAAGAAATTAAAAATCTATATGCTAGGTCTACACCAAATCACCTCCTAAAGGTTTACTGAGCTCAGTTCTGGAAGCTGCATTTTAAGGTCATTATCAAATGAAATAGTCCATTCCATGGACAAGCCACAGCAGGAGCAGGACTCTTCCTCTATGTCATTTGAAGAGTAGGAAAGATATTTACATCAAGGGAGCAATCTTCAAGTACTTTCAGGGAAAAAAAAAAGATGAGTAAAGGAATTGTAGTTAAGTTTTATAGATCCCAATAACAGAATTAAGGCCAGCTAGTAAATTTTCTGTACAGTCTAGAGCTAAGAAAAAAGATCATGACGGCGTATGCTATGCAAGCATAATGAGCTCACATCCCAAATCACCCACCAGATAAGGCCGACCTGACAGCTTCCAGGCATCTTATGTGAGAAGGGATTCCTACTCAACCCAGTCTCTGGAAAGAGGTTGCATTGTGGGGAAACAGACTACATGCCACTGTTTAGGCAAACAGCCTCTTTCTTTAAAGTGGGTCAGTAAGGGCAGAGTTGTTACTAAGCCATAGAAATAACTACACAGAATTTGAGAAGCAGATGGTAAAGATAAAGCCCCCAGATAGACTTTTCAAAGATAATATCTTTGGTAAGAAAGCAGCAAGATCAAGACTCAGAATGAAAGCTTCTACAATCCAAAAGTAAGACATAAAATAAACACAAGATCTGAAATCGTCACTTTAAAGAATTAAGAAAAGTTAGAAACATTCAACTTTTAGCTTTTCGATGCCAAGAGAACAAAGAAGGTCCTCGGTGATGTACCCCAAGAGGGGCCAGAGGAAAAGCACCAGCAGGGGCCAACTCCAAGAGGGCTGCAAACAACAGAGACCCTGCTCCCTGGAAACAGAGAAGAGGCACATTTTCCTTTTGCAGTCAAAATGAATAAGTCACATGTGTGGACCCAGACTACTAATAAAGAGACAAAAACCAGACACAGTGAAAAATGCTGTGGGTTTTGTCCTCATTCTGATATTAAGTGGCCACGCCATCTTGGGTAAATCATTCACTCTTACTTCAAGTTGTAGTTACTTTATTTATTTGTTTGTTTACATAGTAAAAATGTATCAATCACTTCTATCTATAAACGTGTCCCAGATACTGGGATTACAGTTAATTAAGGGCATGCCAATGCTGAAAGGGGACAGAGAGCAACCGAGAGCATAGAAAGGGAACAGCTCATCAGGGCAAAGCCCTGGGAGATGATGCTGGCACTGAGGCCAGAAGCCAGCAGGGGAGTTGAGGGTGGAGGCTAGGAGGGGGCAAAGACAAATGATAAATTTAACAAAAGATTTATTTGAGGAACTAAGACTGTGAGACTGGAGTTGTGGGTAGGAAGGATCAAGAGCAGCTTCTCTGGCAGGCTGCAGCCAGACCTCAAGAGCCATGCTAGGAACTGGCCATTGGACAAGCAATGAGAGCTATGCAGTGACTACTCAGGAAACGACTTGGTCAGAGGTGCAGTGTGAAAAAGCTTCTGATTTTAAACGATTCTAGAAAGCTCGGAATGGATGGGAGAACTGGGCAGAAAGTTGCTATAATTAGGCAAAGATGATGGGACAGGAGGCCAGGAGAATGAAGATGGAGAGGAGTACATGAAAGTAGGCAGATTTTAAACGATGATTAGGAAGGAAGATCAACAGACTGGCTGTTGGAGATCAGACAGAGAGGGAAGAGACAGGTGGTTCCCCTGTCTGGAGCCTGAAATCTGGGTGCATAGCAGCAGCTGAAAGAGAAGGAATATAAGACAGAAGACAAAAATGAAGACAACAAATGAACCCTCTACAGTCTTCTCCAGAACTCTCCCACCTCAAACTTTTATGTTTCAAATTTTCACTTAAGCATTTTATAATTATATAACATCAACGTAAAAGTGAACTCAATCACATAGCAGAAAGCTGGGTCTTTAAACATTCAAAACGGATGTTGGCATTTTAAAAATGAATCACAAGTTCCTTTGAAGAAACTTTTCATCAAAGCTTATTCTCCACTTTCTACCCATGCAAAACCCAGAGAAGGCTATATATGACTGGGATTATCTGTGACAATGATCAACTTTAGGTTCCAGTAAAAACAATGTCATGATTAGGGTGGTGACATAGTTTTGAAGTATAAGAAAGAAGTACCAACCAAGTACTGGTTTCCTATCCAGAATGTTACTGGGAGAAGGTGAGATGGTATATATGGGCACACGTATCTTTAGTCTATTTATGTGTTGTAGGAAGCACCTAGAAGGTTGAGGCCAGAGAAGATTCTTCGGCCGGTTTCAGAGAAAGACAAAGTGGAGAATGGATCAATAATATCCAAAGCACAGTTTTCCATCTATCTCTTATCAGCATCATTCCCTCCCTCCTCCTCAAGCTGATCAAAGGGGATGCAACTGTCCTCAAAACATACACATGCTAAGATACCTGTGCATTTGCAGTTCTTCCCACCTTTACTCACTCTAGACTTATCTCATGGATGATTGGCCAGCAATCATCCATGCTGGAGCCTCCAGCCTCCCCAGTCACACCTTACCTAAACTTCTCCCCACTCACTCACTCACTCTTCAAAGACTTCTTCCCCAGGCTGGCCCCTGGAGGAGCTGTAGCGATGGCAGTAATTTTGAACTCCTTCCAGATTCTTATAACCTTGATCCTGGAGTACACAGGAAAAGAACACCAAAAGAAAAAGTGAAAATATAAAGGATGGTAGAGATGGGATGGCTGTAAACAGGGAAGGGGGCTGGACTGCAGCCCAGGAGGTTAGCTTGGGAAAGGGGTAGTCTCAAGACACATGCAAGGCAAAGAGCACCTCGCCCCTGTACATCTATAGTACCTTTGTTCTGTTAAATTATTTCAATTAAGTTTCCCACTCTCAAAGCAAACTTGATTGCCAGTGATTTTCGTAACTTTCTTTCTCTCTTTATAGCTCTTACTCCTATGAGTACAGCAACAGAGCTGGGATTGTGGCTCTGTGGTAGAGCGCTTGCCTCGCACATGTGAGGCCCTGATTCAATCCATAGGACCACATGAAAACAAATAAATAAAAATAAAGATATTGTATCCATCTGCAACTAAAAATTTGTTTTTTTTAAAAAAAGGGGTACAGCGATGGTTTACTATTTATAGAATAAACTGATATCTTTCCACCTTGAACCTATAAGCTCTCAATCCACTCTCATCTAAACCCTAAAATCCTCATTAGTGAAAAATGTGTACTACAAAGAAATATTCCCTTAGGCCGTTTGTGGAAGATGCCCAATGTAATATAATCTTGACATTTCTACAAAATCTGCCTGTAGTATTTACGTCAGTCATTCCTTTAGCAATATTTATGAAGTACTTTTCCTGGGCCAGGGAATACAATGAGCAGCAAGGGAAATGCAATCTCTCCCCATTGAATTCAGAGAAGAGACAAGAGTTTAACCAGTGTAAGCACATTATTATGACTAAAATGGGAGCTGGAAGGAAATGAGATGATGCCAGAAAGTCATCTTAATGGGGAAGACTGGCAATAAAGGGCCACTCAGCGATGTCACCCTATACACTACCTTTGATGGCATGGCCAGACTAATGCAACTGTCCTCAAGACATACACATGCTTAGATACCTGTGCTTGGCATTTGCAGTTCTTCCCACCATTACTCACTCTAGACTTATCTCTGGAGACCCAAAACGTGGATTGGAATTCTAGCCTTCTCACTAGTTATATGACCTACAGGAAGTTCTCTGAGCACCGTTTTTGTTTTCTTTTTCCCAATCTACTAAATAGAGATGATAATACTTTCTACTTTCTCTGCAGAAATTTAAGTCAGTTAACATTTATGAGGCACAGAGTATAGTGTCTAGTATATGGTAAGCACTCAATAATTGATTGGTATTATATTTTTCACAATTCAAGTCTCTCTGAATTTCAGCCAGTGACATTAAAGTCATTTAAAAGTGTTTAATAAACTAAATGTGGTAGCACACACCTGCAATTGCAGTTACTTAGGAAGTAGAGGCAGGAGAATTTCAAGTTTGAGGACAGCCTGAGAAACTTAGTGAGACCCTGTTTGAAAAAATAAAAAGCATATATCTCTGTGGTGCAGCACCCCTGGGTTCAATCCCTATTATGATGGAAGCAAAACTAATAACAATAAAATATAGTAGCAGTTAATGAGACTTCATTACCCCTCATTCCAATGTGTCTGAATTTTTCTAACTTTTGTAATGAAGAATCTAACCCAAATGCTCTTGGAATACATATCCTTTGGTAATAACATAATATCATATTTTAACTATTTTAAGTCAACTTCTTATATGAAATAAATCTTTTTATAATTTAATATAAAATATATTCACATGGTTTAAAAAGCAAGATACAAAAATAAAAATAGATGCATAGGAGGAATCCTCCTCAGCCCCAACTGTTTGACAGGTCCCATGTTCAGTCCTCCTCCAGGTGCTCACAGGTAACTAAGGTTTCCGCCTATGCTTTGTGCACATCTGAGCAGAGCCAGTCGCAGGCCCTTCCTTAACAGGAGGCACACGTGCTGCTTCACCTCTGGCTCTTTCACTTAGCAGGGGGCCTGGATGCTACTCCCACGTGAGGACATAAACCTTTCCTTTCTTCCTTTTGTTGTACAACTGCTTTTTGTCCTTTTGGCTACATGTCTTTCTGGACTGACAAACTTTACTAATTATAGTTTTGGCAGAGTGTGACAGAGAAAATGGGTAGAAATAGAGTATTTTCATTTGCCTTAATTGTACTTTGTCAAAAACTAACATCAACTATTTGGGGTATCGTTTATGCAAATACCCTACACAATGACTATGTTACAACTTAGAAGAATAATTTTTCCCTTAAATAATTTTAAAACATCTGCTCTGTCTTTTATACATAACAGTATCATTTTCCTTCTTGTTTATATGAGAAAAGAGAGGCTGCTACAGTATCCAATCAGTTACCCCTAGGAGATGTCAGCTGTCGACCATGTCTATTGCAGCGATTTCCCTCACTTCTCTCCCTTCCCACTCTGGGTGAGCTGTCAAGTTTCTAGTTTCTGACGTGCATTTACATCACTCAATGACATCTGACAGCAGTGAAAGGCCACAGAAAACTGCTTATTGATCAGAGCAAAATCAGTTGACGGAACAGATGAGGTTGTATCACAGAAATGCAGCCACATTCAGGTGATGACATTTTGCTCCCCGTACACAAGAGCTTAATGGAATACAACTTCATTATATCATGCCACTTGTGCTTACAGCACCAAACCCATCTCCTGACTGTTTTGTCTATGTGGTGATGAGGACAATCTACTTGAGTTGGTATCAATGTATCACTAACCTGATTTGTTCATGAACACTTGCAAACTACTTGTGAATCTGTCCTGACAAATATAGGAAGAGACACTGAAGTCTCAATCTTACCAAAATCTAATTGTGCTGTCCTTTAAAAAAAATAGAATTACCATTTAGTGAGCTATAACTGCTCGGTTGAAAACTTTTATAGCACTGTGTAAAGAAGTTTAAATGAATATTTCTTTGATTTTTGTGGCATTGTTAGGAAAACAAAAAAAATGGTAACTTGAGATACAGCAGAAGTTTACTTATAAATGGAAGAATTTAGTTGGTTTTAAGAACCAAGATACCAGATTAAAGACCTCTGCATACAAATTGCTCCTTTTGTTTTTTTTTTTTTTAAGAGAGAGTGAGAGACAGAGAGAGAGAGAGAGAGAGAATTTTTTAATCTTTATTTTTTAGTTTTCGGCGGGCACAACATCTTTGTTTGTATGTGGTGCTGAGGATCGAACCCGGGCCGCACGCATGCCAGGCGAGCGCGCTACCACTTGAGCCACATCCCCAGCCCCCTCCTTTTGGTTTTAAAGATAACACTGTCAACCTCTTCCCACTTGCATTGCCACTGCAGATAGATGGCCATTGAGTTATAAATCAGTACATGCCGAGAATAGGATCTTAAATCAGGCTGACTTAATATTCTGCCACGCGACTTCTCATACATAAGAAAAGGAAAAGGCAGCAAGTGGGACAGGATTACCACCAGCCCTCTGACTCCTAGGTGAAAGAATGCTGAAGCCCTACTCCAAAGGGTTGTCTGGATCTTATCTTTACTCCTTAATTCCTCCCTTGAGGAAGTATTTTCCCAAATTACAAATTCCCACACTACTTTCACAGCTTGGCAACATCTGCATCCTATCTGGACTGAAGTTCTGTTTCATTTTTTAAATAGATTTTTTTTTATTTTGCTAGGATTTAAAGAAAACTTGATGTCACAACCAGATATGAGAAGCCTATATCACTTGGCATAAATAGAAGATAAGTACTAATTTTTTTTTTTCAAATTGTGTTTCTTACTGAAGGCTCTGAGCTTGAAGTGGCTCTCTCTTCCTTAGAAAGAGAGATTAGCAAAGTCAAGTTAAAGCTTTTGGAGAATTTCTTAGGGGAGGAAGGGAAATGACATAGGATTAAAAGATAAGTGCAAAGAGAATAACTTTCTCCCTTGTGAATCACTGTTATTCTGTGTCCAGGCACCATTTAAATCATTTCCTACAGCACTGGTGGCTGGTATCCAAAACCAGGAACCTGGCATAGTACACAGGAACAAGAGCTATAGTCACACTGCTGCTGTTCAAATCATGGCCCCACCCCCACTTACAGTGTGACCCAGCAAGTTACTTAACCTCTGCAGGACTCACTTTCCTCTCATCTCTATAAAAAGATATTAACAGCACATGAACCTTAAAGGCTTGCTCTGAGAGGTAAACAAACTGTACATGTAAAGAGCTTAGCACAGTATCTGACACTAAGAAAACGTTTAAAAAACATTAGCCATTTTCATTCATTTTTTTCCCAATTCCTTAAGTGGACTTCAGATTTCAAAAAAGAAATGAAAGACCCCAATTCCAACTCCTAAGTCCTATGTACTCTTTGCTTTCTCTAATAAAGCTACTTCATCCAGGCCAAAAAAAAAAAAAAAAAGTATAGGGCTGAAGAGACTCAGACCCACTTGAGCATTCTCTATTAGTAAAGTTCTCTTCCTTTTCATCAAGTTGTGTTCCTTTCCTTTGGGAAAAAAAAAAAAAAAAATCACTGCTCTTCCCCTAGATCCTCTAACACCATCCAAGCACAGTATCATGCCATCACTACTCGCTCGAACTCTTGAAAAAGGAGGCCAGCCTCCCCCAGTGTGCTCAATCCCAGCTCAGTGCCCAGTCCAGCTAGCATGGTATAGCTGGCTAAGTCAGCACACACTCTCAGGGTTCCTCGTTCCCAAGGCCACACCAACACCAGGCTGGCCTGAGGGTGGAGGTATGTTGTAGATATGAATAAGGGACTGTCTGTTTTGGCTTCTGACCTTTTACTTATCATACCAGCTTGAATAATAAAACAAGTAAAAAACAGCATGGAAAGGCTCAGTGTATTTACTTCCAACACGTTACATTTTTTTCAAGAAATACTACAAGTTCTGCTGTTTCGTAAGTCATACCACATAAAATGCTTCAGCTTCAATTTTTATATTTTGAGATCACTAGAATAAAATCTTCCCTTTCAACCACACAGAACAAAATGTATGTCTTAGCACACTTAACTCAGTGCCGCTGAATCACAGACCACATGTTGTTTTCCAAATACTTTTGTTTCACACTTTGTGTTCTACATCTAGATGGAAACAAATATTGACATGAGTCAGATTCACTCTGTCTTAAAAGTAATAAGGCACATAACAACCATTAAATACATTTTTGTAAAGTATGCAATCACAAGAGTGAGCCAGCTGCTAAGTGATAAGTGGAGAGACTGTCCCCAGAGAGTGTGGGTTTAATGATATTATCCTGACATAGTTATCAATACTGCCACCCTTCACTTTCAAAAGGATGTTAGTCTGGGAAACTTATATGGTCACCATAGGAATGCAGAAGGTATATTCCATTCCATGCAGATTCTGTAATCTTGGAGCTCTTTGTACCTAAAGTGTTTGTGGCCCATTGTTTTATATGTATGTAGTTCTATATAGATATTCTTGCCTGACTCTGAGCTGTTACTCTAATTCTGTCTCCAGTGCCCAATGAAGACTTTACCAGATACTGCACACTTAATTGTGGTTGAATGATTACTCCTGAGACATCCACAACACCATGGACTAGAATTTACCTGATAGGACTGAGTTAAAGCAGGGAAAGTAGTGAATGATTAGGTGAAATTCATTTACATTCTAGTTTCTAAGTATTATGTCCAAATATGAAAATCATAATTACAAATGTAATCTTATGAGTTGGAATGTGAGAAGGGCCTTAAAATTGGGGTGTTCTAAGGGTAAGCATTTTTTTTTTAATTTTAATTTTTACTTATTTATTTTTTTGGTACCAGAGATTGAACCCAGGGATGCTTAACCACTGAGCAACATCCCCAGCCCTTTTTAAAAATATTTTATCTACAGACAGGGTCTCACTTAGTTGCTTAGTGCCTCACCAAGTTGCTGAGGCTGGCTTTGAACTCGAGATCCTCCTGACTCAGCCTCCTGTGTTGCTGGGATTACAGGCATGCACCACCACACCTGGCAAGTGTGATGTTTTATTAGGACTACTTTGGGATGAGTTAAGCTGTGGTACCTGCTTAACTCTGAGTGGCCTTCTGAGTGGGTGGCTGTGGCTGACCATCCCCATCTATACAGTGAAGATACAGAAACCCAGTCTTCATCAAAAGCTGTTAGGAGCTCTCTCTATACACCTGACAGTCAGAACTAACCATTCTACACACCGCTTCTCACCTCAAAGGCCCCACCTCCCTCATTTCCACCCATTGCTGATGACCTCAGGATGAAATTAGAACCCTATCTATAAACAAAAAAAAAAAACAACAAACTACTTCCAAACAAACAAAAACCAACAAAACCTCTGAAGGTCAAATATACTTACTGCAGTCTTGTTTCACATCTACACTGCTGGAGTGTGGGCCATACACACAATTTGCTCTATGAATACTTTCACATTAAGGACTTGGAAGAATTTCTCTGAACAGAAACATCTATGTTCGTATACACTGATTTAATGTCTCCTGGGGGCCACCACCCAAATCAGGCCTCCTAAATGTTGGCTGTGTTTGACGGGTCACGAGAGGGGAAGTGCCCATTAGACTCTTTGGACATGCTTGGAGTGCCAGCTGGTCTTCCTTCCACATGGGTGCATGATCTGCAGCAGTGGCATTTTTTTTCCAGTTAAACTCCATGGAATTTAAGTTAAAATCAAAAGGAAAATTAGTCTTGGACTTGCTATCAATGAAAAACTTTTAGCTTTCTTAGTTGAAGTTTTCTGTTGATCACAAGGTTAACTTTATAGAGCATAATGAACACAATTAAATACATTAAATCAAATTATCTGATGACTATATAAATTACTGATGTATCTACAAAATATAGAAGAAATCTGTAACTATAGGACAATATTTTAAATCTCAGGAGCATATAGTTACAGATTTATAGAAAAGGCATTTAGACATTTAATGAATTTAAAATCATTAACTTTTTTAAAAAGTAGGTATTCTATTGAGTGCTTTACGTCAACAACCTATCATTCTCAAGGTTCTCTTGCTCTAGTGTTTAAAACTGTGTTACGAAAACAACCTAATGAATGGATAAAAAGAAAATGTGGTATAGATACACAGTGGAATGCTACAGAACCATAAGGAAGGAGGAAATATGGTCATTTGCAAAAACATGGATGAAACAGGAGATCATTATGTTAAGTGAAATATTCCAGGCACAGAAATAGAAGTCCACATTATCTCATTCATACATGGAACATCATACAGCTGCTTTCAGAGTTGGGGTTGTGGTTCAGTGGTAGAGGACTTTCCTAGCATGCACAAGCCCTAGGTTTGAGCCTCAGCATTGGAGGAAAACAAATATTCTCAAAGTTCAGGGTAGAATGGTGGTTACCAGAGCAGTAGGGAGGGAGGAGAAGAGAACAATCAGTCAGTCAATCCCTATTAATCTACAGTTACATCGGAGTAAGGAGTGCTGCTGTACTATTGCCCAGTAGAAAAAATAATGTACATTTTGAAAAAAAATAAATCTACAGGAAAGGGTTTTAAATGTTCACACCACAAAGAAAAAAATAAATGTTTGAAGAGATGGATGGTCTTACCTTGATTTTAGCATTACACAATGTACACATGAATCAAAACATCAGATGGAATCCTATAAATACATATAATTATTATGTTTAAGTAAAAAAATTTTTTTTGGTGGTACTAGGGATTGAACCCAGGTGTTTTAGTCAGCTGTTTCACTGTTATGACCAAAAGAACTTACAGTAACAATTAGAGGAAGAAAAGTCTATCTGGGGACTCATGGTCTCAGAGGTCTCAGTCCATAGATGGCCTACTACTTTGCTCTGGACTGGACGGAAGGCAGAACATCATGGCGGAAGGATGTGGTAGAAGAAAGCAACTGGGAACATGGTACCAGAAAGTGAGGGTGGGGGAGCACAAATTCTGCTCAATCCGGATAAAATAAATATCCCAAAGCATGCCCCCAGGGACCCATCTCCTCCATTCACACCCTATCAGCCTACAGTTAAATCCTAGCAGGGATTAATACACTGATTAGGTTAGGGTACTCATAGCCCAATCATTTCACCTCTAAACTTTGCATTGGTTTCCACATGATCTTTTGGGGAACACCTAATATATGACCATAGTATTAGTAGTGTTTTACCACTGTGCTATATCCCTAGCCCTTTCAATTTTTTTTTTTTTAATATTGAGATAGGGTTTCACTAAATTGCAAAGCTGGCCTTGAATTTGTAATCCTGCCTCAACCTCCTGAGTTGCTGGGATTATACAGGTGTGCACCTTTTAATTTTTTTTTAATGTTAAATTTAACTCACATAACCCAGCAATTTATTAGGGCTACCCCCCCCCCAAAAAAAAAGTCTCCTGTCCCTATTGTGCCATTTAACTCTAGGACCAATTCAATACAACACTCATAAATTTATGTTTTTAATTTTAATATGTGTTATATTTATATATCTTTTTATGTACTTACTGGAAAAGCAGTAGGATAAGAATTTAGGACATATTTGTACAGTAGATAGAGTATTTTCATTAAAAACAGTAGTCCATAATGAAAGGAAATCATAAATGTAGCAACACAGGAGCTTAACAAAAGTACAAACAGACTGCCTCGATTCATTTAGTAATTATGCTTTAAATAAAAAAAAAATTACAGGAACATGGAGGCAGATACACTAAACTCAAAGAAAATTTAAAGATAATTAAGAAACAAAGCTCAACATTAACACACAGGAAAAAAAAAATTTAAATTTGATTCAGTGTGGACCTTCATTCACAAAGATGAAGATTGTGAGTGTCAGCACCTAAGAAGTACCTGCATGCACAAAGTATGATCTGCAGGTCAGAGATCAAAGATTAGTGGAGGGACAAACAGCTGGCCAGGATAATACAGCACACACATTGGTATAAAAATGCAGAGGGGAGTACAATCAACTCTGGGTCAGATAAGCAACAATTCACAGAAGATCATGCTTTTGAGTTAGGGTTCTTTATTTGTAGGGTGGACCTAAGACCACAGGGTGGAGATGGCTCAGGTCTATGGAATAATAAGTAGCAAGGCACAGATCCAGCACTGTTATGAAACGTCTGTGCAACACTGAGAAATTGGTATGAGCTGAAACTTGGTCAAGTCGGGTAAGGGAGGGGGTCTGTAGTTAAAAATAGGAGAACCTGCTAAGAAGAGATCACAGAGGGAGTCTGGGACAGGACTGGGAAGAGACCTTTACAACTGTGCCCATGAGATTGACATTCAGACTGTAGACAGCCCAGAGGCAGCAAAATTACTCAGAAAGGCAAATTCAAAAGTGGAGAGATATATAGCAGGGTGGAGCTGCTTACAGACACACAGGATGGCATTGCCACCATGACTACACAGGAAAGTGGAAGCCAAAGGAGGACACAGTGTAGGCACCAAGGCCAAAGAGGTATCTGGTAAACAGCTGCATATCCAGAAGAGAGATAGACAGTGATTCTATTCATGTTTTATGTTGGGAAATTGGGTAGATGACATATGGTTTGGATTTGGAATGTCCCCCAAAGGTTTATGTATTATTGATGGCTTTGTCCCCAGTGTAGCAGTGTTTGGAGATGGAGCCTTCAGAACTCATTGGATCACAGGCTCTGACTTCATAAGTTGATTACTGATGGATTACTGATGGATTCAAAATTTGAATGGACTATTGGGAGGTGGTGGAAATTATAGGAAGAGTGACCTAATTGAAGAGAGGAGATCCTTGGGGGTTGCCCTTGGGGACTCTCTCTCTCTCTCTCTCCCCCTCCCTCCTCCCTCCTCCCTCCCCCAATCCCTCCCCCCCACCCCCCACCCCCACCCCCACCCCCACTCTGCTGCCATGAGCTAAGCAAATTTGCTTCTTTATGTCCTTCTACCATGATGCTCTGTTTAACCTCAGGCCCAAAGCAATAGAGCTGGCTGATCATGGACTGAAGCACCTGAAACCATGAGCCAAAATAAATCTTTCCTCCCCAAGCTGTTTTTCTCAGGTATACTGTCACAACAACAGAAAGATGACTAATACAATGTTAATGTCCAGACTCAAATCTATAAAACTAAGATAAAAGAACTGTGTGTTTATGGGAGCAAGAAAAATAGAATACAGATAGCAAAATTAGGTTTGGACATTTTGAATTAAGATGTCTATAAAGTGTTCTGAGTACAAAGAAAGAAAGGGCAGAATGGTTCCACTAGGGCCACTGTGGAGGAGGACCCTACAGCCAAGCATCTACTGAGCACTGTGTTTACCCCCAGAGGCCAAGGTCAGAAAGAACAAGAACATGTGTGCAAGGTATGTCCAAAGGAGAGAGGATGGAGGGTCAAGATCCTTAAAGATAGGACCGGGGATGTAGTTCTGTGGGAGAGAACTTTGTGAGGCCATAGGTTCAATCCCTAGTAACTCATACACAAAAGGTTCTATAAGACAAAGATAAATCTGTAAAGTTCAAGGGCTATGACAGGAGACAAAACAATCAAAGGGCCAGTAAGCCTGGGATGGGAGCCGGAGTATGGAACCAGGAAGCAGTGGAGCAACCAGGTCTAAGACTAGGGCTGGAATGTCCACGTACCCTGCATGTCAGCCCTCTGGACCAGTCTGTGGTCCCCACATCTCTAGAATGTTTATCATCTCTTTGTATTCTGACTCTAAGAATATACTTATTTTCAAATTGTTGTAATCTCTTCAAATAGTCTGCGAATTCCTAAAGGAAAGATAATGCATTTTATAAATCTATGATCTCCTTATTGTCCCCCACGGTGTAAAGCATAAAGTAGGGACACAATAAACACTTGCCAAATTAAAGAAACAAGCTGTGTTGGGAGGTCCAAAAGGTCTTCATCATAAACATGAGCACATTTTGTCTTTCTAAAACAAATTAATCATATATCCCTCTCAAAAAGGAGTATTACTTGTACTGGTTAAAAAATAAAATTTTGACTTTTGAGTTTTAACAAGATCTCATCCCTCCCCAGTTATGTTTTCTGTACCACACCATATCCATTTCCATATGGCCACACAGAATTGAAATTTGAGCATCTTTTCGAATGCACAGACTTGCATGTTCCTTGTCCCCAGTTTTAAAAAGGAGGTTTTATATTTCACATTTTGAAAATCACTTACATACACACAGACACACAGACACATAGACACACACACACACACACACACACACACACACAATAGTAACTATATGAGGTGATGGAAATGCTAGTTTGCTTGGTTGGGATATTCAGTTCACAATGTGTATAACAAAAACATCACATTATACACAAATACATACAATTTATACTTCAATGAAGCTGGAAAAAAAGGGAAGAGATCAAGATTTTAAAAATTACATTCACAAAGTCTTAATAGGAAAATCTTTCCCCTGCTCCCCACACAAACATATGCTGCCCTTGAAGATTAGGAGCTCACTAAATACCTCCATCATCATTCACATCAAGCAATGCTCAAGTAACCGTTGGCAGAACTTTGTATTGTTCAACAGAAACATTACAATAGACTATATGTTAAACTACTTTTTCCTGGCACAAATGGTAAATATCTATTGATTCCACAAAAGCTGAGGAAATAAGTTTACTGCTGCAAACACCAGCATGAACCCTCCCCTTAGAACATATGGGTCAGAACCCTACCAACAGCAAGGATTTACTACTCCAGCTCCAAAGCACCATCAGCCAGGTGTGTGCTGAGGCCTGTAGGAGTAAGAACAGGGGACACATGTTGGAGGCTGGCAGAAAGGCAGAAAGTTATTCCATAGGAATGGCAGACAGCAAAGCTTCCAACATCAAGGAGGTGTCAACAACAGCCAGGAAGACCCACCAACAATGCATATACACTGTAAGCCTGTAGCCACCCTCCACACACACCAAAAGAGAAAAAGAATACAAAGCAACAGGTCGAAGGTTAACTGGTGAATCTGAATGAATATGTACTCCTTGTACTATGCTTTCAATGTTCCTTAAGGTTTAATTTTTTTTCAAAATGTACAAGGTTATCCAACTTCAATTCTTGCAAACTTGCCTCATCAGATATATTTGTCCTGCCCACTTAGTAATAAGACACCTGGTATACCAATGATTCTCAATCCTGATTCAACATTAGTTATCTGTGGAACACTTTTTGATTTTATTGTTTTGGTGCTGGGGATTGAACACAGGGTCACTTAACCACTGTGCTGCATCCCTAGATCTTATGTTTTCTGTTTTGTTTTGTTTTTTGGTACCAGGGATTGAACTCAGGGGCACTCAACCACTGAGCCACATCCCCAGCCCTTTTTGTATTTTATTTAGAGAGAGGGTCTCACTGAATTGCTTAGTGCCTTACTTTTGCTGAAGCTGGCTTTGAACTCACAATCCTCATGCCTCAGCCTCCCAAACTGCTGGGATTACAGGCACGCTTCACCACTCCCAGCCTTATGTCTTATTTTGAGACAGAATCTCACTAAGTTGCTTAGGGCCTCACTAAATTGCTGAGGATGGCTTTAAACTTGCAATCCGCCTCATCCTCCTGAGTCACTGAGATTACAAGTGTGTGCCACTGCACCTGGCGACCTGTGGAACATTTTGAAAGTATCGATGCCCTGGCCTTCAATCAAACCAATTAGATTAGTCTCTAGGCAGAAAATGGTACAGACACATTAATATTTAAGAGATGCTTACATTTTTCCATACTTAAGCTTGATTTCAACTTTTAAGGAACAAAATGTTAAAATTTAGCCAAAGCCCCCTATTTAACCTTCACAACACTTGAATCCCTTTCCCAGACCAAGGAAGTCAAAACTGGAGAAAATACGAGTTTGCTCCCATCAGCACACAACCTGGTGTGCTGTGGAGTACTGGAGCCCCAACATCTGACCCCAAAGCATGTGGCTTGCTGCAGTGCCATGTTTTCTGCAGGGACTTGGATTTGAGTGAGGGCTTTTGAGTATTATTACTTTTAAAAGTTCTAAGTGAAAGGAATTTTGAGTAAACCCTTCTTCAAAATCTTGAAGCCAATTTTGTTCTTACCATCAGAATTCATCTCCATTTTTATTATGTCTATCAGGGAAAATAGAGTCAAGGTGATTTAACACTGGCTCTGCAGGAGTGTACCTATACCCTAAAGCCTCACACAGGTACACTGGGTTCCACAAATCTTCCCTAAGTCACTCTTCACAAAAGAAACAGAAACTTTCTTCTGAATGGAAAAACCACACATAAGTATTTCAGATTACATACAGATCCCAATTCCAGTGCCCCTTCCCCCAAAATACGATGCACAAACACAGCTTTCCACTGGTATTCCACTGGTATAACTAACTGGTATTACTAAACCAAAGAAAGCATCCTACAGTGCTACTGGTCTTAACAGCAAAGTAAGTAAGTGAGCATCTCACTAGCTGCAAAAAAGATATAAAGGCCAATACTTGCACTTCTTTGAATGAGCAAAGAAGATAGTAAACCCACATAAAAAGACTCAGATAGGGCTGGGGTTGTGGCTCAGCAGTAGAGCGCTCGCCTAGCATGTGTGAGGCCCTGGGTTCAATCCTCAGCACCACATAAAAATAAATAAATAAAATAAAAGGTATTGTGTCCAACTACAACTAAAAAATAAATATTAAAAAAGACTCAGATACTTAAATAATTAATTTCTACTAGAATTATAGGGAACATAGTCAGTTAGACTCATAAAACATGATAAGAAACAGTTTCTTTTGTTTTAGAGATATCTGGAACAGAACTGAGTTTCTTGAGTTACAGAGAAACTAAAGAATCTGAATAGTAGCCTAATGAATATGTTGAGGGCCTAAAAATACTCATTAAAAAACCCTATGGGCTGGGGTTGTGGCTCAGCGGTGGAGCGCTCGCCTGGCATGGGCGAGGCCCTGGGTTCGATCCCCAACACCACATGGAAATAAATAGATGAGGATATTGTGTCCAACTAGAACTGAAAAATAAATATATATTAAAAAACCCTTCAGGTGACAATCACGCATGTGCAGACATACACATATTCACTGCATGTTAGCAGATTTTAAAAATACCCTTGCACTGTCACAAATAAATATTGGCAGTGAAGAACTCTAAGCCTTTCAAAAGAAAGATTTCTAACAATAAAACTCTGTACCATGAGCCTGATATTCACAAGTGAAAAAAGATCAATTCCTTCAGCTTAACATGTTCATATACCGCCTTCTGATTCTTTCGAACACACTGAAAACAAATATCTTCATGTGAGAGCTCATAGCAGGTGGTAAGGTAGCAAGATCAGGGGGTGAAGGAACAACACCAGGTTTTCTTAAAATAGTCTAAGAAGATAATGTTTAAGACTATTAAAAAAAAGGAAAGGGTATAAATATTCTAACTGTTGGGAACTGTTTTTGAAAAATATGTAATGATACTTATTGTCAGAAAATCCTTTAATGACATTTTTGATTTCCACTTAATGCATACAGTGACACCTACTGGCATACTGATGAGGTCATGAAGACAACATGAGAAAATTCATGCACAGGCAGAAGCCTCACAAGATACGTCCATATGTCCTGTTAAATGACAGTTTAGTTAAGCCCAGTATTCTCAAATGCTGTTATCAATCCGACACTAGAAAGAATCAAGAGGAAAGCTCATGTCAGCTGTTCAATTCTGAGTTAGCCATGGTGAGCCTGACCCACACAGGGGTCTGGAAGCTCCTTCAGAGCCTGCAGTACAAAGTTTCCAAAAGCCATAGGCATTTTTATTTGGTGGTAAGAGTCAAACCTCAGGCCTCACTCAGATCAATATGTTTGGTTGGGGGCAGTCACATAATGTGATAATTTCTAAAAATCATAGAAACCAGGAAAAGAGTAGTAGGGAGAAGTTAGCTGCTTTGTAAACAAAGCTGTAGCCTATTATAAATAAACTGTGGTCTATCACAGAAATAAGGCAAGACTTAAGACCTTTTTTTTTTCTTTTTGACTGTACATATGCTATTGCTGCATTTGGTCAGAGGGAAAGAAATAAATTCAAGATGAAACAACTGGAAAAAATAGGGGTAAGTGGGTACAGCATCAGAAATTTGGTAAACTAGAGGTAATCTAATTTCAAAATAAAAGGGTGTGGGGCTTGAGAGGACTAGAGGTTCCAGAAATGACAGGGATGGTAGCTGCCACCAGAGTGTGAAAGCCTAAGAGTCTTAGCCAGAAGAAATTAAATCTGCTTCAGTCAAGCTGGACCAAACAGTGCATGAATGAGTGCAGGACAAGTTCTGTCTGTGAAGTCAACTTGTTGGCAAAATTTAATTACTTTAAGAACAGGATGTACAACTCACACGCCAAATCTGATTGACCAATAGAGCTATCCTGCTAAGGGTTTCAAGACAGAGTCAATGGAAAAGAGTGCTGGGATCAATTAGCAATGGCTGCCATGGATCTGGAAGAGGGAAATTAAAACACATGTGCCAATGATCTGCAATACTGTTGCCCTAAGATAAAAACAAAAAATCTCTACTTCATAAAATCACCTGGTATGTACTGCTACTTTTTTTAAATTGATGTATTCAGTTTTTCTCTTTGTTCTGAGTGAAATCTATTTTGAAAACAGATCCTCATATATTGGCTCAAATAAACCAGGGGAGATTTTTCTTTGGATACTTGGAGAAACAGGATGGGGGCAGCAGGGACCACTGATGAAGCAGGACACACTGGCCTGGGAAGGGCTGGCTGATGGCATTTATGGTGGTTCTTTGCAGAAGTCTTCTTTGACCATTGATTCCCCCATCTGAGGGCCTTGAGCACAAACTCACCCTCCCACCAGGAAGAACACAGCCCAAGTGTGGGCTCTACATCAGATCACCAAGGCCCAATACCGCCTATAAACTTTCTATTACAAACATAGACTAAACTTTTTAATATTAAGGTAATCCATGTATAAAGTAACACATTAAATGTGTAGACATTATAAACCAAATCAATAGTTCCCTGCTCCATCCCAGAGGCAACTCCTTTAAAATGTTTCTATTATTAGGTATTCTGATGGTTACCTTGAGAACTGGATTAATATTCTTCTGCTTCCAATGACCCCTGTAAGGAAGATGAGGATGTGGATTGTTATATTACGCCCCACTCTTCTTACCCCTCCCTAAATCGTGTTATTTTACTTCTATGTTTTCTATTACTCAACTTTTGTAACTTTAACTCTCTGCAAGAACTTTATTAGTATTCTAAACTATTTCGTGTCCCTTTACTTACCTCCTTTCACCTCCATCCACTTTGCTTTTATACTGTCAAAAATATCTGGGCTGGAGGTGTAGCTCAAATATAGAGCTCTTGCCTAGCATGCCAGAGGCCTTGGGTTCCATTCCTAGCACCTCCAAAAAAAAAAAAAAATCCTAACATATATACTTTTTTAACCTACCTAGTGTTCACCTGTTGTCTATAAATTGACTCTAAAAACTAAAAACCATCAAACAGGATTTACACTGATTTAAATAGCATGTATAGAGAGCCAAATAGCACACTAGGTTTATTCACAATGACATGAACCATACCAAAAACTACCAGAAAGGCAAGACACTAACATGAAATGAATTATGAGAAAGCCATTCAAGGTAAAAACATTGAGACACAATGAGACAAAAGATGACCATTTCTTGCACCAGTATTTAAAACTGTATAGTGTTCAAGCTTTTCATCATTTGACCTTTTTTTAGACCTAATTAATATAAAATGTAAACTATCCTTGCAATATGTTAACAAGATTTAACAAACTGCCCTTCAGATAGAGGGAGCATTTATTAAAATGTTCACTGAAAATAGGTATTGTAGGTTTGGGGGGCTCCCCATTACAGAATGAATGTCAAGCTGGAAAGGGCAATGGGCAAACTTGCAAGAGCAGGATCAACCTACAGAGTGAGGTGGGGAACTTGGGCAAATATACTACCAACCAATTAGAAAACTGAAAACAAGGAGTCCAAGAGCTTAATTGCTAAATTCTCTAAGCCAGTATGTACAGTCCAGGTGTAACCACAACCCAAAAACCAAAATGGTAATTCTACATGGATGACACACTGCACATCTTCTCCAATGTATGTACTAATGACACCACATTCAGAATTACCTTTTACATCCATGTGAAATATTCCATAGTACCACACAATGAATTTCAAAGCAGGGAAGATTAAATAAAAACATTATTTTAGCTGAATAATACTAGTAAGAGAAAAATTTCTCTATATTCTCCCTTTAGGAAGTATTATTAAACTAAAATGAAGAGATTTACTGAAACACAGCACTTATTGTTCAATAAATTTATGAAACACTTGATGTACTGAAGAGTATTTAACATGTGCATAGGACGGAAGGACCATGAGACATAAAATACATTTTTATACAGTTTTAAGTTTTGAATCAAATAAATGTTCTATACATTCACAAATTTAGTTTTTAAATTTTTAATTTTTGGGGTGCTTGGGATTTGAACCTGAGACCTAATGCTAAGCTTGTTCTCTATCATTTTGCCACACCTCCAGTGATCCTTAAATTTACATCAAAAGAAAAAATCCCCACAAATTGAATAAAAACAGAAAAAGAAACTAACTCTATATTAAATTGATTATATAACAATACAGAGCAAATACTTCAGGTACAAACTTAACAGGATATATTTTAACACAAAAAGAACTGCATGAAAAGCTTATATTTTACTTAGTAGATTTATTAGTAAAATGGGTTCTGTCTTGAAATACTAGAAGTATTAAGTATGTGAATAGAAAGATACAACATGAAATATCATAATTTAAAATATATGTATAGTTATATACATACATTATATATAGTTCATATTTATAACAATTTATAGTTATCATATAAATATGGATATACCAGTTGAATATACCTAATTCAAAAATCCAAAATCTGAAACTCTCTGAATATTGACATGATGCCACCAGCAGAAAACTTCACACTTAACTTCAAGTGGCAGATCCCAGTCAAAATGCAGGTGCACTGCCAGGCACAGTGGCACATGCCTGTAATCCCAGCAGCTCAGGAGGTTGAGGCAGGAGGATCACAAGTTCAAAGTCAGCCTCAGCAACCTAGCGAGGTCCTAATCAACTTAGTGAGGCCCTGTCTGTAAATACAATATAAAAAGGGCTGAGAGTGTGGCTCATTGGTTAAGTAGCCCTGGGTTCAGTCCCTGTTGAGAGAGAAAGCGAAAGAGGGAGGAAGAGGGAGGTAAGAAAATGTATGTGCATTACAAATATTGTTTTTTTTTTTTTAATTTTTTTAAAGAGAGAGTGAGAGAGGGAGAATTTTTAATATTTTATTTTTTAGTTCTCGGCAGACACAACATCTTTGTTGGTATGTGGTGCTGAGGATCGAACCCGGGCCGCACGCATGCCAAGCGAGCGCGCTACCGCTTGAGCCACATCCCCAGCCCACAAATATTGTTTTAAATTTCCTTTAACTGAAAAAAAAATTGCAGTCAGGATATATGTATATAAGGTGTACATGAAACAGATGAATTCAAGTGTTTAGACCTGGGTCTTACTCCCAAGGTATCTCATATTCCAAATATTCCCAAATCTGAAAAAGTCCAATATCCAAATAGTTCTGGTCTGAGGAAGTTCAAATAAGAATTCTTCTCTCTCTCTCTCTCTCTCTCTCTCTCTCTCTCTCTCTCTCTCTCATACACACACACACATACACACACACACACACACAGTACATTACTTATTTCTAACTACAGAAAGAGTCTAAAAGCAATGACAGACCATAGAACACCTACCATCCAGATTTTAGTCTCTATAGACCATGCCCCACTAAAAGGAAGCCAGGGTCTTTGGAAAAATCCAGAACTGGGAAATACAAGGTGAAGCTGCATAACATGATGGACAAAAAGCAAGAAATGGCAATAAAAAAAAATGTGGTCATGTCAAAAGGACATAAGAAGTGAGACAGGAGGAAAAAAATAAGCTTTTAGTTTTTACTTCATATATTTATGCATTATTAAAAGTTTACTTTATAATCCTTGCAGAAAGCTCCTAGAAGGATGCAAGTTTTATTGATAATGTTTATGAAAAGATACAAAAAAGAGGGCTGGGGATATAGCTCAGTTGGTAGAGTGCTTGCCTCACATGAACAAGGCCCTGGGTTCAATCCCCAGCATCACCAAAAAATAAATAAATAAATAGATAAAAATAACAAACTGTCTAACTATAGTTGTTTCCTTAAAAACAATCATTTTCATAAAAGATAATATTGGGGAACTTTATTATCAGGATAAGGCTCTAAATTGATGCTTTAGAATCCCTTCAAGTCAGACAGAGTGGCACAATCCTGTAATCCCAGCAGCTCAGGAGGCTGAGGCAGGAGAATCTTGAGCTCAAAGCCAGCTTCAGCAATTTAGCAAGGCGTTAAGCAACTCAGTAAGAACCTGTCTCTAAATAAAATACATAATAGGGCTGGGGATGTGGCTCAGTGGTTGAGTGCCCCTGAGTTCAATTCCCAGTACTACCACCCCCTTCCCCACCCCGCAAAAAAAAAAAAAAAAAAAAAAAAAAAAAATCCCTTCGAAAGGAATGATGGAGTTGGAAAGTCATTTTGGCCAACATTTGAGTGAAAACTTATTTTTAGGTAAGAAACATCAATGTCTGCTGAATCAAGGAAAAAAAATATTTGATGAGGAACAGAATATTGGTATAATCTCAAAACATCTTCCCAATGTTACTTATTAATTACAAAAGGGAAAAGTAAATATGCAGTAGAGAAAAATCAATAAAACCAACCAGGTGGTCAAAATGACCATCACCAGTGAGAGGCAAACAGATGCCATATGTCTCTGGATGTGCTATCTTAAGAAAAACACAGTATCACTCATGAGGTTTTCCAGTCCTGTCACCTAAATCTACCTATCAGAAGCCATCAGAAGAGGCCAAACTGAAGGACAGTCTACAAAATAACTGACCTGTCTTTTATAAAAATGACAACATCATGGAAGAGAAAGGCTGAGACAGTTTCAGGTTGAAGGGGACTAAAACAGCATGACAACAAAAGAGAATGCATTATGTGGGTCCTGTAACAGGGAAAAATGCAATGAAGAACATTTTGGAGACAACTGACAAATTTGCAACACAGACTACAAAGTATTATGCTAACGTTAAATTTCTTGATTTGGCAATTTTATTGGGGTTAGGGAATAACCTTGTCCTTAGGAATAATGAGGGAATAGAAACACATTGTATGCAACATATACTCAAATGATTCAGAAAAAAAAATATGCCTAGGTGTGTGTGTGTGCGTGCATGTGTGTGTGTGTGTGTGTGTGTGTGTGTGTGTGTATGTGTAACAGAGGGGGATCAAAGGGAAAATTATAAAGCAAAATTGGCAAGATATGCCAAGCACAGGGGCATATGCCTATAATCCCAGCAATTTAGGAGATCTAGGCAGGAGGTTTGCAAGTTTCAGGGCCAGCCTGAGTGAGACTTTGTCTCAAAATTTAAAGCAGGGGTGGAGAAATAGGAGTTGGGTACATGGCTAAGTGGTGGAGTGCTTGCTAACATGCATAAGGTCCTGGGTTTAATCCCCAGTATTGTAACAACAACAACAACAAAGTAGCAAGATGTCAAGATTGATGAGTCTAGGTATACTGAAATGAGAATTCTTTGTATTAATCTTGCCAATTTTCTATACATTTGAAATTATTTCTGACTAATAATAAAAAATATACCCCTCCTTACCCCATTAAATCTATAACCCACTGACCTCCAAGATCAGCAGCAGACAGAAGAGGCTAACAGATCATTTTATGTGATGCAATTGGGATCAAAAGTCCATTCTGTGAACAGAACTGGGGGAGCCAGGATACTTACTGCCTCAAGTTGGGCATTCTATGGCCACAAAGAAATATGGCTTAACTAAAGCTGCATGTTTGAGGCAGGAGGAGATGGGTAGCTGGTACAGCCAAGGGACAAGCAAAATCTGGTTGGGTCATTCTGGTTCAACCAAGAAAACTGACAAAATTAAAATTGACTGACTCAATATTTTATTTATGCTTATCACCCAGAGATCCTCACTTAAATTTAAATGAACTACAGTTTGGCAAATAAAATGTGAGCCTGGAGGGAGATAAAGGATGAAACAAAAAACAATGAGTACAGATACTGGTACACTGTTTTTAGAAATAACTTTGTGGTTACAAAAATAAAAATGAACAAAACCAGGTCTAGTGGTGCACACCTACAATCCCAGAGACTCTTGCTGAGGCAAGAGGAACACAAGTTCAAGGTCAGCCTTCGTAATTTAGGAGGATTCTGTCTCAAAATAAAAATTTAAAAAGAAAGACCGGGAACGTGCCTCAGTGATAAAGCACCCCTGCGTTCTATACCCAGTACTCCCCCGCAAAAAAAAAAGGAACAAAATTCTACTCTCCCTATATAAAAGGAAATGGGATGGCAGAGAAAGTCATTCAAATTCTTCCTTGCTCAGGAGAAGAATAAAAATAATGAATAATTTAAAATCTTATCAGAAACATATACAAAAAAGGATAAATGTTAAAAATTTAACACTATATATTATAAAGTTTATAGTCTCTGAAATAGCTGGCAAAAAAAATAATAGTAAGGAGAGATAAAGAAAACTGTGTATAAAATATAAACCAGAGAGGATAGGAAAAAGTAGAAATTAAGCATGATAAATAGAAAACACAAAATAAGATGATAGACATGTATTAAGTTATCAAAATAAAGAACAGCTTTATAAAAATTCATATTTTCTTCTACAAAGTGAAGTATTGCATAGATATTTGCAAATAATGACTAAAAAGAAATGCTTGCCCACTCTCGAGAAGCAACTAAAATAGTTTTAGTCTTTTACCTTAAATAAAGTCTAAGCTAATTCCATACAGCTCCAGTGTCTCCCCCAGCTGCCACCATGCTTCTGACACTTCAGAGGTCAACCACTTGCTCTGGACCACCTGACCTGTAGCACATATACACTCAGTTCTGTTTTAGCTCCTTTAAATTTCCCCAAATCCAGGGTCCCCCAAATCTCTATCGTTGTTCAAAATTGCCTGATTCTTTTACTGCCTGATCTTCCATGAAAGCCAAGCCCAAAGGAAAGGATGTGCTGCTTGACACAAGGTTAAACAGGTGAGATTAACAGGCTGTAGGCTCCCCTCAGAGATATATTGTAGAATAATATTCATGACCACACTTTAAACAAGAATGGGTACTCTCAGTACACCACAAACTGTCGTAGATAAAGTATTAAAAGTGAGTGAGGGAAGAAGCCACAGGCCTCAAAGCACATACAAAAGAGAATGAGGCCAAAGGTGCGGCAGGGACTCCTACCCCAGGAGGGGCCAGCCTTGGAAGGTGCAGCCTTGTCCACCCAGGGCCAGGCTGTGGGCAACAGGTGCCAGTCTAGATGGAACATGCAAAGCTTGAACTTATGAATTTGAGGAGGAGAGATGAGAAGGAAGGAAGGAACACCCAAGAAAAATGGGGACCCCTCCACACAGAGGACTGGCTTCTCAGAGACCCCAACCCTGCCTTAAACCCAGCCCGCCCCATTTCTTATTCCATCTCAGAGGAAGGGGCCCCTCCCCTTATCCAAGGCCAGCCACTTCATCTGTGCTTTTCTATAAACTGTTCAGTGTGTTTATTTCTAAACTATATATACCATTCTCATTTCAAATACGTCTTTTTCCACAAAAACATGCCTCTGAAATGGCCCAAGAGTCTCTAAGAACTGATGCACCAACCTGGACCATGTCAGAAGAACAAGTGTTTGTGAAAATGTATTTGCCTTTCTGCAGATGATGTCTTTTTACTGAGAAGCTATATGCACATCTTCAGCTCTCCATTCAGAGGAACCAGTTAGTTTCCACTAGAACAGAGAGCCCTTGAAAAAGGGATGCTCTGCACTAGGCACCACATGGCACCCCAACTCCTTGATACCCTCTATTCCACCCCACCCCCACTCTTCTGTCAAAAATGCTCTTGTAATCCTCACCTGACATATGCTACAGTCTGTATTGCCTATTCTTTATTATTCAAGTTTAAGGTGTGTCAACTGCAGTTGAGGCAGTAATCATTAAAGATAACATTTATTGAGGGAAACTGATCACCTGACATGTCTGTCAGAGAAAGAAATAAATGAAGGCACATAATAGAGCAGAGAGGGGAAGAAAGATCCAACACTCAAGAAGACCAACTCTCTCCTACAGGAATGGAAGGAAAAGTTAGAAAACACATTTCACATCTGACACTTTCAACTCCTGAATTCATAAGTTAAAATGGACATTTATATATTCAGTTGAATAAATCAGTGTTCATTAACTCTGACACTAACTCTGCTTCCCCTATGGAACCAATGAGAGTATTACAGAAAATATTTATCAATCCACCTGAAATTGTAACATAAGAATCAATGAGGTGACATTTCTGAGTAATAAATTCTGAGAGTTTTGAATGCTTACTGGTTGCATTAACATCTTAATGTAATGTATGAGCATTGATAGAAGTTCAGAAAGTTATGGAAGAAAGTAACCATTCCTAAAGCAACTACTTAAGTAAGTCCAAAATTCAGAAGGAAAAAAAAAATGTAATGGTGACATGAAGGAAGATGCATCATTAGTTTATTTAAGGTACACCAACTATTTACGAACAAATATAGAATGATGCTGTGATATTAATAACAGTGATTAAAAATAAGGAAGTCTATAAACAAACAGAAATACAACTCAGAGAACAGTTTCAGCTTTGACGGGAATTTCATTTGGACTAGTGATTTGAATTTATTCTCAATCTTTGCTGGGGTCATAGAACCCAAAAACCTCTGTGGAAAAGTATACACACTGCACATACTACTCACAAGATTTTGCCTGCATTTTCAAGATTAAGAACCCGTGAAAACAGCCACCTTGTTCCCTGATTAACTGACACCGAACGAACAAACCTTTCTGGCCAGGCTGATTCTTCCTGCTGGTCTCCACACTCCCTTGCTCTTTCCACTTTGGATTTCTTTGTTCCTCATTCTCTTAATCTGCTTCATTCATCCCTATACCCCATCTTCTCTGTCTCGCTGCCTGGCATCCCCCAGTTCCTCACCTATCCCCATTTCTCCCTTCATGCCTCTTCACCCCATTCATTCCTTAATTGGTCCAGAAATGAAAATAAATTATATGTTTAGTTGACCTCACTAATTTTTATGCCACTGTTCATGATTTTAAAAGCCAATGAGCTGAAAACTCAACATTAACTGACAGATTGAGAGACTATGAGGTTAAAAAAAAAAGAAAGAAAAAGGTGAAAAATGGTGTTTTCAAAGGAAGAAAATTAGTTATTTTTATATCTCGTTCTTAATTTTTAAATTAAATTTATTTTTAACTGATGCATAAAAATAAGATGGCACATATTTATAGAGGTGTCACATGATGTTTTGAACATATGTATATATATATTAGAACACTTAAATCAGGGTAAACATGTGTATCTTCTCAAGCACATATCATTTATTTAAGGCACAAACTTTCAAAACCCTTTCTTCTAACTTTGTAAAATGTGTAGCACATTATCATTATCTATTGTCCTGTGCTGTGTAACAGCACACAGAACTTATTTCTGTCTAACTGAAACTTAACACCCATTGATCAGCCTCTCCCCATCCCCACTGTCCACTACTCTCAGGAAACCACCATTCTACTCTCAATGGCCCCTGATTTCTTTAAAAATGTATTTTTTATTTTAACGGACACACAGTGATTATACATATTTATGGGGTACAGTGACACATTTCAGTTCATGTATATGATGTATAATTAGGGTAACTGGCATAACTATCACCTCAGACATTCATCTGTTGTTTGTCTTGGAAACATTCAGAATCCTAATAGCTATTTCAAAACATTCAACTAACTACTGTGTAAACCACAGTTCCTCTACTGTGTTATCGGACATTAGAAGTTATTCCTCCTAAGTGCACCCCTTGGTCCTTAATTTTTATCTCTATATTTTTTCCTACATGTCCTGCATTCCTGCTTGGGACCATCAGGAGGTTTCAGGGACACAACCCCATGTATCCATACTGGGTCCAGAACGCAGAGCACAGAGACTAGGGCAGGAGCTCTATCCAAGCTTGCCCAAGGTCAAGAGGCTCAGAAAGCTGTGAATACAAAACCCAGCTATTGTCTAATTTTTTGAGTTCTTTGTATACTCTGGATATTAGGGCTCTATCTGAAGTGTGAGGTGTAAAAATTTGTTCCCAGGATGTAGGCTCCCTATTTACCTCTCTTATTGTTTCTTTTGCTGAGAAAAAACTTTTAAGTTTAATTAAGTCCCATTTGTTGATTCTAGTTGTTAACTCTTGTGCTATGGGTGTCCTATTAAGGAATTTGGAGCCCGACCCCACAATCTGTAGATCGGAGCCAACTTTTTCTTCTATCAGACGCAGAGTTTCTGATTTGATATCAAGCTCCTTGATCCATTTTGAGTTAACTTTTGTGCATGGCGAGAGAAAGGGATTCAGTTTCATTTTGTTGCATATGGATTTCCAGTTTTCCCAACACCATTTGTTGAAGATGCTATCCTTCCTCCATTGCATGCTTATAGCCCCCTTATCAAATATAAGATAGTTGTAACTTTGTGGATTAGTCTCTGTGTCCTCTATTTTATACCATTGGTCCACCCGCCTGTTTTGGTACCAGTACTATGCTGTTTTTGTCACTATTGCTCTGTAATATAGTTTGAAATCTGGTATCGCTATACCGCCTGATTCACACTTTCTGCTTAGAATTGCTTTTGCTATTCTGGGTCTTTTATTTTTCCATATGAATTTCATGATTGCTTTATCTATTTCTATGCGACAAATGGGCCAAGGACCTGAACAGACATTTCTCAGAGGAGGATATACAATCAATCAACAAGTACATGAAAAAATGCTCTCCATCTCTAGCAGTCAGAGAAATGCAAATCTAAACCACCCTAAGATACCATCTCACTCCAGTAAGATTGGCAGCCACTATGAAGTCAAACAACAACAAGTGCTGGCAAGGATGTGGAGAAAAGGGTACACTTGTACATTGCTGGTGGGACTGCAAATTGGTGCGGCCAATTTGGAAAGCAGTTTGGAGATTCCTGGGAAAGCTGGGAATGGAACCACCATTTGACCCTGCTATTGCCCTTCTCGGACTATTCCCTGAAGACCTTAAAAGAGCATGCTACAGGGATACTGCCACATCGATGTTCATAGCAGCACAATTCACAATAGCTAGACTGTGGAACCAACCCAGATGCCCTTCAATAGATGAATGGATAAAAAAAATGTGGCATCTATACACAATGGAGTACTATGCAGCAATAAAAAATGACAAAATCATAGAATTTGCAGGGAAATGGATGGCACTAGAGCAGATTATGCTTAGTGAAGCTAGCCAATCCCTAAAAAACAAATACCAAATGTCTTCTTTGATATAATGAGAGCAACTATGAACAGAGCAGGGAGGAAGAGTAGGAAGAAAAGATTAACATTAAACAGAGACATGAGATGGGAGGGAAAGGGAGAGAAAAGGGAAATTGCATGGAAATGAAGGAAGACCCTCATTGCTATACAAAATTACATATAAGAGGTTATGAGGGGAATGGGAAAATAAACAAAGAGAGAAATGAATTACAGTAGATGGGGTAGAGAGAGAAGTTGGGAGGGGAGGGGAGGAGGGATAGTAGGGCTTAGGAAAGGTAGCAGAATAGAACAATTACTAATAGCGCATTATGTAAAATTGTGGATGTGTAACCGACGTGATTCTGCAATCTGCATTTGGGGTAAAATTGGGGGTTCATAACCCACTTCAATCTAATGTATGAAATATGATATGTCAAGAGCTTTGTAATGTTGTGAACAACCAATAAAAAAAAATAAAATAAATAAAATCAAATCAAAAAAAAAAAAAAAAAAACCAAAACCCAGCTAATGCTGAGATGGTGCCAAGCCCAATCTCCAAGAGTGACAGGGTGCACTTTACAAACAGCAATGTCCATAACATGACATTCACTCTAAATTATGATGAAGTTAACAAGATACCTGATTTGGGGTGTGGGGAGTGGAGATACCCTAACCCTAAATTCAGCTACAGTTGGCTAAAGTTCATCTATAAAATTCACAACCTTTGTATCACAGAAATTATTTGTAGGTGAATTATTTCATAAGTAGATAACTTTTAATGCTCTTAAGGCAAAGTCCATAACATCTTTCATTTATTGTACGCTTTCTATCAGGCACTGTATGAACAGATAAAGGCATACATAATTTAATCCTCAAGATAACCATACAATGTAGTTATTATAACTCCCACTCCATACATGGGAAATCCAAAGCTTAGCACAATTGATCAAACTGTCCAAAATCAAGCAGACCAAGTCAGAAAGGTGGAATTTCAACACAAATTACAATGACCTCAAAGCCTGTTCTCTAAGCCCTGGGTTCTCAACTTCTCAAACCTAAATATGCATGTAAATCCCCTAGGGATTTGGTGAGAAAGCAGACAGATTCTTCAGGGTGGGACCTGAGAGCCTGCATTTCTAACAAACTCTTACCAACACTGCTGACCCATGGGCTACATTAATGGTTTGCATTACACTAGAGTGACTTCTTATAGCTGTGACTTCTAAAAGTCAAGTCTTGTTACCAGTAGTACATTTCTAGAAGCAACTAAGAGGGGGAAAGAAAAAACAAACAACACTGTTTTTATAGTTATTAAATTGTGCAGCAAAGTCTTAATCAGAAAACACAACTCTATATCCTAAAACTAATTTTTAATGAAACAAAAATGAATCTCCAATTTTTCTGCTCGCTCCTGTTGTCTTTGGTCAAAAGTCTTTCCCATGTCCTATGTCCAAACCAGATGCATCCTGTGTTTCTTCAAGGAAACCATCAGAATCTATTAAAATTACTGTACACTGATAGCAGCAGGGACATGACAAATCACAGGCCAAGAGTCAGATACCACAGAATGTGTTTCAGGGCTTTAGGGCCAGGCCTATTTGCAACCAAATGATATTGTGTGAGGCTGGCATGCTCAGTGCATGACAAACTGATGCAATTTCAGCGCTGTCTGTAGGCCAGAGGAGATTTCTCTGATGCTGGTTGTGGTTAGTTTACAGAATTGTGCAGAGTTCCCAGATTTGAATCACTTGGGGCTTGAAAGGGCTTCACTTGACAAGCTACAAATAATTACACTCTACTCTTTCCATTGTACTCTATTATTTTGCCCCCCTTATCTCTAGGATTTGAGCTTTTGTGAACAAGCAAGGTCGGCTTCTATTTTGACCACAACACAACAAAACATTGTTCTTTTCTGATATGATAAATAAAACGAGGTCTTGCAGACTAAACATTTTTATCAGGTCCATTTTCTACTCCTACACTCAAAAAATCAACTCCAGTCTCCATTAGAAGGGTTGAGCTGGATGTAAGCAGGCAAGCAGGTGCATGCACCCTCTAGGTGATGTGAGCCAACGATCTGGTTTTTGTAAAAGCTAATTTGAAAAATGGGGCACTGACCAACACATAAAGGGCATATGGGAAATAGCTTTCATAGGGTTTCTACTTTCCTTGTCCCCTGCCCCGCCCCCCCCCCCCCCAGCTCATTCTAACAGTCTCTTCTTTCAGATCCTTTTTTTTTTTTTTTTTTTTTTTTTTGGTGGTACCAGGGATTTAACCCAGGGGGCACTCTACCACTGGTACAACACTCCCACATCCTTTTAAATTGTATCTAATGGTGAGATTTGTTGCTACACTTTTGTACATACACACAATATAACAATGTAATTTGGCCTATGTCATTCCTCAGTATTTTCTCCTTCTCTTCCTTCCTTCCTTCCCCTAGTCTCTTTCCTCTACTGATCTCCCTTCAATTTTCATGAGATCCTCCCTTCACCTTTCTTTTCTTTTCTTTTTTATTTGTTGTTTTTAGATATACATGAGAATAGAGTGTATTTGGCATATTATACATACATGGAATATAATTTATTCTAATTAGGATCCCATTCTTGTGGTTATACATGATATGGAGTTCCCCTGGTCGTGTATTCATAAATAAAGATAGGAAAGTTTTGTCCAATTTATTCTACTGTCTTTCTATTCCCATCCCTTTTCCCTTCCCTTTATTCCCCTTTGTCTGACCCAATTCTTTTCCGTTTTCCTCTCTAACTTCCACATAAGAGAGACCTTTGACCTTCTGAGTTTGGCTTATTTCATTTAGTACAATGTTTTCAAGTTTCACCCATTTTCCTGCAAATGACATAATTTCATTCTTCTTTACCTTTACCTTTTTTATTATTGTTCATATGTTTGAGGGATGCCATTCTGACTGCAGTAAGATGAAGTCTCAGTATAGTTTTAATTTGCATTTCCCTAATTGCTAATGATGTTGAATGTTTTTCCATCTATTTGTTGGCCATTTGTGTTTCTTTTGAGTAGTGTCTGTTTAGTTCATTTGCCCATTTATTAATTGAATTTTTTGGAAAGTACTAAATTCCAAAGGGTTACTACAAAAATAATATAAGCAATCTCATTAATAATGTTTATATTGACTAAATTTTAAATAATATTTTGGATTTACTGAATGAAATAAAATATACTATTACAATTTCTTTCACCTCCCTCTTTTTACTTTTTTAACATGACTATGAGAAAATCCCTATATGGCTCATATTTTTGGGTTCAGATTGTATTTCTATTGAACAACGCTGCTACAAATGCCTCCTTTAATTGTAAACTTTGTATGCCTGAATCATCAGAATGAATCTGAAACCCTGACAGGAAAAGCAACTCCAACAAACAACAGAGTTTGTGCACCCACCCCTCACCATCAATTCCTTCGCTCCTACTTACACTTCCTCCCTCTTCAGATCCCTCCGGGTCTCACATCACTGCCTCTTCTCCTGACTTTGAAGTACTCGCTGTCTCTGGGATCATTTAGAAAAATGATTTTCCCGAACCACTTTGCTGTCTTCCTGCTATGCCTTCTCCCTCTCTCATAGTCAAAGCATCTGGCAGGGTCCTTGCTCTCTCCCCAACTTCCTCATCCTCTGCAATCCTCCTTCCACCATCACCTCCCCCCCAGTCTCCTTCTCCACATAGTCTTCCTGACCTCTCTGTCCTGTCTAGAGAGGTCACTAGGTCCCCAGAACAGCACAATGGGCCTCAACTGAACACCAGCCAGACACTTGGAAAGGAAGAAAGAAATGATAGTTCTGTGAACAAAAAGGAAGCAGCACCAACCAGGAAGGATGTTCTCTCATGACCTAGAAATTCTTTCTCCAAGGCGGATGCACTGGTTATAGGCCCCCAGAATCAGCCATGAGGGGGCCCCTCCACCCTGCCTTTTCTGGCCAGGAAAAGCCAGAATCAGGGTGAGTCTCAAGGATAATCTCAACAGACTGGACATCCAGGTACATGAAACAGCTACTCTTCAGGGAATGGCCTGAGAGCTCTTGTCCACTGAAGAAGAGCCACCAAAAGAGGAGATCAGTAGAGATCCTTATTCAGTGGCTTATAGGCTGGAAGACACAATGGAGTAAGGAGCAAAATCTGGGGCAAAAGTGAAAATCTCACTATTGGCTATAAGGAGGAATTGAAATGGGAACAAGTTCAGACATGGAAAACCCAAGTTAACCAATTTCAGAGAGAGAAAGGGATAGATTCTGAAGACAGAAGATCATGAGTCTTAGAGCATGAGTGTACAGATCCAGCAACCAGGGACTGGGTGGGAATGGGCAGTTTAGAAATGCAGGGGAGAAGTGCTGTATGCAAAGGTTAAGTAGAGATGAGATAGAAGTTGTAAGTTTTTCTAAAGGCCACTGATATTCTCTTTAGAATTCTCATGTCTGTCCCATGATACTGTCCTGTCCAGACTGTCAACCTGGGCCCTGCAATGTTGTGTAGCTGACTCCAATCAACCCTCTTTGGGAATGTTCTGTCCACCAATCTGAGTTTAATCAGCATGCTCTCCTTGCCTCCCTGTCACTATGTTGTTCAGAAACATTTTACACAGACTTAATTATTTCTGCACAAAGTCTTTGGATTTCAGGGTTTCTGGTCTTACTCTTACCTGCTGTGCAGGTCCCAGAAACACTCCTGGTAGTCCTGATACTGTTCAAATAATGCCAGAGATGGGGTATTCCCTCCTCCCCTCCAATTCTCCCAAAGCAACTCATACATTCTCTTAACTCAAATGTGCCCTCCATCCTGCAACCCACACCAAAAGAATAATGGACTGTGATAACTCCAGTACCGGTCATTGCCCACCGTCCAGGAGTACGTGGAACACAGGCAATCCTCCTCAGGGACCTCTGCTCCATGTATCCAAAATATTTCCATCCTATATATACCTACTGTACCTACAACACTGCTCTCTTCCCATCCTTCATGATATAAGGTTAATTTAGATCTTTTTTTTTTTTTTTTTTGGTATCTGGAACTGAACTCGGGCACCGGACCACTGAGTCACATCCCCAGCCCTATTTTGTATTTTATTTGGAGAAAGGGTCTCACTGAATTGCTTAGCACCTCATTTTTGCTGAGGCTGGCTTTGAACTCATGATCCTCCAACCTCAGCCTTCCAAGCTGCTGGGATTGTAGGTGTGTGCCACTATGCCTGGCTCCCCTGCCCTTTTTATGTTTTATTTTGAGACAAGGTCTCACTAAGTTGCCCAGGATCAAATTGAATTTGAGATCCTTCTGTCTGAGCCTCCTGAGTAGCTGGGATTTCAAGTGAGGACCACCAGACTAACTCATTTATATCTTAATATCTTTACTGGAGGTGCATTGCTTCATGAAGCCCTATCTTTTTCATCCACATAACTAAATCCCACCTACCCTTCCAAATGCAGCTTAAGTACCATCTCTTGGAAATCTTCCAGGTACTCTACTTCTCACTGATTCCATTCTCAAAATCTCCATTAAATATAATTTATTACCATAAAGCATTCATTAGGTCTTCATGGGTACTGTGTAATTTTGTGCAGAGCTAAACTACAAACTCCTAGAATTATGCTTTATAGTTGTCAACTGCCTGTAGCTGTCACTAAGAAGGCAAGTACTTGATTTACTGTATTACACTGATTTATACGGCTTCATAACAGATAAATGCATTGCTTCCATTTTATGTTGGGACTAGGAACACAAGAGGTTAAATGGTACTAATCTTTAATGATCCCTATCTATCTTTTATGTAACTACCCATTAAAATTAACTGCCTTACAATACTACATATATATTAATTAAGCATCTAATCAGTTCAAAATGTTAAGATACTTGCAAAGACTAATATCCCTCACTCTTATAAACTGATGTTATAAATGGCCAAGAAAACATCTCTAACATAAAGCAAATTCTACTTTTAAAAAACACTCCAAATATTAAAAATTATAAAACACTTTCAAAATGAAGTACTATAACCAATCCCACACACGAGTGCTTACTACCCACATTCCTTAAGAACAGTCTGAGGGCTGGGGAAGTGGCTCAAGCGGTAGCGCGCTCGCCTGGCATGCGTGCAGCCCAGGTTCGATCCTCAGCACCACATACCAACAAAGATGTTGTGTCCGCGGAGAACTAAAAAATAAATAAATAAATTTTAAAAAAAAGAACAGTCTGAGCCAGGAGCAGTGATGCACACCTATGATCTCAGCTGCTGGGGAGGCTGAGGCAGGAAGATCAAAAGTTGGAGACCAGCCTCAGCAACTTGGTGGGACCCTGTCTCAAAATCTAAAATAAAAAAAGACTGGGATGTGGCTCAGTGGTGAAGCTCCCCTGGGTTTAATCCCCAGTGTATACAAACACACACACAAACTCTTCCAATCGTTTTTTCAGCATCACTATTTAATAGGCCAGTCCTGGTTTTTTGTCTATACTCATTTTTATAAGAAAATGTTTCCTATTTTCTAACTCTACATATTATGAGACATTTAAGCCTATTAAACACTTCCTCAAATTACCACAACTCACTGTACCATAGACCATCCTTAGTGCTGAGTTTCTATTTTAAGTTCCTCTCCCCAGTTTGGTGAAAACACTAGAAGTCTCTTTTGTTGCCTCAGTTAACCCCTAAGGAACTGGTGCATGTTTCAGGTCTGACCTCTGATTCCTTTGCATGACCAGAAACATCCCCACAGGCACTAGCATGATCCTCTCAGAGGAGCCACTCTGGAAGCAGCCAAGCCAGGGCTCTTGGGACCACAGTTCAGGTGGAATCCCAGTGAGCAAGGCTGCTGACACTTTGAGCCAGATGAGAATAACTCTGTCCAGCAGAAAGGACTCTCACAGCACCAGAAACACAGAAATCTACCCCACAGGATAAAAGTACCTACTTGTATTTTCCTTCTACAAAGTGCAAATCCCAAGATTTGGGATGAATGGATGCCTCAGGCCTGATATAGGGATGGCACAAGAAAAGGTAGAATGAGTGCCTCCCATATCCTGGTTGTCACAAACACAACTTCCCTTTTATTCTTCCCCTGCTTCTTAGACCCAGGTGAATACCAACAACTATTGGTTAGTGCAGGCCTTCACTCTACAAGGTGTCTTTCATCTATTAACTCAAGAGGTTTTTAATCCTGACAATTCTCGGTGATAGTGTTCTCCATCTCCATAGATGCTCCCCATCTCTGTGGCCTCACCCAGCCCTCAGCATCTGTCAGCTCTTACAGCTTCTGTCTGGTACATCTGCCTGGCTCTTCCTGCCAGCCCCCCTCTTCAGGACCTAGGAAGCACCCGGCATGTAAACCTGCCCACAGCAAAGCCTACAAACCTTTGAGCTACACTCCCAATTAAATAGACTGCCAGCCTCTGCCCCTAGGAATTTAAATTCTCTGAGCTATAGAATGATGAGCTTCAGGGAACTTTTCTAGAGCCCCTACTCACTGAAGAAGCAAATCCTGATGGGGTGAGGGGGACCCACTTCAAAAACAAAACTCTAGGTTAAAATGACATTCACTGAAACTGGTCTCATCTGAAACTGGCTGAGCCTAACTATGATGAGTCAGGAGTCAAAAGTTCTACTTCTGCTCAGAGCAAAACACACAGGAATAGGTCACAGGAATGGGTAGTGACCCATTCCTCTGCCACCAGGCTACAGTCATATACCAAGATACTTTCACATTTAGGATTAGCTGTCTGGCCTCTTCCAAAAGACTGTCCTAAACTGGAAAAGGGAGAAAACCAATGAATGCTAGATTTTGCCTGAGAATACTGCTGTTAGGATCCTAAAGCAAAAAAAAAAAAAAAAAAAAAAAAAACATAGTTGGAATTTCATTGAAATAGTCAGTGATCAATAAATAGCTTTTGGGGCTGGGGATGTGGCTCAAGCGGTAGCGCGCTCGCCTGGCATGTGTGCAGCCCGGGTTCGATCCTCAGCACCACATACCAACAAAGATGTTGTGTCCGCCGAAAACTAAAAAAAAAAATAATAAATATTAAAAAATTCTCTCTCTCTCTCTCCTCTTTCACTCTCTCTCTTTAAAAAAAAATAAATAAATAGCTTTTATTTGCAATTGGTTGTTTAATTACAGAATTCCCATTCTTCATTTCTTCTTACATACAAAGTGACTGGGACAATTCAGATGTCATTCAATAACTTGGAAGCACAGGAAAAATCTTTGTCACATTGCTTCTACAAAATTTACTTAAGCAGTGAATTAACTATGAAATTACTCAAAGAAAAGGAAAAAAGTATCACACAAGATGAAAGGAAGGTAAAATATATAATAATCCCACTTTAAAAATTCAATTAGAAGTGTTAGAAATAACAATTGCTGTCCCACATAGCAAGTTGACCCTTATGAGAAAGATGACATGATATTTTGGGGAAATGAGGCTCAGGGAAGTTAAATGACTTGCAGAGTTCTCTCACTTGTCATCAAGCTAGAATGTGGAACCAGGTCCATCTGGCTCCAGTTCAATAATGACATTCCAGAGTAGTTCTGCAAATAGGCTAAGGTCAGTAAAAAAAAAAAAAAAAAAAAAAAAAAAAAAAAAAAAACTTTTCTTAAGTTCATTTGTTTATAAGCAGGTCTCAGATGTACTTTTGCTGAATCAGAAAGTGACCAATCCTTTAAAGTTTTAAAATAAAGCTGATGTTTCTCCTTCATGCTAATATATATTATATGGACATCTTTTTCAAAACAAAGTTGACTACCCCATAGTAGGCATATTTACCTACAAATTAAAATCACCTGCTTTTCATGCAATGGAGGAAGGATAGCATCTTCAACAAATGGTGCTGGGAAAACTGGAAATCCATTTGCATCAAAATGAAACTGAATCCCTTTCTCTCGCCATGCACAAAAGTTAACTCAAAATGGATCAAGGAGCTTGATATTAAATCAGAGACACGGCGTCTGATAGAAGAAAAAGTTGGCTATGATCTACATACTGTGGGGTCGGGCTCCAAATTCCTCAATAGGACACCCATAGCGCAAGAGTTATCAACTAGAATCAACAAATGGGACTTACTCAAACTAAAAAGTTTTTTCTCAGCAAAAGAAACAATAAGAGAGATAAACAGGGAGCCTACATCCTGGGAACAAATCTTTACTCCACACACTTCAGATAGAGCCCTAATATCCAGAGTATACAAAGAACTCAAAAAATTAGACAATAAGATAACAAATAACCCAATCAACAAATGGGCCAAGGACCTGAACAGACACTTCTCAGAGGAGGACATACAATCAATCAATAAGTACATGAAAAAATGCTCACCATCGCTAGCAGTCAGAGAAATGCAAATCAAAACCACCCTAAGATACCATCTCACTCCAGTAAGATTGGCAGCCATTATGAAGTCAAATAACAACAAGTGCTGGAGAGGATGTGGGGAAAAGGGTACACTTGTTCATTGTTGGTGGGACTGCAAATTGGTGCAGCCAATTTGGAAAGCAGTATGGAGATTTCTTGGAAAGCTGGGAATGGAACCACCATTTGACCCAGCTATTCCCCTTCTCGGTCTATTCCCTAAAGACCTAATAAGAGCATGCTACAGGGACACTGCTACATCGATGTTCATAGCAGCACAATTCACGATAGCAAGATTGTGGAACCAACCTAGATGCCCTTCAATTGATGAATGGATAAAAAAAATGTGGCATTTATACACGATGGAGTATTACTCTGCATTAAAAAATGACAAAAATCATAGAATTTGGAGGGAAATGGATAGCATTAGAGCAGATTATGCTAAGTGAAGCTAGCCAATCCTTAAAAAACAAATGCCAAATGACTTCTTTGATATAAGGGGAGTAACCAAGGACAGGGTAGGGACGAAGAGCTTGAGAAGAAGATTAACATTAAACAGGGATGAGAGGTGGGAGGGAAAGGGAGTGAGAAGGGAAATCGCATGGAAATGGAAGGTGATCCTCAGGGTTATACAAAATTACATATAAGAGGAAAGGAGGGGTAAGAGAAGAATAATACAAGTGGAAGAAATGATTTACAGTAGAGGGGGTAGAGAGAGAAAAGGGGAGGGGAGGGGAGGGGAAGGGGGATAGTAGAGAATAGGATAGACAGCAGAATACATCAGACACTAGAATGGCAATATGTAAATCAATGGAAGTGTAACTGATGTGATACAGCAATCTGTATACAGGGTAAAAATGGGAGTTCATAACCCACTTGAATCAAACTGTGAAATATGATATATTAAGAACTATGTAATGTTTTGAACGACCAACAATTAAAAAAAAAATCACCTGCTTTTAAACAGCCTGGGCCCCAATTACACGAGAATCTCTGAGGACAAAGCCTTAAAAAAATTTGTATTTTTAAATGTTTGTCCAAAATCACTATCTTAATAAGATGTATCTGGGCAAGTAACCCACCTTAATGATTTCCACAGCATGTTGGGACATGTTAGTGCAGTAGTTCTCACCTTTGTTTATTAGAATTACCCAGGGACTATTTTTAAAAAGTCTGATGCAGGGGGCTGAGGCTGTAGCTCAGTGGCAGAGCACTTGCCTAGCATGTGTGAGGCACTGGATTCGATCCTTAGCACCACAGAAAAATAAACAAATAAAATAAAGGCATTCTGTTCATCTACAACTACAATTTTTTTTTTTTTTAGAAAAGTCTGATGCGGGAGTGGAAACGCAGTTCAGTGATAAAGTATTAGGCAAGCATGTACAAGGCTCTGCCTGGGTTCAATCCCCATCACAGCCCAAAACAAAACAAAATCTGATGTTCAACCCACACCCCAGAATCCTCAGAATCTCAGAGGCATCAGCAGTTTGTATCGCTCTCCAGGTGACCCCAATATGCAGCAAGGAAAAGAGCTTTAGCAGATGGCTCTGTACACAAGAAGCCCTAGCCCTCCTAATGATGGTGTCCAATGCACCATCCAACAGCAGCCCCACCATACTGAAAAGGAGCCTTTCCTCATGCTCCCCACCTTCTCCCTTGGCATCAGGCACTAGAAGTTGGTGCTCACACCCAAAAGTTTTTCCATTTGTCAGCCATTTCCCCCAATTCTGCACATAGGCATGTCCACATGCATGACTGCAAGTCATGCAAGACTGCATGACTCTCTGTCCCTCTGAATTGTTCCTTCCACTGAGTGATTCATCCCATATGCATTGTCATTCTCCTGCCACTTTCAATTTTACCATCTCCACTTCCTTTTCTCGCTTGTATTTTCACTATCAGTAATATTGTCACTTCTTTTTCCATCATGGACAATACGGGGTTAATACTGTTGTGGACACATTCAACTTTGGAACAAAGCTACAGGCTAAAAACAACAGTGTAGCCAACACTAAATTGGCATTCCAGGACTGCTGCCAGGGGTAGGGGCATGAAGAGTTATCCTCTGTGCTCTGGAGGGTAACTGTTTATGTCTCTAAAAGTTTAAAATGAAGAATTTTGAAGTAGAAGAACTCTGTGCTGCTTTCTGATTACAGGCAGCTCCTAAAATGCGAAGCTCAGGCTCTCCTCAATTCCCAGAGCATACTTTGTGGTTAACAACAAAGATCTTCATGGTTGGAAAGAAGAAAAACCATTGTACCTTTCCATTCTAAACTTTTGAATTATGTAAACATTCCTCCATGGGGCATGAATGAAAGCTGCTTTACATTGGAAATAAAACACTTTTTATTCAGCAATATTTAGATGCAAAAATACAGCAGCGTTCAGCATGAAAATATTCTCTCAAAGGGCAAATCAGGTGTTGATTAAAGCTTCCCTAAACATGTACTACTTTGGACTACTAATGAATGGCTGACAAAATTAATCCACATCCTCACCCTGCAAACAATGCTCCTCCACATTCACACAACAACATCAATGAAAAGTTCATGGCACTAAGAAAATGTATTTGCTTGATAAACTACTTCCTGTATTAGGTAAAACTCAGTCCATTACATTGCTTTTTTCAATGCTATCTCAGATTATTTCTGTAAAACATAAATTGAAAAGGCACAGACAATGAATTCAGAGTCTGATGTAGAAAACATCTGATTTGCATACAAACTATGAGATAAAATAAGGCAATCATATACTTTAATAATTTTTATGGGAAAAATTAGTATCATGGACTTTTAAAATACGGTTTCCACTAATAATCCTAAATTAATTTCAATCCTATTCCTAATAATTGGTACTTGAGAAGGAATTTAAGATAATATTTACAAGTTAATTAAAAACAGTGTAAGCATTCATGTCAGTCAAGTGTGACCTTTGCTCTACAATGCATTTAAATGCATGTCACCTTGACCTGTAACACAGCAATGTAAAAAATTTTGGTCAATATAAATCAAATGCACACTGATTTATTCAGCAGGTTTCCTGGTATCTGAATCAACATCAGAAATCTAACCAGTATTTGTTATTCTGTTATTGACAAAAGGAAGCATATTTAAATGATAACAAGTACTCATGGGTGTCATTTGGAAGTTAAATTGTTCCCCAAGGACAGCTTCCATAAATGGTTTCACTTAAAGGTCATTTACCACCAAATTATGAACAACTGTTGCATTTATTAGTGCAGGCTCAATAGTTGGGAAGCTGCAGTCATCAATTTTTACTGACAATAAGATCTAATTGTTCACTGATAATAAACATGAAAAACAGACCCTTTCTATAACTTTTATTCCCTGCACTGTGATCACATTTTAAAAACTAGGATACAAACTTTAGTAGGTATGCATTTGATGCAAACTTTAGTAGATAGGCATTTGATTAAAAACCTTCCAACTGCAGGAAAAACACAACATAGTTTAAAAGAAACCTCAGATATAAAAATATAAAAACTTGTCTTCTCATGTTACATGCATCTGAACTAAAACAAAAGGGAAAGAAATAAAATGAAAAGTATGTTTCACTTTTAGAAGAGGGTTGATGGTAAATTTGATGTGTCAACTTGACTGGACCATGGGGTGCCCGGATATTTGCTCAAACATGATTCTGGGTATTCCTATAAGAATGTGTTTGAAGGATATTTACATTTAAATCTATAGATAGGCCTCCATAATATGGGTGGGCCTCTTTAAATTTCAGAGGCAAAATATTCCTCATTAAGGTGTATTACTCCAGGTCATTTACCAAGTGACCTGAAAAGGTTCCAATTTTGGGTGAGGTCCAGAATAAGGGAAGCCTCAGCAACAGATCCAGGCTGCCATGTAAGAGGCTCTTCTACTTGGGCCAGATGATACAGCATACACAATGGTACTTGAAGTGTCAGTAGCAACTAGGGAGGTTGCCTAAGCCTCCAGGAGGTTGCCAATAGGTGAACTGCACCCCAGACCCTCAGAATTTTGGAGCAAATCTATACATCTTCTGAGAACAATTTACTTTCCCTTTGAGTAAAGCTCTTAGCCTCTACTGGGACTTATTGGAGACTGAAAGCTTAACCAAGGGCTAGTAAGTTACCATGAGACCTGAGCTATCTATCCATCATAGACAGGGTGTTACCTGACCCACTAAACCATAAAGTGGGGCATGGACAGCAGCTTTCCACCATCAAATAAAAGTAATATACATAAGAGATCAGCACAAGCAGATCCTAAAAGCACAAGTTACACAAAGAAGTAGCCCAAATGGCCAAGGGTCCCACTCTGGCCTTCTCTCTCTCTCAGGCAGCAATCCCGGCCTCATGGATAGTTCTCTACAATCAGCCGACAAAGGCATAGAAGACTTGGGCCTGGTCTACAGATGGCTCTGCCAAGTATGCAGGCACCATCTAAAAGTGGAGAGCTACAGCACTACAAAGCCTCCCCAGGACATCTATGGAGAACCGTAGTGCACAGAAATCTTCTCAGTGGATAAAACTTTGGGTAGTACACCTATTGTGCACTTTTCTTGAAAGGACATATAGCCAGACATGTGATTACATACTAACTTAGGAGCTGTGGCCAGATGGTTTGAATGAATGGTCAGGGATGCAAAATGCTAAGGAGGATTTTACTAAACAAGTAGATAAAATGATCTGTTCATGAACACCAGCCCCGCTTTTTACCCTAGTCACACTTGGTGGACTCATGAACAAAGTGATCATGGTGGTGGGGATGGAAGTTATGCCAACAGAGTCAACACTGAGCCCCCAATAGGGTATAATTCCCCTGGTGATCAGCCAGCTACCTAGTGGCAGGGTACACTAAACCATTTCTACCATGAAAGGGGTGACTTTTTTTTTTTTTTTTTTTGCACCAGGTATTGAACTCAGGGGCCCTCAACCACTGTGCCACATCCCCAGCCCTATTTTTATATTTTATTTAGAGACAGGGTCTCCTGAGTTGCTTAGCGCCTCACCATTGCTGAGGCTGGCTTTGAACTCGTGATCCTCCTGCTTCAGCCTCCAGAGCCACTGGGATTACAGGCATGCGCCACCATGCCCAAGGAAGGGATGAACTTTTGACCTTACTGAAACATATACTGTATACAATGCCTCAGCAAAATCTATCATTTGGAGACTTATATTGCCTTATTCACTGTCACGGTGTTTCATACAGCATTGCTTCTGAACAAGGAATTCACTCTACAGCAAATGAAGTAATCAATGGGGTCCATGCTCATGGAATTCACTGGGCTATCATATTCCCTAACATCATCAAGCAGCTGGCTTAGCAGAGTGGCACCACAGGCTTTTGAATGTTCTGCAGGGCGGGGGCAAGGTTCTCCAGAAGACTATACATACAATGAATCAGCATCTAATATATGGTACTGTTTTTCTCACAGCTGGCAATTGCAGGTCCAGGAATCAATGGGTGGAAATGGGAGTGGCACCACTCACCCTCATTATTATGCTAGTGACCCACTAGCAAAACTTTTCCTTCCTGTCCCCATGCATTCTTGCTAGACTGGCCACATTCCAAAGAAAGGAATATGTCCACTAAAGGACACAACAATTATCCTATTCAACTGAAAGCTAGGGCTGCTGCTTACCATTTAACACTCCTCACATCTCTGAATCAACAAAGAGGAAGTTACTATATGCTAGCTGGGGTGAATGATCTTGACTACCAAGCAGAAATTGGCTACTACTCCATAGTGGAGGTAAGGAAGAATATGTCTGCAACACAGGAGATCCCTATGGTACAATATTACCAGGCCCTGTGACTAAAGACAATGAAAAACTACAGCAACACAATTCAGGCATGACGGCTACTGGCCTAGAGCCTTTAGGGATGAAGGTTTGGGTTGCTCCACCAAATAAAGAAGCATTGGCCAGCTAAAGTGTTTGCTGACAGCCCAAGAAATACAGAATGGGTAGTAATAAAAGGTGGTTACAAGTACCAGTTACAACTACAAGAGATATATAGTAGATATATATGTATGTATATGTGTGTGTGTGTGTGTGTGTGTGTGTGTGTATAAAATGAATCATTGTTAATTTTCCACCATAGTACTTAAGTTACAGGTCAATAAGAAAAAGAGTAAAATCACTGAAGACTCTACCTCCTATTCTTGGAGAGAGATTAGTACATTTTTGGTTTTATGTGGGATAGCTGAATCATCTCTGGAGATTGAGCAGAGTTAGTGTAAGGATTTTCAAATGGGTGCCAAATTCACAAGGGTGGGTCTGTGATGATTAATTTTGTGTCAATGTCATTGGACCACAGGGTACATTCATAATAACACAGATATTCACTCAAACTTTTCAAATTCAGCATGTCCCAAAATGGAACTTCTGATCTTTTCCCTAAAATTGTCTCTGCCCACATTCTTCCTCTTCTCAGGATTCAGTGCCAATATTCCTCCACTTTCTCAGACAAAAAACCTTAAAGTCACCCCTATCACTTTTTCTTATACTCCAAATCCAATTCCTTAGGGGATCCCCTTGACTCCAGCACCAGAATCTATCCAGAATCCACCATCTTCCACCCCTTCCACCTACAGAACTGTCCTAAACCATCATCGTCTTTCACTTGGACTATTAAAATAGCTTCCTGAGTTTTCTATGAAAGTCTATGGTCCACACCAAAATGAGAGTGATGCTTTGAAAACATAACTCATGAAACCAACAGGTGACCTCTAGGAGGACAGGGAGTTTTATCTGCTTTCATCTCTTCTATGGTCTCCGACTCTAGAACAGTGTCTGGCACTTGGTTGTTGATCAGTAAGAACTTGCTGAGTCACATCACTCCCCTGCTTCTGTACTGACCCTGACATTGCCACTTGGTCTAGTAACTATGCCTCCCCCTTCTATCACTCCCTTCACATTTTCCCCCTCCTCATGCTACTCATGATCTCATCTCCTACTACCCTCCATTCCAACCCCAGTGGTTCTAATCCTAAAGCACACTGAGTATACTCCTACCTGCTGTTCTCTTCATGTGCTGTTCTACCTAGAACTTTCTGCCCTAGATAACTGCAGGACTCACCACCTCATCTCCTTCACAATGTCACCTCCTTCACAATGTCACATTCCCAATGATGGTTTCTCTGATGACCCCCCAGCACTCTGTATCTCTCTTTCTTTATTTTTCTCCACAGTGCTTTTCACTGAGATAGTATATGTAATTTAATTATCATGTTTATTCATACCCCCCCTCGACTAGAATGAAAGTTCTTTGAAAAAGAGTTGTCTATACAGACATTAATTGTTGTGTTCACTGTCAATCTAGGCAAGCAGATTACTGCCTGCCAATAGGTCATCAATAAATATTTATTAAAAAACTGAAAGACTTGTTACCATTTTCTCTTGACATTGTAAATAATGCTACAACAAACAACTTTATATGTATATCCTTGTATATTTGTGAATACAGAACAAAAAGTGAGAAGGTTGGGTCAAAGGGTAAATATCTTATTTAATAAATATTGCCAAATTAATCTCCAAATCAGCCTCATCAACAGTGTTATAGAACCAGTCCCTGCTCACGTCCATTCTCATAAGCACTGGTGTTTTATTTGTTTTTGTTTTTGTTCTGTTTGTTTCTTTTTCAGTACTAGGGATTGAATCCTGGGTGCTCGACCACTGAGCTCTACCCCCAGCCCTTTTTATTTTGAGACAGGGTCTCACTGAGTTGTCCAGAATGGCTGGAACTTGTAATCCTCTTGCCTCAGCTTCCCCAGTCAGCCTCCCCAGTCTCTGGGATTATAGGCATGCGGAACCATGCTTGACACAAAATTAATTTTTTAAAAACCCTTAAAAATACAGCATGAGAATGAGTAATTAGTTGGTATCATAAGCAGAAAGGAAGGAATAACCTAAGTGATTTTAAAATATTGCCATTTATATAATAGGACAGATCTGAGAACAAAATAATATGTTTAAAAAACAGTGTTAAGCTGTATTCAATAATCATGCTGTTGACGGTTGTGCTGGTATTATATATAGGACAGATTTATGTGTTTAATGAGGTATAAAGTAAATTGTTAATCATGTAATATTCTATTGTCTCAGCAATTTAAGAACTAAGACCAGTGTGGGAGAAAAAAAGACACAGTTGACAACTGAAAGAACTCTGTTATCCTCAATTTATCCTGTATTTCATCTTTTAAAAAAATGAAATTCTAGCTTTGACTACTGAAAAGATCTAGAAATTTCATAAACTCAGTACATACCTGGTGTTTCTAAATATCATTTCACAATAAAAGCGACCAAAGATCTTTGGAAAAAATAGCTAATTTCAGAGCTGGGGTGGGAATGCAAAAGAAGGGCCAGGGATATCTTGTTACCAAAAACTACAAAAGGTTTGCATTAATGGCACAGCTCTCAATTGAAAAAGGACAGACTTGAATTTGGAAAAAGATAAATAAAACTGTATGTAAAATGATACATGTAAATAGATTGGTAAATATGCCACATCCATACTTTTATAACAAATTTAGGTAAAAATAGATTGATATTTGTGATACCAATGAATTACTGCTCATTTTTAAACGTCTCTGATAATGACATTGTGGCTATATTTTAAAGGGGAATCAATGTTATGGTTTGTATATAAGGTGTTCTCCCAAAAGTCCTGTGTTAAAGCAGGAATGTTCAGAGTTAAAATGATTGGACTATGAAAGCTGTAAACAGTCCATCCTAGTTTGAATGGACTGTCTGGAGGGTAACTATAGATAGGGACTCTGTGGGAATGGCTGGAGGAGGTGGGTCACTGGGGATATGCCCTGGAAAGGTATATCTACCCTATGGCCTTTTCCCTCTCTCCCTGCTTCCAGGCCACCATGAATGGAGCTGTGCTTCTCTACCAAGCCCTTCTGTCATGATGTTCTGCCTGACATTGGGCCCAGAGCAGTAGAGTCAGTCCACCACGAATTAAACCTCTGAAACTATAAGCCAAAATAAACCTTCCCCACTAAAAGTTGTTCTTGTTGGGTATCTTGGTCACCAAGATTAAAAGTTAACACACTTTGTGTTTTAGATATATAAATATCTGAAAATATTTGCTTCAAACTGAAATGAGAGAGGTTGTATAAGAGGTAGTAAGAAAGAGTAAGAAACAAAATTGAGTTCATAATTTCAAAACCTGAGTTTAGGAAGGGTCGTAATTCTCTACTGCTGTAAATGTTTAAATGTTCTATAATAAACAGCTACTTTTATAGGGAAGGAGCGAAGCAACAATAAAAATAAATAAGTAAAGAAATATACAGGGCTGGGGTTGTGGCTCAGTGGTAGAATCCTTGCCTAGCATGTGTGAGGCATTGGGTTCAATTCTCAGCACCACATGAAAAATAAATAAAGATATTGTGTCCATCTGTAGCTAAAAATATTTTTTAAGAAGAAATATACAAAGCAAAATAACAAGGAATGCCATCAAAAATCTAAAAACCTACATAAGAATGCAAGGCCTTGAGAGCATGACAGTGACCTTGACAGCTTCTCTGTCCTGAAGGAATACAGTGGAGATGGAAAAGAATGGAGAAAAAGGAGAGATATGGGGAGATCCAACATGGCAGCGGGCGCGGAGAGATCAAGTCTCTGACCTCTTCAGCTGTGCGGGCATAGGGAGTCGTAAACAGTCTAAATGCTGTTTGCTCAGGATCACCAGGCAATGCTGAGCTGACGTGGATCTGGGGCGAACAGTCTGGGCCTCTCAGAACACACACTGAGCCCGGATCAGCTGAATTCTAGCTCCCGTTCGCCTGCTTCCCGAAGACAAACAGCTGTGACTCAGCACTAATCCATCCCGCTGAAACAACAGGTTGGCCCTTCTGATCCTACAGAGGTAAATGCCAACCAAGCCTTCATAGGCAGTGGCCACAGGATTTAAACAGGGCTTGGGAGAGACAGTCAGGACCCACCCGTTGCATTGGTCACCTGGCAAAGGGAAACGAACTGTCGCCATTTGCAAGAGATACCACCATGGCAGAGAACTGACGTCACCGGACTGCGGCAGAGGAGATAACTTCATTGAAACCTGCGGCTACAGGTGTGTAATCCCCTAGCCTTCCCTCTCCAACATCAGGGAAACCTTAAGGGCCCCTCCCAGCTCTCCCATGAGAGATAGCCAGACCGAGGGAATCAGAAGTGGCGCAGGATCCGTGGCTTGGAACTCCCGGCTACCGCTCCCACCAGTGCTGACAACTGAGGTCTCTTGCACCAGCTTCCAGGGGCGTGGCTACCGGAGAGCAAGTAAAATTCGCTGAGGATTCTCTGCCCCAAGCTCTACAAACTTAGGGTCTCAGGGAATAGCAAACAGGGAAAGTGTGCCCAGTCGTTCATGAAAACAGGGCTCCTGGGAGCAGCAGACCTGGCGTGTAGCCAGTATTGTGGTGAGCATCACCGGTGAGAGGGGCCTGGCTAGAGAAAAAGTGGGGAAGTGACTAGACACAAGAGGAGGCCCTAGGCACTCAGGATTGGAGACTCGCCCAGTCTGGGAGGAGGAGCTGCTGCACAGTGATTGGTTCCCGCGTATTGAAAGGAGAAACTTGGCCTGGTGGGCACAGCGCCACCTACTGGAAGAGAAGTTAATCAAGCTCTATGACTGCATTTATTAGTTTTTTTTTGTTGGTTTTTTTTTTTTTTGATTTGGGTTTTTTCTCATTTTCATTTTTCTTTCTTGTTGTTTTTTAAAAATTTTTTTGTTTAATTTTTTAAATTTTTTTCTTCTAAATTTAATTTTAATTATTATTATTTTTTTTTAATTTTTTCTTTTTTATTTCCTTTTTTTTTCCTTTTGTCTTTTCATTTCTTTTCAATTTTCTTATTCCCCCTTCCTTCAATTCTACCTGCTTACTCTCATTCTCTTTAGTGACTTCTTCCCTTCCCTTCTAATACCTTTCCTCCCAAGCATCAAATAAATTTATAGGAGTAAACAGTAACTCAGCAGTCAAACAGAACAAGAAGTAACATGAGCAGCATGAAAAAGCAAGGAAGAAAAGGAGTACAAACAATGCAGGACAGCCTAAATATTCAGGAGGACCTACAGTCATCAGAAAAATGGTCATATAAAGAACTCAAGGAACACCTTAGACAGATGGAATGGAACCTTAAAGAGAATATGAGACAGCAAATTCAAACACTGAAAGAACACATTGAAAACGAATTACATAAACAGATAAAAGAAGAAGTTAAGCATCTTTATCAGGAGATAGAGATTATAAAAAAATCAAAAAATAATTCTAGAAATGAAGAAAACTATAAACCAAATTAAAAACTCAAATGAGAGTATCACTAACAGAGTGGAGCCAGTAGAAGCCAGAACATCAGATAATGAAGACAAAATATATCATCTTGAAAAGAGTCTAGCCAACTCAGAAAGGCAGGTAAAAAATCACGAGAAAAACATCCAAGAGATATGGGATAACAAAAAACCAAACATAAGAGTCATCGGGATAGAGGAAGGTATAGAGATTCAAACCAAGGAATGAGTAACCTGCTGAATGAAATAATTACAGAAAACTTTCCAGAAATAAAAAAGGAAACGGATGTACAAATTGTAGATGCATACAGGACACCGAGCATACAAAATCACAGTAGACCAACGCCAAGACACATTGTTATGAAGATATCCAATATACAGAACAAAGAGAAAATATTAAAAGCTACAAGAGAAAAGAGGCAGATTACATTCAGGGGTAAACCAATAAGGTTAATAACAGATTTTTCATCACAGACACTGAAAGCAAGAAGGTCCTGGAACAATGTATTTCAAACACTGAAAGACAATGGATGCCAACCAAGAATTCTGTATCCAGCAAAATTAAGCTTCAGGTATGACAACGAAATAAAAATCTTCGAAATAAAAATCTTTCATGATAAACAAAAGTTAAAAGAATTTGCAGCCAGAAAACCAGCATTGCAAAGCAGCTTGAGAAAAACACTACATGAGGAAGAAATGACAAACAATAACCAAAACCATCAGTGGGAAGAGCCTTGGTAAAGACAGAGGGCGGGGGAGATCAAAATCCCAATGGCATTTCTTGTAGAAATAGATAAAGCAATCATTAAATTCATATGGAAAAATAAAAGACCCAGAATAGCAAAAGCAATTCTAAGCAGGAAGTGTGAATCAGGCGGTATAGCGATACCAGATTTCAAACTATACTACAGAGCAATAGTGACAAAAACAGCATGGTACTGGTACCAAAACAGGCAGGTGGACCAATGGTATAGAATAGAGGACACAGAGACTAATCCACAAAGTTACAACTTTCTTATATTTGATAAAGGGGCTAAAAGCATGCAATGGAGGAAGGATAGCATCTTCAACAAATGGTGTTGGGAAAACTGGAAATCCATATGCAACAAAATGAAACTGAATCCCTTTCTCTTGCCATGCACAAAAGTTAACTCAAAATGGATCAAGGAGCTTGATATCAAATCAGAGACTCTGCGTCTGATAGAAGAAAAAGTTGGCTCTGATCTACATATTGTGGGGTCGAGCTCCAAATTCCTTAATAGGACACCCATAGCACAAGAGTTAATAACAAGAATCAACAAATAGGACTTACTTAAACTAAAAAGTTTTTTCTCAGCAAGAGAAACAATAAGAGAGGTAAATAGGGAGCCTACACCATGGGAACAAATTTTTACTCCTCTCCTTCAGATAGAGCCCTAATATCCAGAATATACAAAGAACTCAAAAAAGTAAACAATAAGATAACAAATAACCCAATCAACAAATGGGCCAAAGACCTGAACAGACACTTCTCAGAGGAGGACATACAATCAATCAACAAGTACATGAAAAAATGCTCTCCATCTCTAGCAGTCAGAGAAATGCAAATCTAAACCACCCTAAGATACCATCTCACTCCAGTAAGATTGGCAGCCACTATGAAGTGAAACAACAAGTGCTGGCGAGGATGTGGAGAAAAGGGTACACTTGTACATTGCTGGTGGGACTGCAAATTGGTGCGGCCAATTTGGAAAGCAGTATGGAGATTCCTGGGAAAGCTGGGAATGGAACCACCATTTGACCCAGCTATTGCCCTTCTTGGACTATTCCCTGAAGACATTAAAAGAGCGTACTACAGGGATACTGCCACATCAATGTTCATAGCAGCACAATTCACAATAGCTAGACTGTGGAACCAACCCAGATGCCCTTTAATAGATGAATGGATAAAAAAAATGTGGCATTTATACACCATGGAGTATTACGCAGCACTAAGAAATGACAAAATCATGGAATTTGCAGGGAAATGGATGGCACTAGAGCAGATTATGCTTAGTGAAGCTAGCCAATCCCTAAAAAACAAACACCAAATATCTTCTTTGATATAATGAGAGCGACTATGAACAGAGCAGGGAGGAAGAGTAGGAAGAAAAGATTAACATTAAACAGAGACATGAGATGGGAGGGAAAGGGAGAGAAAATGGAAATTGCATGGAAATGAAGGGAGACCCTCATTGCTATACAAAATTACATATAAGAGGTTGTGAGGGGAATGGGAAAATAAACAAGGAGAGAAATGAATTACAGTAGATGGGGTAGAGAGGTCAGATGTGAGGGAAGGGGAGGGGGGATAGTAGGGGATAGGAAAAGTATCAGAATACAACAGTTACTAATAGGGCATTATGTAAAATTGTGGATGTGTAACTGACGTGATTCTGCAATCTGCATTTGGGGTAAAAATTGGGAGTTCATAACCCAATTGAATCTAATGTATGAAATATGATATGTCAAGAGCTTTGTAATGTTGTGAATAACCAATAAAAAAAAAGAAAAGAAAGGAGAGATATGTCTTCCTATAGGCTCTATAGTATAGCCTAATTATTTATATAAATATTTTAGCTTTTATGACCATAAAGAAAAAAAGCATATGTAGTATCTAAGACTACAAAACTGAACCTTAATTGAACACACAGTTTGAAAGTTGTACCAAAAATTCCAGTTAGTTACACGTAATTGTCATCTCTGAAGTACTTGCAAGTTTTTGCACAGGGTTTATTATTTTTTATAACATAAATATTTCTCCTGAAGTTTTGTTAATATTATTATCTTACATTAAAGAGCTTAAAAAAGTAAACTTCAAGGCAGTCCCTACTTAAATAGTAGAAATAAATAAAAAACACAGCTAGAGATACTTTCTGGCACTTTGCAAGCACTGCCCTATTTTTGCAAACCAGTCCTATAAGTAAGGTAAGTACTACAGTATTAACCTCTTTTACTGATATAAGAAACTGGGAGATTAAGTAGCTTACCCAAAGTCAGTTGTGGACTAAATGGAGGAGGCAAGATTTGAACACAGACAGCCTAAGCCTAGCCTGGGCTTTTCATCATAAACTGGTGGACTATTATAAATAAGCTCTTGCCAAATGGCAAAAATTATCCAGGAATTAATTGAAATTAACCAGAATTTAAGTTGATCTCTACAAGTTCATCTCTAGTAATATGTCTGGATCATTTTTGAGACATAGTGTGCTATAACTTGGAATACTAAGTATCAGATCACCGCAGACTGAAGTAAATACAATGTGGTATTCTGGACTGGATCCCGGATCAGAAAAAAAGACAATAATAGAAAAACTGGCAAAACCCAAATAAAGTCTGGAGTTTAGTTTTAAATTATAAACCAGTATTAGTTTCCTTATTTTGACAAATGTACCACAGTAAGGCAGTATGCTAACAATGGGGGAATTGGGTGAGGGGCATAAAGGAACTCTACTAATGTTCAACTTTTCTGCAAATCTAAATTTATTTATTAGGGTAAGTAGAAAATAACAACTAAAAAATGACAGATTAAAATGTTTTTCTACCTCAAAGAAAATAAATGGTGCCCTCATATTTCTAAGCACCAAATTTGCAAATATTGATCCTCTTGTACCAATTTTTATTTTTTATTATTAATTACTTTATTTATTTTTTATTATGCTGGAGATTAAACCCAGGGCCTCATGCATGATAGGCAAGTGATCTTCCACTGAGTTAAATCTCCAGTCTTATTTTGATTTTTAGATGCATGCACAATCGAGATTTGTTACTGTTCAAACTGTATTTTTTTTTTTTTTTGTCCTCAAGGGTAAAGGATTGTTGATCCAATCATTCAACAAATATTTAATGTGTGCTTCTGTTATGTCCTTACCACATATTAGGCACTGTGCCAACTGTGTCCTTGTTATACAAAGGCCTCCTTCATCATATATGTTTATAATGGGTGATGGGAAGATTTTGTTGTGGACACTGTGGTCTTACTGACATCCTTCTGCCCTTCTTCCACATAAGTGCCTACGGAGATGGGTGGCCAGAATGGACTGAGACATTCCCAGCTCCAGAGAGGCTCCCTATTTTAACTCCATCAGGTTAACCTATTCTCCTTTCCCTGGTGATTGGTTCAGGTAATGCTTGCCTTGGCCAATCAGCACAAAGAATTCCCTTGGCAACAGGATTGACTGAGAAACAGGACTAATAATAAGATATGAAAGGAAATCTGCTCAGAGCTTTTGAGGGGGAAGGGGAGCCCTTACCATTAGAAAATGCCCTCTCTCTACACAATCAAAAAACTAATGACTGCAACATTTATCACTATTTTATCACTGGGTAGAAGTTACTCTGAGGATGAAAACAGAGACTTGGTCAAGGGGCCAGGTTCCCTCATTCGACCTATCAGCCTCGTTTGTGAAATTATAAAATGACAATAACAATAAAAAGTAAATCACTGTTAAATTCTAAGTAACATTGGCAGTACAATTATGTTTAAAACAACTGAGGATTGAATGATATTAAGTGTTGCCAATTTTAAAGTAATATTTACATTTTGGTTATGTTTTAAAAAGTCTTTACCTGTCACATATTCATAATGAAATATTTACAGGTGAAATTATGTCTCAGATTTGCTTTAAAATACTTCAGAATTGCCACAAATGGTGGTGCACATCTGTAATTCCAGCAATCTGGGAAGCTGAGGAAGGAATATTGCAAATTTAAGGCTTGCCTGGGAAACTTAATGAGACCTTGTCTCAAAATAAAAAATGAAAAATGTTGGGGATGTAGCTCAGTGGTAGAATGTCCCCAGGTTGTATCCCCAGTACAGGGGTGGGGTGTGAGGACTAGGGGGACTTTAGAATTAAAAAATATATATAGAGAGAGAGAATGAGGGATGCTGAGTAAAATAAGAATTGCAAAATAATGAGGGTGAGAAATGGGTATATAATGGTTCATTATATTTTTCAATTTTTCCATTTTAATCCCTAAAAACTTTAAAACAATAATCATCCCTGTAGGCATCCCAAGACAACGATAATGTATATATGAAGTTTCCTTATGTAATGAAGATCATGATATATTTTAAGGTATATATTAAGTAAACAATTGATAGATTCTAGATCCCAAGAAAAAGATGTATTTGTACAAGGACAACTAGTGCTAATCATAATCCTGAATATTATAATCTCAAATGTTGAAATCCCCAAAGATCAAAATACTTAGAGGCAAAAAAAGAAAAAAAAAATTCAACCCAAATCACAATCCCAAAAGCTAGTATCGTGAAAGCTAAAATTCCCAAAATTGCAATTTCCATTGGGGAGAAAAGTTGTAGAAGAGGGGTAGAAAGCTGAATTCTGGAGGAGTTGGTCAATTTTTAGTCATTGGAGGAGAGGTGTAGCACATTACATGGAATGAATACCTAGTAAATCATTATTTGGGGTTTATCTATTAGAGGTTTCCAGAGGGTATTAGTGAAAGATAAACCATATTTATAAAAGATAAAATTTCTCAAAATCCAGCTCTGTGTGACTGTCCACATGGTAGTAACCCACGTGGTTTTTAATCAGTCTTGTCAAGACTTAGGTTCTCTGTCTCAGTATTTCAGATGATCACAGATAAAAAGCTGGGTGCACACAAAAGCTGGGTGCACCAATCATACTGACTTGTATTTATAGATTTCTCTTGACTCATTTCTTTATGAATCTGCTCATAACTGTTACACTCATTCAAATGTTAGCATACTGGAGAGTTTATGCTCACAAAAATATGCATTTTTATCCATTTTATTGCATAACTTGGCTTGTGAAGTGTTCTGTCATGTCTACATATATCTTAAATAAATCCATTTTTATAAATGCAAATAAGTATCTTTTAAATAAATTTTAAATTATTTTTCCAGAACTGTATTTAGAAATTTGGGTCTCTGGGTATTTATTTTAGGTTTGGGGGCTTTTGATCCTTTGGGATTTCATCTTTTGGGTATTATTGCATTCAGGACTATGCCTGTCCAAGTTGTGGCCCAAACATAAGCACAGCATATGCAGACAGTCACAGATATTTAAAATGGAATTGAAAAACTTCCTAAGTCAATGCTTTGATTTTATATCTATGAAAACTGAAATCCAGTAATTTTGACTTTCGTGTTGTTACCTAATTCTAGTTTTATTGTAATTCTAGTTTTGAGTTTTGTTGTTCTTACAAATGATGCATTTTAAAATGGAAAAGACTTGCCTCAACCGGCCTCCAAATCCTGCTTATTCTCTGGTTTGCTTATTCTGTTCTCCTCACATTGCAAGACCACTCAGCAGCTCCTGGCACTTTCCCCCTTGTAAAGCACACCCACACCTTCTCTTCCAGCCTCACACATCTGGATTTCTTTCTCCCTACAGATGCTATGCTAAGACTTCTTCACTCACACAAGTTCCAAGATTTACCCTCAGCTCTTCCTCTTTCTCTACTCACTCTGCCTGTGTTTTTTATCTCCTGTGCTGAATGATCCCTTAGAGCTATATTTTCAGCCCAGACCTCTAAATACTCTGAACTATACCTATCACCAAAAAACCCAGCTGACTTCCAATGAAATATGCCCCTGCTTCCATTCTTATACTGGCATCTGTATCCATGGGAATCACTCTGCTGCCTCATATCCAGTTACTAGGCACTGGAGATTCTTATAGTCACCCTGTCCTTTCTTCATCCTCTCCATCCTGGTTATCTGCAAGTGTCTCTTCCTGATGAGAGCTCCAGGTTACTGGCATGGTCTGAATGTTTCTGTCTTCCGCAAACTCATAAACTGAAATCCTAACTCCAAGGTGACAGTATTAGGAGGGACAGCCTTTGGGAGATGACTAAGTCATGAGGGTAGAAGCCTTTAAATGGAATTAGTGCCCTTATAAAATAGGTCCAAGGGAGTTCTTTACTTCATCCCCCACAGGAGGACTCAGCAAGCAAGCATCATCTATGAATCAGAGAATGGGCCTCCACCAAATAATGAATCAGCCAACACCATCATTTTCTGCTTCCCAGCCTCTCACAGGAAAATGAATTTCTGTTATGTATAAACTAACCAGCTTATGGTATTTTGTCACCACAGACCAAATTGGTTAAGACAGTCATCCAAAAGTAAAGCTAGTCATGTTACTTCCTTCCTTAAAACTCTCGGAAGACTAACTGCCTGAGGTCAAAGTCCAGGCTCCCTTTCTAGCAAAGTTTTTTCTCCTTTTAGAGCTCTCAAGGCTCCTGACCTGGTTTCCCCAACTCCTTTCTGGAATCACTTTGCACAATCCCTGCTACTTACTTCAGATTTGTCTGCACTTGCCTCTCACCTCTGCACTGAGCTGCTTCATGCCCCAAGATCATTGCTCTGCTGATAAAAAATTCACTTAAAAATTATTATTCAAGAGGCACATGCTGAATCCTCACTATGAGATACAGTCCACCAGGGAACAGAAAACAAGTAAACTACTGGGGAGGAAAAAGGCATGAAAGACTAATCTCCCCAGAAAGTAACATTTGAATTTAGTTGTTGTAACATTTTGCTACTATAGTATCTGCAGTATCCTTTCATACTTCTTTCATCTGGGAGTTTAAAATTCCTTTTCCCTGAGATGAGATTTTTGCCCTGCATTTCCTCTTTCTAAAATTCATGATCCTAGCAAAATGCTAATCAGATTTCAAAGTCAGCATTCCTAAGCACCCCACCCCAAGTATGCCCTCTTGCAGAGCAGAATTGACCTCTTTCCCTCCCTCAGGCCCTAATAGAAGCCTCCAGCAAGTGACATAGTATCCTAACCCTTCCCTAGGGTTGGTGCCCCAAGGCATTCCTGGGTGGAAGGAGAACCCTTAAGAGAAGGGGTAACATCCTTCTCTTTTTTTTTTTTTTTTAAAGAGAGAGTGAGAGAGGAGAGAGAGAGAGAGAGAGAGAGAGAGAGAGAGAGAGAGAGAGAGAGAGAGAGAATTTTCAATATTTATTTTTTAGTTCTCGGCGGACACAACATCTTTGTTGGTATGTGGTGCTGAGGATCGAACCCGGGTCGCACGCATGCCAGGCGAGCGCGCTACCACTTGAGACACATCCTCACTAATACTGTGCAGCTCTACAGTAAATGTTTAAATAACCGCAAAAAAAAAAAAAAATCACTTAAAAAGGGCAAATTACTTTGTACATTAAGCATAAATTTTTTGAAGGATAACTGAGCAAAATCTGTAAAAATATTAAAGGGCCTGAAAGTACCACTTTTACAGAAATCCTAGTAATGGACATTATAAAGTATGTACATAAATACTACTATTAATAGAGCATTACATAATACCATTATTAAAATAATAATGCTTTTAAAAGCAGACATAAGGATGTCCTATTCTAACATTAAATATAATTGCTAAAAAATTAACAAATGTCAATGGCCAGAAATAGTCACCCAGCTAAACAAATTATGGGACATTGCTTATTAAAAGATTCCTTCACTAATAGTCACAAGGAGAAGGCTGGAGGTCAACACATTTATGTTAAACTAAAAGATATCTGTCCATATGTTAGGGGATAAAGGCTGTAGTAAAAATTGGTCATTTATTCATTAAAAAGATGTTTTCATAATATGGGAAAAAATATTTAAGAACACCCTCCAATACTTCATCTCTTGGGGCATGGAACTCTCATGAGGCAAGAAGAACCACTCATTTCTACTCTAAACTTCCTGACACTGAATTTGTTAGAATTTGTTGTAACATTTTAAAAATTTAAATACAAAGTATACATTGTTTTACTAATTACATTTTTAATAAACATGATATATTTTAATTCTTTTTTTTTCAAGCTGAAATATTATTCACAGCTGGGTATAGATCCAGCACCTGGAATAGGAACATAGAGCAAGCACTCAATTAATATTTGTTGGTGAATGAATCATGGCTCTACAATTATAAAACCTGTTATTCATGAGGAACAAAGTGTCTAACAGCCACTTCACAAACACACATAAAAGAAAGGTATCTTAACAGTTTGGCTAACAATCTGGGTTATATACTTTATTGTTAAGTAAACTTTTAAAGAGCACACAAACTCTCATCATACAAGCAATCTTCAAACTCTTGCAAGTTTACTCCTTCAAAACTGGAGTCCGGGATATACCTGATCACACATACAAGCAATTTTTTACAGCATGGGAAACTAAAATTTCTCAGTATCCACACAATTACTACCACCACCTCTCAGACCTTATCTCTTCCCCAACAGGGAAGAGGAGACATCTATTTCTACTTTAAATTTTTCTATCAAGGAATTTGCTACAATTTGACTTAAATTTTTAATATTTAAAACAGAAACATAACTGCTAAGTAATAAATATAGGAAAACTTTGAAGGGTGGACATAGATCTTCTATTAAAAGAAAATTAATAAGAAGCAACGAACCTTCCCAGTTTTTTTATCTGCAAGTCTAAAACAATGCTCCCCAAATGAAAGGCGCTGTCATTGCTATTGATGGGAGAAGCAAGATACTTGGAAGAATCAAAGATAACCAAGGTTGTAAGCTTAAGAGGCTGGGATAAAACCTCCAAGGGGGGGGCGGGGAGCCCTGAATGGGTTCAAGTCCAATTGTTTTTAAGGAAATATGGAATATTTAAGCAGATGTTAACCCACTGGAATGGATTTACATAAATAATGGCCACTATTGAACATAGCTTCCTGACTGAAATTTCCTCCCCATGAAAAGCAGTTTGAGTATTTATTTTGGAAAAGCTGGATCCAGAAATCTACTTAATTCTAAAAATCCTCATACACTCTGTATTTTTTTCTCCCAATCACTGCTCTTAATTCTAAAATCATCCTTTGTGAGGGTGATTTAGTTTTTGCTAGGAAAGCATAAGGACTTAAATAGGCTGTTATCAAACACCAACAATATTTAGAGAATGGAAGAGACTTTGAAGTACTTTACCAAATTAATATCATTGGTGCTTAGCAAGTGAGTGAATTAGCTGTGTATAAAATTAATAATCCTGAGGCTGGGGTTGTGGCTCAGTTGTAGAGCGCTTGCCTAGCATGTGTGAGGCACTGGGTTCGATTCTCAACACCACATATAAATAAATTAAATAATAAAGGTCCATTGGCAACTAAACAAAATTTTTAAAAAATTAATAATCCTTTCAGCATTCCCTCTGCAATCTTCCTCTAACCCTAAATACCTCCAATAAATTCCATTAGGTCCTGAAAAGAACATTATAAAAAAGTACATTTATGCCTGCTAGTTCTTAGGCTAGATACATCTTCGATTTTATAAAGATTCACTACCATAACCATACAGCAAATATCCTATTCAACATCATAAAAGGAAGCATCATAATAGTGTCAGTAACTTTATCACAATTATTGCTTGACATTTTGCAGGAGGTCCTAACCAATGTAATAAGATGAATAAAGGAAATAAAAAGTACGAGTATCAGATAGGAAGAAAGAAAACTAATTAGTAGGTGAAATGAACTCTTTCAAGGTCTACCCACCCTGATGTGTGTTTCCCCCACTAGCAATGCCTCTCTGCATACAGATGTTTAAATTCATCTGTATGGGAAAATCAACCAACAACAGTTCACTCATTAAACTTGTTACTGAAAGGGCGCGTGCCTTCACCTCTGCCCTTTCCTGCACTCTTTGAGACCAGTCACCCCGTTTCCCATTTCCTGGTGACCACAGACCTACGTTATGGAACAGGTGCTCAGTAAGTACTTGATTTTGCCATTTCATGTCACTGCTGAACTAAAAGAAGAAGAGGAAGAAAACTTTGGAAACCCTCTAAAATCAGCACATGGGTTTACTCTGGCTAATAAACAGCTACCAGAGGAGGTTTTAAACAAGTAACGTGTTTCATCGGAACTAATCCTACAGAACTTGGAAGCCACCATGAACCTGCCGCGAAGCTACTTCTGTCTGGACAGAGGGAGAAGCTGTGCCAGAAGAGAAAGCAGCCCATCCTGGGCTCCCGAGGGCCGGCGGCGGGGAGAATGGCGAGCGCCGCGTCCGAGCACTCCAGTCCCGGTGCCGCTGCCCGGAGGCCCGGAGCCGGGCCAGGAGGGGGAAGGGATGGACCCCAAGGGTCGAGAGGCGCCCACAGCAGCCGCATCAGGGAGGGGCGCCCGTTTCCTTGACGACCGCGCCGGGGCGCAGCCCTTCTGGGCCGGGGGAGGGGAGAGGGGAGCGAGGGGACCCTGCGCAGGGGCGGCGGCGGCGGCCGCCGGAGGCACCTCCTGGGCGCAGCGCCACGAGCAGGGTTCGGGTGGTCGCGTCCGGGCGCAGCCCGCGCCTACCGTGTATCCCCGCTCCAGATCACTCTCCTCGTAGCGAAAGGACGGGATGTAGACCTCCATGGCCGCGCCAGCCGGCCGGCGGAGGGCGAGCGGGGGGCGGGCTCACGGCTGCGGCCGCCGCTCCGCCCCCGGCCCGGCCGCCCCGCCTCCCGCAGCCCTCGCCCGCGTGGCCCTGAGGCTGAGCTGCCGCGGCCGTGGTCAGCGCGCTGACCACTGCCCCCCGCGCTCTGGGCGTGTCGGGAGTCGGAGCCGGGACCCCGGAGAGGAGGAGTCGGGTTCCGGGCTCCTGGGTTTCGGGCCTAATGGGCGGCAGAGATCATCTGGGCCCGAAGGAGGCGGGGCCTGGAAACCTGAGTCTGCAGAAAAGGGGTGTGCGCGCCGCCGCGCTGGGCGCCAGGACAGGGCCGCACCCCGGCACTCCCAGCCCCTGAGGCTCCCTAGGGACCGAGGTTTGAAATTTGCAAGACGCCACCCCTAGCAGATTAAAAGATAGCAAAGAATAGAAAATGATGGAATTTTTAAAATTTTGATTTGGTTGGCTGAATTTTCGGTTTTTGCTCTTTGCTGGCATTAACAGCAATGAACCCTCCAACTTTTACTAAGATTCCTATTTCTCTTGGACTCAAGGGTCTGCGTCCCATTCTGAGGTTAGCCTGAGTTAGCCGCTGAACGTGGGACTAGTATTGTACTGGCATAAACCCTCTGGCTTCTAGCTCCAATTGTAAGCACTGCCTCTAAGTAACTGTAAGGGTTGAGAAAATAGAAGAGGAAACATAAATAAATAAGGGGACGTGACTATGCCCCTTAGACCCAAACCTATCCTGAAAAAAATACCTAAAAGATAAGTGGCCCAGTTGAGGAAACTTCATTATCAAGTTATTCTAGGAAACACTAAGTTTTTTTCTTAGGTGAGAGCATGGAGCAAGATAGAAACTTGTAAGTCACTTGTGGGTCACTGAGAAGTGATTTCAGCCTAATCCTTTGGGTAGTTGGGGGAGCTACAAAACTGACCTGCCATTGAGGTTTTTTGTTTTGTATTTTGTTTTTTGTAAACAGGTTTGATTCACTTTATTTTTCTTGTACAAAAACCCTATGTTGAATCCATAGCTGGTTCCTGAGTCCTCGGCGCAGAGAGACTTTGGTGTGGTTTTTCCTAAGAGAGAGACTTAGTGAACATAGTCTCTTTCCAGAGGCAGGGTCAGAAAAATGTAGGTCTCAGAGATGGCATCAAAGGTGGCATTGGCAAAATTGCCCCTGTTGGCAGTGCTGCCCTGGAAGAAGTGTAGCAGTCATTAATAATGCCATCAACAGCAGCTTCTTGGGCACAGAAGCTGAGATGGTGCCAGTGCCCCCGGAGGAGGGATGAGGTGCACCAGCACAGAACCACAGCATCCTGCCACCTTGCAAGGGACAGTATGGGGTTTTCAAATCTTGTTCCCCCAGTGGCCTTTCCACATAGGTACAATGGAGAGTTTAGCCAGCATCATGACCCCTAAGATAGTGCTGGCTGCCTTCTTGGCATCCTTAACTCCTGGGTTGATATGACCATTGTAGTCTATGAAAAGAACTAATCTCTTGAACCTGGTACACTAACCAGAGTGAGTCTGCTTCTCCAAAGGCATTATCTTCAAAACCTCATCCTTGAGTCATCCTCCCAGGAAAAAGTCAATGACCTCAGACTCCTTGATGGGCAGGGAGAAGAACTAGATCTCCAGGGATTTGATCTTCATGTCCTGGACTAGGCAACCCAGCTTGGTGGCAGGGAACGCTTCTTGTAATCTCCCTTGACTCTGTGGGCTCTGGGACCATCAACCCTGCCCAGACAACCTTGGTCTTGGAGGCTGCTGCTAAAGCCTATGTGGAAGCCACTGCAGCCTCCCATGCCAGGGCCTCAATATGCCACTTGCTGTTTTCCCAGAGGAGCTCTTTTCTTCTGCTGGCCCAGCACCTCCTGATGGAACTAAACAGCTCTGTGGACTCTATACTGTCTTGAGTTCAGAGCTTACCTTGTAGGTTGCCATAACTCTCTGGCAACTATCACCCTGCATTGTGATTTATCTGCCTTTACCATCATGTTTCAGGCAAGAGTCCTTGAAAACCTTGTTATCTCCTGCTTAGCATAGTACTCATATTTACAAAACCAAAGAAATGCAGCAGGGACTACACTAGATAGTATCATATACTTTGTCTTATTAAACCCCCCCCCTTTTTTTTTTTTGATACTGGGTTTTGAACCCAGGGGCACTATTCTACTAAGCTACATCCCTAGCCCTTTCCATATTTTGCCTTATTTTTTGAGATAGGGCCTCACAAAATTGTCACACTGTGATCCTCCTACCCCAAACTCCCCAGGCACTGGGATTACAGGTGTGCATCACTGCACCTGGATTACTTATGCTTCATAACAACCCACAAGGAAGTATATGTGTGATAGGATGCAATAGAAGTGTCAAAGGCTTGGAAGTGATGTTTCTGCTCTTTATTTTCAAAATAATAACAGCTGATGATGGCAAAAGACACCCTCCCTGCCGCAGTCTGGCTGGGCACAAGATCACGAGCCACTCACAGCTTTGTAGATTCAAACAGCAATTCTTTATTCCCGAACTCACACCGGCCTCTACACACGTTCTGGGGAAATCCAAGTTCTGGGCCCAAATTCACATACTCCACCAGGCTTTTTTATCCCAAATACTTTTTTTTGAATCCCACGAGAACTCAGGGAACTCAAGGATCGGGCGTGTCTGAGGCAGCAGGATACGCCCTATTCCCAGCAGGGTATACCTTAAACCTGGAACAGCCCTAAACCCAAGGATGGGATACTCCCTAAAACCTGATCAGCTCTAAACCTGGATCCGCCCTGGTGCTTGAGCAAGGTCACCTTACTAAAGCATACATGCAATGTCACAGCGAATGTCCAAGGCAAGTCCATTTCCACGAGTCCTTCCTCTAAGCAACATGGGGTACGCTGGCAAGGAAATTTCGATGCATCATTCCTACTTGGCAATGGCCCTCAGCACCTCCCCTGCAGTTTCAAGATGGGTTAAAGCAGGTATTATAAGACAGGACTATGTACTGATGAAATTCTAGAGCCACAGATGCTGATCAAACTGCTGCTTCTGCTGATGATCCTTCTCCTCTTTCTACTTCTTCCTCTTCCTTTTCCTCATGCTCTTCTTTCTTTTCAGTTTTCAAAGTGTCATGATGTTACCCAGACTGGCAAGGAATTCCTGGGCTCAAAACAATCTTTCTGCCTCAGCCTCCTGAGTAGCTGGAACTATAGACATGGATCATGGCACCCAGCTCGATCAAGGTTTTCATTTGCTTTCTACACCATACTTCTACAACAGTCTGCCAATAGCCTGTTATAAATATATATAAATTGTTGATAAATCTTTATTTTATTTATTTATTTATATGTGGTGCTGAGAATCGAACCCAGTGCCTCACACATGCCAGGCAAGTGCACTATCGCTGAGCCTCAGTCCTAGCCCTACTGTCATATATTTTTGAAATTATATGGCTCAATCATTTACCCACTGGACTTAGGGGACAGAAATGTGAGGGTCCATGAAGATCTGACAGATGGTACAAATGAAATCTGTTTTCTGTATTCCACTAATTTACTTTTGCCTTTCTGAAAATTTATACAGGTTATCAAAGTGCTAATCTGTTTTTGAGGGTCTATTAGCCCAGCCATCAGTGATATTATTATAGATGACACAATAAAGGCTAAGAGATATGAGTAACTATGAAATTATGGGCTGATAATTGGCCAAATATCTAACCAATTTCTGTTGAGTCTACCAGTAAAGACCTAGAGAAAGGTATAGCACCAAAATAAAAAAACATGGTAAATTCTATTGTTCCTATGTATCTTTTAGTCTGACTCTACAATTTATGACAGTCCAGCTAAATAACTTTTCCTCAAAACATCATTAATAAAAAATAAATAGCAGCTGGGAGTGGTCATACATACCTATAATCCCAGCTACTGGGGAAGCTGATGTAAAAGGATCATAAATTGGAGGCCAGAGATGGCACTTAACAAAAACCCTATCTCAAAATAAAATAAGAAGAGCTGGGGATGTAGCTTAGTGGTAAAGCACTTGCCTGGCATATGTGAGGCTGATGGATTCTATCCCCAGTGTTACATACGGGTGTGTGTGTGTGTGTGTGCACACATGTGTGTGCACATATGCACACACACACACAAATTTAAAGGCAAAATTTGCATAAAAAGCAATATAAAACATTGAACAGTTAATATCTGTTAATAAAAGCAAATAGTTTGAGTAAGTAAAATAATACAATTCTGCTGGAATGCAGATATAAAATATTACACTAAAAGTACCATATTATCTATTATTGGGTAGAAATATACTTGAGCAAACTGAATGATAAGCTGCGTTAAATACCAAGTTATATTAGAAATTTTAACTAAATTTAATGTATATTAATTTTGGCTAAATTCACTTAATCTCAATATTATATATTCAACATTTAATTATCAGTTTAACACATTAGGAGCAAGTAAGGTTTATCCCAGAAATGTGAAGAGGGTTAAAAATTAGGAAATTTGTTGCTATATTTCTCAATATTGTCAGATTAGAAAAGAAAAAAATCCCAATGGATCCTGAAAAAACTTAATAAAGCAATACCCCTATTCCTACTAATTTTCAGGCTAAAAATAACAAAAAAAATCTTTAATTTGGTAAAGGTTAACTATCATAACCCCATAGCAAATATTTAATATCATAAGAGAAAGCAAAACACTGTCAGTAACTTTAATAGAACTATTGTTTGACATTTTGTAGAAGGCCTTAGCAAATTCAAGAAGACAAAAAAGAGGTTCAGATACTGGATAGGAACAGAGAAAATTAGTTATTTATAGATGATATGATCATCTACATAAACAGAATCATTAAAAAATTATTGGAACTAATGAAAAAGTTTCATAAGATGCCAGATATGAAATCAATATATAAACCTCAATACATTTCATATTTGATAGCTTTCTCATATGCCAACATTAACCAATTAGAAAATTACACAGAAAAATATTTTATTTTATTTTATTTTATTTTTTTTTTTAAAGAGAGAGAATTTTTTTTTTAATATTTATTTTTTAGTTCTCGGCGGACACAACATCTTTGTTGGTATGTGGTGCTGAGGATCGAACCCAGGCCGCACGCATGCCAGGCGAGCGCGCTACCGCTTGAGCCACATCCCCAGCCCAGAAAAATATTTTATTAATGATAGCATTTTAAATTTAAGTATCTAAGGATAAACTTAACAAAAATCATGCAAGATCTATATGCAGAAGATGAAAAAAATTAAAGGACATAAAAGAGCTGAAGAATAGTTACATCATGTTTTTGGATGTCAATGTTTTAAAGATGTTTTTATAAAAATGATTTAAAAGGTTAATACAATCAAAGCTCCCAACAAGCTAAGAAAAATGAAAAGCTGCTTCTAAAATTCATTTGCAAATGGGTAGCTAGGACAGTTTTAAAAAGAAAAAGAGTGAACAAGGTGATAACTTATTCTATGGGACATCAAAACATACTATAAAAAGTGTGATCCTGCTGTGGAATCAGCCAGCGATCAAGGGAACTAAACCACCTTAGAAATAGGTTCCCTGAACATACAAGAATATAGTATAAAATTAACAATGCTGTTTTAAAACATAGAGATGAGCTATTTAGTAAATTCTTCATTTAATAAAGGATGTAGGGATAACTGGCTTTCCATTTGGAAAGAAAGTAAAACTAATTTTTTTAACTTTATTTCATTTATTTATTTATTTATTTATTTATTTTTATGTAGTGCTAAGGATCGAACCCAGGGCCTTGCACATGCGAAGCAAGTGGTCTACCGCTGAGCCACAACCCCAGCCCCAGTAAAACTGATTTTTAAAATGAGTTCTCTATATAGTAAACAGCTCTGTGAAAAACGAGGTGTAAAATATAATATTTTCACAACCTTAAAGTAGACAAAATCTTATTATTTAACATAGAAAATGTCAAGGAAAATAAGAGATTATATTTTAGACAAAGATTTAAAATTAATGTAAACCAAAGACCATAAAGTTTAAAGATATTTGCAACTTATATAACAAAGGATTAATATATATTTTATATTTTAAAAATAGGTACAAGCTGTTGTGGTAGTGCATACTATAATCCCAGTAGTTTGGGAAGTCGAGGTGGGAGGATAATAAATTGTAGGCCAGCCTGTGCAACTTAGAAAGACCATGTCTTAAGATAAAAAATAAAATGTATTTTAATACACTGGGAATGTATTCAGTGGATTAAAAAAATAAAAATATTTTTTGGATTCTATATGGATTCAATCCCCCATATAGAAAAAAATTAAAAATAAATAAAAATAAAAATCACCACTTATTTTTTAATGCCCCAACAGGAAAATGGATATAATACGGTCAGGCAAGTCCCAGAAGAAGTCATATAAATGGACCAAAAAATCTGTACTATTTATCTATATGTATACATATCTATGCATAACAAATTGCCCCAAATTTAGCTGCTTAGAGCAATAAATGCTTATCTCCCACAGTTTCTGTGAGTCAGGAGTCTGAGAGAAGCTTAGTTAGCAGTCAAGCTGTCAGCCCCAGCTGTGGTCATCCCAGACTGGATTTGGTGGCAGGATTCACTTTTAAGGTGGTATACTTCAAGGCCTGGCAAGTTAATTGTGTTTGTTGACAGATCTGAGTTCCTGGTCAGCTCCCTTCAGGACTATTTGAATATCCTGAACACATGGAGGCTGGTTTCCCCTAAGTGACTGATCAAAAAAATAAATAAATAAATAAACAAAAAACCCTCAGGGCACAAGGCACACCAACTATTTTCATAAGGCCTCATTTTTGCAATATCCTATACAAGTTAGTACTAATCAGTGCAGGAGGGGGCTACCAAATGGCTTACATCTAAGGAAGAAAGAATTAATTAGGGTCATTGTGGGGGCCAACTGCAATAATTATGAAAAAGATGCTCAGACTCAGTTAATGATCACAAAATGCAAATTAAAACAATGAGACATCATTTTTTCTCCTTTTAGATTGGCAAAAATTTCAGATTATTCTGTTGATGATAAGGATGTAGAGAATTGCACAGTACTTCAGTAAACTGAGATAACATTTCTGAATAACAAATTGGCAGTAGCTATTAGTTTTAAATGCAGATATTCAATCGGGCATTTCACTTCTTGAAATGGCTTCATACATGCAGGGAAGGAAAGATGTGTGCAAGAATGCTCTATTGTTTGTGATGGCAAAATTGGGAAACAAAGTTTATCAATGATGGTTGGATGAAAATAAGTTGGTACATCTGTACTATGTTGTAGTTAAAGCGATTGGGAAAGAGATCTTTAGGGTTAACATAGTAAAAAATTGGACATACATAACTAATTTAAAACTACAATTAAAATCTCCTCTGATTTATTTTTATTTTTTTTTAAATATTTATTTTTTAGTTTTAGGTGGACACAATATCTTTATTTTGTTTTAATGTGGTGCTGAGAATCAAACCCAGTGCCTCATGCATGCTGGGAGAGCACTGAGCCACAACCGCAGTCTCCTCTTTTACTTTTAAACTTAAAAAGTTAGGAAAAGCAGGAGAGAAGAGAAAAAAATATTTGTAAGCTGGTGATGAGAAGTAACTCTTTCAACAAATAAGAAATCCAAATCTTACACCAGCAGTAGCAAAGCTGAACAGGAATCTCAGATACTCAAAGGGCATTACAACAGGGTTCTCCTAGAATGGGAAGGAAGGTGGCTAAAATAGGGAGTATTGCTGAAAACTGAATATCAGAAGCATCCTTTTTTTTTTTTTTTTTTAGAGTGAGAGAGAGAGAGAGAGAGGGAGAGAGAGAGTGAGAGAGGAGAGAGAGAGAGAGAATTTTTAATATTTATTTTTTAGTTCTCGGCGGACACAACATCTTTGTTGGTATGTGGTACTGAGGATCGAACCCCGGCCGCACGCATGCCAGGCGAGCGCGCTACCGCTTGAGCCACATCCCCAGCCCAGAAAAATATTTTATTAATGATAGCATTTTAAATTTAAGTATCTAAGGATAAACTTAACAAAAATCATGCAAGATCTATATGCAGAAGATGAAAAAAATTAAAGGACATAAAAGAGCTGAAGAATAGTTACATCATGTTTTTGGATGTCAATGTTTTAAAGATGTTTTTATAAAAATGATTTAAAAGGTTAATACAATCAAAGCTCCCAACAAGCTAAGAAAAATGAAAAGCTGCTTCTAAAATTCATTTGCAAATGGGTAGCTAGGACAGTTTTAAAAAGAAAAAGAGTGAACAAGGTGATAACTTATTCTATGGGACATCAAAACATACTATAAAAAGTGTGATCCTGCTGTGGAATCAGCCAGCGATCAAGGGAACTAAACCACCTTAGAAATAGGTTCCCTGAACATACAAGAATATAGTATAAAATTAACAATGCTGTTTTAAAACATAGAGATGAGCTATTTAGTAAATTCTTCATTTAATAAAGGATGTAGGGATAACTGGCTTTCCATTTGGAAAGAAAGTAAAACTAATTTTTTTAACTTTATTTCATTTATTTATTTATTTATTTATTTATTTTTATGTAGTGCTAAGGATCGAACCCAGGGCCTTGCACATGCGAAGCAAGTGGTCTACCGCTGAGCCACAACCCCAGCCCCAGTAAAACTGATTTTTAAAATGAGTTCTCTATATAGTAAACAGCTCTGTGAAAAACGAGGTGTAAAATATAATATTTTCACAACCTTAAAGTAGACAAAATCTTATTATTTAACATAGAAAATGTCAAGGAAAATAAGAGATTATATTTTAGACAAAGATTTAAAATTAATGTAAACCAAAGACCATAAAGTTTAAAGATATTTGCAACTTATATAACAAAGGATTAATATATATTTTATATTTTAAAAATAGGTACAAGCTGTTGTGGTAGTGCATACTATAATCCCAGTAGTTTGGGAAGTCGAGGTGGGAGGATAATAAATTGTAGGCCAGCCTGTGCAACTTAGAAAGACCATGTCTTAAGATAAAAAATAAAATGTATTTTAATACACTGGGAATGTATTCAGTGGATTAAAAAAATAAAAATATTTTTTGGATTCTATATGGATTCAATCCCCCATATAGAAAAAAATTAAAAATAAATAAAAATAAAAATCACCACTTATTTTTTAATGCCCCAACAGGAAAATGGATATAATACGGTCAGGCAAGTCCCAGAAGAAGTCATATAAATGGACCAAAAAATCTGTACTATTTATCTATATGTATACATATCTATGCATAACAAATTGCCCCAAATTTAGCTGCTTAGAGCAATAAATGCTTATCTCCCACAGTTTCTGTGAGTCAGGAGTCTGAGAGAAGCTTAGTTAGCAGTCAAGCTGTCAGCCCCAGCTGTGGTCATCCCAGACTGGATTTGGTGGCAGGATTCACTTTTAAGGTGGTATACTTCAAGGCCTGGCAAGTTAATTGTGTTTGTTGACAGATCTGAGTTCCTGGTCAGCTCCCTTCAGGACTATTTGAATATCCTGAACACATGGAGGCTGGTTTCCCCTAAGTGACTGATCAAAAAAATAAATAAATAAATAAACAAAAAACCCTCAGGGCACAAGGCACACCAACTATTTTCATAAGGCCTCATTTTTGCAATATCCTATACAAGTTAGTACTAATCAGTGCAGGAGGGGGCTACCAAATGGCTTACATCTAAGGAAGAAAGAATTAATTAGGGTCATTGTGGGGGCCAACTGCAATAATTATGAAAAAGATGCTCAGACTCAGTTAATGATCACAAAATGCAAATTAAAACAATGAGACATCATTTTTTCTCCTTTTAGATTGGCAAAAATTTCAGATTATTCTGTTGATGATAAGGATGTAGAGAATTGCACAGTACTTCAGTAAACTGAGATAACATTTCTGAATAACAAATTGGCAGTAGCTATTAGTTTTAAATGCAGATATTCAATCGGGCATTTCACTTCTTGAAATGGCTTCATACATGCAGGGAAGGAAAGATGTGTGCAAGAATGCTCTATTGTTTGTGATGGCAAAATTGGGAAACAAAGTTTATCAATGATGGTTGGATGAAAATAAGTTGGTACATCTGTACTATGTTGTAGTTAAAGCGATTGGGAAAGAGATCTTTAGGGTTAACATAGTAAAAAATTGGACATACATAACTAATTTAAAACTACAATTAAAATCTCCTCTGATTTATTTTTATTTTTTTTTTAAATATTTATTTTTTAGTTTTAGGTGGACACAATATCTTTATTTTGTTTTAATGTGGTGCTGAGAATCAAACCCAGTGCCTCATGCATGCTGGGAGAGCACTGAGCCACAACCGCAGTCTCCTCTTTTACTTTTAAACTTAAAAAGTTAGGAAAAGCAGGAGAGAAGAGAAAAAAATATTTGTAAGCTGGTGATGAGAAGTAACTCTTTCAACAAATAAGAAATCCAAATCTTACACCAGCAGTAGCAAAGCTGAACAGGAATCTCAGATACTCAAAGGGCATTACAACAGGGTTCTCCTAGAATGGGAAGGAAGGTGGCTAAAATAGGGAGTATTGCTGAAAACTGAATATCAGAAGCATCCTTTTTTTTTTTTTTTTTTAGAGTGAGAGAGAGAGAGAGAGAGGGAGAGAGAGAGTGAGAGAGGAGAGAGAGAGAGAGAATTTTTAATATTTATTTTTTAGTTCTCGGCGGACACAACATCTTTGTTGGTATGTGGTACTGAGGATCGAACCCCGGCCGCACGCATGCCAGGCGAGCGCGCTACCGCTTGAGCCACATCCCCAGCCCGCAACCACACCTTTACCTGCTAAGCAGAAAACACTGCTAATAATGAGGAGACAGCCACAGACTAACTTCCCTTAGGAAAGCATCTAGCATGAAAGATAGCCTAAAACAAAAAAATAATTTGGAGGAAAGAGAAACTAGGAAGGAAAAAAAAAAAAACATAAAAAATTAAATACCCTTAGTATTTTCATAAAGGAAAATATTGACTCTATGAAACAAGAAAAGGAAGCTACTAGAAATAGGGACAACAGGAAAAGAACTCTCAGAAAGTAGAGCAATATGACAAAAACGAGAAATAGGAGCGAGGGCTGGGGATGTGGCTCAAGTGGTAGCACGCTCGCCTGGCATGCGTGCGGCCTGGGTTCGATCCTCAGCACCACCTACAAATAAAGATGTTGTGTCCGCCGAAAACTAAAAAATAAAAATAAATATTAAAAAATCCTCTCTCTTAAAAAAAAAAAAAAAGAAAAGAAATAGGAGTGAATAGTTAGTCCAGGACATCCAATATTCAAACAATGGGAAAGATTAGATAATAAAGGAAAGGAATTATAAGTGAAATAAGTCAAGAAATTTCTAGAAATGAATGTTTTATTTCTAGATCAAAATGCTCCCAGTATAGGGTGAAAGCAGATACACCATAACAAATCTCCATGAGATTTAATAACACTGGGGATAAAAGAAAATCCTATCTCCAAAGATCAAACAGGGATCTGAATGTTTTTGGAATTCTCAACAGCAACACTGAAATCAAGAAAATAATGGAGTAATGTCTTCAAAAAAATTTACTATTTAGCAGGGATAGTGGCACATACCTGTCATCCCAGCTACTCAGAAGGCTGAGATAGGAGGATAGTAAGACTGTTTCCAAAAAAGTAAAAGGTATATGTGTTCTATGCATTCTTTCTCAGAAATCTATTCTCTGTATCCACTCAAATGAAGAAATAAATCAAGAAAGAGAAAAGCATGGGGTATAGAAAGCATATATAACCCCAGGGTAGAAAAGCAAAGATAATCTTCAGAATCTCCACTATGCCACAAGGAATAAAATGGTTACCAATCCAGATTAGGGTGATGGTGACTCAAGACAGGCATTCTGAATGTTGTTTTCACAACACTTTCCACTGTACCTGCTTTTTAATATAAAGAAACTGCTAGAGAATATGCTTCACTGACACAAGAAACTAAAGAAAGAAAGAAACTCAGAATATAGGGAAAGCATCCCAGGAGAAGGGTACAGAATGTTTCAACGCAGAGAGCAAGGGGAGTACAAGGATAACACTAGGGCAAGTCCAGGGAGCACCAGCCCAGGAGAAACAGGAGGCCCTGGGGAAGTCTAGGGAAAACTCTGCAGTGGTTGCTTTTTTTCCCCCTATGTCTTCCCATGGTGTCTCAGTACACAGTCCCTTAGACCACTCACAGGGACTGTGTACTGAGACACCATGGGAAGACATAGGGGGAAAAAAAAGCAACCAACAAGGGGAAAAATACTAACCAAATGAAAAAAAAAATTAAGGTATGTTTTACCTGGGGTGGGGGAAGGTCATTGAACACAAAGTCTGAGAAACTATTACAAGCAGGAGGAGAAGGGTACAAAATGTGTGTTGGACGTGGTATCCTGAAAAGGATCCTGAACAGAAAAAGGACATAAAGCAATAGGAAGCAAATCTGAATACAGATTTTTGTTTATTAAAATAATAATATGCTAGTGGGAGGAATAGATGAACTCTAGACAGGGCAGAAGGGTTGGAGGGGAAGGGAGGGGGCATGGAGTTATTAATGATGATGGAATGTGATGATCATTATTATCCAAAGTACAAGTATGAAGACACAAATTGGTGTGAATATACTATGTATACAACTAGAGATATGAAAAATTGTGATTTATATGTGTAATAAGAATTGTAATGCATTCCTCTGACATATATACATAAAAAACTTACATTAAAAAATAATAATGTGCTGGGCATGATGGTGCACACCTGTAATCCCAGTGACTTGGATGGCTGAGGCAGGGGAACCCCAAATTCAAAGCCAGCCTCAGCAATGTAGCTAGGCCCTAAGCAACTTAGTGAGACCCAGTAGCAAAAAATAAAAAAGGGCTGAGGATGTGACTTAGTGGTTAAGAACCCCTGGGTTCAATCCCTTGTAACTAACTAAATAAATGAAGTATTAATGGATATAATTGTATATCCACTAAAAGAGGATATACAATTTATAATTTTAACAAATGTACAAATGTAACTGCTGATATGAGAAAAGGTGCAGGGCATAGGAAAACTATAGATACTACTGTAAATCCAGAACTGCTCTAAAGCTAATGTTTGCTTTTTTAAAATGGAAGAAAATCATGATGAAATACATTCTAACTTTCAGCTGTGACCAATGGTCATACAGGCACAATAATGCAAACATTGAACCATCACATTCAACCATCATTAATTACCCCAGGCACAATAATGCAAACATTGAACCATCACATTCAACCATCATTAATTACCCCATGCCCCCCTATTTCCTTCCTACCCCTCTGCCCTATCTAGAGTTGTCTATTCCACCCATGCCCCCCCTCCTTACCCCACCTGAGTTAACCAAAAATCATAACTACATTTGAAAGGTGGGGGACATGTGTAAAGAAGAGAGATGGCAGAATAGGAAGACTAAACTGTTGTTTACCATTAAAAAGATAAAATGTGGAGGTAGATAATGGCAGAAGAAATGAGTTAAGAGTAAAAAGACATTGTCTCTGAGAAAAAGGACTGGAGCAAAACTGGGGAACATGTGGGCATAGAAACACTGCATTGCTTTTTAGTCTCTTCAAGTGGTAGCTTACTTTTCACATTATGTGCATATATTAATTTGATTAAATAAAAATTAATTTAAAAAATCATATGACTGAAGTAGATTTTTTTATGTACTGACAAGTAAAAATCTTCCAAGATATTGGCAAATCATAAAACAATCTCCCGAAATAACCCTAAGGATATTACTAAAAGCATAAGCAGTTGTTGCCCATTTTTAAATTAATCTTTTTAAAAACAAGTGCCAATACACTAAAATTCTTGTTACCATTTCTGAAATTTGTTTACTTCTTTGTCCACTTTTTCTTCTCCTGTTTTTATTATCAGAAACTCTGCTTTTGGCCCATCACATCGAAATCCTCCCAAATACACTGTCATTCCTTCATTGCCTTCCTTTCTCTCAATGGTCTTTGCAATTCTTATCTTAAAATCTCTTCCTCCTTGATGTTCTCTTAACATCTACCAACAGTCCCTAATACTGAATAAATCAACTGTTTTAATCTGGTAGCTCAAAAAAAAATTTTTTTCTTTGGTTGGCTTCAGTGTAAATTCATGATTTCCAAACTCATTTGAAAATTAGTACTTAACTAAATTTTTTTCTAAACATATGCCTTTTTAATTTTTTTTTAAATAAATGACAGTGGAATGCCTTACAATTCTTGTTACACATATAGAGCACAATTTTTCAAATCTCTGGTTGTATACAAAGTATATTCACGCCAATTCGTGTCTTCATACATGTACTTTGGATAATGATGTCCATCATATTCAACCATCATTAATTACCCCATGCCCCCCTATTGCCCTCCCACCCCTCTGCCCTATCTAGAGTTGTCTATTCCACCCATGCCCCCCCTCCTTACCCCACTATGAGTTAGTCACCTTATATCAGAGAAAATATCAGCATTTTTTTTTTGGGATTGGCTAACTTCACTTAGCATTATATCTCTAACTCCATCCATTTACCTGCAAATGCCATGATTTTATTCTTTTATTGCTGAGTAATATTCCATTGTGTATACATGCCATTCATATACTGAAGGGCATTTAGGTTGGATCAAGGACCTAGGAATTAAACCAGAGACTCTGCGTCTGATAGAAGAAAAAGTAGGCCCTAATCTCCATCATGTCAGATTAGGCCCCAACTTCCTTAATAAGATTCCTATAGTGCAAGAATTAAAACCAAGAATCAATAAATGGGATGGTTTCAAACTAAAAAGTTTCTTCTCAGAAAAAGAAACAATCTGTGAGGTGAACAGAAAGCCTACATCTTTGGAACAAATTTTTACCCCTCACATATCAGATAGAGCAGTAATCTCTAGGGTATATAAAGAACTCAACCTAAAAAGAGCATGCTACAGGGACACTGCTACATCGATGTTCATAGCAGCACAATTCACAATAGCAAGACTGTGGAACCAACCTAGATGCCCTTCAATAGATGAATGGATAAAAAAATGTGGCATCTATACACAATGGAGTATTACTCTGCATTAAAAAATGACAAAATCTTAGAATTTGGAGGGAAATGGATGGCATTAGAGCAGATTATGCTAAGTGAAGCCAGCCAATTCCTAAAAAACAAATGCCAAATGTCTTCTTTGATATAAGGAGAGTATCTAAGAACAGAGTAGGGACGAAGAGCATGAGAAGAAGATTAACATTAAACAGGGATAAGAGGTGGGAGGGAAAGCGAGAGGGAAGGGAAATTGCATGGAAATGGAAGGAGACCCTCATGGTTATACAAAATTATATACAAGAGGAAGTGAGGGGAAAGGGAAAAATAATACAAGGGGGAGAAATGAATTACGGTAGAGGGGGTAGAGAGAGAAGAGGGGAGGGGAGGGGAGGGGAGGGGGGATAGTAGAGGATAGGAAAGGCAGCAGAATACAACAGACACTAGTATGGCAATATGTAAATCAATGGAAGTGTAACTGATGTGATTCTGCAATCTGTATACGGGGTAAAAATGGGAGTTCATAACCCACTTGAATCAAAATGTGAAATATGATATGTCAAGAACTATGTAATGTTTTGAACAACCAACAATAAAAAAAAAAGAACTCAAGAAGCTAAACACCAAAAACAAACAAAAAAACCCCAATCAATAAATGAGCCAAGGACCTGAACAGACACTTCTCAAAGGGGATATACAATCAATCAACAAATATATGAAAAATGTGCCTTTTTTTGTGTGTGTGGGGGGCAATCCTTTAGTCTTCCTCTTGATGTCCCTATACTGGCTTAATTTCTTACCTTGCCAAGGAAATAAAAATTTGCAGGCTTGAGCTTCTACAACTTTAATTTTTTTTTTAGGTGGTGCTGGGAGTTGAACTCAGGGCTTCATGCATGGTGGTAAACCAGCACTCTCCTGCAAAGCTACAATAGTCATTTAAGTAGGATACAACAAGGACATGAAGGGTGCCAAAGACAAAGCAATATTTCTTTTACTTCAAATTTGTTTATGGTATCCTTGGTTATTCATCATATCATTCTGTATTTAAACATGATACCATTCTTTGTCATTGTAACCAAAACCGAATTACTTTAAAAAACAAGAAAATGCAAGAAAAAAAATATATATCTTAAATTCTGAATATAATAGAAGAGGAGCAAAATCCATGGGACTTGTATCAGAAGCTCATAAACACTTTTCCTAATTCCTAAATTGGGCACCTTAAGACAGGGATGGTTAAAATAAGCAAAGACAATTATTCTCTTTACCTAAAACAACTAAGAGATCATTGTTCTTTGATTTGTGATGATCTCATAAGAAAATTTATAAGCTTCATTTAATCATTTAATAATAAAAGAGTTCAGCTTTTTCTGTCAATTAAAATATTTAAGATATCACAGCATCAACTATACATATTTAGAAGAAAATACTTGTTTCTATCCAAAAGATCCCTAATATGTTTACATACCCAAATAATTTGTTACTAATACTTCACAAGGAATATCATTTTATTACTGTAATCACAAAATCATAATTTCTGTACAGGAATGTATAAGTGAACAATAACCAATGCATTGATAATTCACTTCATAAAGAGGGTAAGGTACTACAGAACATATTATAAAGAAAAAAATATTGTAAAATCTTCTGGCCTTGCAGTGCACTTTTTAGTGCAAGTATTTAAGACACAATAGTGTTCAATTCAGCAAAATATTGCAGAATGTCATGCCACAGTCCACTTAATTCAAAGAGGGTCAGGACATGCAGCTTGTAATAAAATGTCAGAGTGTATTTATATGTGTGTGTGTGTGTATGTCTTATACACACACACACACACATATACATATATGTGTATATATGTAAAAAAACCACATGTAATTCATAAAATATATAGTGGTTTATTTAGATGGTTTTAAATGATTTCATTGTGGAATTCAGCATGACTGGAACAAACATCCAATGTCTTCTTAACAGGAATAATCTTATTGCTAGGCAATGGCTTTGGCTTCAGGTAGGAATGCTTCCCAGTATTTTATCAGCTGTGGATGATAATACAAGATAATCTCATTATCTCATCATTTTTATGCATACATCTAGTATAGCATTTTAAAAAATCTACATCTACAATGTCTGCCCCCCACCCCCTTATTTTTTTTGTGGTGCTGGGAATTGAACGAACCCAGGGCCTTATGCATGCAAGGCAAGCATTCTACCAACTGAGCTATATTCCCAGCCCCAAGATGTTTTTTTTTTTTTTAAGTTGTGGATGGACCTTTACTTTATTTATGTACATGTGATGCTGATAACAGAATCCAGTGCCTCACACATACTAGTCAAGCACTCTACCACTGAGCCACAACCCCAGCCCTGTCTCGTTCCTTTTTTAAAAACTGACACATAATTGTACATATTTAGGCTGGAGAAGCAACTTCAGTGGCAGAGTGTTTTCCCTAGCATGTGCAAGGTCTTGGGTTCAATCCCTAGTATCACAAAAAGAAGGCGGGGGGGGGGGGGGCCGAGGAAAACAGAAAACCACGTTGTAGGGAATGTCTGGTTTCTTTAAAGGATTAATTTCTTTACCTAAAGTCCATTAAAATAATTCATATATAAATTATTTTTTTATCTATAAATTATTTAAAACATTAATAACTCCTAATTTCAGTTTAAAATTATATAAACAATGTAACTTTAAAAAATGTAGTACCTTAGAGTTTGATTTATGTAAAATGTACATAAAAATATATATTGAATATAAAAAATTTATATTGTATATAAAAATATGTTGGTACAATATACTTAAAAATACTACCCTTAAATAATAAAATTATAATGACCTTTTCCAACAGAAAAGCAGTAACATCTCCTAATTCACTGGATATTTACATTTTTATATTATTGTTAACTAAAAGAGATAGGATAAAAGGATGAAGAAAATATTGAGCAATAAAGATAAAAGAGGACTAAAGTTATAAGTTTAAAACAAACCCTTTAAAAACAAGTTTGAGCTTACTTTCCTATTTTAAAAAATCTAAATGTAAGAACGACTTTTTAAAAACGTAAATATAATTTGAAGACATTTCCCTGATTTAAAAAATATAATCATTATGTTTTATATAGATAAATTTCTAGATCCACATATTACTACTAGGGCTGGGCATGGTAGTGCACACCTGTAATTCTAGTGACTTCAGATGTTGAGATAGAAGGATCACAAGTTCAAGGCCAGCCTCACCTTTTAGCAAGGCCTTTGGCAACTTAGTGAGACCCTGTCTCAAAAATAAAAAGGGCTAGGGATTTAGCTCAGTGGCAAAGCACTCTTGGGTAATTTCTGATAACAAAACAAAACAGAAAACAGAAAAACTACTGGAGAAAGAAATTCTTCTGTGTTTTTTTTTTTTAAATATATATATTTTTAGTTGTAGGTGAGCACAATACCTTTATCTTATTTTTATGTGATGCTGAAGATTGAATCACGCATGCTAGGCAAGCGCTCCACCACTGAGCCATAACCCCAGCCCTCAGAAATTCTTCTGTTTGACATTAACTTATGTTAAAATAAAATACACCAGACAATCTGCTATTTTACTTAATCCAACAACCCCAAACAAAATTAAAAAAAAAACAAAACAATAAAAATTAAAACAAAAAGCCCTAAAAAATTAATTAGCTTTGGTTTCTATTAAAGAAGAGAACAATTTACTATGAGCATTTACTCACAACAGGTCTGATCAATAAAGAAATAGAACTAGAAAGACAGAGAAAGGGAAAGTTGTCCCTGAAGTTTCTTATGGCCTAATATTGGGAAATCTAGCTCTGTCTATTGTTTAGTAAAGGCAAACAGGACCTGAGATACTTACAATTACTTTAGCATTTTTTCCTTTTATTGTCACTGACTTTCTATTTCTTATAACTTTTTGAGCTTAAAAACCTATTTCATTAATTGTCATCTTGAAAATGAAAAATATAATGAAAACAAATTATAGAAGTTATTTTTTAAAAAAAGCTTACCTGTTGCTGTGTTTGCACTAAGGATTCTAAGTACTTGATGATAACAGTTTTAAAATCTTTCACTCGTTCTTTCTGTTAAATAAAGTACATCGCATGGAAAAAAAGTCCATTAGTAGAAAATTAAATTTAACCTTTCCAAAAAACACAGCAAAATGTGACCATGTTCATAAACCATTATACATACCTCAAATCTTCCTACTTCTTTTCGAATTGTTTTAGAGATCTGTTCAAAATCTCTTTCCCCTTGTTGTACTTTTGCCTCCCACTAATAAAAACAAGCAAAAGAAAAAAAAAAAATAAAAACAAAAGAATATTTCATTTTTTGCCTGGAAAAAAATCACAGAATTAACTACAATTTTGATGATGATCATTCATTGAACTTTTAAAAAACATAATGTCTAAAAATTACAACGAGAAAGCTCAATATTGGCAAAAATCAATTTAGCATCAAAGTTGTATCTCACTTTCTAGTGGCAGAAACACGTGTCAATTATTTTCATTAACATTTCCCTGCTAAATTTATTCAAGAGTAGAATATTGCAATACGTAATGAACTATAATGTCCACAGCTTAGTAAGATATGAATTCAGGAAAGATTTTGAGTATAAAATTCACTACCAAATAAATTAGCAATGTTACAGTGTAATTTTCTCATTTTTTCCATCAATTATTTCAGAATATACTGACAATATATATTTCAAGAATACATGTTCATCACAATTTATATGCCATGAAAATACTTATAAAATAGGAAAACCATGTGACATTTAAAAACCACTTTGTAATGGTAAAATGACTGGATTAAAATAAAAAAAAGTGGAATTATGGTCTACTAAAGACCCATTAATAAACATTAAATTCAGATGAAAACAACAGAATGTTGTGATTTGTGACCAATGGAACACATAAAATAAAGTAACTAAAAATTTAAGCAATGAAATGATATTTTCCCCACTATGTAACCAAAACACTGGTACATACTCTTCAAAGAGCAGGTTCATTTATTTTTAGTAATATAAAGATTGTCCTACCTCTTCAATTTCCTTATTGAAGCATGGCAAAAAAAGTGTATAAATTATAATAAACTTGTACAAATTTATTAAAATACCATATATAATACATATATATGGGGGATAATGTTGCCTGTATAGCTAACTGTGGGATAGATCTGTTTCTAAAGTCATTTTTGGACACAAAATAATCATCTGAAAGTTAATATTAACCATTTAAAAATATATATATATATATAATTATTAATGTAAAGGTCAATTTCAAATAGTTTCTTTATATGCTTCTTTATTTCATAATCATGTGTAGGTAACAGAAGGGCTCTGGAGATTTTAATGATGATCACAATGTTAAAGTAATTCTAACACAGTTTATAAAAATATGGAGAGATAGTTAAGTGCTGAATGGGTCAGAAAAAAATTTATGAAAAATTATGCATATATGAATGACATGAAAACTCTGAATAAAGAAATATGGCATTTAGCAATCACCTCTCGTATTTCATTTTTAGCTTGCTGTATTTTATCTGGTTTGTTAGCAACCATCATTTTTGCTTCAGTTTCACGTTTTTTGAGCAAAGTAATCTGAGCATCTTCCCATTTTTGCCAGCACTTCATTCGATGGTCAAATACACCCTATAAGCAAATGATACAATGGTATTAAGTAACACTGTAAAGTACTACCTTCATTACACTAGAAGTACTATAATATTGAAAGCAATAAAATCAAATATTTAGATACTATTTTAAAATACTTAGTGAAAATAAGCATGCTGATATCAAAGGATACTTTTCCTTATTCATTTGTTTTAAACAAAAAATTCACTGGATGAAAAATAAGGGCTCAGAATAAAAAAGCAAAACACAAAATCAATTTTACTAGCCTTCAAGGTTTTAAATATGATTTATAATAAAATTTCTTTTTTTATCTAACAGAATTTTATAAATTGAAAAAAAAATGTCTTTAGTAGGAAAATGCTGGTGTTATATCTACACTTGAAGTTTTCCTACTAAATATTATAAAACACAAATTTAAGCTAGGCACGGTGCCATACACCTATAATCCTAGCAGTTTGGGAGGCTGAGGCAGGAGGACTGCAAGTTCAAAGCCAGCCTCAGCAACTCAGTGAGGCCCTAAGCAACTCAGCAAGACCCTGTCTCTAAATAAAATGTGTGGCTCAATGGTTAAGTGCCCATGAGTTCAATCCCTGGTACCAAAAAAAAAAAAAAAACAAAACAAAAAAAACAGGTCAGAAATTTAAAAAATTGAGAAAAACTCAGGAACAGGAAACTTAAGTAAAACAGGAAGCTAAGTAAAAATATGGTAGAGGAGAATCCAGTAGCAACAAATACAAGTGGATTAAAAGTAAAGGCTTAGCCAGGTGCATTAGCAAATGCCTGTAATCCCTTGGGAGGCTAAGGCAGTCCAAGTTTGAGGCTAGTCTAGGAAACTTAGTGAGATACCCTATTTATTTAAAAAAAAAAAAAAAGTACAAAATAGGGTTGGAGGTATACTTAAGTGGTTAAGTATCCCTGGGGTTCAAAATCTAGTATTGCAATGAATGAATGAACAACAGGGCTGCGAATGTAGCTCAGAGGTAGGCATCTTGATTCCAATTCCCAATACCTCAAAAGAAAAAAAAAAAAAGTTTAACAAAATGAAGTGGGGTCAGTAATACGCAACATGAAAAAGCCAAAATCATACATTTGTCTATATATTTGGTCTGCAAAACACAATGAAGTTGACAAACAAACTCTTAAGAGTCAACCAAATCTATTGACTTGTTTCAAGGTATCTGGGAGAGCAAGAACAAGTGAATGGAGGAAATGAAGGAATAAGAGTAGTTAGAAATCTTACGAAAAAACTGATGGTGGGGTTGGGGATATAGTTCAGTGGCAGAGCACTTGCCTAGCCTGCACAAGGCTTTGGGTTTGATCCCCATCGTGGGGGAGGGGGGGCAATCAATAGGATGGGATCTACTAAGAATTTATTTTCTAGCTTGATGTTGAAGGTATATCATTTTAGTATTTTCTAATTGAACAAATAAAATAAACATCAGTAAATTAGGTGAAACAAAAGTTACTTGGATTATTAACAGTGAAAGAAACCTTTTTGTATGAAGAAACAGTAAAGTACCTTATTTACAGGTACTTAAGACCACTAAGAATTAACTACATGGGGCTGGGGCTGTAGCTCGGTGGTAGAGTGCTTGCCTACCACCTATGAGGCCCTGGGTTTGATCCTCAGCACTACGTAAAAATAAAAAAATAAAATAAATAAAGGCATTGTGTCCACCTACAACTAAAAATTATTTGAAAAAAAAATTTAACTTCGCTTTGGGCCAAACTTAATTTGAGAGAGCAAGAACAAGTGAATGGAGGAAATGAAGGAATAAGAGTAATACATCAAACATAAATAGTTTTTTAAAAGTTAATATAATTTAAAAGAAATAATCCCTGCCTTTCATCTCTTACAAAGAGATACATACACAAACACATGTACAATAAAAAAAGTAATACTAAGATTTTAGGCCCAACTCTTCTGTAGGGGAACAGAAACATATAAGCTCTTCATTTTATCTATCTATCTATCTATCTATCTATCTATCTATCTATCTATCTATCTAATTTATGTAGGTAGGTTGGTAGGTAGGTGCGTTTATACAGGGGATTGAACTCAACCACTGAGCCACATCCCCAGCCCTATTCTGTATTTTATTAGAAACAGGCTCTCACTGAGTTGCTTAGCACCTTGCTTTTGCTGAGGCTGGCTTTGAACTTGTGATCCTCCTGCCTCAGCATCCCGAGTTGCTGGGACTACAGGCATGTACCATCATGCCCAGCCATAAACTCTCCATTTATAAACTCTCTGTTCAGTAATAATTTGATTACTTAAAATATATACCAGTCTAGGCCAGGTGTGGCAGAAATCCCAGTAACTCAGGAGACTGAGGCAGGAGGATCATAAGATTTAGACTAACCTCATAAACTTATCGAGACTCAGTCTCAAAAAATTAAAAGGGCTAGAAAACATACCTCAGTGGTAAAGCATCCCTGGGTTCAATCCTTAGCACCAGAGGGAAAAAAAATATACAACCCAATATAGAGAAAAAGATTATTTTTTTAAAAGTTCTTTAATTTTAACATTTGTTTTTAGGATATACATACTAGTTTCTTCACTGATATACTAAATTTAAACTAATTTGGGCCCTGCCCAGTTTATTATCTCAAAAGGCTTCAGAGCCATCAGATGTTTACTGTAGTACAAATGCACGCACTTAATACTAAAGTCAGGTTATTTCAGGAAGGAAATGAAAAAAATAATCCTAATGATACCAAAATAACTTTTTCTTCATTTTTCTATTCTTGTTTTTAAAAGGACAGACAATAAAAAAGAATCAGAAAATAAAAAGGGATGAGGATGTTACTCAGTGGCAGAGCACTTGTCTAGCAGGTGCAACCCCTGGTTTCAATCCCCAGTCCTGCAAAAAGAAAATAAAAAAGAAGAAAAAAAGTAAAAGGATCATTGTATGTTAAAGATGCTTTACATTTACACTAACCAGAGAAATTACAACTTTTACCAAAAAAAACCCTTCATCTTTGGGTAGAAGAAAAAGGAACACATATGTTGATGATAGTTTGAAATCAATAACATTTTTCTCTTTGGTTAGGCCTCAGTTTCTTATGTCCTTGGCAATATACTCTAACCCCCAAAGTACTCCTAGTTTCAAAATTATGAGAGTAAAATACTTTTTTTCTGTACCATGGATTGAACCCAGACACTAAGCCACATCCACAGCCCTTTTTAATTTTGAGTTTTGAGACAGTGCCTCACTAAAATTGCTGAGGCTGGCCTTGAACTTGAGATTCTCACAAGTTCTAGCAATGCTATCTTAAATCAATTAAATCATAACTTAATGTTTCCTTTTGTATGTAAAGACACTAACCCATCCAAAAAAAAAAAAAAAAAAGATATTAACCCACTCCAGTAGCACTAACCTTTTCCATAAAAGTAGTAAGATTTATATCATTCATTTTGGGCCTCCATCCTGTGCCAATTTATAGAATATTTTTGTTTGCAAGCTAGTCTAGGTCAATCAAGGTTGTAGCTGTGACACAGTATTCTGAACACACCAAGAAATTTGTTGCTGCAATTTTAATTAATTATTATAATATTTCAATTCAGTGACTTTGAATGTATGCTATCCTGTTTCTTAGGGTTCTAAAAGGTTGCAGAGTATTTATAGTCAAACAATAAATCTTTTAAATTTCTTGGGAAACAATTAATAGCATGTTTGTGTATTTATATACACTATTAAAAATATTTACATATTTTGTAACTTAGGATCTCCCATAAAAACTAAGACATATTCTCATGCTAAAAGCATTGAAAACCATTGTCTGAGATCTCTGGCCATACTCTAATGGCTCTCAGAAGTCCAATACCCAACAAAGCTTGCAATAATAGTAACTAAAATATGTAATCCTAAATAGCAGAAGCCATGTACTTGCAAAAGAGGAGCTTTCTGAATTTTTTTTTTTTTTTTTTTGAACTAGGGATTGAACTCAGCGGTACTTGACCACTGAGCCACATCCCCAGCCCTGTTTTGTATTTTATTAGAGACAAGGTCTCACTGAGTTACTTAGCACCTTACCATTGCTAAGGCTGACTTTGAACTTGTGATCCTCCTGCCTTAGCCTCCCAAGCCACTGGGTTTACAAGCCTGCACAACCATGCCTGGATTTTTTTTTTTTTTTTAAAGGCTGTGTCTCACTAAGATGTTGAGGAGCTAACTAAGTTGTGAGGCTGGCCTCAAATCAGTGATCCTCCTACCTCAGCCTCCTGACTGAACGGGATCATGGGTATATATCACAACATCTGGCAGAAAAACACTTCTTGTTCATATGAATTTAAAAGCCTCTGGATCAAACAATTAAATAACTTATTTTCTTTTCCTTACTAGACAGTTCTGAACCTTTAATATATACTCTAAATCTCCTTAGCAGGGATGCTACTATTTTCCAAACTTAGCTGACTGCACTTCTTTTGGTGCCAGTGCTCTGTAAAATTTTGAAAACCACGAATATAATTAATTTTATGAAATGTAACATAAGACTTACGTAGTATGCTGAAAGCTGTTTGAGAAAACAAAACAGGCAGGCCATCCCTGCCAAGGGTCTTTTTCCAGATTACCTCTTATCAGGTATTCCTCACAGACTGCCCCTTTTTTTTTTTTTTTTTTTTTTTTTTTTTTTTTTTTAACCTACATACTCTTTTACAATCATTCTTCATGCTACTGGGAGGTGAGAGTTAGAGTTCAGGAATGAGTCATCATCTGTAAACTGACTTGTATATCAAAAGTTGTCTACATATACAAGCAAAATTGCTAATTTAATCAAATCTAAGCAATCACCATTTTGGTCTAAGAGCCTTCTAGTAATAACTGTCAATGTTATCTTGAAAACAAAATCCTCAATGAGTTGGCAATGTATCAATATTCTTATTGTAGATAAATTATTATTTAATCACAGACTTTAGCTGAACAAAATTTGCATTAAAAAACAAAGAACAAGCTGGGTGAGGTGGCACACGCCTATAATCCCAATGGCTCAGGAGGCTGAGGCAGAAGGATTGAGAATTCAAAGCCAGCCTCAGCATAAGTGAAGCACTAAGCAACTTAGTGAGACCCTGTCTCTAAATAAAATACAAAATAGGGCTGGGGATGTGGCTCAGTGGTTGAGTACCTTGAGTTCCATCTCCAGTTACCACTCTACCCCTCCAAAATAACAAAGAACAGGGTCTTTGTACTTTTTTAGAATGTTTGCATTCAAGGTAAAAGGTAAATACCTAGATCCTCCCGCCCCACACCCCAGCCCATGATACCATAACATTATTATGAAACATTATTTGCAATACATGAAAGACTGAATAATGTTCAATTTAAGAATCCAAATACTAAAGATATGTATACAATAGTACTTTGTTAAACTGGATTACTTTCCCAACTATTCAGAAAGTTTATTAAACATTATCTTTAGGTAACATAATCTATGATCTAATGTAGACCCATCTCGTCTATAGATAATGGTGACTACACATTTGAACAAACAGACAGAAAGTCTGACTGGAATTTGAACCATGCTAAAAACCCCACGAAATATATTCACTTCAACAATATTTTATGGCTTTATCCTGTTTCTTATTATATGCTTTAATTTACTAATGATAATAGAGTCTAGTAGGTAGTTTTAGTTACTGCAGAATGATCAAGCAAATGCTAATAGTTAGTTGCAAACTTGTAAATATGAATATATAATAAATATATATAATACTTTCTCTTATCTGACTTTCCTTAGATCTCTTAAAAATATTAACTCTGTTAAAAAAAACTAAGTTACAAGAATACAAACAAAAATAAGTATTGGTGAGGATGTGGGGAAAAAGGCACACTCATACATTGCTGGTGGGACTGCAAATTGGTGCAACCAGTATGGAGATTCCTTGGAAAACTTGTAATGGAACCACACCATTTGACTCAGCTATCCAACTCCTCGGTTTATACACAAAGGACTTAAAAACAGCATACTACAGTGACAAAGCCACATCAGTGTTTAAAGCAGCACAATTCACAATACTAAATTGTGGGACCAACCTAGATGTCCTTTAGTAGATGAATGGATAAAGAAACTGTGGTACATATACACAATGGAATATTACTCAGCAATAAAAGACAATAAAATCATGGCATTTGCAGGTAAATGGATAGATGTGGAGAATATTAGGCTAAGTGAAGTAAGCCAATCCCAAAAAACCAAACGCCGAATGTTTTCTCTGATATGAGGATGCTGATCCATAATGGCGGGGGGTGGGGGGGGCACGGGCACATGGGAGGAATGGAGGAACTTTAGATAGGGCAAAAGGGGAGGGAGAGTAAGGGGGTGGGCATGGGGGTAAGAAACACAGTAGAATGAGATGGACATCATTACCCGAAGTACATATATGAAGACATGAATGGTGTGACTTTATTTTGTGTACAAGCAGAGACATGAAAAACTGTCCTCTATATGTATACTATGAATTGAAATATATTTTGTCATGTATAACAAATTAGAATAAATAAAATAAATAAATTGAGTTACAAAACAGTTTAAAGTCTTTTTCTGTGTAGTATTATTTAGAATTTACATACTTACATACATGCCTAATTGGAAACCACATTCTTTTTAAAGCAAACTATACTGAAGCAAAGGCAAGAAAGATTGCAAAACAGGGCTTACTTTCACTGCAGCAATAAGACGAATATAGTCGCTAAGTAGTTCTGAAAACATGTAAAAGTCAGCAAAAGCTTGTTCTTGATGTAACTGGTCTATCTTCTCCTCAACCTCTGCAAGCTGAGACAGAGCTCTAGATAAAGCAGTATGATCCTCAGAATTACCTAACATGGCAGCACTTTTAGCAAAGGCAGCTGTGTTGGCTGAAAGTTCTGAAATAAAAAAAGGGCTTACTTTAAGCATTTGTTAGTATAATTATAAAACATTGTATTGATTTTCTACATTCTCTCCAAATTTTATGTACTGACGAACTGGCTGAATAATGTTTTAAGTTAATTAACAGAAATAGTTACTAAAATGCCTTAAGCAATAGTGCAAAATGCTCACAAAGCTACTGAAAATTAATAATCACTGCTGGCGCTGGGAATGTAGCTAAGTGTTAGAGTGCTTGCTTAACATGTACAAGGCCATGGATTTGATTCCCAGCACTGCAAAAAAGGGAAAAAAAAAAAAAAGAATTATTGCTCATGTTTTCAGGTTATATACTATATTTAAATAAATAAAACATAACAATCTTTCTTTTCTCCCCCAAATACTCATTCTTTGTCCATTCCTAAAAAACATAAGAAATGCATTTTTAATAAGTGAAGCATTAAGGTTATGATTGATTTATACTACATTCTTTGGCCTTTAAACATTTGTCACTGAAAATAATGTCTGCAATTTTTAATGAGAATATTATTTAGCTAATCAAAGAAAAATAAGGTAGAATTGTAGATACAATTCATGTCCACCTTTGTCTTTTTTTCTTTCTTGTGCAATAATTTTCCGTAAAATAGAATTTCTAAAAAAGATTTTTCGCATGACCATTTTGGATATTTCAATTAAAAAAAATTTACAGGATGGATGCTACCAACAACTAGCAATTACATTGCCTGAAAATTGTTGTTACTCTACATTGTACAGAATCTAAAAGAACCTTCATAGCCCATTCCCTAAAACATGTGTAATACAAATGACAAAGCTGTGACAAAATACTTTCAATAATATAGGTTTCTGTTAATTATCTTAACAAAATGTATTACTAGTAATGTCACATACTAAATTACTTATTAAATATTTTGGAAAACTGATAAAGCCTCGATGTCTTTAAAATTAACATATCCCCACCCCACCAAAAAACCCCACTTCATTGTGGATTAAAAACTTACAACTCAAAATTTATGGGAAGTTTTATGCCCCATGCCAGCCAAAGAAACAAAAACAAAAACAAAAACCTCATATTTTTAAATACTTTCGTTTGAAAATGAAGAAAATACTTCAAAATGTTTTCCAGGAAATAGAGGCAGAAAACAAATACTTTCATGAAAATTTTCAAACACCAATTTTGGAATCTCTCATGTTTTAAATATAATTAAAGTTATCAATGAGACAACTTCATCTGTTAAACTGTAAATACATCAACATGGAATTAATCAAATGAATAATAGTTTTCATCCAAAATTCAAATATACTTTTATATGAGCTTCTATACCTAAACCAGAAGTTAGATAAAAATAAAACAAAATTTTTAGTAATGAAATTAAAACAGAAGGCACTCTTAAACTATTATTTCTCTCTTCCTTAATAACTTCAGAATATGCATTTTTAGTAAAATTTAAATAAAATATTTTCATTAGTTTTATGATGGTAAACATACAAGCAACAAAGTAAACAAACCTTTTCTATGACAGACCAAGGCTTCCACACTGGCATGAAGTTTCCTAAGTTGCTGGTCTAGATTCTCAAATTGCTGTTGCTTTTCTTCAAACCACTAAGAAAAAAAAATGAAAAATGGGGTTAATTTAGGAAGAACAAACCACTGTAAATTAGGTTACCAATACCAAGCTACATTCCTTGTTTTAAAGCAACAAATTAACCGTATATAACCATGGTGGTCATCTGATGTGGCTGAGAACTAAACTCAATAAGCAAATTAATATCCTATTTTCTACTTGTACAGCTTTAAAATGCAATTGTTGGGCTCATTAATTCATCTCATTATTCAAGTCGAAAAATCAGCTCTTACTGCATCCGATTCATTCATCTTGATTGTCATTTTGTTGACAGCGTCGGCAGCCTTGTTCACCATCCTCAATATTCCTGCTCCACTCAGAGCCTGAGTATTAACTGCTCTAGGCAGCTGGAATTGAATGACAAATAAGGGCAAACAAACCGGTTAAAAGCCTAGAGGTTTAACTGGGCACAAAAGGGATCCCTCCCTTCCTAAAATAAAAAAAAAAAGAAAAGAAAAAAAAAAGAGGCTGTATTTTCTTTACTCTCATACATTTAAATAGTGAGATCTAATTTCTCAAATACACTACTTGTACATTCTCAAAGGAAAACCTAAAAAATAGACTTTCCATTTGCTTTTCTTCTGTACGTTTACATTTAGATGGAACAAACACCATTTGTCAAAATATATTAAGAAATTGCCAAGTATCCTAACACTGGCCACCTGTTTGCTAGCAGAAATAAGCTGTTTATAAGAAGAAAGTCTTGAGAAAAATCTCCTTATGTTCAGTTAGGATAATGCGGTTTTGAGTTTTTAAAAAATTCTGAGACAATTCCTTAAAAAAAACCTCAAGCACTAACAATTAGAATTCTTAACTGTTATTAAAAGCCCAAAATGTACCAAACATCTCAAAATATAAAGAGTAGCATGGTTATAGTTCAGGCTTTTTCAAACTACACATTTGCATTTTGAAACCTTAATAAAGATATTAGAATGCAGACACATATTCAACTTTGTCTAAAAATGAAGTCTGAATAAATTTATTTCAAAGATACCTAACAAACAACTTAGGGCATTTGAAGTTAGTTTATAAATCATTCTGTTCAACTTGGTTTTAAATTTTCAAGAAAGGGACTGATCATCCTATAAATATCAACTTTAAAGAAACTATTTTGCTAGTAATTTAGTTAAGTAATTAATTCATTAGGTGAAAAAAACCCACTGCCTTATTTCATCTATTAATCCAATTATTTACTGATTATTCTTATATACATTATAATGATAAATACAAATGAGAAACTTCATATACAAAAATTTAAAGTAGAAAAAATACCTCTGAACTTTCCAAGAACTGCCTTAAATCAGGATCCTGTAGTAAAGTTGGATGTTTTACTGTTCTTTGAAGATACCTAGATTTAAGAATAAAATTTCTCCCTTTATTAGTATTTTAAATTGTATTTCAACAAATAAAAATTTTAAAATGCAATAAAAAGGTGTCCTCAGTCTGCCCCTTATTAGTCTACTCTCACTATAATTAATTAGAATCTTATAACATTCTACTAATTAAAAAGCTTTTTGTTAATCTTTAAAAAATTGATAATACCTTTTTCATAATTAAGTAAGAAATGGCAGAGGGTAAGGATAAAAGTGGGAAGTGGTTAAATCATTTATCAAACTTCTTACTATAAAGTATTAGAATTTAAAAGGTTATATGAGTTTAATGATTTCATATTTAGATATAGTTAATATTGTTTCCAGTTACAATTTTAGAGTCCTAAGATACATATTTCTATATTTTACATATATGAAACACACATTTTTTTAAAACTTAACAAGAGTAATTGCTATCATTACCAAAATTCAAAACAGTCTACCAATGTTTTGCTTGTTAACAGATTTAAATTGCACAATCAACTCTGGCACACAACTAAAGTTTCTTTAATAATTGTATTTTTAAGTTTTTGATACTTCTGTAAATATGATATATAAAGTAGAAGTGAAAAAGCAATAGAGAAACATTATTATCAAAATCACTGTTAGCTCTGGGTGCAGTAACACATACCTATAATTCTTGTTTAGTCTCTTTCTCCACAGCCAAACTCTATACAATAATCGTAATTATTTTATCAATGTTTAAATGTTAATCTGTCTTTACACATTTATGTAAATCATATACCATATTAAGCTTCATTATAAATTGGTAGTTCACATAAGAAGTTATTATGCTAGAAACAGATCATTTAGTAGATATGTGGTTTAAAAGAATTTTATTGCTTATATAATAGAGCCAAAAGAAAAATGCAGTGAGAACATTAACTTTAAAGTTTAAAATAAGTTGGTATCATCCCACTAGAATCTGACTTATAATTTTAATAATGAAATTCCCCCAACTCTATTAAAGAAATTATTTTAATTGTTTGTACTATGTATTACCTAAAGGCAGTTTGCATAAGTTGTTCAATTTAGTGCTGACAAATAACAGGCAATTACATATTTGTAAAATGAACAAGCAGAAAGGAAGACAAAACATCTGATACTTAATCTTTAAGAACACTTCAACATTTCACCCTAAATGAAAATATCTAATACTACCTATATTCTGAAATAGTTTTCCAAAGTGATTACTAGTCCCATGAAATACTCCATCAAAAAGATTAATTCTAAAAATGTTTGAAATATAATACATACATACACCTTTCTTTAAGATTCATATTGACTGGTATCAAGTTGGTGCTCTAAGTCCAATAGGAAATAAACCTGATATAACTGTTAAATCCTGTGTTAATAAAACTCTGTTAACTATAGATCCCATTTTTCATCCTACCACTTATTAGCTTTCTGAGGAATCAGTTTTGGAAAATTATATTCTAGAAAAGAACAGCAAAACTTTTCCTTCTTTTTTAAGGAAAGAGCAACTAACTAAAAATATATGTATAGCTTATATCATGTTATAATTGAGAACAGAAGTGTAAACTGGATTTTAAAACAATAAGCATTCATACATATACACCAATTCAGAAATAATATCAGAGAAAGCTATAAATATAAAAATATTAAAAAAGGATGAAGAGAAGCCTTGAGTTCAATACCTAGCATTCCCCTCCCCAAACCAAAACCAAAACCAAAACCAAAAAACAGAATGAAAAGAAAAGAAAAAAAAGAAGAGAAGTGCTAATGATGAGAATAGAAAGGCAGAAAGAGTCTGGGTCTTGAATGACATTCATTTGTTCATTCGACAAATATTTACAGAGCACTTACTACATGTTAGGTATTGTTCTGGGTACCTGCAATACATCATTCAACAAGACACACTGAGATGTTTTCCCCAGTGGAGCTTAAGAGTTTAGAAAAAGACAAACTATAAATATAACAAACATAAATTATGTAGGATTTGAAAAGGCAGCAAGTGCTATAAAAAAGAAAGGGTAAAACAGGGTACACAGAACCAAAGGTGTAAGACATGGTGTTTGCAATTTAAATAGGTCAGAATGAAGCTGAAGATCAGAACAGACTTCGGGGAAACATTTACAACTGAAGAAGGGATGGGAGTCAGCATGCAGATGCCTAAAGAACAAAAGCATTCTAGGCAGAGTGAGTACAAAGACTTGAAGTAGGAAAATCCCTGGAGTGCAAAAAGATCAGTGTGGCCCAGAGTACAGTGAGTGATCAAGGAAAATATGAGATCAAATAGATAACAGAGTGGGAAATACAGGTCAGGAAAACTTGGGAGTCTGTTATAAGGACTTTGACTTATATTGATTGAAATCAGATATTAATATGATCTGATTTATGTTTTTAAAGGATTATGCTAGCTGCTATATTTGAAAAAAAAAAGAAAAGAAAAGAAAAAGTAGAACTGCCAAAGATGAAAGTGACGAGACCAATTAGGAAACTACTGCAGTTAATTAAGACCTTTGGGCCAGTAGTCACTAGACTGATGAGAAATGGTTATGTTCCAGATATCAGATGGAAGCACTAGCATTCCCTGATGAATTAATAATTCTGAACAGCTTCCTATCTCCAAATTTCTTAATATGAAAGAGTGGATTAACTAATCTATACTAACTTCTTAGACCTTGCCAATTGGGTTTTTAGGTTCTTGAGACAAACACAATTCTGATTCACTTACACTTTAAAGTTAAGAAAGGTTATATTTAAGTAACTTGCCCAAGATCACAGAGTGTAGGACAGTATAGACTTGAATTACAAAATGAATTATAAATCTTGTATGCTATTATTATGCTCCTCCAAATTTCTAAGCATATATTTGCCAAAGTGTATTCTTACCTATAAAATAAATTCACTATATGTTAAGATAAGGTACAAAGTACTCTTAAGAAAATCAAGCAAGCTATCTTAGGTATATCTCTGCTTACTTTATCGAATATGGCATAGAGTGGTACTTGGCTATTTCACTCTTCCTAACTCGTAATACCAGATGTTTACTTTTTCATTAAAAATAGTCATCTGGATTCTCTAAATTAAATAAATAAAGTGAAACACAAAGAAATACTTCCCTGATTACTAGAGGCCTGCTCTAATGTTTAAAAATTTTTAAATGTCACTTGACAATCACTTTTATAAGTCAGATATATAAAAGGGTAAAAAAAATGCAGTTTTAAAATCTTGTACACATTATAAAACTGTGTTCAAGAAGCGAATAAAACTGGTTATGACAGAAGAAATGGGATTAGGGTAAAGCTAAAGAAATGAATTCCTTTGCTTCTGTATGTTCATGCTTATATTTTCTGTAGTCATTTTTTCTAGAGGAACAACTTTTCCATATATGTTATACTAAGTGTTTTATGCTACATGGAGTATATACATGGAATGTTTTATACTACATAGAGGTATGCTAAGTACTATATAATGCCATCAAGTTAGAAGAAAGTAGAACATAAAAATAAATTATATGTCCTTGGTACAATAAATCTTCATTAAGTTCCTTATCAAGCATGCCATCTGAAATATTTCAAATTTACTCATAGAAAAATAAGACTTGAAAGGTTTCTCAAAGGGTCTTGGTTACACTTTCAGGAAGGACTAAGTGAAATCAAGGCAGAACATTATGTACCTTTATTCTTAAAAATATTCTGTCTGTATCCCCTACCTACGATACAATCAATTCTAATGGCCAACCTAAACTTCTGCAATTTCAATTTTCTGGGGAATTGCTGATTTCATAAATACAATTCTACCTTCTAGTATTCTCTAGCATAAGATTTTAAAATTGCATATTCTTTAGTTTTTCTTACTGCATGCTGTTTAAACTTTTCTGTGGCATTTTTTAAAAATGTGAACAATTTATTACTAAACACAAGAAATAAGTTGCCTTGAAAATAGTTTAAAAAAATACCTGGGGTAGGGGTGGGGGTTGTGGTGTATGTGTGTGTGTATCCTTAAAGCCTGTCCTACCTACCCCAATACTGATTTTAAGCTAAAAGGGAAGTAATTACCATGATAGGTTCTGAAAAGTCAAGGATAGTTTCAAATTTGTTTTCTCATTTTTAGCATAGCATGGAAGGAAAAAATACACAAAAGTAAGAGGAACACATTGCAATTTTCATTGTACTGAATAATGTTCATACCATATATGCTATAACTTCCTAAGAATCTAAATACCAAAGTGGGATTATTTTTACCCAAACCTTTTTTTTTTCCTGTAGTGTTGTGTATTTAAACCAGGGCCTCACCCATGCTAGGCAAGAACTCTATTACTGAGTTACATCCTCAGCCCTATCCAAACATTTTATCAACTCTTTACCCCCAATCACAACTACCATGTTTTCCTTTACAAGTCTAGAAGTTTCTTAGTGCCTTGGTATCTACATCTATGATATAATTCTATCCTCATTTAACTCATATATTTATATTCCTGCTTATAGCATATGAAGCAAAACAGATGTTATTTTGTTAGACTATTCATGAGGATTAATAGAATCACAACAAATACATTATTGTACTGCTAAAAGAAGCAATTTTTAAAAGTTTAAAGTACTCTTAAGAGCCATCAAGTGGTAGTTAAAAAAAATAAGCATTAAAATACAGTTGTATAATAAGTAATAAATTAGACTTATGAGAGTAATGAAGTATTACTATCTAGAATTACCTTTCAAGAGCTGCTCTCCGTTTTTCTACGAACTCTGTGGATGATGAATCTTCTTTACCTACTTTAACCTTGGTCATACCTTTGAAGAAGTTGAGAGTTGAGATGATTTTACTGTGAAAAAGTCTTTTGTGACCATTTCTTCACAATTTAAAATATACTTTGAATTTGAACTTAACAAAAAAAAGCTTCTAAGTTGGTAACTGCTATGTTACTTAAAAAGCAAAACATTTTGAAAAATTAAATCTCATGATATGCTAACATTTCTACTTGGTAAATAAATAATTAGGACACGAGAGAACAGATAAAACAGAAAATGAGCTATTTGTAGTTTCTTGACCCGTACTGATTATTTATACAAAAACTTACATCAAAAAGTTCTTTATCTGCAATATTTTACACTCCTGGTAAATTCAAAAGTTTTTACATTATAATGTGCATTATGGAATCTTTAAGGCAGTTAATTATGAGCAATAAATAAGGCTCTTTACTTTCAGGATGACGTAAATAAAGATAAACATAACCCATGAATTTACTAAATTTTCCCCTGACTCAGATTCAAAGAGCATGTTCTTGTTTATTTATCAAAACTTTGTTTTTAGGCAGGGTCTCACTGATATTGCTCAGGCTAACCTTGGACTCCTAAAGCTCAAGTAATTCTCCTACCTTAGCCTCTCAAATAGCTGGGACTGTAGGCATATGCCATCACAACCAGCACATGACAGGTTTCCTAACAGTTGAAAGAATAAGCACATTCACAGAGACATTTAGAACACATCAAATTTTGAAAATAAAAATCAGGTTAATTGGGCTTGGGGTGTAGCTAACTGGCAGAGCATGTACTTAGCATGTGGAGACACTGGGTTCAATTCCCAGCACCAAAAGAAAACAAAAAAACCAAAAATGTTAATTATTTCTATATTGTCAACTTTAATGTTAATATATTAGGCTGCAGATCCCCCACCATTCCTTTTCCTTTCAAACATGTTTTCTGAAGAAATGAAGTACTGATACAAGCTGTAACATGGAAGAATCATGAAAAAACAATAGTAAATAGATGAAGCCCATCACCAAGAACCATATATTGCATGATTCCCTTTATATAAAAAATCCTGAACAGGCAAATCCGTAGAGAAGGACAGTACATTAGCATCTTTAAAAACATATTATAAAAAACTATGTAATTCTTATTCAGGTTGATATATTTGGTGAATAATTAACATATACCACCATTAATGTTTTGTTTCTAAAAATCTCATGAAAATATAAAGGTTTGAAAAAGAAAACTCAGACAATTGAAATTATGGACCTTGTGTACTGTATATGGGATGTTAATTATTTCAGATATTTTATATACCCATAAAAAAATCCCACAACTATGTAATTCTTTGCTTCTTTTTTTCTTCATTTATCCTCTCATTCGTAAAGGCAACCATTATGGCACATTGTGGGAAAATAAAACAACAATTTATCTTAATTGGTTCACTCTTAAAATTTTCAACTTGTTTTTCTAATAGTTTATATAGAATAGTATTTTTTAGTCAAATGAGGTCCTATTAAGTGGTAATGGTTATGTGCAATGACTTGTTGGCAAAAAGTAACCACTCTTATTCCACTATTTAATACTTGAAAAACACAGTTTATGTAATTAAAACCGTCTTTTAATTTTTCTTAGACAATATATTCATTTTTATTTAAAAGTTAATAAATAACAAGACATTTATAAAATGACTAGAAACTGTGCTGGCTGGCTGCCAGAAAGTTCAAAGATTAATTTGTCACCTATCTTTAATAACTGTTCAAGATTTTAGGAAAAAATTGTTTTACTTGGATTCATCCTACATTTCTTGACTATATTTTCCCTGCTAATTTCTTTATTGATATACATTTTCATTATTACATGTAGTTGCCTCAATCCTTTTCTTGAATGAAGTAGTATATAAATAATTTTTAAGCAATTTAAATCTATTTTAAATGTCTTTTAGACAATTCTACAATAATATAGCATTAAAAGTTATATAGCTCAGTTGGTAGAGTGCTTGCTCAAGGTTCTGGGTTTAATCCCCAGCAAGGGGGGGGGGGAGTTATATTTAAAAAACAGAAAGATGGGGCTAGGAGTATAGCTTAGTGGTAGAGTGCATGCCTAGCATGTACAAGGCCCTGGGTTCAATCTCCTGCCACAAACAAAATAATACATAAAAGTTTTCTTTTTTAGGTAAAGAACAAAAACAAATTAAAAAAATTAAAAAGCAAGAAATAAGCAAATCATTATCCTATTGAAATAATCAAATTGAAAGTAGGAGGCAAAATAGAATTGTGGTTAAGAGTATAAGTTGAGAAATAAGAAAATTCAGCTCTGCCACGTTATATGACTTTTGGCATGTAGGATAACCTTGATTAATCTTAGTTTCCTAAGTTCCTTAGTTCAGAATATCTGGAGGGTTTTAGAGACTACAAGGTCCCTATAATAATATTAAACTGTTTATCTTTTGTTGTTCTTTAATGAGTGTCCAGCGTGGAATTTTATAAAGGTTAGCTAATGTGTTATATCACAATAAATGAGTATAGAAGCACAGAAGAACAAAGCTATTTTTCTATTAAGGTAGAAATTAGAATTTACAAAAAGTTTTTAAATTTTTTGTCTTATTAAATGTTTTTGTCATAAAATTTCTTTCACAAATTTTGTGTAACATAAAGTAAATTTATTACTTTTAATATTTATTTTTCGTTTTTTCAGCGGACACAGCATCTTTGTTTGTATGTGGTGCTGAGGATCGAACCCAGGCCGCACGCATGCCAGGCGAGGGCGCTACCGCTTGAGCCACATCCCCAGCCCTAGTTTATTACTTTTAAATAAATAAGATTAAATAATTTTTTCAAATACAGTAAGTATCAACAGATGTAGCCCACATAAGCAAACGCTCTCTTAAGACTCTTTAATAAATTTTAAGAATGTAGGGCCTAGGAATGCAGCTCAGTAATAAAGTGCTTGCTTAATATACACAAGGCCCTGGGTTCAATCCCCAGCACTGAAGAGAGAAAGGAAGAGAAGAGAAGAGAAAGGAAAGAAAGCAAGCAAACAAGCAAGAAAGAAAGAGAAAGAAAATAAAGGGTTCTTGAGACCAAAAAGTTGAAGAACTACTCAACTAGGTTTATGAATTTTAAAAGAGAGAAAATATATTACAAACTCATCAGGTTTCAAATGAATGATATCAATAAAACTGCTTTCAGGGCTCGGGCTGTAGCTCAGTGGCAGAGTGCTTGCCACGCATGCATGACAACTAAAAAATAGTAATAACCTTTTTTTAAAAAAACATGCTTTTCAAATCAAAATCAAAAAAGTAAAAACCAATAATTTAAAAATCAGTAAAATTCATTTCAAATATTTTTCAGAGTAATCATCTCAAGTATAAAGAAAACTTGAAGAAAGAAAAAAAAGGACTGAAAAAAGACTGGATAATACTTAAAAATTGTTTTTGATTTTTTTTCTTTTAATATTTTTTAATTGTCAATGGACCTTTATTTTATTTATTTATATGCAGTGCTGAGAATCAAACCCAGAGTCTCACACATATTATACAAGCACTGCACCACTGAGCCACAACCCCAGTCCAATACTAAAAAATTTTAAGAAATGGAGGTTTTCTCTTCTTTTTAAATTTTCTGCATTTTCTTAACTAAATATTACTGGTATAAATAGAATAGTTTTTAAATATTAAATTGAGGTATAAAATAAGATAAGTTTAAATAGTTTTCATATAAGCAAGGCTAACTCAAATGTTCTTTTTGGACAATATAAAGCTAAGGTCCAAATACCTCCACCTCTTTGAAAATTGTTAATATATTAATAACATTAAGTATTCTGAGTGTGACTCAGTAAAATGGTATTCTACTTCCCCTAAAAGGTTACAGTTTGTAACTGCTTTCAACTTGGTAAATTTTAACCCAATATTCAAAACCTGAACCCGTAGGTGTTAGAAAATAAAACTACTAGCTATATATTCTTATATAATAAGAATAATTCTTATATAATAATATTATATTCTTATATAACAAATGCACAATTATCATAATAGAACATTTAAATTACGATTATCTCTACAACTGAGATGGTGGTAATGAATGATTCTGGAATGCATAAATGTATACAGTTAAAAGGGATTTTTTTTGCTTACTCATGCTTACCTACTATACTCTTCTCTGGGGCAGGTGGTACAATATAACCAACGTGTAAATACTTGCTTGCTAATTTGCTGTGCAAACCAAGAAAATCACTGAATCTTCTTTTAACTGAAAATTCACTCTTGCTGAACATGGAAAGAGAAGTCTAAAAGTGAAGAAGAAGTATCTCAAATTTTGAACAGTACAGAATTATTCAGAATTTAATGCTATAAATAATTACGAACACACACACACACACACACACACACACACACACACACACACACACAAACACTGCTCTCCTTTGCAAAAGAATGCAGAGTATCTAATGTGGTACACAGACTTCTAACAATTCAAAAAACAAACAACAACAACAACAACAACAAAACCCAAATGATTGTTTCCGTTAATGAATTTTAAATCTTTACCTCTGGCACAGATCTCCTTCTAAGTTTCAGTCCAAATATTTCCAAAATGCCTAAAGGGACACCTCCACTTAAATCTCATTGACCTCTCAAACTCACTATATTTTCCCCTACTCAAACACAAGTTCCATAAAAAAAGAGCACTTGACTGTACTGTTAACTAATATTAATATACTTCTTGCTTGTAACAGAGGCTGACACCATAGTAAAGTACTTAATAAACATTTGTTTACTGAATTAACAAATCTTATCTCACACTCACTTTGTTCCTCCCTACCTGTCTTTTTAGAGAGATCACTTTCACAATTACAAAGTTCCTCTATTTAGTAACTTAGGTATCCCTCTTCTTATTCCTTACATCTAGGTCTAAGAAGCCATTTATTTTTCTCACTTCCAGAACCATTTCCTTAGTGTCAAGCATTATTTCTTATACCTGGGACTGCTGCAAAACACTCTATTTAAAGATGTGATAATTTAATAATAGTAGTGGCCTCTTAACTGGCAATCCTGACCTCTACCTTGACCCTTCCAATTCATATTGAGGCCACAGAGATCTCTCTAAAACAAAAATCTAAGAGTGTTATACTCTTGCTTAAACCTCTTTCATGGCTTTCCATTATACTTAAGATGAAACCCACATTCCTATATGTGCTACTCATAAAACATGAAAGCTCATGGCCAAACAATTCAATTATGAACCACTTCTTACAGATCCTAGAAAACACAATGCTTTCATTACTTAGATTTTTCACCAGCAAATTCCTATGCCTGCAACAAACATTCTGCTACTTTCTTTCATCTCCCACAAATCACTCCCCTCATATTTGTCCTGGTTTAGATATTACTTTGCTCAGAGGTTTTTCCTGACCCTTGGGTCTAGATTAATTCCCTTCCTGCATACTCAAACAGAACACTCAACCTATGAAATTACTTACAACTCACTGTAACAATTTCTTAGCAATTTTTATGTAAAGATAGCCTTTACAAAGACAGGGTTCATGTCAACCATAATCACTGTCATATCCTCTTCTATATATAGTAAGGGGTCAATATTTTATTAAAAGAGTCAAAGGCTTACCTTTGTTGTTACTCTATATGCCATGTAAGCATTCATGCCATCACCTATAAGTCAAATATTATTTTTAAAACCACGTGCTTAAAAACAGTACCATTTTAATACTGTAATGACATATTTAGTTAAAAAGGGGGGGACATAACAGTCAAACTAATAAAAAAGAGGTACAAAATATAATTAATATTGACTCACCAACTTTTTCTGGATCCGACACACTGATTTCTATATCAAAAATATCTCCATTTGCTTCTTCTTCAATCTAGAAAAGAATAATTACTTTTTGTGTTAAAGAAGATTCCAATTTATATTTTTGTCATAACACTAAGAACTATAATTTTTACCATATATGTTCTAGTAGGGTGTCATAAAAATATTTTAAGAAGTCACTGAAAAAAAACACAATAAAAGCTTTCACATTTCCTGATTATATAAAGAAACAGAATAAAATATACAAATAACAGGATAAGGATTATTTGGAGAAGTAATGCAAAAATCTCGTGTCTTCAAAATTCCTCAGATGTAGAAAAAATATTTTCACTTTCTGTACAAAAACTGTGGAATTTTTTTTGTCCAATATACTGAATCTTTGTATTCATACTTTTAAAATTATTAACTCCTTATTTTTAATACCAGTATTTCTTCAAGTTAGAGCTGTTTCTAAATAATTAGGAGATAATCATTACTTTCACCAGTAGAATCTTACATACTTGCAAAAAATTATTATACCTAAAGGCAATATTAGCATTGTGATTTTTCTAAATACCAAGTGAAGACACATTCCTCTTGAAGCCAATAAAAGAACTATAAAGTTCAATTTTAAAAAGCAGTCAGTAGAAAAAAATGATAACCCTATAAGACTGTAGAAAAGACCTTTTAAATGCTGTTATAAAGCAACTGGATAGCAGTTCTGCAAGAAAGCTTTGTTATTATAAAAAAGCTCTGAGATTATTAACTTAGCAAAATTTTCAAAGCAATAACAATCTATCCATTAAAAAGTTGAGTTTTTCTAACTGAAATCTTTTCTTCAATGATTGCCTTTTTGTATATTTTTTAAAATATTTTTTAGATGTAGATAGACATAATACCTTTATTTTATTTATTTATCTTTATGATGTGCTGAGGATCACACTCAGTGCTTCATATTGGCTACTACTGAGCTACTGAGCTGTAACCCCAGCCCTCTTGTATGTTTTTTTAAGTAAAACTTTTTTGAATTATAACACATACAGAAAAGTATATAAATTGGTACAGCTCAATATACTTTAATAAAGTGTATACATCTTTCTAAACTCAACCAAGGTCAGAAAAAAAACACTATTAATCAGTCCAGAAGGCCCTTTTACATTCTCCTATAGTCATAATCTTTCCTTCGCCCTACCAATATAACTACTATCCTCTGTTCACTAGCTTTTTTTTTTCTTTTAAAAGTTCATTTCATGAAATCATGTATAAGTACTCATTTCTGTCTAATTTCCCTTAATATTATACTTGTTAGATCATTCACATTTTTGCTTGTGGGTATGTGGTTGTTACTTAATTGTGGTCATTTAAATGATCTATTTCTTTAAGAATTACTTTTTTTGGCTTTGTTTTGATGGGGATAGAATCAGGGGACACTCTATCATTGAGCTACATCCCCCGTCCTTTTTATTTTTGTATTTTTAAGACAGGATTTTGATAGGTTGACGAGCGAAGCTGGTCTCAAAATTGTGATCCTCCTCCTTCAGTCTCTAGAGTAGCTGTGATTATATGAGTGTGCCACCGTATCTGGCCTATGTGGATGACTTTTAAATATGTAATTTTGTCATTTAAATAACCTCCACTCCATGATTTTTTTCCTTTTCCAAATGCATCTTAACAAAAATTATTGCCAAAACATGAGATTGTATCTTCAATTGATTTATAGTCCTTCCTTTTAAAAATAAATGCTACATAACAACTTTTAAGTACCAACTTTATTTATTACATTCTTTTACAAATAAAATTACTCAAAATACCACTTTACTGTGATTAACAGTTTTCAAAGTACTTTCATACATTACCTGACCAACATAGGAGTCCTCAGAGGCACACGTTATCATCATTAAGATCAGAAATGCCAGGACTGGAGTTGTAGCTCAGTGGTAGAAAATTTGCCTACCATATATATGGCACTGGGTTTGATCCTCAGCACCACATAGAAATACATAAAATAATAAAGGTAATTGTGTCCATCTACAACTAAAAATATTTTTTAAAAAATCACAAATGACAAACTACTTAAGAAGGTTAAATAATATGCCCAAGTTACTGGGTTAAAAAGTGGTAGCGATAAAATCAGAATCAAGATCTTTCAACTTCTTTAATATATATTCTTTTTCTAATAGGTTTAAAAAGGCTTTGATTAGGAATGACTAATAGTACAGTGATGTGATGTTAAGTGAGGAGCAAAAAAAAAGGGTACAATTTACATATTAATTTAAAATATGAACACTTTTCTATACCTCCTCCCTGGATCTATCGAAGATCACAGGAGCAGACATACTCTTTGATTCAATTCTAGGAGCAATGAGTGCAGTAGGGGTGACAGGTGTGACTGCAGGAGAAGGTTCCGAGGAGAGTATTGGTTCCCTTTCTGGGCTGTCCAAAGAAACTTCTTCTGTGGCTTCTAAACACAAATTAAACAAGTTTAAGGAAACTGCAACAAACTTCCAAAACTATACAGCAGTTAATGAATCATGAATAATATTATATACTACCCACAAATATCAAAATAATATAATTTTAAAATTGTCATGATGAAAGAATTTTCTGAATTTAGTTGTTTATCATATCTTTAAAAACAAACAGGAATTTTGTTGGTTTCAGGAAGAATTGTTTTAAGTCAGCTTAAATGACTATACTACTGGAAATTATCTATACTACTAGATGTGGAAAGCAAAGATGTGGACAATTCCACATTCATTTGTGTTTGATTTTATAATATATCTTATGCTTACAGTAACTTACCTCCCAAACATTTTATTCAGACTAATATTATGATTATTTTATACATAGGAACACAAATGTTAGGGCACAAGGCTGCCAAGAACTATACCAACTGGGATTAAAAATTGGTTATGGAAAAGCCACAAAATTAGTAACCTAAAGCAATTAATTGTCAAAGATTACGGGGTATTAAATGAACACACATATATGACGCAAAGCAAACAGGTGTTTAGGTTTTAATTAAAAATGCTCATTCACTTGAAACAAAAATCTAAAATATATTTAAAATCAAACCATATCAATAAGTTGATGTCTATAGGCTAGGTAATATTGTGCTAAATGCAATGGAGAAACACAAAGAAATGGAAAATATCATACCTGCCCTCAGGGAGTTTATAATCTAGTTGGGAAAACAAGACATGTGGAATGTTAAATAATAATAAGAGACTTACAAGAACAATAAGAATATTACAGGACATTTATTGCTATACCAACTATAGAACAAACACTACAATTTGAGTAGATACAGAAGACAATACTTCAGGCTGAGGAAATCTGGAAATAATTTGTAAAACTGATCTGAGGAAATTGAGATAGGCACAGAAAAAAATGAGAGAAAATTCCAAGAGAACAGAATAATAGCATAAGCAAAAAGCAGAGTAAGGAAAGTAAAAATTACAGTGACCATAATGTAAACCACAGTTGCACTGGTCTGCAGAACTGATACCAGGAAAAGGAAAGCAAGATTATAAGGGAAACTCATGACCAGACCAGTGATTTCTTTTTTTTCTTTTTTTAACCTTTATTTTATTTATTTATTTTTATATGGTGCTGAGGATAGAACCCAGGGCCTCTCGCGTGCTAGGCGAGCGTTCTACCGCTTAGCCACAAACCCAGCCCCTAGACCAGTGATTTCTAACCTGACATTCTTATATCCTACAGGTTTAGAAAGGTAGTAATTGTAGTCAATGTGCCATTTTAATTTTAATACCTCAAAAGGTATATCTGCCTAAAAAAAGGTTGTACAGGTTGACAATGTTATCAAGTTATTCTTATTGGTGACCTAATGTTGATATAACCATTGTTATGGATCCCTTTATATTTTTTTATTAAAAGAAAAAATAATAACTAAAATTTTTAAAACTGTGGTAATCAGAGGAAGAATGGACTACACATGATATAGACTACAGAAGACTCAATAAAACAGAAAGCTTTTATATAACTTCAGGTTATGAAGATTGATGGCATTTATTATTATTTTTTTAAGAAATGAAAATAATGAGCAATATGAGAAAGTAAAAGACAAAATCAGTACATTGAAGCTAGAAGGTGTTAAGATATTTAATCTACAAACAATGAGCAAAACAACAAACACCAAAACAAACTGCAAACAAAACAAAAAACTCCAAAAGTATCTGAAGAGGCATGGTTACTGCAACAGACTCATATATAAAACAAAACAAAGACACCCCCCCCCAAAAAAAAACCTCTATGAAATAGTAACTTTATTAGACATCAGTACAGATAAAGTCATTTCAATTTTTTAATTACATTTTATTTCATTGACACTGGGTTTGGTATTCTTTGCACTAACAGGCTGCTTCATAAATGCTAGCAGATTACAAAATAAATAAAGCTAAATATTGATTTATGTAGATAATATGGAAAGTGAAACCAAAAAAAAAAGTAAACAGATTTAGATTTAGCATAGTAATATAAAGTCTGTTTTAAATCGCTTTCATGACTTCTTTTAGATTTGACATTAATATACCAGAAATTCACAAGGCTTAATTTAAACCAGAACTAAAGGTTCAAGGAGATGTCCTGTGGGCATTAACTACAAAGATTGACTTTTCCTTAGAGACATACTTTGAGGACAAATATAAATTAACTATGTCAATGTCAGCTAATTAATACTTCACTCATATAGATTCCAGAGAATATTTTTTAAAAAGGAATATTCGTTACCCTTATAAATTGGCATGACCTGTTGAACAGCACAAGTGAAATAAGCTTGATCATGTGGCAGAAACAAGTTCTAAAAGTCTAGGGCAATTTCAGTATTGGCAAGCTGTTCACCCTCATTTATTCCCCTAGGGCAGTTTCCTAAAGGATGTTCAATTAAGCACTGGTGTAGGACATAACAAATGAAGGAAAAGCATTTGGTGAACATTGTCTATGAACACTAAAGACTTTAACACCCATTATTTGAAATGCTACCTAAAACTTAGCACACGTAACAGTATGATCTAATTTCTTTAAGGCTTTAAATCAAAATGGCTAGGTTGCTAGAGCAAGATCTATAATCTACTCACTGATATAGGAAAAACAAGCATATGTTCTCATTACTGGAAAAGTTTTCACCATCCTGATAACACATGCTACTCTCTATTCTGGTTTTCTAGAACCATTTATCCATGGAAGAAGGGATATACCTGCTTAAACTGTATTATAATAAGAACATAGTATAATATTAAATCATTTATAGAAAAATATTTAGTTTAGGCCTTTGATCACCTAATGTTATTATGCAACATAGGTAAGTTTAAAATAAAAGATGAAGCATAGAAAGTATATTTGAAGGTTAACAAAAAACACATATTACTACATTTATTGTTCTTTAGTTGTTTCTCCTTTTTATTTTAAAACAAATATTGACAATTACTATATTTGAATCAGAGTATTTAATATAGTCTTCAAGGTAAAGTAAAAGAGTGTAAACATTCTCCAAATTGAGCTATGTAGGCAAATATCATTGTATAGTTCTCGAACCTAGAAAACTGATCAGTTATGCATGCTATTTAAAAAACAACAACTTTTCCTTGCATAGGTATACATACACAAAGTTGTTGTTATCATCAAGTTTCAGTAATCTCATTTATTCTGAGACTGGTTAAAAAGTTTAATATAATGAATAATACAAAAAAACTCTATGCATTAACCTACACTGTCAAGAGGAATAAATTAAATTCTAGATTCAGAACTGCTTAGTAGAGAAAGGACTTTTGTCATCTCAGCTTAAAATGCAAATGCCATGAAAGTGCTTTTGATAATTGTCTGAAAAAATTCTACTAAATGGAATAAAAAAGAACACTGAAATACTATAATTCTCATTAACTATGATTGGACTCTAAGTTGTTAGAAGACTTTGGGGTAAAAAAATAAGATACGTGGTATCAAAATTTTCTTTTTTAAAATTTGTTCTGATTAATAAATGACAATAGAATGCATTTTGACACACTGCACACAAATGGGGCACAACCTCTCATTCCTCTGACTGTACATGGTGCAGAGAGTCACACCAGTAATGTAATCATACATGTATATAGGGTAATAATGTCTGTCTCTACTGTGGTATCATAATTTTCTAACATAGCAACCTACAGGAATTCATCTGTGGTAAAACTTTTCATTGAACTAATCAAGCTGGAAATTATGTAGACCTTAGTGATGAAGAACTGTGACTTCAAACATATTTGTACAAAAAATAACAGTGGTTTGAATATGGGACCACTTTAAAAGTTGAACACACATTATTAAAGTTTAAAGGAAAGCCAGTTCAACTAATTGTTAATATTTTAATTTGTGGGCTGGGGATGTGGCTCAAGCGGTAGCAGGCTCGCCTGGCATGCGTGTGGCCCGGGTTCGATCCTCAGCACCACATACAAAGATGTTGTGTCTGCCGAAAACTTAAAAAATAAATAATAAAACTTCTCTCTCTCTCTCTAAAAAAACATATATTTTTTAATTTGTTTCAATAACCTTAAGATTTTGCTTTTTTAATATTAAAACATTAATTTGTAACTAAATTTTAGCCAAGGCATAGTTGTTTTTGAAGAGTCCAATGCTTTTTTTTCCCCCCAGTTAGGATAAGTACACCAAATTTTGCCTCTATATGTACAATAAATTCCTCCAATATCAATTGATTCACCTAAAAGTAAGCCAAAATAAAATAGGAAGTATAGCAACTTATTAAAATAAAAGATTCCAAATATAGATAAAATATAAGGTGATTTTGCAATCCATAGTTTAATTCTGCTTTGTGACAACTTGTTAATTAAAAAAAATAGAATCGATGCTACTTTTTGAAATTTGAATACCACAATCATTAGTCTTTTGAGTTTAAGGACTGACTAAAACAATAAATTATAGCATGAAATTTATTTCCAAATTCTTAAAACTAAGAAAGGATATCAGTTTTGCTTCTCTAATCAGTCCATATATTTCACAGAATAATCTAATAGGAAATTCCCCTTAAGTTGTTATAAGAAGAGCTAAAACTAATACACAGAGTTTACGTTTTGCTTTAGAGAATATTTTATCATACAATATCTAACTAACTACTGTTAAACAAATAAAAAGATATGATAATTACCTGCAAAAAGATCTTCTCTGTCATCATCTAGTACAACTTCTGCAGGTTTGGGGCCATTAGAGTTTGCACTGATATCTTCTGCAGGAAGACTGGCTGGTTCTGGAGAAGATGGGCTCGACTATTAAAAAGAACAATAATTGATAATAGACTGGGTGTTTATAACTGTTGTAATTATGTCCTATACACTAGAGAAACAGAATGCCCTCTCATTAAGAACGACTATTTTCTCCTGTCAAGAATAAACCCAAAACATATTTTTAATTAACTCCTTTCTTAACCAAAATTCACTTCAGATTTTACAAAGAAACCCTTTGTCAGCCATTCCCTTAGAGGCACTAATTTATCACATTGAGTTATGATTAACAAAACCAAATTTAACACTTCCATCATCATAGACAACAGAATCAAAATCAGGCAAGTCCCTTGATTTTTAAAAAAAAAAATTATTATTTTATTTTCTTACACAAATGGAGCACAACTTTTCATTTCTCCAGTTGTACATGATGTAGAGTCACACCATTTGTGCAATCACACCATACACAGGGGTAATAATGTCCATTTCATTCCACCATCTCCCCGCCATACAACCCCCCACACCTCTGCCCAATCCAAAGTTCCTCCATTCTTTGCTTGTCACCCACCCCCATTATGGATCAGAATCCACTATCAGAGAAAACATTTGTCACTTGATTTTTAAGAATCCATGCTTTTGAGCCAAGTGGGGTGGCACACACATGTAATTCTAGCAGCTAGGGAGGCTGAGGCAGGAGGAACATGAGTTCTAGTCAGCCTAGCAATTTAGTGAGGTCCTAAGCAACTCATCAAGACCCTGCATCTGAATAACATATAAAAAAGGGCTGGGAATGTGGCTCAGTGATTAAGTGGCCCTGGATTTAATTCTTCTGTACCACTCCCCAATTCCCCCCCCCAACAACAAAAGAATATATGCTTTTGTTTCTGCTATGATCATGTTTGTTTCTCTGGTGGTGGAAGATATACCCAAACATCAAAATTCCATGCAACTCAACAGATGTAAAAAACATTACATGTGCAGGAATGTCAAAGCACTACTTATTCTGAGAGGAAGGTGTAATACAAGTTAAATTTATTATTTTTTAACCTATTTATTTATTTACTTTTGCATTATAATTATTTTTTTTAAAGAGAGAGAGAAAGAGAATTTTAATATTTATTTTTTTTTTAGTTTTTGGTGGACAACATCTTTGTTTGTATGTGGTGCTGAGGATCGAACCCGGGCCGCACGCATGCCAGGCGAGCGCGCTACCGCTTGAGCCACATCCTCAGCCCTGCATTACAATTCTTAATACACCTTCATACTACAATTTATCATATCTCTGATTGTATATAGCATGTTGGCACCAAATTCACATCTTCATACATGTATTTTGTATAATGATAAGGGTCTCCTTTCACCATCCATGCTATTCCCCTTCTCCCTCCCTTTCCCTCCCACCCCTATTCCCTATCAAGAGGTAATCTTCCTCCCTTGCTCACCCTCCCTACTAGTTGAATTTAAATGCCATTTTTCTAAGATTTCTAGAGTTTCAAACTAAAAAATAGGCCCTCAGTCAAAACCCAAAACATTTACATTTCACTTAAGCTAAACACTACTTTTGTACTTCTTGGTTTTTTTGTTTTGTTTTGGGTACTGGGAATTGATCCTGGGGGCACTTAACCACTGAACCACATCCCCAGCCCCTTTTTTGTATTTTATTTGAATTGCTTAGGGCCTCACTAAGTTGCTGAGACTGGCTTTGAATTTGCAATCCTCCTGCCTCAGCCTCCAGAGCTACTGGGATTATAGGCAAGAGCCACTGAGCCCAGCCTGTACTTCTTGATCTTAAGTATATTGACCAACACAATTACTACAGCACAACTTTTAATTTTATCAGTTTTCCTTGTAATAGTTAAAACCAACAGTCTTAAAAAATTAAAGCTTTCTAAAACAATTTTATAAAAGTATAACACAAAAGAGAAATTTTTATATATCAAAAGTATTGAGCTAGAGATTTTCAAAACCTCAACACAAGAATTCGGAGCAAGACAGAACACTACCATCAAGCCCAGAGACTCCACTCATCCTCCTTTTCCAATATTTACTATGGAGGCTTCTACCAGCATGGATTAGTTTTTCATGTTTTTGCTCTTCATATAATGGAACCATATAAAATGTACTATTATTTGGTTTTGTTCTTAATGTTATCTCCTATATGAAGTTCTTCTATATCATTCTGTATAGTAGTAGAGCAGTGATTCTCATTGTTGTGTAAAATCCCTTTGTGTAACTACTACAATCAACACACTCTATTACTAATGGAAAATTGGGTGGTTTTCAGGTGTGTGTGTGTATTTTAGTGAACATACAAACAAATTTATCTAGCACATACCTAGAAGGGAACAATTGGACCATAGTATAGACATTAGGTAGATGAATGTTCAGCTTAAGAAGCTGTTACTAAACAATCTTTTAAGGTGGTAGTCTAAATTTGTAGTCCCACGAGAGAAATATAAAAAGTGTTGTTCCACATTCTTGTCAACACTTCCATATATTCTACCTTTATCAGTTTAGCTACTCTGGAGGGTACAGAGTATATACCAGTGTGGTTTGAATTTGTATTTCCCTGATGATAATGATGCTGAACAAATTCTATGTGTCTAATGACCATTTGGATAACTTTGTTTTGAAGGATTTCTCCAAGTATTTTGCCAATTTTTCTATAGTTCTTGTTGGTTTATAGTTCTTTATATATTCTGGTTACAAGTTCTTTGTTAGATGTTATCACAAGTATTTTCACCAGTCTGTAGCTTACCTTTTTACTCCCCTGCAACCCCAGTACCAGGGACTGTGCCCAGGAACATTCTACCTCTGAGCTACATCTCCAGCCCCATCACTTGTTTTAAAACTTTTTTGAGACATGGTCTTGCTAAGTTGCCCCAACAGGACTCAAACTGGCATTCCTCCTGCCTCATGTCCCAAGTACTGGGATTACAAGACTTTGCTGCCATGCCTAGATACTTTCCTATATGCTTTTTTCCCCCTTTTAAAAACTTGTCCCCCTATTTTTTTAATGATAGACTTTAAAACATAAGTTCTTAATTTAGTAAGGGTACATCATTAATAAAAAATATAATTAGTAAACTTTTGTAGGATCAATAAACATTTTTCTTCTTTATTTTCAGTGCCAGAGACTGAACCCAGCACTTAATGCATGCTAGGCAAATGCTCTACCACTAAGCTACAACCGTGAGTCTCCCAATTAACAAGATGTCTTCAACAACTTTTTAAGTAAATAATGGAAGTGAAATATGCTAGTCCAAAAAAAACCAAAGGCCAAATGTTCTCTCTGATATGTGATGGTAACATACAATGCGGGGTGAGGGGAATAAAAATTCATCGGATTAGACAGAAGGGAATGAAGGGAAGGGAGGGGTAGGGTACGAGAATAGGAAAGACAGAATGAATCAGACAGTACTTTCTTATGTTTATATATGAATACATAGTCAGTGAAATTCTACATCATGTGCAACCACAGAATGAAATCCTAGGGCTGGGATTGTGTGGCTCAACGGTAGAGTATTCACCTTGCGTGTGTGAGACCCTGGGTTTGATCTTCAACACCGCATAAAAATAAATAACTAAAATAAAGGTATTGTGTCCAACTACAACTAAAAAATGAAATATTTAGGTTTAACGCTAACAAAATATAAACAAGATCTTTATAAGGACAACTAAAAACATCTGAAGAAAAAAAACACAGCACTAAATATATGGAGAGATATTCCATGTGCAAAGAGAAAAACTCAATATTGTCAAGATGTCAGTTCTTCCTAACTTGATCTATAGTTCAATGTCATGACAAACAACATTCTGGCAAGTTATTTGTGACCACTAACAACTGTTCAAAAGTTTGTATGAAAAGGCAAAATCCCAGCATGGCTAACTTAGTATTAAAGAAAAACATGGGGCTGGGGATGTGGCTCAAGCGGTAGCGCGCTTGCCTGGCATGCGTGCGGCCCGGGTTCGATCCTCAGCACCACATACAAAGATGTTGTGTCCGCCGAGAACTAAAAAATAAATATTAAAAAAATTCTCTCTCTCTCTCTCTCTCCTCTCTCTTTAAAAAAAAAAAGAAAAGAAAAACAAAACTGGAGGATTGATGCTACCTGACTTAAAATAAAGTTACAGTAATTAAGACAGTGTATTAATAAAAGAAGAGAAACAGAACAGACAGCCCAAAACGAGCCCCGTTAAGTACAGCCAAGAGATCTTTAACAAATGAGCAAAGGTAATACAAAGGAGAAAAAAATAGTCTTTTCAACAAATAGTCTGGAGTAACTGCACATTCACATATAAATATGAATCTAGAAACAGACCTTATACCTTTCACAAAAGTTAACTCAAAATGGATCACATATCTAAATATAAAACAAAAATTATAAAGGCACAGTCCAACATAAGAAGGAATTGATAAGTTGGACTTTACTACAACTAAAAATGTTGCTATATGAAAGATACTATCAAGACAATAAAAAGACAAAACACAGACTAGGAGAACATACATACAAAAGACACGTGATAATGAATACTTATCCAACACTCTTAAAACTACACAATAACATTTAACAGCTCAATGAAAAAATGGGCTAAAGATCTGAATATATACCTCACCAAGGAAGATACAGAAATGGCATTAAGCATATGAAAAAATAACACTAAACACCTAGAATAATGGCCAAAATCCACAACACTGCAACTACTAATACTCATGAAAATGTGGAGCAACAGAATCCTCATTCAATGTTGGTGGGGATGCAAAATGGTACGGCCAATTTAGAAGACAATTTGGCAGCTTTTTTTTTTAATTTTTAATTTTTTAGTTGTAGATAGACACACAATATCTTTATTTATTTTTATGTGGTGCTGAGGATCAAACCCAGTGCTTCACACATATGAGGCAAGCATTTTACCGCTGAGCTACAACCCTAGCCCTTGGCAGCTTCTTAAAAAGCTAAAATACTCTAATCATGAAATTCTACTCCTTAGTAACTACCCAAAGGAGATGAAAATACGCCCATATAACCACCTATACAGGATGTTTACAGCAGTTTGACCCATAATGGCCAAAACATTTGAAAGGTGAATGGATTTAAAAAAAAAAAAGCTATAGTACATCAAGACAATGGAATATTATTCAGTGCTAATAAGAAATGTGCTGTCAAGTTATGAAAAGACATGATCAGATAATTAAAAAAAAATCAAAATTTGTGATCTTGTGTGTGTTTAGACAGATGCAAGTATGTATATATACATTAAATATTTTAATTGTATGTAAGGATATTTATTGAGTATGCTAAAAATACCCATCTATTTAATGATAGAAAGGTTTAAAAATTAAATTCTATAAATTTATGAAATGTTTTTGGGACATTTTAAAATTCAGTGTTACAAGCACTAATTCACAACATACAAAAATGCTTATATTTTAAGGTTAAATAAGGAAAAGTACATTATTATATATATCAAAATCATTCCCAATTTTGCATAAAAATGTATGCTATGAAAAATGTTAGCAGATGACAATGTCTGTGTGTATTTTTTTTTTTCTTTAACAGCACTGGGAACTGAACCCAAGGGTGCTTTATCCCCACTGAGCTATATCCCTGGACATTTTTGTTTTTATTTTGGGACAAGGTCTCAAAATAAAATACTGAGGGTCTTGTTAAATTGTTGATTGAGCCTGGCCTTGAACTTGCAATCCTCCTGCCTAAACCTTCTGAGTTGATGGGATTACAGGATGCCTAGCTGGAAAAGTGTTAATAGTAAGCACCTGAAATTGTTTGATGTGGTAATATTCTTTTTTTCTCCTTTGTATCTTTATTTTCTAAGAATTGAAATAAAGAATTATGAGAGTTTAGATGGTGAAAGGTCTTGTAAAGCATGCTAAAAATTTTGAACTTTACTGTGAAAGCAACGAGGAAACAAAAAAGGCTTTATAGGATTTTAGGAAATAATATCTGACTTTAAAAAGTGCTGAGATTAGAATGGAAGCTAGCAAATGTGTGAGAATAAGAGCATATTAACAAGCTATAAATCTAGTTAAAAGTGTGTAGGAATAGTAGTGGGGATAGATTTGAGAGCTGTGAATTAGAGCTTCACAAATATAGTGAAATTAAAACAAATCAAAGAAATGCACTTTGTCCATGAGCCTGAACAAACCAGCAAGTTTTACTTAAATCCCCCAAAATCAAGTTTAGTTTTTTACTTATTGAGGAAAATGAAGGAAAAAAAATCCCTGAAGTTCAACTCTCATCTTTACATTGTATAAAATAGCCTGATGTGAAGTAGCCACTTCTTTCTGGTTACCACATCAAAAGAGAAGCACAAAGAATATGGATATTATAGATATTAGCTCATGATGCTTCTACAAAAAGTGTGTACTATATTTAATCAGCATTAATATTTATATATCACGGTGTCAAGTCTGTTAGATATAGTGACTCTTTAATTGTTCATTTAGAAGCTTTTCTAAGAATGAGATTGATGCTTTTTATCCATCTCTAATTATATAAACATAATTCCTGGAGTGTAACTTCCTACTGCATATACCCTAGTATTCTGACAACAAAAAGTATTTGTTTAAATAGTCAAGTTGTTTGGTATTCCCCAAAACATTTTTCTCTTGTGCCATATTCTACTCACATCAAACAAGATACTATGAATTTTTTTTATTTGCATTTCTACAGATACCAACTCTCAGTTAAACAGATCTTGACAAACAGGATTACAGAGTATCAACAACTTCTTTTGCTATTCTTGTGACTTAAAATTCACTACATAAAGGTTGTGATCTTGGCAAATGTAGTGATTATCTCCCTTCTTTGGCTTCCTGATCTTGAATCCCACTGATTCTGTAACTACATCTATTTTCCATCTCTATGGCCACTGTTTGAGCTTTACTATACTATGCCTGAACTATTTTGAAGAGTTCTCTGTGAAATGTTGTTCACACACCAGTCCATCCTTTAAACTTGGTTTATTAATAAAGAAAAAATTCAGTTGAAATCACTATATCAGTGTTTTCTATTATTATTGTCCCACTTCATTCCACCTTATCTCAAATTAAGAAATTTGTAGTGAATATTTGCCATTTTGGTCACTAGCATCCAAACAACTTTCCTATTTTGGAGGCTCTCAATATCGGTAATAGGTAAAACAGCAGAGCTGGATCACCGAGAGACTATTCATAGTGGCTTCCAAAAGTAAAGAGCTCTCTGCAACATGTCCAGGTCTAGCAGAATTCTTAAGTACAGAATCAAGTGTCACTGTCCTATAATGACGGTACAAGAAGTGGCAAGCAGAGCAGATTACTCATATGGAAGGATCTTGGCTACTTCTCTTGATTTCTACACCTTATTTTCCAGATTTCTTATTTATTCTACTAATTCCATGAGATTTTTCTAACACATCCCTCTTTCTCTTTATAAACTATCTATCAAGAGCCAGGCACAGTGGTGCATGCCTGTAATCCTAGCAAATTGGGAGGTGAAGGCAGGAGGATCACAAAAAAGTTCCAAGCTCTGAAATACAAATTACAGCAATGCATAATATTTTCAATGAAATAATATCAGAAACATTTTCAGACTTTAAGAATGAAATGGAGGGCTGGGGTTGTGGCTCAGCGGTATAGTACTTGCCTAGCACGTACAAGGCCCTGGGTATGATCCTCAGCACTACATAAGAATAAATAAATAAAATACAGGTATCGTGTCCAACTACAACTAAAAAAAAAAAAATGAAATGGCAATTCAAATACAGGAGACATACAGGACTCCAAATATACAAAATTATAACAAATCCATGCCAAGACACATTGTTATGAAAATGCCTAGCATACAAAATACATATAGAATTAATAAAGTTGCTAGAGAAATACAACAGGTCACATTTAGAGGTAAACCAAAAATGGATCTCAACTGATTTTTCAACCCAGACCCTATAAGCTAGGATGTCTTGGAATAATACCAAGGCTTGAAAGAAAATGGATGTCAACCAAGAATACTATACCAAGAAAAATTAAGCTTCATAATTAAAGATGAAATAAAAACCTTCCCAGATAAACAAAAGCTAAAATAATTCACAACTAGAAAGTCTGCACTATAAAATATACAACAAAATATTTCAAGAAGAAATGAAAAATAAAAACGAAAACCAACACAAGGAGGAACTACACTAGAAGAATAGTCAACCAAGAGAATTGAATTCAACTTAAAAATCAGAAATAAATCAAAATAAAAGTAAATAAAAACCATGTCTCAGTAATAACATTCAATGTAAATGGTCTAAAGAAATAAATCAAAAAAAAAAAAAAAAAAAAAAAAAAACACAAGCTAGTAGACTGTATTAAAAAACAAGACCCAGGCTGGGGTTGTGGCTCAGTGGTAGAGCGCTTGCCTAGCATGTATGAGGCGCTGGATTTGACTCTTAGCACCACATAGACATAAATAAAGGTCCATCAACAACTAAAATATATATAATTAAAAAAAAAAAACAAGACCCAACATTATGTGGTCTCCAAGGCAAAGATAAGACCATCAAATTAGAGAACTAAGGAGAAATGAATAAATCCTATAAATACAAACTTACCAAATCAAAATCACAAATAAATAAAACACACACACACACACACAAAAAAAAAAAAAAACATGAAAAGTGATAGAAACAGTAATCAAAATCCTTCCAAAAAAGTAAAGCCCAGGAACATGAGGTATTCTACCACATGCTGGAAAAACAAAAAAGCAAACAACAATAAAACCAATAATGATACCAAGCCTTCTCAAGTCCTTCAAAAAATTGATGGAGAAACACATTTTATAAGACCAGAACTACTTTTATACAAAGCTAGAGAACACTGAAAGAAAATAAAATTAGAAGCCAACATCCCTGATGAACATGTAATCAAATTCCTCAACAATATTCCTCAACAAGTAATCTAAAATCATGAATATATTCAATAATTATATACCATGATAAAATCGAATTTATCCCTAGGGTCCAGGATTGTTCAACATATACAAGCCAATATTATGATACACCAGACTAATAGAATGATGAACAATAATCATATGATCATCTTAATAAATGCTGAAAAGTGCATTTGACATAATTCATCATCCTTTTAGGATAAAAACTCACAACAAATTTGGTTTATAAGGAATACATTTCAACATAATAAAAGTCATCTGGGGCAGGGGATGTGGCTCAAGCGGTAGCGCGCTCGCCTGGCATGTGTGCGACCCAGGTTCGATCCTCAGCACCACATACCAACAAAGATGTTGTGTCCGCCGAGAACTAAAAAAAATAAATAAATATTAAAAATTCTCTCTCTCTCTCTCCCCTCTCTCACTCTCTCTAAAAAAAAAAAAAAAATTAAAAAAAAGTCATCTGTCACAGATAAGCCCACAGCTAAATTATATTAAAAAATGAAAAGCTGAAAACTTTCCTAAAGACAAGGACACCCACCACTCTCACTACTTGTATTCAACATAGTATCTGAAGGTCTTCGAGAATTTAGGCACGAAAAAGAAACAAAAGGCAGACAAATTGGAAAGAAAAGAAAGAAGTTAAAATGTCTAAGATGGCATTATCTCATATACACAAAATCCTGAAGACTATTAGAAAATGTTAGATTAAATGAATTTAGTAAAGTTTCAGGGCACAAAATCAACAGACAAAAATAAGCAGCAGATATATGTTGGAAAATGGCAGACTGGAGTCACTGAGCACTTGTTCAACTTCTCCACAAGACAGAACCAAAACAACAGGAGTGTAGCTAGATGCTTGTTGAACTGGATGGACTTAGGAGAGCATTAGAAGAGAACAGTTGAGAGAAAGAGACCTGGAGAAATATATAGATTTGGGATAAGGGAAGAGTGCAAGGAAGAGTGCAAGAAAAAGTGCCCCACCACTGAACACAAGGTATCAAGGTAGGGGAAGGGGGAATAACTCTCAGTGAAAGAGAGAGGATCCCAGAGAACTCCACTAGCACAGAATTTGGCACCTTGCAGACACAGAGTCTAAACAAGTAAGAGACTTGGGAACTGCAGAGCAAACTGGCTCTGGAGAAGTTCTTTAAACTTATCAGGATAGTCTCATGAAGCTAAACTCAGGAGATAACTTGAGAAGGGTCTTATTGTCTAAATTTACTAGTGTGGGGATTGGAGACCCCTGAGACTTTTCTTTCTCTGGGACTCTGGACTCTACAAAAATTTCACTGCACTGACGGAGTAGGTGGCTGCCTTGTAAGACAGTATGATCCAAAGGAGAGACTTCAACACAAAGCCATTGAAAATTCTATGCTACAGGAAGAGAGACTGCAACATGGAGGGGAGCAGAAGTTGCTTCCCTTTGAAACTGATAGTTCAGGGAACCAGCTAGCAATCTCGGGGAGTGAAGAGTTCTATGTGAATTTTTTTGAGAATCAAGTATGAGAGTACTAATAATGTTGGTAGGGACTATATGTATGCAATCTGACACCCTGCCTCTCAGCACAGATCTCTTTGTCTCCAGATCCTCTCACCACTTATAGGTGTGTCCAGGGATATGCTGCCATTTTCCCCGTCCTTAGAACATGTAGATCAAAAGTTTCTAGGCAGAAGTTTTACTTAGCATTCTGAGATGGCTCATTAATGTGTTGCAATCCAATATTTGCCCTGCACTATGGAGAGAATCTTTGCCTACTGATCTCTGCATTCCATGTTAGCACATTCTACTGTACAGCAGATGAGAGGAATTCCAGCTAGCTTTAGCCACAATTCAGCCCTGTTAAGCAGGACAACAGAAAGAACTGTGTGTGTGTGTGTGTGTGTGTGTGTGTGTGACCACAAGACTTTACTATCCACAGGGTACAAAGCTTAAGAAACCCAAAGAGAAGATTTGATCAGCATAGGTTGTAATTATTCACTCTTCCCACCTCACTGAGGTACCATGATGGAGATAACAATTTACAATTTTATACTTTTATGTAAAAATGCTTTTTTTCCTTCTCTTCTTAACTTTTATTAGAGTTTTTTCCCCCCCTTTCTTTCTTGTTTTCCCCTTTTACTTTTCTCCTCTTTTCTTGTTTTTGCAGCAGCCAGGAAACACTTGTCCTGAGGATTTCAGATCCTTTTCCTGGCAAAAGAGGCACATCTGCCTAAGACACTGGCAACATAGTAATCTCCAGCCTGACCACTTTTCCCCAAGCTGACATTCCCACCCAGCATTTCTTCAGGCCACGCAAGTAGGCCAAAAACGGAAACAAAAAACATCCTAGCAAACAAGATAGACAGGAAAGAACACATATGGGCTACACAAGTGTGGTGACAGGAATTGAATCCACATAGGCATCTTCTGAAGGCAACACCTCCAATACATGGTCAGAAAGCAGTAGGTTCCAAGGGGACAGCAGAGATTTTAGCATTCTTTGTGCTGACCTAACATTGTGCCTTGTAGCCTACACACTATACTATAATGTAAATCATGTTTCAGTTAAGAACATAAAAGAAAACAATGCTGAAAGGTCGGGAGATAAGGCACACAGATGCTCAGGCACTCACACCTCAAGTCAGGAGGGTGGGGTGGATACTAGGGTTCCTTTACATCCTATGCACAGTGCCAAGGTCTCATTCACTGTGTACACTGAGGCCTGCTTCTGTTCAGGGTCTGTGAAGATTGTTATCACTTCTGGGTTGCTGGATTACTGTACATAAACTCCTGTGTATTTTGAAATTGCACTGACACAACTATTCCCACTCCTGCCACTGCACTAGTGACTAGCAGGTAAAAAGAGGCCACAGGAAGTTGTGGACCTCAGAGAGAACAGGCATTTGGAGCAAACAGTGGAAAAGGCAGTGTTGGCTGTAGGAATGGAGGCTACAGTTTGGGGGCTTCTTGATGGAAGGGCCTCAGCACAAAGGGGCTTAGCCATCACACCTAAATAATTAAGCAAAAGAGCCCTTCTTTCTTACCCAGAGAGGAAACATTACCTTGCACACTAGGAGGAAGGTCAGCTTCTGTTTCTAAGAGCAACAGACAAAACATCTGATAAGTCCCTGCTCTACCCAGGGGCAGATATAGAGGAAAAAAGCCTATGAAATCCCGTTTTTCCACTCCTCAGACAAAGCCACACAAAATGCACAGAGGAATTCCTCTGCTATGCAGCTTTCCTTCCCTCCTCCAAGATTTCTGAACATCTGCTGTGGGTATCACCCCTCAAACCTGGAGTTGTCCAGCCGGCCCTGAGCTTCCTCCTTGGACCATGACTCTCATTATACCTCCCCAAATCTTCTGCATATTATAAGCTTTCAGGAAGCAAACAGACAATCTAGTCAGTGGTGTGTTCCTACCTCATGCTGGGAAGTGGCTTTACCTCAGGGGGATTTACCACCCATGTCTTTTTGTTTTGAAAAATATTTAAAGACTTTTTTCTTTATAAAAAACTTCTAAGCTTCTGAGAATTTCTCAATTGGGGCTCTCCCTGAAAATGGCAAACTATCTACATGACAAATGGGACACATTTCTTTTTTTAAAAGTTATCACTTTCTAACCAAAAGATAATTATAATAGCAGAAAGAAGCTGCCAGAGCAGCTCTGGGAGTCCCAGCCCTGTGGAGATGCCAGAGCTGGAAGATGCCCAAGGCCTCCCATTCTGACTGACCTGAGAGTTCTTTACTCTATATTTGTGTGCACTTCACTTTACAAAATTTAGTGTGAACAGAGCTCAAATATCAGAGCAATTCCACGTGGGTACCCTTGGTTTTTATGTAAGTAACATCCATAACATTACCTTGCACACTAGGAGGAATTTTGACATTTCCATCCCCAAATCCCATGTGCTTTCTCTCTCATGACTTTAGCAGCCACCAGGAAGAGATTTTGGGTAGGTAGGCTGCATGGCATGTGGTGAAGCACCCAGCCATTGCTGCAGGCAAGCCCTCTCCTGCCCACTGGCCCACCTCTCACTTCCCTGTGCATGGGATTATGGAGATGATGCCATAGAACACTCTGCAGTTTCCAATAATGCCTTATCAGATGTGTATTCTCCAATAGCTGTCACCCACCCTGTCCATACACCACAGGGAGGGGCCTGAAGATTGGGAAAGGGATTCTTTCTTACCAAAGCAATCAGTTCAAACAGAATAAAGTATACAGAGGCTCAAGGAGAGAATCAACATCTATACTAGGTCAAGGGGAGCTAGTCTCCATCTACATTGGCTCAAGGCAAGTGAATCCCCATCTACACTGGCTTAAGATAAGTGAGTCCCAATCTACATTATATCAGTTGAATGAGTCTCTGTCTACCCTGAGCAAAGAAGGAGGCAAAGTGATCCAGGCCTCAGATAGGATTGCTGCTAGATTCCTCCCCTTGCCCTGAGGCCTCTCTTTTTTTCTGTTTTTTTTTTTTTTTTTTCCTCCTCCTCCTTTTTTTAACCTGTCCTTCAAAAAATCTTTGGAACATCAATATTATTATACAGTTTGTGAGAAACAAATTTATTAAAAACTATCTCTGCTATCCCAGAAGGACAGAGAAGGGCAGGGAAAGAGGAAATGTCCCAGGGAAAAGAGTCTCTGATGTCTCTGGCAGGTAGAGGCAGAGGAGCGTCCTGGTGAATCCAGATGCACTCCTGGCTGGAATCTGCAAGAAGAAGCCTGAGCCACTTGGCACACCTCATAATTCCTGACCAATGGCTGGCACCACGATGTCAGGATCCTCAGAACTTGGGGTCTTCTGGCTGTTCATTAGTTTGTATGTCTCATCTCTGCATCCTCACTAGAGCTACTGTTTCAGAACCTACGATGTCTCTGGACTTCTTCAACAGGAGCCACTTTTCCTCTGAAAACCAGGCGGCAGAAGCACAGCATGCAACAACATGTTGAAGGCAAGTGGCAATTCTCTGACTGATAGCTTCTTTCACCACCACCTCTGGTCCAGTGAAGAGATGGCGGGCTATTATCACCTGGCCAAAGCTCTCCTGCCCAATGTCCCTCAGGACCTGATAATGGTCCATAAGAACCATCTCATAGCACAAGCTGGGCCACTGCAGCACTATATTTCTCAGAGTACTCTAAAAACACATCCTAAGCTGGAATACCAACTAAAGATGCAAAAGAGAGAGAGAGAGAGAGAGAGAGAGAGAGAGAGAGAGAGAAGAAGAAGAAGAAGAAGAAGAAGAAGAAGAAGAAGAAGAGGAGGAGGAGGAGGAGGAGGAGGAGGAGGAGGAGGAGGAGGAGGAGGGGGGAGGGAGGAGGGGGGAGGGGAGGGAGGGGGGAGGGAGGGAAGGAAGGAAGACCAAAATCAATAATAAAAAAACAAATAAAAAACACAAATCAAAAACACATTAGCAAGGGCTGGGATTGTGGTTCAGCGGTAGAGTGCTCGCCTCGAATGGGCAGGACTCGGGTTCGATCCTCAGCACCACATAAAAATAAAGGCATTGTGTTAAAAAGAATAATAAATTAAAAACAAAATTAGCAAGCTAGGTGTGGTGGCTCATGCCTGTAATCCTAGCAGCTCAGGAGGCTGAGACAGGAGGATCGAGAGTTCAAAGCCAGCCTCAGCAATGGCAAGGTGCTGAGCAACTCAGTGAGACCCTGTCTCTACATAAAATACAAGATAGGGCTGGGGATGTGGCTCAGTGGTTGAGTGGCCCCAAGTTCAATCCCCGGTACCAAAAAAAAAAAAAAAAAAAAAAAAAAAAAATTAGGAAAACACCATAATTACCTACCACAAAACACTATCCGGGAGTCCAATAGGTCACCACCAAGAGTTTACTGTATTTATGGACAAAAACCCGGCTGCAGCCACCGTCTTATATACCCAGGATTTGAAGCAACCTTACAGTGTGACTCCTTATGAGATCAGAGCAAGTAATGACCCACTTACACGTAGGCATAACTCCCAGTGATCACCTCACTTTGGAGCCTCCAGGATCTTTTCAACTTTCATAATAAGAATAAGAAAGAACCCCGGAAATTTTTTTGCTTCAGTGGGTTATGGAGACTGATATTTCCATGTTTAGAAATTAAAACCTGTAGGGTTTCAATGGTCTTTTCCAGTCTGAAAAATCTATAACTTCTGGCTTTTGAAGACCTCATCATATAACACTCATGGTATTCCATTCCTATTTCTTTCAACTCAGAATGATTAGGCTGTGGAGAGTGGTGATTTGAATCATGGTTTTTGATTGTCTCACAACAGGAGATGTACCTGTGCTGGGAACTTCCTATGCAAAGGTATAGGTCAAGATTGCCCAGCTGTTATGGTGAGACAGAGGTTTTGTGCAAGGCACAGGACTATCAGTCTTGACCCTGAGTTCAGATAGTAGCTGTCAGGGGTAGAGAATTATGAGCACAAAAAAGCTAATTATAATTGGACTTGATCCTCCAGCCTGCCTCCTTTGAAGAAACTTTCTCACAGAAAACCCTTTTGATGATAAAACCTATATAATAAACATGATGAGCTAGCTCTGGGTCACTGCTCCTCTATAAGAGGATGGTGTCCCACCTGGTTCCAGTTTTCTCTCCCTGTGCCTGTCTTTTCTAATCCCCCATCACCCCTTACCACAGTCGGTTTCTGAATTAACAGCCATGCAGGTCATGGCAATTGGTGTCAAAGAGATGGTAGTACTTCACTTATAATCTTGATACTATAACAAAATGCTCTGGTCCTAAGACACTCTAGAGCTTGGCATTAACACCTATGGAGTTGAGAAGGAGAGCACATTTGTCATCATTTCCCCATAAAGATTCCATCAGATTTCTCACTAGAAAACCTGGATTGCAAAAGGCAGTGGGTTGATATATTCAAAGCAATAAAGGATAAAATATGGAAGCTGAGAATATCAGAACCAGTGAAAGTATTCTTCCCATCAGGGGAAGAAATGGTAGCATTCATAGATACTTAGGTCCCTTCCTGCTATTAAAAAAAAAAAAAACACCTTAAACTGGTATTTATTAATAATAATAAATATTAATTTATTAACAATAGAAATCTACTTCCCATAGCTCTGGAGAGTGGCAAATCCAAGGTCAAAGCATCTTGAAGCTATATCCTCACACTATGAAAGGGGTAGAAGGATTGAACTCATTCCCTCAAGCTGCCCTCCCCGCCCCCCAACTTTTTTTTCCCTTCCTCTTTTGACATACTGGTAATTGAACCTACATCCTCAGGCAAGTACTCTACCAATGAGGTACATCCCCAGTCCTTTTTATTTTGAGACAGTTCACTAAGTTGCTCAGGCTGGGCTTGAACACATGCTTTAGTTTTCAGAGTTGAGAGGATTATAGCTTGTTATGGTTTGGATATAAGGTGTCCTCCCAAAATCCCATGTGTTACTATAGGAATATTCAGAGGTAAAGTGAATGGACTGTGAGAACTTTAAATTAATCAGTCCATCCTAGGTTGAATGGACTCATTGGCTGGCAATGGTTGGCAAATGAGGCATGACTAAAGGAGATGAGTCACTGGTGGCGCCTCTTTGAAGGCTACTCTGTCCCTCTCTTCTCTGTCTCTCTTTTGCTGCCCTGAAGTGAGCAGTTTTCCTCCACTGGGTCCTTCTCTCATGACAAACTACCTCATCTTGGGCCCAGAGAACTAGAACCAGACATTTATGCACTAAGACCTCAGAAACTGCATCCCCTAGATAAATTTTTCCTCCTGTAAGTTGTTTCTGTCAGGTATCTTGGCCGCAGTAGTGAAAAAGCTGATTAAAACATGGCCATACGCCATTACACCCAGCCTGACAGATGTACTTTTGTACGTGTTCTGGTCTTGTGCATGCCATCCATGGGATTGGAGCCTCGAGACCTAACCACCTATTGAAGGCCCACCTCTTAACACTGTTACATTAAGGCTAAAATGTCAACAGGAATTTTGGAAATAAATACACATTCAAACCACAGTACTGATAAACAAGAGCTCAGGGTGCTGGTTTTCACTAGATGCACCCTGTTTGAGGGGAGTCCTTCAGACTGAATGAACATTAGATAGGAATGAGATCTTGATAAGGACGTAAAGACATCTGGTAAAGCAAATTTCATAAAAACTATAAAACTAGTGCTATTTGTTTTCTAAAAGATGGAGGAGAATAATGTAGCAGAAAAAAACAATTTTATTGCATGGTATTGAACACACAATGCTTACACATGTAACACTATGACAACAGTAACTGAGATGTGGGGTCAGAGAAATAAGGCAGTAGGATTTAATATAATACTGAAGTTATGCTGCTCTAGATTCACATCAGAGCAGTATCTTCTTATATTAAATATAATTCCCAAATGGGAATCACAAAGAAATACCTACAGAACACACTCACTCACTCAAAGCTTGCCCTGCTCTCTCTATAAGGATGCAACCACACTGAACCATGAGCTCATCCTATTCCATTATAATCTCAGCTTAGGCAATAACATCATAATTATGCTATTTCTGGACCCCCCCCCTCAAAAAAAAAAAAGGCCTTCTTCCTTCCTGTGAAGTCAGAAGCTACACATATCTTTTGGAGGAAATAATTTAATCCATATACTCTCTAGTTTTATTTTTCTGAGTTTTTTTTATCAATGTGTGTTGAATTTATGTCATATGATTTCTCTACATCAATCCATATATTCATATGACTTCCTTTGCTTGTTAATAAAGAACTTTAGAACTTGAAGAGAGTCTTTAGGCCTTGAAGAGAGGGCGTGTGAATTTGAATACTAAGTATGTAATAAAGGTAAAAAATAAAAGATCATGATCAGAATATACAGGATCTCTGAGAAAGCATCAAGAGAACAAACCTGAGTGAGAGTCAATGGCATAGAAGAGGATGTGGAGATAGAGGCTAAAGGCATTAGGAACATTTTTAATGAAGTAGTAACAAAACTTTTCCCATATCTGAAATGATACACATCCACATACAGGAGATATATGGGACCCTGAGGTTAAGACAAGATCATAACAAAACCCCATTAAAAAAACAAGATACATCATAAAGCAAAATGCCAAACATTGAAAATAATGTATGAATACTCAAAGCAGCCAGGGAAAAATATCAGGTCACACGTAAAGGCAAGCCACCAAGCCAGCACAACAAAGAATACTCAATGTAACGATGCACAGTTACCCAAAAATAAACCCCAATGCTCCCAAATCAAAGAAGACCACTAGAAGAGCATCCACTTAAATGAAAATTAAGACCGAATATAATTATCAAACAAACCAAATTGGCAGGCAACTACAACATACATCCATAATAACACTGAATATAAATGGCCTCAACTTCCCAATTAATTAAAAGATACAGATAGCAGAATGGATTGAAAAATAAGATCCAATTGTATGCTGTTTCCAACAGACTCATCTTGTTGGCAAAGACACCCACAGGCTGATGGTTAAAAAAATGGAACAAATAAAATATTCCATGTAAATGTCATCTCAAAACAAGCTAAGTTGCTAGTCTATTTATCTGACAAAGTAAACTTTAAGCAAAAATTAATATGAAGAAGAAGAGACGAAGAAGGCCACTATATTCTGGTAAAGGGAACACCCTAATAAGAAGATATAATGGTAATAAATATATATGCCCCAAATGTCAGTATACCTGATTATATTAAAAATTATTCTTGACATTAAATCCCAGATAGACCCCAATATGATAGCACTGGATGATTTTAACACACTCTTACCACCAATGGACAGATTATCAAAGCATGTAATCAATAAGTATATGGCAAACCTAAGTAATATTATAAATCAAACAGATCTCATAGACATCTACAGAATATCTTACCCCACAACATCTAAATTTACCTTCTCACCAGCTCATGGAACCTTTTCTATATCACAACACATTCTAGGTCAGAATGTAAGTCTTATCAAATCCTCAAAAACTGATTATGATTCAATAGGATGCATGGGATTATAATGTAAGGAAACTAGAAGTCAACAGAAAAAAAAATAGAACCCACATAAGCATATGGAGATTGAACAATATTCTTTTTAAGAAGAAATGAGAGATGAAATTTAAAAAAATTCTTAGAAACAAATGAAAACAGGGATGCAACATATCAAAATCTCTGGAACACTGTGAGAACAATTCTAAGGAATTGCTCTAAGGAAAATTTATAGCACTGAGTGCCTACATTAACAAACATAGATTCCCCCCAAATGAACTTATGATTTACCTCAAGACCTTAGAAAGGAAGAACAAACTAATTCTAAAAACCATATGAGGGGCTGGAGTTGTGGTTCAGTGGTAGAATGCTTGCCTAGCATGTGTGAGGCACTCGATTCGATCCTCAGCACCACATAAAATCAAGTAAATAAAATAAAGTTATTATGCCCAAGTAAAAAAAAAAAAATTTAAAACCCACACCGGACAAGAAATTATAAAGAGCAGAGTCAAATTTTAAAAATTGAGAATTTGGAAAAATTCATAGGCTCCCTGAAACAGACTTGGGTCCTTGAAAAAGTAAGATTCATAAACTCTTAGCCAAACTAATGAGAGAGAGAGAGAGAGAGAGAGAGAGAGAGAGAGAGAGAGAGAGAGAGAGAGAAGAGGAGAGAAGAGAGAAGAGAGAGAGACCCCCCCCCAATTAACAAAATTAGAGATGAAAAAGGAGCTATCACCACAGCCACTTCTGAAATTCAGAGATCATTACAAAGTATTTTGAAAATTTATACTCTAATATGGAAAATCTAGTAGACACTGACAAATTTTTATACACATATGACCTGAGCAAACTGAACCAGGAAGATATACAAACCCAGACAGATCAATATCAAGTAAAGAAATTGAAACATAAATTAAAAGTCTTCCAAAAAAGCAAAGGCCAGAACCTCATAGATTCTCAGCCGAGTTCTACCAGACCTGTACAAAAGAACTAACACCAGTCTGTCAAATTATTCCATGAAATTGAAAGGAAGGGAACACTGCCAAAAACATTTTATGAAGCCAATTGTTATGGTTTATATGTGGTGTCCCCCAAAAGCTCACATGTAAGATAATGCAAGAAGGTTCAGAGGAAAATGATTGGGTTTGAAAGTCTTAGGCTAATCAGTGAATTAATCCCTAATGGGATTAACACTGTGGTGACTGGAGGCAGGTTGGGTGTGGCTGGGAAAAGTGGTTAATTGAGGGATGTGGCTATGGGGTATGTTTTGGATCTGGAGAGTGCAGTCTCTCTCTCTCTGCTTTCTGATTATGATATGAGCTGCATCCCTCTGCTACATTCTTCCACCATGATATCCTGCCTTGCCTCAAGCCCCCAGGAATGGAGCTGGCCTTCTATGGACTAAGACCTCTGAAACCATGAGCCCTCCAATAAACTCTTCCTCCTCTGCAATTGTGCTAGTTGGGTCTTTTAGTCACAGCAGCTAAAAAGCTGACTAAAACAGAAATTGGTACTGAGAAGTGAAGTTGTTGCTATGACTAAACTAACCATGTGGTTCAGGCGATTTTGGAGCTTTTTGTAATTGATGGGAGGAGGAATTTTGAGATGTGGAGAAGTGCAATCTCCTTAGATTGTTGTAAGCGGAGATTAATGGCCAATTCTGGTGTGGGCTCAGAAAAAAGAGGACGCTATTGCAAGTTGGAGTAGAGCCCATTCGTCTTATATTCTGACTGAGAAGTTGTCTGCATTTTGCCGTGTCCGGAAACTGTGTGAGGCTGATTTTAAAAGTGATGGACTTCTTAAACTGGCAGAAGAAATTTCTAGCCAGCAAAGTATTCAGGCAGTGGCATGAACATTGCTGGTGGCTTTTAGCCAAATTCATTGTGATATTCAGGAGCAGAAAGCAGAGCAGAAGGATTTGAAAAACTAGCACTTAAAAGGTAGGAGTAAGGAGCTGGGGCTGTGGCTCAGTGGTAGAGTGCTTGCCTAGCACAGGTGAGGCACTGGGTTCCATCCTCAGCACCACATAAAAATAATAAGAGATATTGTGTTCATCCACAACTAAAAAAAATATATTAAAAAAAAAGGTAGGAGTAAAACGGGCTAAAAAGGTGTAGTTGTTAAAGACCTACTGCCACTAAAGAAATGCTAAAGACTTTGCCCAGAGACAATAAGAAACATGGCGTGAAGGTATCTCAGGAGCTGGCAAGACCAGACCCATCTAAAGCTCAAGGGAGTAAAAGTGACAATTTTCTTAAGAGACCAGTGGGTTCTTTTTCTTGCACAAGTTGGCCCCAAAAGTTTTTACAATGTGCTCAGACACCCAGATGCTCAGAGGCTGCTGCAACAAGGATCCCTGGATGGTTGGCTACTACTTAAGATGGCAGCAGACCTTGGTGTGACACGTGGTGCTGTTTCTGCAGAAATGCGGGATGCTGGAGTTAGGGGTTCATGGAGGATTCCATCAAGATTTCAAAGGGAGGCAAGGCAAAGCACAGCGTCCCTGCGTGCACCCCCTGAGAAGTCACTGCTGCCCCATCACTGAACACAGCTGCTTCCATCTTGGGACACCTCTGCTGCCACCATAGAGAGACACAAGCCAGGGGCTGGAAGACCACCCTAAGGTACCTGCAGCTTTGGTTACACCTGAAGTATTCCTGCTCGTTGTGCTAATAGCCACCATCTTGCTGCAGAAGCTGGAGAGAACTGGGCTCTCCCTAGATCTGTGAGTCTTAAAGTGCACAGGGACAGACAGGACTAGCTCCTGCGGGTAGGGAGGCTGGAAGAGGGTGTGAGGGCATCTTGCGCTTGGCCAACTAGTCTGGCCCCCACTGGGACCCAACTCCAGCCTGGTCCCCAACTCTCTCCCTAGTCCAGAATGATCCCCCAATCCCACCAGTTTGGAAACCAAAAGAGCCCTTCAGCTCTACAATCCTCAGTCTCCCAATCCCTCCCTAGATACCAACTCAGCCCAGCGCTTGCAGGTATGTGTCGAGCCCCCAGCTCTGGGAATCTGGTCCTGATCCACTTGATACACAATAGCTCTCCACAACAGGCATACAGGTCCCAGAAATTGATTTCCATGCATTTATGAACCCTACTACTATGTATAACTATAAAACTCTAATTAAAAAAATTAAAATGGCTGGGGACGTAGCTCAATGATTGAGTGTCCCCTGTGTTTGAACCCCAGCACTCCCCCACGAAAGTATTAAATATTACTAAAATTTAATATTTGTGATTTGATATTTTTAAGTATTTAAGGAAATCCATTCAATTAAGCACTGTCAAATCCCAAATTCTAATAGGAAAATAATGATGAATAGAAAAAAAAGTCTACCTTAAATAAATTAAAGTACTACTTTAGCCACTATAGTATTATTTGTTATATTATTTCAACTAACCTTTTCTCATCACAGCTAAAAAAAAAAAAGAGTTAATATTTGTTTACCATTATTCAAGTTAGCCAAATAACCTTTTTTGACAATTTATTTGAGATTACAAAATATAAACAATGAAACCCTAATTATGTTGTACATACACACACACACATATGCACATGCACACCTGTTAATATTTGGTGTGTAGATGTCTTTACTTTCAAGAGACTTTAATATTTAATAGTTCAGTGAGAAAACACATGCATATAAGGTTTAGAATAGAACTGTTCAAATAAGCCCCATATAAGTTACTTTTGAATGCCAGGGAAGAGGTCCTAAGTCCCCCTGAATAAATCAGAGTTTAACTTCTGAAAAGAGATGGAGTTTTCTAGGTTGACAAATTGTGGGGTAGCAAGATGAAAAATGAGGGCTATCTGGTCTTTGTGACAGCTACTCCTCTCCCCTAGCCATAAACAAATGTAAGCAAATGGATGTGACTGTGTTCCAATAAGATTTTATTTACAAAAATGAGCATCCAAACAGATTTAGCCTCTAGGCTATAGTTTGACAATCCCCTGCCTTATAGCACCATTTTCCCCTCATCACCCAATCTGGGAACTTACACATTATCTCAGAGACCTATATCTCCCTTATGACTTACATCTTCCATTATCTAGCGAATCACCCATTCCCATTTTTTTTACCCCCACTGTCCCTCAGAAATGATAGTAGGTCACTTCTTCCATGTTGCAATGGTCCTGTGCTTGCCCTTGCCCTATAGCCCTCTCTACTCAGTCTAAGAGAAAGCAGTTGCCAGATGCGTAGTAGGTATCTACAGAGACCCCTGTGGCAAGGATCTGATGGTTCCTCTCACAGCCGTGCAAATAAGCTTAGAATTCGATCCTCCTCAGGCTTCAGATGGCTGCAACCCTGACTGAAATCTACCTCAAACCAGAATACTTCGGTAAACTGCCCCTTAGATGAGGAATCTAAAATAAGTTGCTAAGTCACAGAAAGTTGTTACAGTGCAAAACGTAACTAATATATGTGGTAAGCCCACTGTAGCCCCATTACCTCTGCTTACAACTAAAGTCTAGGGGCAAAAAACAAAAACTACAGGAGGAATCTAAGAAGTAAACATATTCAGACACTGTGAAAGAAAGTGAGTGTACTTTCATCTTTTCTCTAATAGTTTTGTCCTGAAAATAGCCTACTCACAGATCTGTGCAATGGTAAAATTCTAATAGAATCTCACCTTTATGGCTAGACATGAAGAATATGTACGCATAAACAAATCTGGATTTTTTTTTTCTTTTCTCTTGAGGATTTGCCAAAAGCAGGCCCCATGCATGGAGCTGCACTAGAGGAGCAATAGCACAGGTAGATACAACTCCAAAGAAACCTCATCTTTCTCACCAAAGAACTGAGAAAAATGAACTGTATATATAACCTGAACAATGTGGGAGAAGAACCCAGAGAAAAAACTGGTGAAGGGGTTCCTATGATTCTGTGAATGAGTGTGCAGAAGTCTCAGGATCAACCCTGATGAGGTACATATAAAGGAAGAAATACAAATAGCACAGCACTTTCCAAAGACTTTTGAGAATCAAACTGATATTTAGAACATTGTCAAAGTCCCAGATAAAGCTGTAAGTAGTGCATGCATGGGACAGACACAAAGAAACAAAATCTTTGAAAATTGAACTGAAATGAGAACCAATGCCCCCAAAAGGCAAAACAGAACTTTAACCTAAAGAAGCTCATTGTCTGACAAAATAACAAACAAACAAATATCTCCAACATTCTCCAGAAAATTGTAACAGGATGCGGAATCTAGCTATTGATATGGTTTAGATATGAGGTATCGCCCTAAAAGCTCCTGTGTTAATGCAGGAATATTCAGAGGTGAAATAATTAAGACTATGAGGTATGAGCTAATCAGTCCATTGTAGATTGAACAGACTGAGTGGTAACTGTAGGCAGGTAGGTATAACTGGAGGAGGTGGGTCACTGGGGACCTGCCTTGGAAAACCTCATCTTCCCTGGGATCCCTTCTCCTTCCCATCTCTCTGCTTCCTGACCTTGCCATGAGGTAAGCATCGTTCCTATGCCACAGTCCTCTGTCATGGTGTTCTGCCTCACCTTTGTCCCAGAGAAAGAGTTGGCCTATCACAGACTATATCTCTGAAACCGTGAGCCAAAACAAACTTTCCTTCCTCTAAGTTGTCCTTGTCAGGTATTTTGGTCATAGTGAAGCAAAGCTAACACAATATGACACTTGGAACATCTACGACACAGTCCAAAATCATTTGTCATAAAAAAGAACCCAGAAAATGTGACCAAATCTTAAGGGAAAAGACAATCAACAGATGCTAAACCCAAAATAACAACAAACATTTAACATGTCAGTTTAAAACAAACAAAAAATAATAACTATGCCCTATGAGGTAAAGATAAATACATTTGAAATGAAATGACAACACTCTCTAAAGGAATATAGAAGCTACAAAAAATAACCAAAATAAAAATTTTAGACTGAAAAAACTTATCTGAAAAAAAAATCACAGGATGGACAATAACAGAGTGAACACAACAGAGGAAAGATGTCAGTGAACTTTAAATTCATAGAAAATATTCAATCTGAGTAACAAAGACAACTTCTGAGAAAAGAAATTGAAAAAGAATGAACAAGGCACCTTAGGGATTTGTGGAATAATATAAAGAACCTAAAATTCATGCCACTTCAGTTCTAGATGGAAGGATGAAAAGACTGCTACAGGGGTTGGGGTTGTACTTAGTGGTATAGTGCTTGCCTAGTGCATGTAAGGCACTGGGTTTGATTCTCAGCACCACATAAGAATAAATAAAATAAAGGTATAAAAAAAAATTTTTAAAGACTGTTGCAGAAGTATTTAAACAGTGGCTAAAACATCTTGAATTTGGAAAAGACAAATTTATAGATAATAAGTTCAGCGAGCCTTAATGAGGATAAAATCAAATAATATGACGCCTACACACATCATCAAACTGCTACAAATGACAGACATAGGTTAAAAAATTGAAAGGATCTAGAGTAAAAGACACATTTTTACATGGGAACACCAATTTGAATTTCTGTAGATTTCTCTTCAGAAATCATGAAAGCTGGAAAATAGTGGAAGAATACTTTTAAAGTGCTTAAAGAATGCTATTGATCCAGAAACCTTTAAACTGTGAAAATACCCTTTAGGAATAAAAGTGAGAGTTTTCAGATGAAGTAGAAATAAGAGAATTCATCTCCAACTGATCATCTCTAAGAGAAATGCTAAAGAAAATTCTTTTTTTTTTAATTCTTATTTATACACGGACACAATATCTTTATTTTTATTTTTATGTGGTGCTGGGGAACAAACCCAGTGCCTCACATATGCGAGGCAAGCACTCTGCCAACCCTGGCCCCTAAAGGAAATTCTTTATGCTGAAGAGGAATGAAATAAGCAAACTATCAATGGCAAAAATCTTAATAACTGAGTGAACATTTTCTTCTTTAGTTCTTTAAAATAGATATAACATAAATATTTTAATAGTATACAATGCAACTATAATACATTAAGATTATAATCTATAATGAATTCATATAATGATGAATGTTTATATTATGCTAATATATGGGATACTCATAGTTTTATAACATAAGTATTATAAAAACAAAAATTTAACTTATTTATATAACACCAAAAAGCAACCCTTTTGTCTCATAGTGTAGAACCTAAGAGTGAAGTGTGGGATAGGAATGGTGTGGGTAGTGGGCAACTGTAGTAAAGGCTATGGAAAGGCTATGAGGCCTACTTTCCCTTTAGTGTCTGTCCATTGTTAACAGTGCAGAAGGCTGTTTTCTACTGCTCAGGACGCAGCCATGGTCAGTGACTCAGTAAAAGCTTTGAAGACTTACTTATTTCTGTCCCTGCTTCTCCATGCCTTTTCTAGGTTCCTAGTGAGTACAAGAAGAGCTATTCTCCAGTAGATGGATAAAACTGTGGGAGGAAAAAGCAATGGTGAAAGGGAACACTGATGGCTTCTTTGTTTGGAGCTGAGGTTCTGTTCCATCAAAACTACAGTTGTCCAAGATACATAATTGAGTAGTCAGCAGTATTCTTAGTGAATGTGTATATTTTCTTCCCTCAGAGCGTCACCTCGTAGTGTGCAGAAAAGTTTTAATACAAAATTTTAAAGTTTTTGCTAATATCTCTTAAACTAAAAAGTGATGCTGTGGATTCCAATCAAGACCAAAGAAACTCATTATAGTCTTTCTCTCCCTTACAGATTAACACTAAGAACTCTGAATAGAATACAAAAACCAATAATATAAAAATAAATAATAGCAGTCAGACTCAGGAATGAGCCAAAAACGTGAAAAATTATTCTTAAAAATTATTCTTGATTTCTGTTTTGGATTTTCCTGAGGATACTGCCAATTGGAAAACTTTATACAGACGTGAGCAGTAAAGACTCCAAGAAAAACTCTTTGTATTTCTGGCCATAACATGAGGGCCCCTATAACCTATAGAATATGAATGGAAAACTCTTTTATTTCTTCACCCCCATTTTCTTTCCTGGCACTGACCTAAGGCAGATATAGTGTCTTAGCCTCATGACGTTAGCAGTGACAATAATGCTAACATAGAAAACCCTAAGAGAAAATCTAATTCTTCAGCCAAGTGAATTAGGAAAAAAAACCCAATACTGAGAAGTGGCAGAAATCCTCATTGGTATTCTTTTTCCTTTCTTTGATCTGCTTTCCTGCAAGGCTGACCCAAGCTCAACAAGTATGTGACAGTGCAGGTAGCTAAAACTCTAACAGAAGTTTTGTTTCTGGCCAGAAGAACTAAGGAGAGAGATCTCTAAGAAGTAAAGAGTGAGGTGGCAGCGGGTGGAAGGGATATCCTGGAGAAGATCCCCCTAATTCTATGAATGAACCTACATAAATCATGGTTTTATCTCCAAGCTGCATATTTGTAGAATAATAGAATAGACTCAAAGCAGTCTGCCAAAATTTCCAGGGTGTCTCAAGTTTCTGTACATACTGCAAACAAAGGAATTTGCTCTCTTGTTTTGGACTATGTTTTCTTGAAAGATTGTATAGTAAACAACCTTTGGAAGAGAGAGGTAAGAGTCTCTTCAAAGCAAAGACCAGGTTTGTTTACTGGGTAGTATTAATAAAGATGATGTATTCACCAGCACTAAGAACAGGCAGGATTTAGCATAAGGGTTCCTCAGCTTGTGGCTAACCAAAGGTACAGAATCCACCTAGGCTAATCTTCCTCACCTTATTGGAATATGAGGGGCAGGGAAACTGTCACAAACATATACTTATGTTTCTTGCTATGCTTTGAGTAATAAAATCCTGTATCGTGTTTTCTCCCAGCAACCATAAAACAGATTAAATAGTCAGCTTACAAGGAAGGTAAAATTCTTAGACTTTTTACAGGTGTTGAGATAAAAAAGTCAGTGAACAGAGAATATTCAATCTAAATTGAAAAAAAAAAAGAACAAAATAGCAGAACCTTTGAAATATTAAAAATTTATATCATCCAAGTCCTAGAAAGAGAGACAAAGAAAAGCTGTGTAGGAAAAATATTTCAAGAAATGATGGGCAAAAATTTCCCAAATTTGATGAAAGACATAAATTTATAGATTAAAGAACAAGCAAACTCCGAACAAGACAAATGAGGGAAAAAATTACAAGTTACATCATAAAAAAGTTACATCATAAAAAGTGGCTGATAAAATAAAAAAGTTAAACTTGAGGTAATTAAAATCACAAAAAACTACATTTAGAAAAATTATTAGAATGACTACATATTTCACATTAGAAATCATAGATCAGTTCAGAAAGCAGTGACATGAAATCTTTAAAGTGCCAAACAAAAAGACTTGTCAACTAAGAATTTTATATCCACTAAAAATATGAGGAGATCAAGAATGTGGGAAGGCTGGGCAAAAGGAACACAAGTTTGAGCCTGGTCTGTGCAATTCAGGGAGACCTCATCTCAAATAAAAAGAACTGAGGATATTGCCCAGTACAGTATTTGCCCAGCATATGTTTCAGTACTTAGCCCTGAAACAAAAACTAAAAAACCCAAAAGCATTTCAGCCCCAGTACCACAAACAACACAATGAAACTGAAATAAAGATATTTTCAAATGAAAGAATACTGTAGGAATTTGTTGTCACTAGGGCAACTCTAAAACGCTACTTACAAGTTCTTTAGGCTGAAAACATACAATAGAAGAAAGTAACAAATACTTGGACCTTCAGAATTAAATAAATAATCTCAAAAATAGTAACTAACTGGAGAAACAGGATAAACTAGTTATTTTAAATGGGTATGACTAGGCTGGGGTTGTAGCTCAGTGGTAGAGTACTTGTCTAGCACATGTGAGGCACTGGGTTCGATCCTCAGCACCACATTAAAAAATAAATAAATAAAGATATTATGTCCATCTACAACCTAAATACATAAATAATTATGTCCATCTACAACTTAAAAAAAATCGTTTTAAAAAAATGGGTATGACTAATGGAAATAGTAACTTTACCTGATAAGGTTTTCAGTACATGAATATTTAGTACATATGAAAACTATAACATGAAAGGGGGCAGTACACTAATAGAACATCAAAAGTTAGGTTTGTCTATTGCAATTCCTAGAGTAGCCACTAAAATATATATTTGTAAAGAGCAAAAAAAATCCAGTAGATAAATTAAAATGCCAATAAACATTAAAGTAATGCAAAAGGAAGGAGAAAAGAAGAAACAGGGAAAACAGAAGAAGAAAAACAGTAAACAAATAAAACAGTATAGATCTAATCCAACCATGGCAGTAATCACATTAAACATAAGTAGCCTAAACACACCAATTAGAAGAGATGGATACAAAATCAACAAATTAACTACACAACAATATGCTGCCCACACACACACACCAAAAAAAAAAAACAAAAAAAACAAAAACCTAATTTAGGTCACAGGTTAAAAATAAAACAATGCCAAAAATGTCATATAAATAAAAGAAAGGTGGAATGTTTATAAACATCAAAGTGAACTTCAGAATAAGGAATATTACCTAGGAATAAAGAAGGGCATGATAAAAGGATCAATTCAACAAAAGACACAAACAATCCCAAATGCCGGTGGCTAACAAAGCTTCAAAATACTGCTAAATAATACTGATTTAATTAAAAGAAGAATTAATAAATAGAATTATACTTGGAGACATTACATTTTTCTCAATAACTGATAGAACAATTCAATAGTTAAAAGGGAAAGACAGCGAACACTTGAAAAACCCTTTTAACCAATTTGATCTGACGTGTCTAAACACTCCATCCAACCAGAGACTATATAGCATCAGCACAAACAAGAAATTAGTAACAGAAAGTTGTCTGGAAAGTTCTCATATTTTGTAAATTAAACCATACATACTAATTAACACAGGTCAAAAAAGTCACATAGGAAACTATATACCTAAATACTAATACTAGGAAAAGAGTTTCAAGTAAATGACCCAACCTTCTATTTTAAGAAACTAAGAGCAAAGTAAACATAAAAGGAAAAAAGAAAATAAGAAACAGAAATCAATGGAATTCAAAACAAATAGAAAAAAATGAAAACAAAACTAAATAAAAGCTGGAAAGATTCTAAGAAATTGCAAACTTCAAGAAAGACTAAAATAAACACATAAACAAAAAACCCTGAATATGTAAATTACCATTATCAATAATGAAAGGGGAGAGGCATCACCCATGGAATCCACAGACACAATAATACAATGATAAAGATTATTATGAAAAACTTAATGCTAATAAGTTGCACAATTGAGAGTAAGTGGCCAAATTCCTTAAAATACACATACTGCCAAAGTTCACCAAGAAAAAATAGTCTAAGACGTAAGACTAATTCCACAGAGCCTCTTCAAGAATATGAAATAAGAAAAAATCCCCAATTCATTTAAGGAAGTCAGCATTTCTGATACAAAACCAGACAGACATTACAAGAAACAGAAAACTACAAACCATTACCTTCCATGAATATAGACACAACAACCTAAACAAAATATTAGCAGAATAATCCAGCCATATATAAAAAAAATAAAAATATTATGTCTGTGGGTTGTCCCAGGAATGCAAGGCTTATTCAACATTTGAAAAATGAATCACTATAATCTTCCTTATAAATAAACTAAAGGAGAAAATTATATGATAATCACAATAGATTAAAAAAAAGCTTTTGTCAAAATCAACATCCATTTATGAGATAATGTTGATTTCTCTCAAAAAGGGAATAGAAAGAAAAGTATTTTAACCACATGAAGTTCATCTACACACAGACACACAGACACTTTACAAATAATATATATATGTGTGTGTATATAAATATATATATATATATAAAAATGAAAAAGAATATTTTTCTCCTATAACTACGAAAACAGGACACCCTCTAATACCACGTCCTGTCAACATTATATGGTGGTCCCAATCAGTGCAATAAGGCATCCAGAGGAAAAGAGGAACAAAGACTGGAACAAAAAGAAATAAAACTCTAGCTACAGACAACATAATTATCTACACAGAAAATCCCAATGACTACATAAAAACCTATTAGATCTAATGAGGTTTTAGCAATAGTTACACCATCCAGGGTCAATATGCAACTAATGAAGAAATGTAAAAATGAAAGAAAAGCAGCAAAACCGAAATCAAACACCATGAAATACTTAGGTAGGAAATCTCAAAAGATGTGCTGGATCCATATGCTGAAAACTGTAAACACTGATAAAGAAATCAATTAAGGTCTAGAAAATGGAGAGACTGCATTTGTTAACATGTTCATTTTCCCCAAGTTAATCTATGGATTCAATGCATCCCAATTAAAATTTCAGCAGCGTGTTTGATAGAAATCAGTAAATTGATTCTAAAATCATGTGGAAAGACAAAAGAACAAGGATAGCCAAAATAATTTTAATATCAAAATCAGAAGACTCATACCACTTATTATCAAGACTCAGCTATAGTAATGAAGACAGTGTAGACTGGCAAAAGGATAGTTAATAAATCAATGAAACAAGAGTCCAGAAATAGACCAGACATACAAAATTGCTATGGTATGTATATGAGTTATGTCTCCCAAAGGTCCATGTTAAAGGCTGTGTCTCCAGAATGGCATTATTGTTAAGTGTTGTGACTCGTTAGAATGTGGGACTATGTGGGAGGTCCTTATATCACTGGGAATATGGCCTCAAAAGGACTATGGAACACCACCACCCCCCCACCAGCTGTTTTCTCTGTTCCTAGCTTGAGATGTGACCATTCTGTTTCTAACACGTGCTCTGGTGTGCTGTCCTCACAAAAAGCCCAAGCCATTAAGGCCACTCAATCTTAGACCTTAACCACCAAAATCATAAACCAAAATAATCCTCTTTACTTCATAGGCAGATTGTGTCAGTTTGTTTCATTATAATGACAGAAAGCTGACTAATACAATGGTCAATTGATTTTGACAAATATACAAATGCAACTCAATAAAGAAAGGCTAGTGTAGCCCATACCTCATATGAAAGCCAACTCAAAATGAATTCTAGGCCTAAATGAAACACCTACCAACTATAAATCTTGTAAAAGAAAATAAAAGCAACCTTGTGACCTTGGGTTAAAGTTAGCAAAGGATTTATATTCTATATGACATTTAAAGTGAATGCTAATTCACAATAAGGTGGGTATTTTGGACCAAAAAGAGGAGAGTGAAGGGAAGGCAGGAGACATGGGAGTAGGAATGATAGTAGAATGAACCAGACATTATTACTCTATGTGTATATATGATTACATGACCTGTGTAACTCTACATCATGTACAACCAGACCAATGAGAAGTTATATTCCATTTTGTATGATGTGTCAAAATGTACTTTACTGTCATGTGTAACTAATTCGAACAAATAAATTAAAAAAAAAAAGTTCTATAAATGAAAACAGAAAGGATAATGTTCTTTTATCAAAATAATAAACTTTCGTATTGTGAAAGAAAAGGTTAATAACAAAAGACAAGCAACAGGCTTGGAAAAAATTCCTAGAAAACACATATCTGACAAAGGATTCACATTCAGACTACATGAAGTATTCTAAAAATTTAATATGGAAACTCAAGTTTTAAAATGGATAACAGACGTGAAAGGATGTTTCAAAAAAGACAAAAGTCAGTTGGTGAAGATAAACTCAGAATCACTAATCATTAGGGAGGGTATATTAAAATCACAAGGTAGGGTTGAGGGTGTAACTCAATGGTATAGGGCTTGCCTAGTATGTGAAAGGCCCTGGGTTTGATCCCCACCACTACCAAAAAACACCAATAATAATACTACACAACTGATGGGAGGCTAAAAGTCAGCTGTGTGCAGGTAAATGTTTAACAATCAGAACTATGGTAAAGATTTTTGGCTTTTGCAGTGGCAAGCTGGTTATCTCTCACTAAATGCAGAACTGGGAAGACTTATACTTTTCACCAAACAGATGAAAAAAACACACAGGTAACCTTGATAGCAGATAATAACCACTGACCTATACTACTAGTGTAAGTTTTTATCAATTTAATTTTTAATAATGGCTAAGTTTCCTAAACTAGTTCCTTAAAATTTAACAATCAATTCTTGCTAGCCAGGACAAACCTGATCAAGCTTACCACTGCCTAAAATAAAAATTAACAAGAAGTCCTGAAAAGAATGTGGAACAACTAACATTCTCATTCATGGACAATGGCAATACAAAATGATACAGCCACTGGGGAAAATAGTTTAGCATTTTTTTTTAATAAAGTTGTTTGTGTTTATCACACAACCCAGCAATCCTTCTTCAAAGCATTTACACAAAAGAGATAAAATGTCAACCAGAGAAATGAGAAGTTTTGCTCTATTTGTGTACTATATGTCATAATAAATTCTACTGAAATATAAATTTTTTAAAAGAAGAGATAAAACGTGCTCATGTAAAAGCCTGTAAGAAAAGTTTATACTGGTTTTATTCATAATTGTCAAGAACTGGAAACAATCCAAAATGTCCTTCAGAGGATGAACAGATAAACAGTGGTACATATATACACCAAGAATACTAAATTCAGCAATAAAAAGAAATGAACTACAGATAAATACTATACTATAAATAAACACTATAGATATATTTATACTATAAATACTATACTATAAATACTATAGATAAAAATACATGTGATAAATACAAACAACATGAAATACCATTGATGACTCTTAAGTGCTTTATGATAAATAAAGAAATTAGACTCAAAAAACTTCATATGTATGATTTCATTTGCATGACATACTGAAAAAGACAAAACTATAGGCTGAAAACAGATCAGTAGTTGCCAAATGCTGGGGAATGGGAGGAGTTCATTACAAAGAGCAACATGACAGAATTTACTGGGGTGATTGAACTGTTCTATATCTTGATTAAAGTGACAGTAAACTTTACAAAATTGGAATCAACTTCATATCAACTAAAAACTATCATCAGAGGAATAAAACAGAACTGTTGAATTGTGTATGAACTGTTCAACTCTTCAGAGTAAAGTGAGCATCTGCAAAACTAACATTGAAGACAAGTCTTATTTTTTTCAGGAAAAAAAATCTTCAAAAATATTTGAGCATTCCTGGCAGGTAACTTCACAGAATTACTTTTTTTTTTTTTTTTTTAAACAGGCTCTAAAAGGGAAAGTAGTAAACTAGAGTTATGCTTCTTCATAAATTCCTTTCTAGTAATTTTTCATGCTTATTGCCTCTAACCTTGTTACTGTTTTTTCCCCTCTAAATCATAGATAATTTATAATGATTTTTTGGAAATTTGGTACTTTTAAAGGTGGAGCTTTATCATTGAACAAATTTATGACAGACTCTCAAATCTATATCTCTAGCCCATCTAGTATTTCTAGCTACCTGTTATCATTTTTATTTACTGTAGTACTGGGAATTGAACCCAGAGCCTTGTATATGCTAGGCAAGCATGCTTAACACTGAGCTACACCACCAGCCTGATAATTATCTTTATTGGTCTAACATATATCCAAACAAATAAATTTATAATTATTTGCTCTAAAAATGATCTAAAAGGAGGAAGCCATACAAATGTTACCTTTTAATCTGTTACTGCATCAAATCCCTTGTTTTATTATTTGTACTTTGCTCTATAAAAAAGCTTCCAATTTATCAACCCAACAATGGTACCTCCCATTCAAATTTATCCCTCAAGTGGTCATATTAATCTTCCTAGGTAAAATGTTACAACCATGCAAATCTTCCATTCCTTTCACTTGCCTACATAACAAATGTGAGAACTCTTCACAATCTTACTACATAGTAAGCCTATAACACATACTACATTCAGTTACTCAAAATTATTTATGGTTCTTTAGAATTGAACACAGAGAATCTGAACCTCAGAGAGACCCTTGCCAATTCCCCACTTCAAAATTTCATTCCACTCTTCAAGATCTCTCTTAAATACTATCTCCTCAATTAGCTTTTCCTAGTCAAAAGATACATCCATTGTTCATTCACTATGTGTTAAAGAATGTGATAGGAATTAGTTTCTCATTTCACTGGCATTTTATGTTTTCAGATCATATAATCTCTCTGTATCAAAATTTTCTGTACATCTTTTCCTTCTCTACTGGAGATTTTCCATCTTCAAAGACTTATAGTGTTTTGCTGATCTTTGTACTCTTATTATAAAATAAACATTATAGTAGAGATTGTAATCCCAGACAGAGGCTTGGGAGGCTGAGGTGGGAGGATTGCAAGTTCAAAGCCAGCCTCAGGAACTTAGTGAGGTCCTAAGCAACTTAGTGAGATCCTATCTCAAAATAAAAATTTAAAAAAGGGCAGGGGATGTGGTTCAGTGGTTAAGCGTCCCTGGATTCAAACCCTGGTACAAAACAAAACACTACAGCAGAGAATAAATAAGTGTTTACTGAAGCCAACCAAATATGTTATCTTCTGGGCACTTATTTTTTTTAATTTTTTTTAAATATTTATTTTCTAGTTTTAAGTGGACACAATATCTTTATTTTACATTTATGTGGTGCTGAGGATTGAACTCAGTGCCTCAAGCATGCTAGGCAAGCACTCTACCACTGAGCCACAACCCCAGCCCTCTTCTGGGCACTATAGCCTGGGGTTACATGTTAGGACAGGAATTCTAAGGCCTGTGAATACCTCATCTGAAAATTCTAGTTAAAATTCTCTATAAACATTTTGATGTGATAACATTAGGAAAATACTGTGGTATTCATCTTAAATTTAGCTGACTCACATTTGAGGTTAGTAAAGAACCAAGTGTAAACACCTATTTGGTCAACTGACTTGTTGACAAGTGTCCCAAGATCATCAATCAATGGGAGAAACATACGATGTTTTTAACATCATATGTTTTAACATCTTTTTAACATATGATGCAGGAACAACTGTACTGTCATATGCAAAATAATAAAGTTGGACTCTTACCTAATGCCATCTACAAAAATTAACTCAAAATGGATCAGGCCTGTTATAGTTTGGATCTGAAGTGTTCCCCCAAAACTTATACTTGGCTCCCAACACAACAACTTTCAGAGGAGAGACTTTTGGGAAGTGATCAGATCATGAGGGTTCTGATCTCATCAGTGGATTAATTCATTAATAATTGGATGAACTATTGGGAAGTGGCAAAGGACAGGGCTAGTGGGACCTAGTTGGAGGAATAAGGTCACTATGGGCAACCCTGGAAGAGTATTTCTTGCACTAAATCCTTTTTTCCTCCAGTGATCAATATCCCCTGCCCCCTTCCTGGCTACCAGGAGCTGAACAGCTTTCCCACCATGTCCTTCTGACAAGATGCTCTATCTCACTTCAGGCCCAAAGCAACGGAGCCAGCCAATCATGGACTGATATTTCTGAAGCCCTAAGTCAAAATAAATCTCTCCCCCATAAGTTGTTTTTTTCAGGTATTTGTCAAAGTGATGAAAAAGCTGACTAACAGACCTCAAAATAAGAGCTAAAACTATAAAACTCTTAGAGGAAAACGCAGATGTAAATCTTCATGACCTTGGATTTGGGACAGAGGATTCTTGTTAAGACACTGAAAGCATAAACACTAAAAGAAAAAAATAGATGAATTTGACTTCATTAAATGTAAAAGATTTGTTTTAGAGGACCCCATTAATATCATGAAAAAAGCTGGGTGCAGTGGTGGGCACCTGTAATCGAAACACTCAGGGATGCTGAGGCAAGAGGATCGGTAGAGCCCAGGAGCTGAAGACCAGCCAAGGCAACATAGCAAGATGCCATCTTAAAAGGAGGAAAAAAACTGGGGATTGAGGGGGTATGTATCTCAGTGGAAGAGGACTTGCTTAGCATGTATGAGGCCCTGGGTTCAATTCCCCAACACCAAAAAGCAAAAACAAACCAAACAAAAATTTTTTTTAAAAACCTGAATGATGGATGGATATATACTACAGTACTACAGACCTTGAAACCATCATGCTAAGTGAAAAAAAGTCACAGGAAAACAAAACAAAACAATAAAATCCCATTCCTACAAAATCCAGAACTGGATAATATAAAGAGACACAAATTATTGGCTATTTAGGACTCAAAACAGGTGGGTTAGGGAAAGGGAAGAGAGATGACATCTAAACATCTTAAAGGGTACAGGGTTCTTTTTGAAGTGATAAAAATACTTTTCAGGTATCAAAAAAATAAAATAAATAAAATTTTGCCAAATTCTTTCTCTTCTCAATCCTTTCCCTGCCCCAAACCTAGCCTCTCGCCACTTTCTTGTCTTATAGTCACAATGGAAACATAAAGCAGACATTTGAAACATCTTTTATTTACTTAATACAGTTTTATGTGACTTTCTAATTTTGAAATAAAATGAGTTTTTCCCTTCTTAAAGAAATGAGTTTAAAATTGGGTTAAAAATATATACATAGGCATATAGATAAACTAATGTGTAGGCATTATAAACTGAACAATTATGGCATTGAAGCTGTGTATGATTTTCACTTACGTGGGTTTCAACTGATCCCCCACTCCAGATCAAATACTCTCAAATGAAAAAGTTGTCTATCTGAATGACATAATTTTAAAAACTCTGATTTTCTTTTCCCTTTTAAATTAAAAGACATGGGCTGGGATTGTGGCTCAGCGGTAGAACGCTCCCCTAGCACAGGGTGGACCCGGGTTCAATCCTCAGCACCACATAAAAATAGAGGCATTGTGTTGCATCCATCTACATCTAAAAAAATAAAATAAAATAAAGTATTTTTTAAAAAATAAAATAAATTAAAAGACATTTGTTTTTAAGTATTACTTTTAATTTACAGCTTAGGCAATACACATTTTTTTTAGGTAATAAGTATCAAAAGCAGATGATCTCCCTTGATATTACTTAGGGCCTTGCAATTTAGTGTTCTCTATGGCTCAGAAGCACCACAAGGACAGCTTGATAAAAATGTAGAATAATGGGCCCTATTGCAGCTTTACAGAATCATAATTTGCACTTCAACAATATCCCAAGGTAACTTACGGTAAAAAGTCTGAAAAGCTCTGATCTAGAACACTTATTAAGCATGGATATTCAAGTGAGGTGCAGGCATCTGCATTTTTAACATAAATACTGTAGCTTTTCCAATACAAAAAAGTTTGAGAAGCACTATTTAATAGAACAGTGAAGTACTGAAAGAGGGTTCCTTTAAAACAGTTTGGTAAACTAAGAAACACTGCTATATATCCTTCCCCAAACTTTTTTTTTTTTTGTACTAGGGATTGAACCCAGGGGGGCTTAACCACGAAAACACATCCCCTGCCCTTTTTATTTTATATTTTGAGACAGGGTTCACTAAGTTGCTGAGGCTGGCTTCAAAGTTGAAATCCTCTCACCTCAGCCTCCCAAGTTATAGGTGTGCACCACCACACCCAGCTCCCCAAACATTTTGAGAGAAAAAAAATATCTGAATTTACAAATCTCACAGCCATACTACTTTCTAAAAATTAATAACCTGAATGAATTTGTGAAATATGGAGTTTAAGATGAATAACTAATGTCAACTTTATGTACAATTTTCATGTGCATTAACCAAGATAAATTTAAGGTATTCCTAATCAAACTTTGTAGACTTTCACTGAAAAATGATCAAACATACTTTTTAAAAATTCCCATCCACAGGCTGGGGTTGTGGCTCAGTAGTAGAATGCTCACCTAGAACATTCGAGGCCCTGGGTTCAACCCTCAGCACCACATAAAAATAAATAAATAAAATAAAGGTATGTGTCCAACTATAACTAAAAAATAAATATTAAAAAAAAGAAATTCCAATCCACGTGGCAAATATGATTCCTTTTACTTCACTCCAAACAAAGTTCCAAACAGGTCAACCAAGTTTGTTTGGATCCTTGATGTAAAACCTTTCTATTCTCCAACAGGAATACAGGTCTTTGAACATGCCAATGTAGCTGTATAACATGCATAAAGAGCAAAAAAAGATACTAAGCCTCCCAAATATATCCAGCAAAAAAAAAAAATTTCACTAATTCTTAGGGGATGCTAATTTGACAATCCAGTAAAAATCTAATAAATACAAATATTCAAGGTTTTGTGAGGAACACAAAGATGATCAAGGTACTATCCCTAATCCCAGGGAACCTAAAATCTGAGGGGAGGCAGGGTTTAGCTGGAACTATGCACCAATTAGCAGAATGTGGTCAGTGCTGAAAATAGTTCCCGGAAGTTCCCAGTTTCAGGTAGCTAAAAATTCTGAAAGTAGATATTTTACAGTAATTTCCAACTTATTTGTTGTAGAGGTGAACAGACCAAGAAAGCACTTTATAAGTAAGGATAATCTGTGGTAAACAACCTTCCAGGAAATTTGCTTACATTTTAGTAAACACAATTAAAATTAAGATTTTAGGTGTGTATGTTTTTAGTAAATGTAAAGTAATTAAAACATGAACCAGACATAGGCGGTCCAATACACATAAGTTCATAGAGGGTGTTTCCTTTGACAAAAACAGGAACACTCCGCTTCAGAGATCGCTGATCATGCGAGAAAAGAGGAAAACGGAGTGGAGAACTGTTTCTATTTTTCCCCTGTTAGCTTAAAAGAAAAAAAAAAAGCCGTTTCCTGAACTACTCCCTCATTTCAACTTTAAAATTTTCTAACACTATGGTCTCTAAAGGGTCTTGGAACTAAAGACAAACAAAAATGGGCAAATGCAATGCATTTACCTACTCAATAGCCCAAACAGAAGCTTTTACCTCGAGGGGAACCAGCAGTCCACTAAGGAACACGACCTAAGAAAGTGCACCCAAATGCTCCTGGCTGACCCTCGGTCACTCTGAGCTCACTTCATTGCTCTTCCCTTGCAGGGCACACCCTCCCGTGGGAACAGAAAAGCCAAGCACTTCTTCAAAGGGGCTAGGGAAGCCCCAGGGGAGTGCCGAGCGGCGTGCTGGCACCCGGGACAAGACCATATCTGGCCTGGAAGAAGAGGTGCAACTGACACCAAGAAGGGCCGGTAGAATGGGGAAAGGGCGCTGCGATGCACGGTCCGGACGCTGCCGGCCCCTTAGAGAATTAGGTCGGTCCCCAAGGCCCGCAGGCTGCTCTCCTGAGGAGGCCTTACCGTCCAGGCCATTACCCAACCTACTGACAGGTACCTCAGGTGGGGTCCGTCACAGGTGTCACCCACCTGGTCTTGCTAGCCCTGGGGGTGGGAAGGGACAAGCAGGGGTAGGGTAACGGCATCTAAAAGGAGAGACGCGGGGAGCAGCGCAGCGCGGAACCCACGGAGATGCAGTCTGACCTCTACCGTGGAGACAGTGCTGGTGAACAAGTCTTCTCCGTCCTCCAGTTCCTCAAAGTCGGTGGGTTTCCCGTCCCCCAGCGGAGGAGGCTCCCTCTCGGCCGCCATCTTCGCTCGCTCGGACGACTGCGCGAGCTGGGCCTCGCGGACCTGTCACGTGAGCACGCACAGCCAGGCTGGCGCGCCAACCCGCCGGCTCCCCGCCTCCCCGGCCCGCCTCCCACGGCCCCGCCCAGCGCGAGGCCCCGCCCCCTTCCTCGTGACGGTGACCTCCCCGAGCGCTCGGCGCTCAGCTCCGCCCCTTCGCGGCTTCAGCCCCCGCCTCCGTGTCTGGGTCATTGCCTGCTTCTCGCCATTTACTTGGTGACTTGTGGAAGAATTCTGGACTCTTATTACCGCAGCACCTTCTTAGAAGGGCTAGGCCAAATGATTTCTGGGAACCATTTTTGTGGCTTTCCTTTAGGAAGTAGAAAAGGTCGAGGAACCACTCTTTAGGCTTGGAGTTTGTACAGACAGAGGAAGCAAGGCACATACTCTCAACTTTGTTTGGACCGATCCAAAAGAACCTTCTGAAGTGATGGAAACGCTCTACATCTGGCTGTCCAAGATGGTAGCCACTGGCCCACGTGTGACCACAGAACACTTGAAATGTGCTGTGTGAAAAACTTGAGTTTTAATTTTATCTCATTTTAATTAATTTAAATAACCCCATATGACTAGTGGCTATTATTGCAACTTTTGGTTACAAAAAGCCATTGAATAATTTGTCATCTGTAGTTTATTGCAATTTCATCATGAACCTTACAATATTGTTTTCGCTACAGGGTTAGAAAGTAATAAGAGTAGAGTGGTAGCTTAGTGGTAAAGCATTTGCATGGCATGATCCCTAGCACCACCACCACCAAAAAAAAAAAAAAAAGTGGGAAAATCAGACGATTGGTAAGAGACTCATATTCACACTTCATGGCTTCTTTTCCACCAGTTAGGGACAGTCTGGAGTCTGTCTCAGCTTTAATTTCCTAATAAGTTCAAAGCCTGATTTGAGATGGCTCCTCTTGTCATCCTTCATTTTTACCTGTACCTTTATGTATTGCTTTCTACTTTCTGTCTTATGCTATAGTCATTTGTATTCCCAGCATGTCTTTCTTAGTGGTATCTAAACTACTTGAAATATTAGTTCTACTGCTTATAAAAGAGACCCACATTAAACTTGACTTCAAAAAGGTACATGTGTACTTATTCCTTATGAGAACTGGGATTGGTATGAAAGCTCCAAGGATATAAGCTTTTAATGCTCTGCCCTCCATAAGAAGCATCTCTTCCTAATTGTTCAAGTTGTCTTACCACCACAATTTCACCACATTCCAACTGGCAAAAATGTGAAAGGAAAACAGAATGACATTGCTTTCCTTTTAAGAGCACTGAACAGAAATTTTACACACCTCTCTGTCTACATCTAATTGACTAACTTGTTAGTTACATGATCATCCCTAGCTACAAGAGAGACTAGGTATGTTAGCTTTGCACACTATAACCAAAATACCCAATAAGAACAACTTAGAGGAGGAAAAGTTTGTTTGGGGCTCATGATTTCAGGGTTCTCAGTTCATGGTTTGGCCAACTCTTGTAAGGGTCCGGCGAAGCATCGGAGAAAGAGACCACTCGAGACTAGCTTCATGTAATGGCAAGGGGGATTTATTAGGGATCCGGTCCAGCGTGCTGGGGCTCTGTGCTCACTCAAGAAGGGAGAGCAGCCCAGAGCAGAGGTCAAGCAGAGCTTAAGTACACTTTTTGGGGAGGGCAGGGGGCTTTGCATACATCAGAACAAATCATCATGAGGCGCGGGAAAATTGAACAACAACTCTGATACGTGATTAGCACATTCATTGGCGGGAACAGGTGGGGGGGTGATTGGTCACTCCTAAGCGGGGTACACATTCAAACTGATTGATTCGGGCCTTGTGACAAACTGCACAGGGCCCTAGGCTAAATGGCCAGTAGGGCGTTGTTTTAACTATATCAGGAATTTCAGGTTCTGGGTGTAGCAGAGGAACTTAACAATACCTAGTCTTTTACATTTTAATTCAAGCTTTGCAGCTTAGAAACTTTACAATGCCCGGGTCTTTTACATTTTAATTCAGGCTTTCTAGCTTAGAAACTTTACCCTTTCACTCTGATGATGCTCTGGGCCTGAAGTAAGGTAGAACTTTGTGGTGTGTGAAGGAAAGCTGCTCAGCTCATGGCAGCAGGGAACCAGAAAGAGAGTGTGTGAAGATCCAGGGACATGATATAGCCCCCAAGGGCATGCTCCTAGTGACCTGCTCTCTCCCACTGCACTCAACCTGACTACAGTGACCACCTAATAGTCCATTAAAATTATAAACCCAACAAATGGATTAATCTACTGATAAGATTGCAGCTCTCATAATTATGTACTCATTTTACCTCAAAACATTCATTTACTGCCTAACACATGGGCTTTTTTTGTGGATACATCATATCTAAACCATAAATCTAGGATGTGTAATTATTATTTTCCTCCTAAAAAAATAGGGGTTCACTTAGCCTGAAAGAATGATGAACTATGTAGAGAAACAAAAGTCCCTGCTATAGCAGCCTTTCACTGTTTTCATTGTAGTATACCTGTGTATTGCCTTCTAGGTAATTACCTTTATCCCACCCTTAGCTGTAAGTCTCCAACTCAAGGTTGTAATACATGAATTGGGCTTAAATCAAGTCCCAACAATTGGTAGCGCTCATGATTGGTGTAAAACTGGAAAACGCCGCACCACACGACACAGATTACCAAAGAGGTTTCTACTTTATTACAAAAGGCTGTGTGTTTATATAGGTCTAAGAGAGGTAGCAGGGGCTGAGGTAGATAACAGGTCGCCCGTTTATTGGCAAGCTCTTCCATATGTCAGTTCCAGAGCCCAAGAAGTTAATTCTAATTGGGGCTAAGGCTTCCCACCAGCAGGGTATGAACATTGGCGCCGGAGGGAACGTTTCGCGCTAGTGAAAGAAACAAAGAGGGTAAAGAGGGTCATTAGACGCCATGTTGAGTTTTTTTTTTCTGGGGTGCTGCGCCGTTATATGTTTTCCCAACAATTGGTAGAAGAATCAGTTACATTTTCCACAAATTTTCTGCAGTTCGGCAGTGGTTCTTTCCCCACTCAGCCTAAATTCTATTCTAGTCCCTATTCTTTCAGAATTGTAAGAATTGTCTTGCTATTTTTCTCATCTTCTTTCTTTGTCCCTTTTCTGTTTCATCTTCTCTGAAATCCCAAATTTAGCCATCAGCTTCTCTAATCCTATATTCCAATTGCTAGAACCTTTGGCAAAGTAAACCCAACCTAAGATTGATGATCCTGTAGGTCAATGATCTTCAACCCCAACTCCACATTGCATACATATCATTATGTTTTCTTTATAAAGCCTTCAACTGTTCTTTCCATCAGAAGTTCTAAAAATTCATTTTCTCTTCAAGTAACCTACCATCTTTTTCTCCTCATTTTCATCAAATATCTTAACCTCCTCACTTAATGACAAAATAAAATCTGCTGAATGGGTTCTTCAACTTTAATTGTGAAGCAAATTGTCTTTGCTCTATTTTCCCATTGGTTGCTGTGTATGTTTTTCTAACATCTGTCACATTATATTGTGATCACAGATGCTTTTCTATCGCCTCTAATAGAATGGAGGATCATTGATATCAGAGACCATTTCTTAGTTGGCATTGGATCCTGAGTAGCCCTGTATTAGTTCCCCTAATAAATAAATTGTACAAAAACTTAGCAGCTTAAATCATAAGTATTTATTTTATCTTGATATCTATTGATTAGGATTCCAGTTGCAACTTAGCTGGTGCCTTTGATTCAGGGTTTCTCACAAGACTATAATCAAGTTATTAACTAGGAAAGTGGTCATTTCAACATTTGGAGAGAAGTTGATCCCAAGCTCGCTCACATGGCTGGTGGCAGGCCTCAAGTCCTTGCTGGCTGTTTGCTGGAAACCTGAGTTTCTTGCCACACAAGACTTTCCATGGGCTGGGGATGTGGCTCAAGCGGTAGCTCGATCACCTGGCATGCGTGCGGCCCGGGTTCGATCCTCAATACCACATACAAAGATGTTGTGTATGCCAAAAACTAAAAAAATAAATATTAAAAAATTTAAAAAAAGACTTTCCATGAAAATTCTCATATAACATGTCAACTTGATTCCCTTAGAATGAAGAATCTAAGACAGATGAATACTATAAGATAGGTATAAAAAAAAGTAAGAGAGCGTGAGCAAGATAAAAGTCAGTCTTTTGTAACCTAATCTTAGAAGTGACATCAAAATCTGGGGCTAGGGTTATGGCTCAGCGGTAGAGCGCTCACCTAGCATGAGCAAGGCCCTGGATTTGGTGATCCTCAGCACCACATAAAAATAAAGTAATTAATTAACGATATTGTATCCAACTACAACTAAAAAATATATATTAATTTTTTTTTTTAAAGTGACATGGGGGGGGGGGCTGGGGATGTGGCTCAAGCGGTAGGGCGCTCGCCTGGCATGCGTGCGGCCCGGGTTTGATCCTCAGCACCACATACAAACAAAGATGTTGTGTCTGCCGAAAACTAAAAAATAAATATTAAAAAATTCTCTCTCTCTCTCTCTCTTTCTTTAAAAAAAAGTGACATCAAAATCACTGTATTCCGTTAATTGGAAGTACACACTTAGAGGGTGAAATAAGGTTGTCAATGACAGGAGGCAAGAATATAGGGGGCCATTTTAGAGGTCACCATAGTGTTCAGCACTCAACAAAATAGATACCTTATTAATATCTCTAATGAATCAAAGAAAGAATGAAGCTTCAAGAGAGGGCTGACAGGAAGTTACAGATTTAGTGATAAAAGGCACTGGTACATTAGAAGGCTCAGGTAATCTAGGAAGCACAGTCCTAAAGTTCATTTAAGAAACAAGCAAAGGAAGAGTTACCATAAAGAAAACTGAAAAGGAGCAGAGATGTAAGAAACAACCTAAGAGATAGGGCTACAAAGAAAGTAAAAAGACAAAGAAGAGACCATCTGCCGCGTCCGGCGAATGGGACCGAGTCCGGCGGGAGACGTCGGGATTAAAAAAGACACAGGAGTCCGAGGTCCTTCATCCAGGGGGAATCTGTCTTTATTATCTCAGCTCATACTTAAATATTTCTTTCAGACAGAATGGAAAGTTACTGGTAGGCGGAAGCAAGGACGGAGGGGGGCAGGTGGTCCTTGTCGACTCATACTAAGCCTTCAACCAGGAACCTTATCAGACCCAAGCAGGTCAGGACGTTCCCACATGACCATTATAGGCTGAATAATATGGAAACAGACACCACAAATCTTTCAAGGCCTTGGGAGCTGGCCTCTTTGGCGTGCACACAAGAAACCAGGGCTGGGCCCAAGCCCCGGGGGCCAGGGGGAATTTGAGCCAGCAGTTCCCCCTCTTTTGTTTGTTGCACGTCAAAGGGAATCAAGTAGCCCCTGTCTTAGGTCGTTCACTGCCCTTACAGTGCTTACCCGTCTCTGGGGAGGCCCCATTCCCCTGTCTTAGGTTGCAGTGCAAGCGTGAAAGTTGCCCGTCTCTGGGTACTACAAGATCAGCTCGTTATTACCAAGGCATTTAGTGGTAGCGATCCAGCCAGTCATTATTGGGTCTCTAATTGGTTCCGGTTCGACAAGGCATAGAGTCAGAGGAGAGGAATAACAAAAATAAAGAAGAAGGAGGGTGAAAGGAGGAAGGCATGAAACAGGGATTATTATAGAAAAATCATCTTCGAATCGGTCGGAGACAAACTTCAGCAAAATCATCCTTGGTTTGTAGGCGTTGATAATGAACCTGTATTGGCTTAGAAGTCAGAATGTTAATTTGTTCTTTAATAAATTGTGTCACCCTCTTAACAAGGCAGGGGCCTACAGCAGCTATAAGAAGGAGACCGAAAAGCGGTCCCATATTGTGAGTGGCGGCATCTGCTTTAGCATTGCCTTCCGCCAGAGGCCCAGGAAGCTCTGAATGTCCTCGGATATGTCCAATGAGTAAAGGATCTCGTCTAGCCCAAACAAGAAGCTGAACCGTTTGTAATTGTTCCATGATAGTAGATTGCCTGCCAATATAAGGGGCTGTTTCAATAACTAAGGCTAAATTGGCAACATAGAGACTATCAGTATACACATTAAGTGGGGTGGAATTGTAAAGTTTAAGAGCCATAATTAGAGCCTCAACTTCTGATCTTTGGGCAGACAGTTTAGGAACAGGGTGTCGAATTACTTGAGATCCATCAAAAACAACAGCAAACCCCCCTTTAGCTCCGTCTGTATAAACAGTCTGAGCTCCTGAGATAGGTTCCCTTTTAATAATTTTAGGAAAAATAATAGGACATTTTTTAAGGCCTTCTAGAAGTTTATGTCGGGGAAAGTGATTATCAATTTGACCTTTGAAATTACAGAGAAAAAGACACCAAAGATCATGTTCTTGTTGTAATTTTAAAGTCATATCCTGGGTATAAGGCTGAATGAGAATGTCAAAAGTTTTTCCAAACAGTGCATCACCCAAATATTTGGCTTTCCAGATCAGATTTATCACTAGTTCATAAAAGGGAGTTATCACCCGAGAGTTAGAAGCGGGTAGATGGACCCAATAGATGGGAACTGTTTGCCAAAACACTCCAGTAGGAGTTAATTTTGATGGCAGGATTATAAATGATAGGGGTATAGAATAATCTATCTGGGTAACCTGTATCTTTTGTGGGGCTGTTTTTATTAACCTGAGTGCCTTCAAGGCTTTTGGAGTAGGTTTTTACAGGGAGGTGGGTGAGGGGTCTCCTCTCAAAAGGTCATACAGGGGTTTAAGTTAGTAGTTCAATATACTTAATATTTAATCAACAATGTGAATTTACTTACCAAAATTAATCTTTATCTTAAACAGTAAGAATTATTAGGCAATAAGGATCTTTCTTTAAAAAATAAACTTACATTTTAATAGGTGTTTATCATATCAAAATATGGACAAAATTTTTGCTCACATTAGTATAGTTAAATTAGGAAAATAACCTGAAATATCCTTAAATTAATTATAGTCAGTTTAGTATATATAAATCTCTTTTTTAATTGTTCTAACTTTTTACATCATCTGTTTAGATACCAATATAAAAATCTTCGCCGGACGCGGCAATTTGTAGTATCAAATACCTTAAATTAATAATAACTGAAGAGAGTGAATGGTTAATGGATTATTAAAAAATGATGAGGTGGTTAATTTTATGTGTCACTTTGCCTGAGCTATGGTGCCTAGTTATTTGATCAGACATTATTCTAAATGTTTTTGTGGAGGTTTTTTTTTTGGGGGGGGGGGTGAGATTAACATTTAAATTGGTTTTTGAGTAAAGCAGATTACTCTCCAAAATGTGGGTAAACCTCATCTAATTAATTGAAGGTCATAATGGAACAAAGATTAACCTCCCTTGAACAAGAAGGAAATCTGCCAGCAGACTGACTTTGGACTCCAACTTTAACTCTTCTCTGTTTCACTGCCTACCTACCTACCTACCTGTGTTAGTTACCTTTCCATTGCTATGATAAAAAACCTGAGAAAAACAACACAAAAAGCACTTTTTAAAGCCTTTTACATGGCTATACCTGGGATCAGAATAGGAAGTGAGGCCATTAATTGGGGGTATTGATGCAATTAGTTTACCAGAAAGTGCATCTATACATAAACTTGTTTATATGTATAGGTACAGAAAATGGAAAAAAAATCCACATCAGAGAGCAATATTGTTTTCCCTACAAAGGAAGAAAGGTTAATTGCTAAAAAAGTAGAAGTCAGTGTTAGCATACACAACATGAGGAATTTAAAGAATATTTTCAGCTGGGCATGGTGGTACACACCTGTAAACACAGCTACTCAGAAGCTGAGGCAGGAGGATCATGACTTAGTGCCGCAGTCTTGGCTGGGCACAGAATCACGAGCCACCACACAGCTTTGTAGATTCAAACAGCAAATCTTTATTCCCGAACTCACACCGGCCTCCACACACGTTCTGGGGCAATCCCAGTTCTGCTGCCACCCAATTCACCTACTCCACGAGGCTTTTCCCAAAATGCTCTCTGAATCTCACGAGAGCTCAACGGGAGCTCAGGTAGCAGGAACGCCCTATTTCCAGCAGCAATAATCCTCAACATCGAACTTCCCTAAAACCCAAGGTCTTAAACTGGGAACGCCCTAAACCCAAGGACCGGGATACTATACTTCCTCAAACTGCAGGATACACCCTAATCCTGGATCCACCCTCGTCCTTGAGTAGGGTCATCTTCCTCAAACACACATGCAAGGTCACAGCAAATTTAACATGGGGTACGCTGGCAAGGAAATCGATGCGTCATTCCTACTTGGTAATGGCCCTCAGCAACTTAGAGGGTAGCCTGTACAACTTAGGAAGACCCTGTCTCAAAATAAAAAAATTAAAAGAGAGTTATGGACAGAGCTCAGTGGTAGAATGCTTTCCTAGCATAAATAAAGCTCTGGGTTTAATTCCCAATACTAAAAATAAAAAAATTGTTTCTATGGGACATAGGATTCTGGAAGGCAGAATAAAGAGTAAAAAAAAAAAAAAAAAAAAGTTAACTATGGATAGAATGGTATATAGGCTGTTAGAGGAACAGGACAGGGAGGGAGACCTGGAAGAGGTCTTTTGTTTTAACATAGCACCACAGGGCATGTTAACAAACAATACAATTCTTTGTGATCTTTGCAATTATAATGGGGGAAATAATAATTTGGTTGCCTAAATGAGTGATTATCTTAAGTGAAAATAGTTTCATTTCTAATTGGAAGGTAATGAAGGCCTTCACATTTGTTGAAAAGAAAAGAAGAAAGGATGTGAGGAAGGGAGGGAGGAAGAAAGTCAAGCATAGTGTTCTTTTACTCATTGACCATGAATGCAAATAAATAAATTATTATTACTATAAAAGTGTCAATTAACTTCTAATCAGCCACATTACTAATGGCTGTGAAATGGTTATTCAGTATTACTATATTTCTAGTCCCTGCATGGCTGCAGAGTCCTATAGACTAAAGCATCTTTTTTTTTTTTTTTAAGAGAGAGAGAGAGAGAGAGAGAGAGAGAGAGAGAGAGAGAGAGAGAGAGAATTTTTAATATTTATTTTTTAGTTCTCGGCGGACACAACATCTTTGTTTGTATGTGGTGCTGAGGATCGAACCCCAGGCCGCACGCATGCCAGGCGAGCGCGTTACCTCTTGAGCCACATCCCCAGCCCCCATAAAGCATCTTCTTGTAATAGCTATTTCTTCACTAAAATTTATGGAACACCATAAAGTGGTGGTGGTGGGGGGGCATGCAGATCACTTCAACGTCTGAAAACACAAATGAGCATAAAAACTGTGTACATTCTCTTCCTGCCCTTGTGCCTCTCTCACCCCCAAAATACTCCTGAAATAAAAATCTCATTCTAGCCGGGCATGGTGACACACGCCTGTAATCCCAGCGGCTCCGGAGGCAGAGGCAGGCAGATTGTGAGTTCAAAGCCAGCCTCAGCAATGTAGCAAGGCACTAAGCAACTCATTGAGACCCTGTCTGTAATAAAATACAAAATAGGGCTAGGGATGTGGCTCAGTGGTCCAGTGCCCCTGAGTTCAATCTCTGGTACCATTAAAAACAAACAAACAAACAACAACAACAAAAAACCATTCTATCTCTGAATCATGTTTTCCTACTGGCCACCTACCTACTCCCTACTCCCCTGGCCACAGGTGTCCAGATGTCTACTATTGCAGTCACAGCTGACTTCATGGGCATAAAACCTGTGCAGTCACACAGGACTTGCATGCAGGAGCACTCTTTGCTGGTTTTAAGGCTCTGATGTCACCATTTTGAAACTCTTTAATAAGTTTGAACAAGGGGTCCCACATTTTCACTTTTCATTGCATCCTGCAAATTTTATAGTCATTCTGACTCTGTTCTACCTGTTATGACAGTGCTAGAGGACAGCTGGAAGGTGGGGTGACTCATTATCCCTAGGGCAGGGGAAAACTTACTGTGGTTTACTTTCACTATTTTTCCTAAGAGAATTGACTGGGTAACTCTAGTCTTCTTTATCCACAGCTTTCAACTCTCTATTTCTGGGAAGAACAGGGATGAATGTTGTAGACACTTATGTATCAATAATTTTTGTCCCAGACCATATCCTTTTGAAGATAATGACTTAAGTTCAGACACAGTTTATGACAAATGTATATATTGTTAATTTTATAAGGACCGGTGCATGAAAAAAAAAACCTTAAAATAAATTTTCAGTAGAATAAAACATTAGCAATAAAATGAGAAAGAAAATAGTTGATATTTCCAAGAAATTATATGAATACAGAAATCTAGGGATAGTGTTAATTATTTAAAGAAGTTCAAATGGTAATATTCAAGAATCAGGAAATCTCACATAAAAATCCAGATTTCTGACTCCTCTTTTAAAAATTAAAAGATCTGGCCATATATGTCCCAGATCTCTGTAGACATGATTTCCAGTTCTCCATAGTCCCCAGTCCACCTTGTTGTCAATCCAACATGAATGCATTTTTCTCTCCTGTGGCAGAGACTGGAAGTTGGTTCTCCAAATCCATCCCTATCCCTTCTTCTGTTCATGAAGTTAGGGGGACAGCTGTGGTCTCAGGGGATCCAACCCATTATATTTGGAGTCTTGTGAGAATCAATTAGTTTTTTAATACATAGGGCCACTATTTCACCTAATTGAATTTGTTCTGCAGATAGCCATCCAATTCCAACATATACCCCAGAGCCCAACCAGGAGTAGCATTAGCTTGTTCTCACACTAAAGCAAACATATGTTGTTTTGTTAGAAATATTTATTGTAGGGTCTTCTTGATTAGAGGAAGGGAGGAGGTAATCTCCAAATTGGTGGAAAAAAATGTATTCACCAGAATTTCTAGCCTATTTGGAGAATTTTTGCCACGCACAATGTTTTGATTTGAATTTGAAATGCCTCCCAAAGAGTCCTGTGCTGAAGGCTTGGTCCTCAGTGCAGTATTGTTCAGAAATGGGTTTTGGGGGAAGTGATTGGATACTGTGGGTTCTGACTTCATCAATGAATTAACCCATTGATGGTTTCATAGCTGATGGCATTACTGGAAATTGGTGGAAACTTCACAAGGTGGGGCCAAGTTGGAGGAAATAGACATGGGAGGTGTGCCCTGGGCAGGTATACGTTGTCCCTGGTCTCTTTCTCTCTCTGCTTTCTGGCCTTCATGAGGTAAGCAGCTTTCTTCCATCAAGCCCTTCTTCTGTGATGTTCTGTTTTATCTCAGGCCCAAAGCAATGAAACTGGCCAGAAATGGACTGAAAACTCTAAAATCACGAGACAAAATCAAATTTCCCTCCTTTTAAGATCTTTTTTCCTCAAGTATTTTGTCACAGCAATGAAAAGTTGACTAACACACTCGCAGATAGATTGGCTGCCTGAATTTTCCAAAGTGGTTCATTAGTGGCAGAGAAAGGGAGTTCTCCACATATCAAATATGGACTAATTATAGTCTTCAGAAATGGTAAGAACCTAATTTGCAAATGAGTTAGAATGAATCTTATTTGGATAAAGAAAAGACAAAGAAAGCAAAGAGTGACAGTAAAACAATTCATGATTATTTAGTGTTTCTCACTTAAATTTTGCCTTTAAAGAGATATTTGAGGTCTTTCAGCAGGGTAATCATTCAATGGAATGACCGTTGATCACAAAGAGGGTCTGGAGGGTCATTTTCTGGTGGTTCCCTTTGTACATGAGTGTGGTGGATTCACAGCTTGTTTTAAAGAAGTATGAGTAGTTAGTTGTATGTAATGAGAACCTATTTATTTTTCCATTATCTGGTCTTCTGGTCCCTGATTTTTACATTTCTTTAATAAGACTTGATCTCCTGGTTCAAAGGGGTGTAGGGAGTCCTAAGGGTAGGATCTTGTCCTAGAAGATGCAAACTCATGCATAGAGGTTAGAATCTGATTAAATGGATATACGTAATGCTTAATTTTATTTTTATATTCTAAGTATGGGAAAAATATCCCCTTTATGGAACCCTGAAAGGGTATTAACATATAATTTCATAAGGGCTCAACTGTAGCCTACTTCCAGGAGCCACTCTAATGTGGATAGATGCAATAGGCAATATCATTTCCCATGTTTTATTGTGCTGGTCTTCTCTTATATATATTTTTAGATATGATATTTTTTTTTTCATTTTTACCTGATTATTGTGATCTCTGGCGGTATGTAGTATCCAGGGGATTCCTAATGTTTTATTTACCTGTTCTGTTACAGAGACAAAGGCAAGGCCATTGTAATTGTGTATGTTGTCAGACATGCTATACTTGGGGGTTATGGCCTTTAGTAGAGCCAGAACCACTTCTGAGGCTTTTTTTTTTTTTTTTAACCCACTGGAATAGGCTTCAACCAACTGGGAAACATTCTCAACAAAACTGGTACATATTCGAAGTTTCCAGCAGCCATAAGCATCTGGGTGAAATCCACAAGGCCGATCTTCAGAGGGGTATGGCCCACAATAATTGGCTCTCCAAGATCGGTTCACCTTTTCCATTATGGGGTTGTTTTTGGCACAAAGTTGGCATCTCCAGGTTCCCTCTTTTATTGCCTTATGTAACCCTGGCCCTCTGAAGTATGGTCTAACAAGTCCAATTAATGTATCTTAAATTAAATGAGAGCTTTGATTAATATAGTCATTTATAGCAAACACAAGCTGTTTAGGAAACAAGATGACTGGGAGAATTCACTTTTCTGTGAGAGAAAGAGTACCTCTCTTTGAAATCCCATTATGGTACTCTTCTTTCATCTGTCTCCAAATACTCCAGAGAGAAAAAAGTCAAATGAAATTCAGGTCTTAGAGGGGTCAAAAGCTTGGTTTTGTGCATAGCTAATTTAGAGGTCTGATTGGTTAGGTGATTTTCTTAGGTTATTATGGAGTTTCCTTTTTAATGACTGAGGCAGTGTGTGACAACCACCTCTTTTGGAATGAGGACAACTTCCAAGAGTTTGAGTATCTCCTGAGGATATTTTATGTTCTTATTAGAGGCACGATGCCCATTCTCTCTTTCTACTTGATCCCATAGGTGTGGATGATGAAGATGATATATTTTGAATCAAATCTAAATGTTAGCCTTTTCCATTTCGAAAGCTCAAGAACCTGGATGAGGGCTGTTAGTTCGGCCTTTTGAATGGTCTTAACTGCCAGGAAGGAATTTGACTCAATGACCTCTTATAAAGTCACTATTGCATATTTAGCATGTCATTTTCCATAGTCTATGAAGTTGCTTTCATCTGTGAAAAGTTTCTAGTCTGAATGGTCAAATGACTGGTCCATTAGGTTTGGTCAGCTGGAAGAGATAATATCAAGAACTTCTACACAGTTATGATGGGGTTGGAGGCTCAGGAACTAAAAGGAGCAGAGTGGATGGATTTAAAGTTGATATTGTTTTAAGAGTTTTGTTTGGGTCATCTAATAAGGTAGCCTGATATTTAACTAACCTTCCAGCAGTCAATGAATGTCCACCTGCTTGTTCCAACAAGGTTAAGAGAATTGATGTGGCACATATGCAGTAATTAATTGACTAAGTTTAAATTTCTCAATTTCCTTTAGCATGTCACATGTGGCTGCTACTCCTCAGAGAAAGAAGGCCATTTCTTGGGCATGTAATGTAATTGCTCTGAGAAATAAGCTACGGCCAGAAAAATTCTCTCTGTGCTTCAACAAGAACTCCTAGTCCAATTCCTTGCTACTTATGTACATATAGATTGAGTGACTTTACTAAGTTGGGCAGTCCCAAAATGGGGGTGTACATGAATTGGTGGACATCCATGAGAATTTTAAAGACACTTTGATATGCCATTGTCTAAATTAAGGGCCTAATTAAATCCTCATATAGGAGTTTGCCACAAGGCTAAAATTAGGTATCCATATTCTGCAATATCTTTCTATCTACAGAAATCTTAGTAGCTCTTTGCAGAATTTGAGTGTTGGATGCTGGAAGTGGCTTTTTCTGGTCAGCCACTAGGCTTCATTGTCCTTTCTGTAACAGGAGATCTACGTGGATAACTTGTTTCTTGCAAATTTGAGCCTTAGAAGAAGACTTATAGATGCATTTGGCCAGATGATTAAGAATCCAAATGGTGTTTTCTAGGCAGTTTATAATTTGGACAACATTTAGATTTAGATCAAGTCATCTACATATTGTAGCAATGTTCTCTGGCTAATTGCAACATTCTCAGGTATCTAGTTAATATTTCCCCCAGAGACTGTGGGCAAGTTTTTAAATCTTTGTGGAAATACTGCCTACCAGTATTGTAGAGCTATTTTAAACAGGGGCTTTGTCCATACAAATGCAAAAATAATTGTGATTCACTTTCAAGTGCAATATAAAACAAGCCTCTTTTAGATCAAGGAAAGTAAACCATCAACAGCAAGGCATCTAGAGGAGTATAACAATTATGCACTGTGAGGTAAATGTCTTGGGCAATTTCATTATTAGCCCATAAATCTTGAACAAAGTAATACTCTTCAGATCTGGGCTTCTTTGCTGGCAGAATAGGAGTATAATAAGGTGACTAGCAAGGCTGGATCAGGTTGTACTTTAAATATTTTTGAAGTATGGGTTGGATTCCCTTGAGTGCTTTCCACTGGAAAAAGTATTGCTTTAACTGTGGAGCTACTGCAACTTCTTTTAAAAGAACATTAACAAGCAAGGTGCTTTAGCTTTTCCTGGAGTCCCCTTAGCCCACCCTGCTTGGTTCACAAGTCAACAGATTACAGGGAGTATTAACTAACTCATTCTCTGTTGGTTTCTCCTAGATCAACATCAACTGGAGATGAAGTGCTTATTTTGGTGGCACTTTTTCTGATTTATATCTTCTCTGAGAAGCAGATTACTTGAGCATTAACTTTGCATAGCAAGTGTCTCCCTAACAATGAAACTGAAAATTCTGAAGTACATAACAATGTGACTTAGGTGCAGGTCATGGAGGCTATATTCTAGGGGTTATAGGAAAGTTCACTCTTGGGGCTTTCTTGATACTCCTATAATAGGAAAAGTCCATTCTGATTAGAACTTCTTGTTAAAGGGGTCATTAAAACTGAAAATGTTTGTCCCATGTCAACCAGGAAGATTGTGTGTTTGTTCCTCACTATCAGTTGAACCTATTTTCCTTTGAAGAAATAACAATAGGAGAGGGGCAAGGGGGAGGGGGAAAAAAGGGGAGAGAATTGAACAACAGCAGAGGAGGTAGAGAGGGAAGATGGGAGGGGAGGGGAGGGGAGGGGGGATAGTAGGGGATAGGAAAGGAAGCAGAATACAACAGTCACTAATATGCCATTATGCAATAATGTGAGTATGTAACAGATGTGATTCTGCAATCTGTATTTGGGGTGAAAATGGGAGTTCAAAACCCAATTGAGTCTAATGTATGAAAGATGATATATCATGAGCTCTGTAATGTTTTGAATAATCAATAAAAAAAAAGAAATAACAATAGGAGCCAAAAGGATCATGGGAACCTCTGGACCTCATCAGCCATGGCAAAATCATTGATTTCAGCAATATGATGCTTCTGTTCTTTGTTGAGTTTGTTCTTTTCATTTAAGAGTTTGGAGTAGTTTTTCTCCTAATACTCATTCCAGTATGTAAACTGATCCTACCCTTTTCCCTTTTGGGGAAGGGCCTCCATTCAGGGCTTGCAATCCTGAGTGCTTTGGATGAAGATGGTCGCTTTGGCTTTTTAAATTTTTTTAGTCATTGTAGACCTTGTAGGCTATGTCCACCAACTGAGACAGGGTCATTCTTTCAAGGGACTTCCTGGTAATATGGACTCAATTTTCTGTAATTTTTGCATAATGTTTAGGCACCCTACTTGCTGAAAGTCATAGTGACCATTTATATGTTTTCAGGGACTTCTGGGTTTCAGACAGTATATTGACTATAAACATAATATATTATTTCTAACCAATGTGTGAAGTATTCTGTTGTCCCCTATTTTAATAACTGTATTGTATTTAAGGTTATGAATTGCGGATCCACTGTTGGAGCCCTACCAGAAAACTTACAATAGTGGTCCAGTTGAAGCCTATTGCTATTGTCATTTGGGTTCCAATTCAGTTCTATCAGCAGTATTGCTACTATTGGATTGGGCTGTTTGGGGATTGGCCTGGAGAAGGATCTGAGACTCCTCGTTCGTTTTATGTAATATTCAGTGTCTCATCTACAGTCAACATTATATTGAGGAAAGCTTGTACATTGGCTCAGGTGGGGCAGTGGGTGGCAAAAATGCTGGTAAAGAGTTCTACCATCTTTTGTGAATCATCACAATAATGGAGGTAAAGAATCTTTCCAATCTAACAAGTCAGAAGTAAAATATAGGGTATAAGACCCAAAATGGTCTGTTGGCTAGCCTTGGTCATTTAGCCATCCTATAGGTATTGTCTCAATGGGAATTGCCCTGACATACTTAGGTAAACATTCTAACCAAATTGGGTGCCCAGGTGGGTCTTATGGAGAGAGACCATTGTAGAACCACCAGCTTGTCAAGAGGCTGGTATCTCCCAGTGCTCCAGAGGCTCTATCAACTGGGAAAGTAATTGGTTGAGGCAGAGCTAAAGGAATTGGAGGCCCTGCTGGGAGCAGGGGAGTTGCAAGGTTGAATACAACCTTTCTTTCCCTTCAGTATCCTTGTCATCATCTGCCAAGGGTTTTTAGCTTTGGTGTCTAGACCTTTGTACCATAAATTTGGTAACTTTCTTAGAATAATCTTGATTGTGTAAAATTATAAAAGGTTGGTGTTTCAGTCATCTTTTTAGGCATTGTGACCAAAAGACCTGACAAGAGAAATTGGAAGAGAAAAAGGTTATTTTAGGGATCATGGTTTCAGAGATCTTTTTTTTTAGAGAGAGTGAGAGAGGAGAGAGAGAGAGAGAGAGAGAGAGAGAGAGAGAGAGAGAGAATTTTTAATATTTATTTATTTTTTAGTTCTCGGCGGACACAACATCTTTGTTGGTATGTGGTGCTGAGGATCGAACCCGGGCCGCACGTATGCCAGGCGAGTGCGCTACCGCTTGAGCCACATCCCCAGCAGAGAGAGATCTTAAGTCTATAAGTGACCAACTCCATCCTTTGAGGCCTGAGGTGAGGCAGATCATCATGGTGGAAGAATGTGGCAGAGGAAAGCATCGGGAACAGTAGGGAGAGTAGGAGGGAGAGAGAGAGAGAGAGAGAGAGAGAGAGAGAGAGAGAGAGGAGGGAGGAAGAGGGAGGGGGAGGGAGAGGGAGAGGGAGGAGAAGAGGGAGAGGGAGAGGGAGAAAGAGAGAGAGAGAGAGAGAGAGAGAAGAAATAGGGTGGGGGGGCTCTCCTCACCACAGATAAAATATATACCCCAAAGGCACACCTCCAATGACCTACCTCCTCCAACTACAACCTATCTGCCTACAGTTACCACCCAGTTAATCCTTATCAGAAGATAAATTCACTGATTAGATTAAGGCTCTCATAACCCAATCATTTCACCTTTAAACTCTCATATTATCTCACACATGAGCTTTGGGGGGGACACCTAATATTTAAACCTTAACATTGAACGTATGTTATCTCATCACATTATCATGATCTTGGACAAAACAGTTCTGACTGAAAGATAGTATATTAATTTAGTGAGTCATTAGGGGGTCAACTCTCCTTTAAGTCCAGTATAATACACAGGCCATATGGTATTACAATAATGGATTATACTTTTATTAGTTATAGATTCATAGCTATAAGTAGACCATTCATCTAAAATTCTTTCAAGGGACTTCCTGGTAATATGGACTCAGTATTTCCCATTGTTACACAAATTACAATAGAGATCTCTCAAGCGCCCTGGTTCCTCTTGTTATGCTCAAATTCGGGACCCCCAAAAGACCACCAGAGACCAAGATCCATGTAAGCAGCAAAGAGGTGGTTTATTGCAAGCTAGCTTGGTCCTCCACGCACACACACAGCAACTGGTGACACTGAGAGGCCCTGAGCCCAGGGTTTGCAGCAGTTTTATACACTCTTTGGGGAAGGCAGGTGAAGCCAGATTTAAAGTTAGGTAGTCAGTGTAGTTAGGTAAATCGGGTCTAATACCGAGTGAAATCTAAAATGGAGGCCATGCTGGAAATGACTCAGGAAAAACACAGGACAATGGAATGTTAATGGAGCCCAGGAAACAGCCCCCAACAGATTTGAAGATAGCCCTTCACAAAGAAGTGTTAATAAACAGCCCCCAGCAAACTTAAAGATACCCCATCCCAAAGAAGTGATAAAGAAGTCCTTCCTGCCTGGCCCACGGTGTCCCAACCCCTCCCACCTACATTCCATCACCAAAACTATAAGAAGGGGAAACAACCGCACTTCCGAGGATTCCACCTTTTGGGTCCCCTTCTTCCTCTGGGAGAAGTCTTTTCTGCTGTCCTTTAATAAACTTCTACTTTCTACTCTGACCTTGCCTCGGCGTGCTTCTTTGATGTTATTCTTCAACATTGGGGAAGCAAGGACTCGTCACCGGTCAACAGCGGTATCACAGGGACCCCACATACATCATAGCATCTCTTAGCAAATCATCACACAACCGTGGGAAAATCATAAAACAACTCTAAAACATGATTAGCACATTCACTGGCGGGATCAAGTTGGGTAGGGGTGATTGGTTACTACAAGAGGGGATTTGTTTGAACTGATTGGTTTAAGCCAAGAGGGGTGTTCGTTCTGAACTACATGGTTTCCCAACACGTTATCAACCACCATAAACTACTGGGAGGGTCATCTGGCATCCCAGGTATTTATTTCCCTGTCTCATGCTGATTGGTGGCTGCTAGGGGGTTGCTATGGGTCCCCACCTAGCCTGACTGAGTCAAGGACACCTGGCGCAGCAGCTCTCTCCTGGTATTTGTAGATAAACAACTCAGCAGGCTTGGTATGTGCCTAGGACTACTCTGTGGGTCTTTCCAAGGACAAAGATCATGCCCCCTTCCTTGGACAGGCTTTGCTCTGAGGTAGAGGCTTGTTTTTCACTCTATGTACCGTTTATCTCCTCTCACTATTTGGTATCCCAGTTCCTGCAGAATTTCAATTTTTTTTTTTCAAAACAAATGGCCTATGCACATAATAAAAGAATTCAAATCAAAAACAAGAAAAGAGCAAATTCTGACATGCACTGCAGGAGAAAACTCATCAGGAATCTCAATCTAAAAGCCTTCAAATCTCAAGGCTTATTTCTCTGCTTTACCAAATTGTGAAAAATACAGACAATGCTGGCCTGAACTAGAAATAAAAGTCCTCAAAGTCATAGCAATTTTGGCAGCTTTTGTGGGACTGTGCAATCCTTCCTTCTCTTTTGGGTTTGGCTAATTGCAAGTGTCTATTGCCCAAGAGCATGGGTGTGGCATCCTGGCTGGCTTGCCAAAGTTTGTTATTGGAATTAGGATGAGAGCCCTGGCTCTGGTGGGTTCCAATGGACCAAGCTCAGTCAACATCCTAGAAAGCCAAACAAATAGGTGGGTTGTGGTAAAGGCAGGAAAAGAGCTTTATTCTCATCGTGGCTGCCCTAGAAAGAGCAGATGTCTAGAGAGCTAAGGTCTATCTTTGAGTAATGGACAAGAGCTTTGAGGTTTTTTAGAAAAGGGAATCAAAGATAGGAATGGGTAATTTGTAGAATTTCTGACAAAGAAAGCAATCTTGGTCAGGCCATGGTCTAGTTAATCATCCTTCTAGGGTACTATCTCAGGATTGGCCATGTGGAGCTTTGTAGGCACCTAGAAGATTGCTATTGCTTGAGGGGTAGTTTAATTTCTTTCTTTTTTTTTAATAATTCTGTATTTTTTTTCACTCTTTTTTTTTTTTTTGAGAGAGTGAGAGAGGAGAGAGAGAGAGAATTTTTAATATTTATTTTTTAGTTCTCCGTGGACACAGCATCTTTGTTGGTATGTGGTGCTGAGGATCAAACCCGGGCCGCACGCATGCCAGGCGAGTGCGCTACCGCTTGAGCCACATCCCCAGCCCTAGTTTAATTTCTTTGTCATCGTGTGTATTAATTAGGCATGTTGTTCCTGGATTCAGGAACACTCAGAAGAAAAAAAACAAACAAACAAAAAATATGTAAAAAGCAAGATGGAATCAGATAAACAAAATGGAGTGAGTTAGATCAGTGACTGGGCCCTCCTTCACTTCCTTAATAATAATTACCCAGGATTTAGCAGACATCACAGTTATTCAGAATGAAGAGAACTTTTCTTCCTCCATAGCCAGGAATGCCATGTGACTAAGTTCTGGCCAGCTTTTTTTTAAACTGGAACTAGAGTTGTGTTAAGTAAAAAATGACAGATGGGTATGGTAATCCCAGCAATTTGGGAGGCTGAGGTAGGAGGATTGTAAATTAGAAGCCAGCCGCAGCAATTTAGTGAGACCCTGTCTCAAAAAAAAAAAAAAAAAAAAAAAAAGATGCCCTGAGTTCTATCCCTAGCACTGCTAAATAAATAAATAAATGCACTCACATTGAAGTTTCACCATGCTGAAACTAAATAGTTTAATCTGACCTTCAAAGATATAAGGATTAGGGAGGTATCAGCCAAGTTTCCCCAAAAGACTGTTTCAATTGACAAAATTGACATGATAATGAAGTTCTCTGCCATAATCTTTGCACTAAAAAGGTAATATGAAATAACCTGATGTTAAACAACCAATTATTTTTCTATTGTTCTGTCTCAGACCAACTTTGAAAGGATCAATTTGCTCTTTGGGTTTTGTTTCTTTTTTATGCAGCTGTTTTCTGTCATAAAACCAACTTCCTCTGTTCAGCTCACTGGAATACTTATTGTATTTTATGGAATGAAGTGTTTGTTGTCTGACTCTAAAATTGAAAATGAAGCCAATTAAGATTTTTAAATTGCTGTAATTTTGTTCTTTGTTGAGGAATAACATTACTAAAATTTGCATTTTCTTAGTCTTTCTCCTATCTATCTTCTATCTTTCTATCTATCTATCTTTTTTTCCTTTCTTTCTCTCTCTTTCTGGTATGAGGAATTGAACCCGGGAGTGCTCTACCACTGAACTACATCCTCGACTTTTTAAATTTTTATTTTGAGACAGGGTCTTGCTAAATTGTTCAGGTTAGCCTTGAACGTGTCAGTCTCCTACTTCAGCTTCCTGAGTGGCTGGGATTACAGGAATATGCCATCATGCCCGACTCTCTATTTTATTTTATTTATTATTTTTCTCTTTGAGCTTAGGGCCTAGAACATGCCAAGCAAGCACTCTACCACTGAGCTCTACCTCCAGCCTCTTATCTATCTATTTTAAATAGTATTCTATTCATTTTATTGTGTACTCTTAATTTTTTTAAATTTAGAAATATATTGTGAACATTTTCTTATCAATAGCTTTCTAAAAATCAATACTGTTTCACTTGTGTAGTTTTTGTTTTTTCTTTCTTTCCTTCTTTTTTTTTTTTTTAAATAAATATCTCATATTGTTTAAATCTCAGCAGTTTAAAGAGGAGGGTGGAACGCACCACACATGTAGGAACTTACTTTAGGTAGGAGAAACATGCCTTTCAATTTCCACTGTAACACTAAGAAAGGGAATATGTAGATGAAGGTAGATTGGAAAGGAATATATGTACATGTATTTGTTTTGTTTTTTATTCTTTTGCTTTTAACACAGAGTAAAAAGAAGCATGGGGATAGCAAAATTGTTCTTATAGATGTGAAGGGAGAAAGTGGTCAGATCTCTTTCCACAGGCAAGCTCAAAAGAAAAAATATGACAGCAGCTTAAATGGAATTCTGTATATAAACTTTATGACTTTTGTTACCAAAAGGCAAGTTGGAAAAAGAGAAAACAAGGAGCCAGGTATGGTATTGAGTCCCTGTAGTCCCAGCTGCTGATCCAGGAGGATTGATTTTGCCCAGGAGTTCAGTTTTAGGCCAGCCGGAGCAACATAGTCAGATCTCCCCTAAAAAAAAAAAAAAAAAAAAAAAAAAAAAGATTTGAAGCCCTTATGTTGTGCTTCCTAATACTTCTATGGAGATGACAGGATAGCTAAGCTTCCTTATATCCAGGACTCTAGGATGGCCTGTGTTCACCTCTTCCACAGCTTATTTTTGCATGACTTGGCTTTAAATGATCTTCCACCATCCACCCCTGCAAAGCCCTGAAGCTGTATCTCTTATCTGATCCAAGATCAGACCCTCCTGCTTCTTATTCTTCATTAGCTAGCTTCCCATTACCTCCCTGCCTGGATGACTCTCCAACCACTCCCAAATTACTCTAGGACATTTGGCTAAATGGATCAGGAATCTGTGCCTAAATTGCAGACCAAATACCTATTAAAATATAATGCCTGGAGGATAAACTTAGAAATTCAAACTTACAAAAAACAAAAACACAAGACATATCAGAATAGTGAAGAGTCATACAACAAACTACTACAATCTGGGAATCTACACAAATATGTTGAGAACAGAGGAGTGACTATGAAACACAAATTTCCTGAATTGCATCAGAGATGAAGGCTAAAATGTTTATATTTATGCAAAATTCAGGATGTTCAAGTTAATGTTGACATGACAAAGGAGAATTTTCAGCGTGATGAAGAAAGCCTATAATAATAATGTACTCACCCTCTGCTTGGCTAACATCCTGTATCCCAGGTGGAGTCTTTCTGTAGATAATATCTATGTTATTTGCTTATTTGACTTTATAGTGATTTGTTTTTAAGTGTAAACATATGGGATAAGCAGTCACATGCTTACAAGACCCGAACAATGTAATTATTTAAAGATATTAGATTTGTCATATAAAACAATAAAAAATCAAAATCAATCCAATAAACATTAATGCAAAAAGGGAAAACTAGTTTTTATGTTTTAAGAGATCAGTCCTTCAATAAATTAACTTGTTTATTCTCTAACAAAAGATTTACTTTTAACAGAGGTGGGGAAAGAAATATAAATCAATATATTTACATATTATTAATTTAAAATGATATGATGTAAAAATAGATTAAAAAGGCTACTATGTATAATAAAAGGTATGGTTCTTGTCCTCTAGTAATTTACATTATGAAATTTACAATATAAAGAAGAATTGCAGCATGAAAATGTTGAAAGTGCTCCAGCTTCATGAGTCAGCTTCATGAGATAACAGCTTTCCAGAAAGATTTTGGGAGAACAAATGTTGGAGGATGGGAGGTGGAATAGTCAGCAAAGACCTCAGGGTGACAGAGGAAAATGATGAGTGTAAACTCATGTTAGTAGTAAAAGATACTAGATAAACAGACTAAAGGAAGTTCATAAGAATTCATCTAAGTCACACAGCCCAGAGGTTTGTATCTAGGCTAGAACAGGAATTTTGACAGAGCTCAAAGGTCAAGTTTCAAGGCCACAGAGAGGGGACAGCTTCTCTGTGGCATTTCCCTGTATTCAGAAAAAGATGTTACATTTCTTTTCCTGTTTTCATTGATACTGGGGATTGAACATGGGGCTATATCACCAGCACTCCTCTACCCCCAACCCACCTTTAATTTTATATTTTAAGACAGAGTCTCACTAAGTTGCTGAGCCTGATCCTCTTGAGTAGTGGACTACCATACCTGGCTAAAATGGTTCATTTTCTGAAATGCCACTGCCTTATTAAGTTGGGTAACCAATTAGATGTCAGAAATACAACTATGATTGATAAGGTTATTTGGTCAGTATTTTATAATGATTATGTTGTTGATATAATTTTGAGGTTAAAAAAGGAAGTACAAATTTTACTTAGTAGTCATTTTCTTACAGCATCTCAGGTGGGGAAAACGAATGAACATAAGGCAAATGGGCACCTTAGCCATCAATATACATGCTTCTAAATGAACCTGTTATGGGAAATGAATGCAGAGAAGGTAGCGAATACTTACTAGATGTTATCTGCAAGAGGGTAACTGTTACCTCCCATTCATTGCTTACTGTGTGCTCTTCATAGAGCTGTGAATTTGATTTCACTCAGGGCTACGGTTTGAATATGGTTTGTTCCCACCAAAAATCATGTTGAAATTTAATTACCATGATGAGATTTTAAACGGGGAGACCAGATGGAACTTTTAGAGATGATTAGAGCTCTGCCCTCATAAATGAATTAACCCATCAGCTTATTAATGGGTTAATGCATTGGCTAGGAATATAAAAAAGTGGATCTACAATAAAAGCCAGTTTGGCTCTATCTCCCTTTTTCTCCCTGTCTTTCATTAGTGATTTTCTATGCTGCCTGGAGACTAAGCCATCAGGAAGGCCATTACCAGATGTGGCCCTTTGGTCTTAGGCCAAAGCGGTGAGTCAAAATAATTTTTTTTCTTTATAACTTACTCAGTTTCTGGTATTATATTATTAGCAAGAGAAAACAGACAAAGATACTCAAGTTTCTTTTTCTTTATTCCTCATGAATGAAGAGTGAAGGTTGATTCTCTAATACTGTAAGGGTAAAATTTCTAAGCTGATTCTAAGCTGCAAAAGTCTGAGTTAAAGTGTAAAAGACTAGGGCATTGTAAAGCTTCTAGATTGCAAGGTCTGGGCTAAAAGGTAAAAGCCTATTGTTACAATTCCTCTGCTATCCCCGGAACCTGTAAGTTGTTAGGACAATGCAGGAGCTGCTCAGTAAATATCTCCATTGATTCCCTGGTTGTTTAATAGCTAAGGGCTCCAGGTAGCATGGCACGTAGGCATCCAGGCCCCAGAACCAATCAGTTTGAATGTGTACCCCACTTAGCAGTGACCAATCACCCCTGCCCAAACTGTTCCCGCCAATGAATGGACTAATCATGTATCAGAATTGTTGTTCAATTTCCCCGCGCCTCATGATGATTTGTTCTGATGTATGTAAAGCCCCCCACCCTCTCCAAAAAGTGTACTTAAGCTCTGCTTGACCTCTGCTCTGGGCTCTGGGCTGCTCTCCCTTCTTGAGTGAGCACAGAGTCCCAGCGCGCTGGAACGGATCCCCCTAATAAAAATCCCCCTTGCAATTGCATGAAGTTTGTCTCGTGTGGTCTCTTCCTCCGACGCTTCGCTGAACCCTTACATTTGGTGCGTTGGCCGGGAACTGCGCATCGCCGGACAGGGAGACCCTACGAAACTACTTCGGGGGTAAGTAAGGCGCCTTCCCCTCTTTCTCTCCCTCTCTTTCTCTTTCCCCCTTCTTCTTCTCCTCTCCTCCCCCTTGTTCTTCTTTTGCGATCGCTCAGGTTCCATCTCTGGTGGCTCTCAGAGCCTCGGGTGGGGTTGGCAGTGTGTGTGTGTGGCTGTCAGTGGAGAGCGTAAGCTCCCCCTGGCGGTGACTGGTAGACGTACCTGAGTCACAAGCCACCCCCTCCTTAGGACGCTTTGGAGGGTTCAAGGGGAAACAAAGTGCTCCCCGTCAGGTAGAGGGGCGGAAGAACCCTCGCCAGTGTATTTTTGCTGCCAACCCGTCTGGTTTTGCCGGCAACTCTTTCTGCTGAATTTACTGTCTGTCTGTAATTTTTGCCTCTGAATTTGTGTTAAACGTTTACTGTGTGTCAGTGTTTGTGTCACGTTTGTATCGTCTCTCGGCGCTTCAGAATTGCCCACCCTCGGAGTTGATATTGTCTTTCAGTTGGGCCGCATGGCCATCTAGATTATGGCTTCTAACCTTTCAGGACCTTTGGGAATCTCTTCCTGCATGGGTGGGGTCCGCGCAGTCCGCTGGGAGGATTCCACCCGGCGGTATGGTGGATCTGTCCTGTCCCTGTTCCTCCCGGCCCCTCCACCCACCTGTCCTCTCCGCCCCCTGGCCGTCTCCCCTCCCGGGAGGGGAGAGGGGTGCTCCAGCGGGCGCGGTGGACGGGCAGACGGAATCGAGGTGAGGTCGGCGGGGGACCGCCCCTCCTTCCCCTCCTCTGCTGGCAACCGGCTGCCACCGGGCGTATTTCCACCACAGCGGGGCGGATGGGGTTGGAGTAGGAGTCCGCAGGGGGCTGCGTCCCCCCCCCAGTGTCACAGCCCTCCCGGCCGCAGTGATATTAAATTGGTGTTAATTGGCTTTAGAGATGGGAACCAAATTTTCAGTCACAAATTTTAACACTCCCGAGGAGACTTCTAAGGAGTCTCCACTCAGTTTTCTTGAGGAAGCCTAGCACTTACAGCCTAACTGTAGGCAGAGGATGAGCTTTTTGGGAGCTGGCTACTAAAAAGTTAGGAAAAAAAGAAAAAAAAAAAAAAGCCTAGTGCCTAAGGTCAAACTAAACTGGAGGAGCTAATCCTGTGGGTGGGAGATAAGACTAAGGGACTCCCAGCAGCTGCCAGAGCCATTTTGCTTTGGGGAACTCCCTTATCTCTTATCTACATTTTAAGGATTACTCCACCTTTGTTTACTTAAAAAGAAGGGACACTGAATGCAGTAAAGCCAGTCACACTGAGACCCTTGATTTTATACTAATAGTTGCCCCTACGTGAAAACATCTGGTCCACTCGTGGGAAAGTCTATGACTGATGGGAGTCATAATTAAATGAAAGTTCAAAACTTGGAGGGATATGTTCTTATCTGGTTGTCTGATTGTTTCTTAAAGACAAACTAGGTTAAATGTGTGTCTAAAAAAAATAATTTTTTATTGTAACAATCTGGTATCTGAATGGGTTTCTAAAGCATTGCACTATCTTGCAGTTAAAAGTTGGGTTTAAGCAATTGTTTAGTTTGATTTCAGGTAGTTCTAAAGAGTTTCAATTTTGAACTGGGAAGCCTAAGGAGATTTCACTAGGAGTACAGTGCATTGATTTGGGCAAGGATAAGTAAATTATGATTTGGTATCTGTTTCTCTCAGTGTATAAGATTTAGGAAAAAAAGTGTTGAATTAAAACGTTGGTCTGGCTTATTAAAATAACATTAAATAATTAATTAACAACAGTCTTGGAAATTCTCAAAGCTTAATTTCAGATATACATGGTAGTGTGTAGGCAAATTTAATGTAACTTAATGCTACTTTAGAAACTTCAGAACAAGGAAAGTGGCTTAAAGGTCTTAAAGAAATTTCTTCTGATGGCAGAGATCCTATTTCCAGTTTTATGTGAGCAAGTTTTTCTAATGTAAAAGATATAAAATGTCGGGAATTGCTTCTTAAATTTGTATCATAATTTTCAACATCCAAACCTGGAAAAATGACTTATGGCTAAAATGCCTCAGGCCTAAAGTGTCTGCTCAAAATAGCAGTTTTTCCCTGCTCCTTCCAGACCTTAGCCAGGGCTTAAGCTGATATGCAAACAGAAGCAGCTTGGAGCTCAGGCCCAAGAAAAAAAAAAAGAGTAAAAGTGTCTTTTTACCTGAACTCAAACTAGACCAGACCAAGAAGTAAATTGTATAATATTTACTAACTACTGGCCAGTCATCTTTTTTTTTAGGACTTTTGCCTTTTCTTAGATTCTGTGTTGTTTTGAGCTCATGATTTTTATCCTACAGACAAGTTAATGTTTTTCTGATAAGTTCTATTTTTTGATCAACTGGAGTTTTTTTAAAAAAACATTGCAATGGAGATTTCATCTGCGAAAAACTACGAGGCCTTTATTATTGTTATGTGTACACACTCTTGTTATGTGTTGTATGTCGGTATGTCTGTATGTGTGTATGTCCATATATCCTGCAGTGATATGACAATTAACAAATGTGGAGCGCTCATAAAAAAATTAAAAATGGATCCAAATATCTTTGATTCACGTGATTCAAATGGCTCAATTTAAATTGGGTAAACAGATGAAAGTAAAGAGGTCTTAAATTAAGCTTACAAGTTTTTCTAGGTGTTCAAAAAAAAGAGGCCCTAATAAAATGTTAACTCTGATTAAATTTAAAAGTTTACAAGTAATGTTTCAAAATGTGAACAAAAGGAGGATAATAGATAGAAGAAGAAACTAAAAGGTTCTAGGTATGGAACTGATGGAGAGAAAAAAAAATTGTGTTTCTGGATAAGAGAGTCTATGTGATTAAGTAATTAAGAGGGTTTAAGTAAGTGATAAAAAAGGTCTGTGCAAGTTGGTTATAAGTAAGTTTTTAAATAAGTTACACAACTATGGTTAAACAACAACTGTTGTTTTTCAATACTTTTCTTGTGCTCTCTTGCTCTGCATAATGAAGTTCCTTCAAATCCGATTACTTCCAACCAGCTTCTGCTTAGGCACTACCAGCCTCTGATGACCGATGGACCCTCAACATCTTCAAGAGAACAATTCACTCAGTGCTGAAGCTCACTACCAGGCACGATGGAATGCAACGGACATGGGACAGCGGGAAACAACAAGTTCAGAGAACCTCTTAATCTGCCATCCTGGATTCATGAGTCTTTATGTCCTATTAAGCTTCCTCATGGCCCTTGGTCTCTTTTCTGTCAGCCCCCCAACATGGAACTTCTGCCAGAAATTGATCTTTGCTCTAATTTTTATCTTCATCCTGTTTTTGTTTGCTCTGATCTTCTTCAGGTGTTGGTGATGATATCTGGAAAAACCTGCCAATAGACGGGTAGCCTGCCATTTATCTAAGCCCTGCTATCTCCCCCTTAGTCATTTCTTTAAAAGCTAAACTTGGTTAATATAAAAACATCAATGTAATTATGGTGTTATTAATGTGTTCATATCTTTCAGGTATACAAGTCTGTAAGGTAGAAGCTTCAAAAGAACATTATATCAAGCTGGTGTTCTAAAGTTGTATGGTAATTTTAGGCTTAAAAAACATGTTGGAAATTTATTTATCATTTGTGTTCTATAACTGGACTTGTTATCAGTAAGATATGTAAAGTTCTATGTTGCTTTCTACACTGAGATACAATTTAAATGTATTTTTAAGTCAATAAGAGCCTAATCTGGGTGAAAGTTTTATTGTAAAACACAGAAATACTTTGCTACTTTCCAACAAGAGGTTAGAAGCTTCCAGCCTTCCTTTAATTCATGTTTTAGATGTGATATTATGTTGTGTTAGCTAATATTCATGTGAACTTGAGCAATAATTTATATAAACTTTGTAAAATGATGTCTAAAAAGCAAAGATCAGCTTCAGAACTATAATATTTAAGACTTATAAAGAGCCCCACCTTACTTGAGATAAGGCTCTATGTCACATCTCACTGCATGTGAAAGTGACTATGAAAGAAGTAGGCCAGATTTCAGTGCATTTAAAGTTGTGCCCAAAAGTTGGTTTTTGTCACGATTGCCAGGATACCAAACAGGGGATGTACTCTGCCAAAATTCTAGGTAGCTATTACATAGACTAAATATGTTTTTACCCTAGTTAGTTTTGTTTTGTAATTTGCTTTTAGATGGACTAAGGATTGCCTGTTAATATTTTAAAGAGGTACTGCTTTAAGAACTCACAACCTGGGTTAATTTAAGATAATGAGTTATAGGGAGTTGCCACCTACAGGATAGAGAGATAGACATTAAAGTTTAGTACCCTTAATATAAGGCTGTTGACTCATTTTGCTAGATGTTTAAGATTAAGTCTTAAAATTAAAAATTTGGCTCTTGCCCTCTGAGTCAGTCTGAATCAGGGAATAGGGGACTTCTTCAAAGGGCTCTGCAACTCTAGGCCACATAACTTCCCGAGCAGGGAGATTAATGAGACCAGTGGAGGACAGGAAGCCAGTCAGTGCATTTGCTGTGAAGAGGAGGGTCATCAGAGAAGGGAGACATCCCTGATGCTTCTGAGGGAAGCCATATGGTCAAGCAAGGCCTGGACCCATCCTAGCGCAAATGGCACTAGCAGAACTGAGAAGCTGCTGTGAAGTTCCCGAGGACTTCCCAGAGACTCAGCTGACTGTTAACAATAGGTAGAAACAGAAGTCAGTTTGACTTGCTTCATCTTAAACACTTAGCAAAGACAGTCAAAGCCAGAGCACAGCTGTTCCTGGATATCTTAAATGATAATAATAGTTAAATATAACCTCCAACAATAAGTAGACTGGAGGCTACAAAAGAAATTCTTAGACAGAAATGCCTGATAACTGTCAAAGGGACTGCTAGAATAGTTTTAGTCTAAGGCCTTTGTTTCTAACCAACGCAGGTAGGCTTGATGTTTGCTAGTATGGTTATCCAGCCCTGAGTAGCAGAATTAAAGATTTCTCTATTAGACACAGAGGTCATACTAACAAAGGATTTTGAAGGATCAGATGGCATTAGATTATTAGACTATATCTTAAGGGAAAAGACATCTGTAACCCTAAATGTTGTGTTGACATCCCTGACATTTCTGACAATGTGACAAATATCCTTAAAGATTTACATGCTCAGATAGAAGCCATGTCCTCAGCAACTTTGTTGTGAAAACAATATCTTAGCTCCTAGTTCCTGGTACTGCCTGATGGAAAACATTGTTAATCTTTGTCTTGGTCATTATACTCATTGGCATATTTCTATGCTGTGGCATTTATTACTGCATTAATATGGTTCCAGTACTAATGAGTTCTTGTTTCTCTTATAGACCACCTATCACTCGAATGGCCCTCCAGCCTATTACTTCTCAATTGGACTTTTAGCATGGACCACTCGATAGACCCGATATTTTTAAGGGGGACTCCAAACTGCTTGCCCCACGCCGTCCCTTTTCAGCCTGAAGAAGCCAGAAAGATTCTCTTCGTCCCCCTTCCTCACAGCAGTAAGGAGTTCCCAAATTAGAGGGGGGAATGAAGCCAGATTTAAAGTTAGGTAGTCAGTGTAGTTAGATAAATCAGGGTCTAATATCGGGTGAAATCTAAAATGGAGGCCATGCTGAAATCGATTCTAGGAAACGCAGGACAACACATAGTGATCAGACAACAATATGCTCCACTGGCAGAAATGAAAAATGAGACCTTCCAATAATTATGATTCAGTACTTTTAAGATTAAAAGTAGTCAGAAAAAGGAGTGGGGAATGTAAGGGTAAAATTTCTAAGCTGATTCTAAGCTGCAAAAGTCTGAGTTAAAGTGTAAAAGACTAGGGCATTGTAAAGCTTCTAGATTGCAAGGTCTGGGCTAAAAGGTAAAAGCCTATTGTTACAATTCCTCTGCTATCCCCGGAACCTGTAAGTTGTTAGGACAATGCAGGAGCTGCTCAGTAAATATCTCCATTGATTCCCTGGTTGTTTAATAGCTAAGGGCTCCAGGTAGCATGGCACGTAGGCATCCAGGCCCCAGAACCAATCAGTTTGAATGTGTACCCCACTTAGCAGTGACCAATCACCCCTGCCCAAACTGTTCCCGCCAATGAATGGACTAATCATGTATCAGAATTGTTGTTCAATTTCCCCGCGCCTCATGATGATTTGTTCTGATGTATGTAAAGCCCCCCACCCTCTCCAAAAAGTGTACTTAAGCTCTGCTTGACCTCTGCTCTGGGCTCTGGGCTGCTCTCCCTTCTTGAGTGAGCACAGAGTCCCAGCGCGCTGGAACGGATCCCCCTAATAAAAATCCCCCTTGCAATTGCATGAAGTTTGTCTCGTGTGGTCTCTTCCTCCGACGCTTCGCCGAACCCTTACAATACAAGACAACTTTCTCCTTTTATCATTTTCTCTTTTTGGTCAAGGCCAGGGAGAAGTAACCCCAAGGTGAAAAGCTTGTAAATTTCTCATCATTCTGTTATTACCTTTGTTGAGTTAAATCTGACCTCTTAAAGTGGTAAGGTCAGTATGTACCTTCAAGGTTGTTCTAGAGAAGGTTGGCAGTAAGGGAAGGGCACCTTAGTTATTTGCCAATTTTCACATTGTGGTGATATACTTCATTTCCATTGGTCCCATTTCATTGGCCAGAATTACTCATATGGCCCCAAATACATGCAAGGAGTCTTATAAATGAAGTTCCTGACTTCTTCTCAGACTTGGGGTGTCCAGTGTTACTTTGCCTCAAATGCCTTTAGGCTGTGGGCTGAATTGGGCATCAAACAAATTTTAAGTGGCAATGTGGTTTTGGCCAGGACAATATTTAAAATGCATTTCAATTAATTGCTGCTAATACTTAACAACCAGTTGAGGTGTCATACAGCTATAATACCAGTTACTTGGGAGGCTGAGGCATGAGGATTGCAAGTTTGAGACAAGCCTGGGCAATTTAGTGAAAGTCTGTCCCAAACAAACGGAGCCGTTTATGTAGTTCAGTGGCAGAATGCTTGACTAGCATGTAGAGGGCCTTGGAGTTAATCCTCAGTTCCATAATGAATAAATAAAAAAACATATATTTTAAAAGTATTAGTTGTTAATATTTAAAAATGGAGACATTTTAACAATTAAGATCAGACTATCTGTTAACATGAGACCTATTTCTTCATGGTAGATGGCTACAGTTGGATACTAATTATTTTCCCCTCCAATCCTAGCAGCTAGTTTATACAGCTAACTTCACTCTATTTGGTTACTTGCTTGGGGACTGAAGTATTTAAACTTGTCATTTTAGAGCAACAATTCAAATTATGGCCTGTTTCCTGGGGCTGGACATGGAGCAAAGCTTATTTTTCTCCTATATATGTTAGCTTGCTAGTACTGCTATAGTAAAAGAACTACAAACTGGGTACCTTAAATATCAGAAATTTTATGATTTCACAGTTCTGTAGGTTTGAAATCTCAAATCAGGATTACTGATGGGGTTGGTTTCTTCTGAGGGCTCTGAAGGAAGGATCTATTTCAGGCCTTTCTCCTTGGCTTATTGTGCTCATCTTCATGCTAACAAGGCATTCTCTCTGTATATGTATCTCCATGTCCAATTTTTCCATTTTTAACAAGGACACCAGTCATGTTGAATTTGGGCCCATCTTAATGAGTTCACTTTATTAAGATTGAAAAGACCCTATAGCTTTCCAAAGAATCAGAGTTAAAATGTTAACATATAAATTTTGGGGGACATAATTCAACTAGTAACATCATACATGCATATATGTATATGTGTGGGTATATACAGAAACACATATAGACATATGTATAAAAAGGTATATTTTACATGAAAATTGAGATGCAATTTCAAAATGAATCTCCTTTCTGTGCAAGGAATGACATATCCTTATTTTTTACTACACAGCAGACATGGCCTACACAGAGGCCCAGAACCTTCTACTCTGTGGGGAAAGGCTTTCATATGAGGAGGGCCATGCAGAGGAGGCCTTGTTCTTTGGCCAAAGAATGAAGCCCACTTGTCATACTACTTCTGCTCAATCTTTCATGAGCTTTCCTTCTCTCCCAGGCAGAAATCCACATAGTTGTCCATGCATGCTCTCAATCCCCAGAGCAGTTGTGAAGCTACACACCACTCAGGGGACTGTCAAGTCTGTCAGTAGCAGGAATGGCCCCACAGAGCATAAAATACTGACAGAGCTATAAAATGTCACCAAAATTTAAGTTGTGTTAAATGTAACTGTTTTCTGAGGTTACGTGAAACAGTTACCAGGTCTACTCACTTTTTTCATCTTCTCTCACTAAGCTTTCATTGACTTTTCTGTGGGACACTAGATGCTTTTCTGGGTGGGGACATTAACTGGGGATGTCCATAACAGGCACTGGTGGTTGGAATGAAGGAGTTCCCAACAGCAACCTGGATACAATGGCATGGAGCGTGACATGCTTTCCTGGTTTGCATTCCTTTACTAATAAAACAGGTAGGTAGGCAGAGAGGAAAATAAAAATTAGTACCACTGTTTCTCAAAAATCTGTTTGTGTAACTTGGGGCCTCAAAATGCCAAACTCAAATAGCTTAATTTAGATACAAAGGGCTAATGAATTAATTATTAAAAGTAGTAAATAAAGCCCAATTTTTTAGTCTTCATGATGGCAAATAGTGGGTTTATTTCCTTTAAAAAAATTTTTTTAAGTTAGTGATTTAACTGACTTTACCAAAACTCAGATGTTTGGGACCACATGAGGATAGCCCCACTTAAAATATTATTTTAAAATCTTTAAATACAGTTAAATCAGAGGGTAATTAAGATAAACAGATAAGCCTGATGAAAACTTAGCAAAACATTCTGCTTACTTAGAAAGACCAAAATGCAATTCTTGAAGCTATCAAGATATTTCATTGATGTGGTTGTGTAACTGTAGTATGATGATTTAAAGTCCTTTGGGTATAAGCTGAGGAGTGGGATAACAGGTCAAATGATGTTTCCATTCCAAGTTTTCTAAGGAATCTCCATACTGCTTTCCTGATAGCCATGCTATGAAACCAAACTTCAAAGGATGATGGATAAAGAAAATGTGCTGTATACACACAATTGAATATTACTCAGCCATAAAGAAGAATGAAATTATGGCATTTACCAGTAAATAGATGAAACTGGAGAATACCATGCTACGTGAAATAAGTTAGTCCTAAAAAAACAAAGGCCAAATTTCCTCTCTTATATGTGGATGCTAACCCGTAACAAGGGAGGGTAGGGAGAGGAAGTTCATTGGATTAGACAAAGGAAAATGAAGGGAATGGAGAGGGGATGGGAAGAGGAAAGACAGTGGAATGAATCAGACATAACTTTCCTATGATCATATGTGAATATGATCAGTGTAACTCCTCATCATGTACAACCACAAGAATGGGATCTTAATTGGAATGGGTTGCACTCCATGTATGTATAATTAATATATCAAAATATCCCCTACTGTCATGTATATCTAAAACAAAAAACAAAACAAAACAAAAAGAATGTGAAGAAAAGGTAATATTTATAGTCTGTTGGTAAGAATGTAAATTAATATAGCCATTGTGGAAAACAAAATGGAAAGGTTTCAAAAAATTAAAAATAGAACTATCATATGACCCAGAAATCCCATCACTGGATCTAAAGGAATTGAAATCAAGTATACATCAGCACACCCATAGTTATTATAGTACTATTCACAATAACTAAGTAGTGAAAACAACTGAAGTGTCTATAAACTGACAAATGTATAAAAAATGTTGTAAATATACCCTTAATATATTAATGAAATACTCTTTAGTCACGTAATAAGATGAAACCCCATTATTACAACAACATAAACAGAAATAAAGGATACTATGCAAAGTGAATTAAGCCAGGTACAGAAAGACAAATACTACATTATTTCACTCATGTGTGGAAGCTGAAATAGTTGATCTTAAAGAAACTGAGAATAGAATTATGGTTAGCAAAGGCTGGGAACAATAGTGAGAACGGAGGGAAGGAGAAAAGTTGAGCAATGGCTATGCAATTATATTTAGGAGCAAAAAGTTATGTTGTGCTATTGCATAGTAGGGTGACAATTATTTATTGTATACCTTAAAATACTGGAAGAAGGGCTGGGGTTGTGGCTCAGTGGTAGAGAACTCACCTACCACATGCGAGGCCCTGGTTTTGATCCTCAACATCACATAAAAATAAATAAATAAAGGTATTGTGTCCAACTATAACTAAAAAATAAATATAAAAAAATGCTGGACGAAAGCATTTTCAATGAGGAAGTGATAAATATTTAAATAGGTAGTTGTTTAATCCAGTTTAAATATTACACAATGTATACATGTATCAAAACATCACATGGGGGCTGGGATTATAGGCACTGGTTTTGATCCTTAGCACCACATAAAAATAAATAAATAAAATAAACAATATTTTAAGAAATAACATGGAACTACATTAATAGGTATACATTTTATGTTTCATAATATCAGTTAAAATTAATTTAGATCAATACATAACATTAAAAAAAAAGACATTTCAGTAGAATTTGGTGCTAGAGCAGCCAGATGATTCACTTCCTCCCTTATGATAAAAGAAGCCGAAACTTCATATCATCAGTATTTGTTGAAAAAGAGGATCTAGAAATCCTGTGGTTGTTGGTTGTTGAGGTGCTGAATAGCTGACTGTAATTGTGTGGAATTCTATAACTCAGCATAAATCGGATACTCTATGACTTGATCTTCTTAGAAACAGTGATAGAAAGGAAGCCAGTGTTGCTTCTCCCGAGTAGTGTTTTCCCTTAAATATGGCAGCATCCTTCATAACTTGATGTGGCAGCATCCTCTACCTGGGAGTTCCTAAGCCCTATCTTTCTGGAGTCACCTTTCCCATGAATATCCAAATAACATGGCCCAAGATGCCACCCTGCTCCCTGGTCAGAGCCCTGTCTGATAAGCCCCCTCTGGACACTGTGGGGGAGGACCTGTCCTGGCTGCTTCTGCAGCAGAGAGCACTCGAGCCTTGTTCTTTACATCCTTTCTGGCTAACCCAGTTGTCCTAATTTTATGTTTCAAGCACAAACATGTCGTAGTCCTGCTACAGGCTGAGAGGGCTTGACACAGGGTAACTGTAGCATAGAATATCAGACATTTCTGTTCTAAAAATCCTCAGGTTCTTTCACCACGTAAAATTTCGTCCTATACAACTTTCTCTTCAGATCCTCCTATGTCTATATTGCTTGGGCTTCTCTTCTAGTTTTCACCAAACTCTCCTCCTATAGCTCCCACTTAGGCAGCAATGGCGAGTTCTCTCCAGAAAGAGTATATAAAATTGTGAGCTTAGGGCCAGGGGTATAGCTCAGTGGTAGAGTGTTTGCTCAGTATATGGCAGGGTTAGGTCCCCAGCACCACAGAGTGGATATTAAACAAACAAACAAAATAAAAAACTGGGTTTAGCTTGTCACTCATGATTAGGAGTTATTTTGGGGGTATCTCTAGTTCTGTATCTCAAAACCTGGCCCAAATTGCTTGTTGATGTGTAACTTCATCTAGCTGAAAAATATTTCTCCATGCTAGCTCCACAAAGAAAATCCCAAATTATGTCATTGTAATGTATGTTTTTATTTAGTGGGAAGAAGCATTTTTAGCTCTTAGAAGATTTGGAATTCATTATAGAAATGATTAAGTAAGTTAATCCATATTATTTTGTTAAGGAATAATCTGTGTTTAAATGTTTTAGAAAATTTGGTTTATTAGAAGGGCCCCAAAATTTCTTTTTGTTGTTGTTGTTGGTACTGGAGATTGAATCCAGGGGTACTCTGTTACTGACCTATACCTCTGTCCTTTTTATTTTTTATTTTGAGACAGACTTTTTCTAAGGTGCACAGGCTGAACTTAAATTTGCAATTCCCCTGTTTCAGCCTCCCAAGTATTGCTGGGAGATTACAGGTGTGTGCCACACACCTGGTTATGATTCCAATTTAAAATTAGTAGTTAATAATTATTTTATCTTTGTGATTTTTACATCAAAACTTTACTAAGATGAGGAGTATTAGAACAATTAAGACAATTTGTTTTTTATTATTATTTATTATATCTGTAAATTTAATTTGTTTGATTTGTAGGAACTACCTGATTAAAGAGAGGGGTTTCTTTGTGACATGATGAAAATGTTCTACAATTGATTGCAATGGTGGTGGCATATCTTTTTAAGGATATTCAAGTCATCAAATTAAATACTTTAAATTGTACACTTTAATTTTTTACTTTGAATAGGTGAATTATATGGCATGTGAATCATATCTCAATAAAGCTGATAAAATAAAAGAGTTTCCTGGGTTTTAAGTTTGTGAGTCAATTCTAACACTAAAAAAATAAAATATAGTATAAATAAAATATAGTATAAATTCAGTTTAAAAATATTTAATAGATAAATTGAATAATAATAAAAATTGAATGTCTTTTGCATGCTTAGAACTGTCCTATGGAATAAGAGAATGAGATTTATGCAGTATAGTTAATCATTACACTATCAGTCAGTAGTACTGGAATTACTATATAATGGTTTAACTAAAATTCTGGCAAAATTTGGGTGGAAAATCTAGAAGTTCTGAAATTAAAGCCAATACATTTAACCAGACCCAGATCTTGACAGTTATATTTTACAGGATGGAAGCTGTCAAAATACCAACTTTATCTATCTTCTTCACTGTAAAATAGTGAAATAAAAGTACACACCTCCTGGGATGTTGTGAGGATTAAATAAGATAGGCCATATAAATTGCTCAGTTATTGGCACAGAGAAGATGTTAAATGAATGTTACCTGTTATTATTAACTGGTCAATGACAGAAAATTTATTGTGTAGATGAATAAATGGGACATTTGATGTTCTTGTTGTTGTTGTTTTTGGTTATTATCATATATTCTCTCTGCCCAAACATTGATTTCCTTGAGTTACCAATTTCCTGGTGTGCAGTCCTTTGTATATCAATATATTTGTCCCATGGATAGAAAAGCAATTTGAGTTAGACTGACCAAATCTCTACCCCATATTGCTGGGGAATTTGATTCTTGAGTAAGGTAGTACAAGAAGGGAAAATGCATTTCTCATCCAAGATACAGGCTATGCACTGCATGGTTGTTTGGGGGTCACACTTGGTCAGCAGTGCCAGTAGTTCAGCAGATAAGCCAGAAGCAGCATAAAAGGACACACGGGACCTCTGCAGCTGTCTGTCACTGTATCTGACAACCTCCCAAGAATCATGATTGCTGCTTGTTCTGCCTTACAAATTTCTTTTTTTTTTTAATATTTATTTTTTAGTTATCGGCGGACACAACATCTTTGTTTGTATGTGGTGCTGAGAATTGAACCCGGGCCGCACGCATGCCAGGCGAGTGCGCTACCGCTTGAGCCACATCCCCAGCCCCTGCCTTACAAATTTCAAACAAGTTCTTCTTTGCCCAACTCTAGGTTGGAACATTACAAGAGAAGGTGATTGTGAGAAATAGAGCTACCAAATAACTCAAGGTGACTACTGCACATTCCAGTACAGATTTTAAGAAAATAAATGGAGATGATACACATGATCACATCAGCACAGGGCCTGGCCTATAGGTTGTGTTTGCTAAAAGCTCATTTATTTATCACAGCATTTGTAAAATGACCTGTGTTGATAGTATTTAGACTTGGAGTCATTGTTTATGACCATGTTAAATATGTGAATTGCTGACACACATTTTGTTAGCGTGAATAGTTTTGTTGACCCACTGTCTTTCTTCTCATGAATGTGTTTGGAAACTGTTCATAAAGTTAATTGTTAATTTAGTTAAATACCAAACACCATAAATACAAGTTATACATTTCTTGTATTTAAATTCCTTTTCATTAGCCTTGTAATTATATCTTTAGGTTTAAAAATAAGAACAATATTTTTTTCTAATTTTCTTTTTTTGTTCTTTTCAGTTATACATGACAGTAGAATGTGTTTTGACATATCATACATACATTGAGTATAATTTCCCATTCTTGTGGTTGTACATAATGTGGAAATAGACTGGTCATGTATTCATAGATGAACATAAGAAAGTTATGTCAGATTCATTCTACTGTATTTCTTATTCCCATTCCTCCTGCCTTCTCCCATACTCCCCTGTCCAATCCGGTGAACCTCCACTCCTCCCTCTCCCCTTCCTATCCTGAATCAGCATCCACATATCAGAGAGAACGTTCAGCCTGTGGTTTTGGGGATCAGCATATTTCACTTAACATGATTGCCTCCAGTTCCATCCATTTACTGGCAAATGCCATAATGTTTTTTTTTTTTTTTAAGAGAGAGTGAGAGAGGAGAGAGAGAGAGAGAGAGAGAGAGAGAGAGAGAGAGAGAGAGAAAGAGAATTTTTAATATTTATTTTTTTTTAGTTCTCGGCGGACACAACATCTTTGTTTGTATGTGGTGCTGAGGATCGAACCCGGGCCGCACGCATGCCAGGCGAGCGCGCTACCGCTTGAGCCACAACCCCAGCCCGCCATAATGTTTTTTAATTAAATGTTTGATTTGTATTGTGAGGTTTTTTTTTTTTTGGTGCCGGGGAGCTAAGTCAGGGCCTCACATATACTAGGCAATCATTCTACCACTGAACCACATCCCCAGTCCAAGATCTTTTTCTTGTTATATATTTTCTTCGACCTATTTTTTTAACTTTCTAGCTTGGACTTCATTATTTATCAAATTATGCCAATTTACTGTGTTATTCTTGCCTGTATTTTTCTTACAAAAGAGGTAGCTTATTAGCTCTTGTATGAATCTCTATAAATGTAATTATGTCAAAAGGGTTCTGGCAGAAAATAGAAGGCATGCACAGCTGGAAGAGAATTTAATGGAGAAGCTATCTACAGAAGTGTAGGCTAGGCTACAGGAACCAATAAGGATGTTGAGGAACCCAGGGACTATCAAGAATTGAAAGCTATTACTGCCTCTAGCCCTGTAGGGACCAAAGGAGGAAATGTCCTGGTAGGTACAGGAGTTAAGCAAAAGCAGTTGTTCAGCATGAGATGTTCTTGTAAAGGGACAGAGTCCCCACTAGAGCCTTCTGCTGAAGCAGAGCAACAGGGAAGTAAGACCTGGTTCACCTTTTTCTCTGGCCCACTGATCTCCTGCCGATGCCTCTCACTGTGTGAATACAGTTAGAAGCCAGAGAACATGAGGCACAGGTGACAGTTTCTAGAGGGCAGTTGCTCTGCAGAGCAGAGGAGTCACATGTGTGTAGGTGTGTATGTGCAAGCCTAAGTGGGTTCTGTGGGTGTCCCCTGAGATTGTCAGAGGAGCCACAGCGTACGGAGCAAGAGGCACTTAAGTCAGGCTGAGCACAAAGTTGGTGGAACTTGTTACTGGTCACCAAAGCTGTGGTATAATTAAGAGGTGAGGTCAAGTGGCTAAGGGGTGGTGCACAGGAGGTGTCTGAAATATATTGCAACTGCTATACTGATCCCATGCTATGGTCTTTCTTCCCGGTTGGACTTGCTATTGATTGTGTGAGTAGTGAGCCCATGTATGTTTTGTTTACTAGTGTATATCCCATCTGTCTTTCTATGATTTCTTGAATTGAATGAAATCTGCAAAAATTTAAAAAAATACTATATTCTGTTAGAATAATTTTAACTTTCACCCTATAAAATCATAATTATTAGCAGTCAATTAATAGGAAACACAAATTTATTTCAATTCTTCACTAGTTATTAAAGAGTAAACCTCACCAGCAGAAAGGAGATAGGGGAAGAAGCAAAGGAGGATAGAAATTCTTCACAACTAAAGTTGAAAGTTATATTTTTATAATTTTTAGTCAAATTAGTTGTGTTTTATGTATTTATTTATTAATCCAACAAATGTTTATGGAATAGTTTTAGATTTTCTTTAAATCACCTTATTTTATTTTGGATTAGCTTTTAGGTCAACTTACTTTTTTTTTTTTTTTTTTTTTTTTTTAGGCAGGGTCTCACTATGTTGAGCAGATTGGTCCAGAGTGCCTCTACTCAAGTGATCCTTCCATTTCAGTCTCTTAGGAAGTTGGTACAAACAGGCATGTGTCATGGTGCCTGGTTTCAATTTGCCTTTTTGATACAGTTGTGTTTATACATTTATATTTTACCCTAAGTTATGTGACCTAATTCCTTGATTTCCTGTCATATTCAACCTTCTTTTAAATGTCTATATGTGTAGGTGGACTGGCATCAGTGGTTGAAAGACCAGAATGAGTCAGCCTACTTTGGATTAAATTCAGGGTGAACCACTTCCCTGTTTTGGGCAAGATATTTAACCTGATAAATGGCTACATGTGCTTTCTATAGCCTAAGGAGAAAATAGAGAGCTTAGCATGCCTAACCAATAGGCTTGTTGTAAGGACTGAGTGAGATAACAAATGGAAAGTGCTTAGTGTGTTGACTGGCACACAGGAAACACTTGATAAATGGTTGAGACTGTTATGGTGAAACTATAAAATCAGTATTGATGACTTTCATTTCCCCCCTTTTTATTTATCAAATTAAAACATGTTTCGAAAAGAAAACCTGGAAAGCAGAGGGGAAGAAAGTTCAGTCCAAATTGTACTACCCCAAGAAAATAATTTTTATTCATATGAAACAAAAGGTCATTATAGAACCTTGTCTGAAAGAGAAAGCCTAACTGAGCAAAGATTTGAAGGAGGTTAGGACACACTATGCAGATAGAGAGCTGGAGTAAGAGACTCACTTATTTTATTTATTATTATTATTTTTTTTAATCATGGGATGGAACCCAGCGCCTTGTGCATGCTAGGCAAGTACTTTATCACTGAGCGACCTCTATATCCCAAGCTCCACATTTTCTCTGGTGTTATATCATGAACATTTTTACAAATAAGTAAATGTCATTTTTAATATTTTAAATATTATTTTACATTTTAATATTTTAAATTATGTTTAATAACTGTACAATGCTTTAAATAACAATTAAACAGCATAATTATTTTTAATGATTACTTATATAAACAACTATTCTCTCCTACCTGTTCTCTGAATTTCCACATGTAGGCTATAAACAATTGTCCTCTCTTATAGACTTGAAAACAACCACTGTTGAGAGCCACAGCCAAAGGGGCCCCAGCAAACTTCCAGCTGCCAGCAAACTTCCAGCTGCTGGCTGATGATTGGCTCACAGCAGCCCCAGCAACATCTAGCTGATTGGCTCCTCTGCGGTGATGTTCATTGGGCTGTTTCCCTGCCCTTCAGACTGCCAGCTGATGATTGGCTCACAGCGGCCCCAGCAACATCTAGCTGATTGGCTCCTCCACGGAGCTGCTCATTGGGGGACTTCTTTGGCTCCGCCCACACGACCCAGCCAATCAGCCTCAAGAGCAGGAGGATTGTGGGAGGTGGTGAGGGTTGTGTGGGGGTGAGAGGCTTGTGGGAAGCCGGTGGTGGCAGTTGGGCTCTGAGGGGTTTTCCCTGAGGAGCTGTTTTGTTTGGCGTTTGTAGTTCTAAAAATAAAGTTAGTTTCTTTTGACAAGTGGCTCCTGAATTGTGCCCAGCCAGACTGCGGCATTTGGTGGCTCGCATGGGGAGCGACTGAGGGTAAGTAAACTGCTCGCCCCTGAGGGCAGGGCGAGAGGATGGGTAGCCATTCTAAGATTCCTCTTTTGTTTTGCTTCATTTTTGTTTTAACTTGCCTGTCCCTGGAGATGAGTGAGACGGAAGAAAAACTGCTCACATCTGAGGAAAAATTATTTGCGTCTGAGGAACAGACAGGGAGAAAGGACGGATGCACATGTCAGGAGGATAGAAAGGCTGATATAATGATTTTGTGTGGTTCCATTTTTATTGCATTCTGTCTCGGTTTTGTTTGGCGTCATCTTGTTGGGTTGTATTATAGCAGAAATACGGGATCAGCAATTAGTAAAAAACAAACCGAAAGACTGTTAAGTAAATTGTTAGAGGAAGGAGGCATCTCAGTAAAATCAAGAACAGTCAGGGCATACGTTGATACAATACAACAATGTAGCCCATGGCTTTTTAAGGAGGAGTTGTTAGATATATCACAATGGAACCATCATGGTGAAGATTTAAAAAGAATAGAAAAGAACAACCCAGGGACTCTGCCAGTTGGCACATTGCCATTGTGGACACTCGTATATGGTTTGCTTAGTCCAAAGCCTTCAATTCAGACAAAGGAAGGAGAAGACATATTGATTCAAGTAAAAGAGAAGGTCTCTCAAGTTAGTCAGACAGAGGAAAAGATTCAAGTAAAAGAGAAGGTCTTTCAAGCTCGTGAGACAGAGGAAGGAAGTTTAGAGCAGAAAAAGCCATCAGGGGAAAAGTTACAACAGGAGACTGCTAATAACACCTTTCTATCAGAGAGCGTAAGTGTCCAACCAACAGCACCACCTCTACAGGAGACTGCTACTAACAGCATTCTATCACCAGAGGGCATAAGTGACCAATCAACAGCACCACCTCCATATGCTAGGAGACTCCCAACCCCCGCAGTTGATAGTTGGGATCCTGAGACAGGATCTCAAGTATGCCCTGTATTTGAGGTAGGAGGGCAGCGAATTTACCAGGGTTTAAATTTCAAAACAGTGAAGGAGCTAAAAGAGGCTGTAACAACCTATGGTCCTCAAGCACCCTTCACTGTAAGCTTGGTCGAATCCATTACCAACTTAAACATGACGCCAGCAGATTGGGCTAATATTTGTAAAGCTGTGCTAAATGGAGGACAATACCTGTTATGGAAGGTTGCCAATGAGGAATTTTGCAAGGAGACGGCTAGGCAAAATGCAGCAGCTGGTTATTCTCAGAGAAATCTAGATATGTTGTTAGGAAAGGGACCTTATGAGGATCGGCAGCAACAAATTGCATATGATCCTGGCGTATACTCACAAATTGCTGTAGATGCAGTTAAGGCATGGAAGACTTTACAAGGACATGGAGGTTTACAAGGTCAATTATCTAAGATAATACAAGGAGCTAATGAACCTTACGCTGAATTTGTAGATAGGCTTATTCAAACAGCTACCAGAGTTTTTGGGAATACAGAACAAGCAATGCCATTAATAAAATAACTGGCTTATGACCAAGCGAATCGTTGGTGCAGAGATATCATTAGACCATGGAAACAGGAAGATTTAAACACATATATTAAATTATGTAGAGACATTAATGAACAAGAGCAAGTCATGGCAGCTGCAGTAAAATAGGCTTTATATACCAGGCCAAGAACATGCTACAATTGTCAACAAACAGGACATTTTAAAAGGAATTGCCCCATAGGAGGAGGGTTTAACAAAACTAGGTATCAAAGGAGTAGAATACCGGGTATTTGCCCACGATGCCGTAGAGGGAGACATTGGGCTAATGAATGCCGTTCTCAAACCAGCATAGAGGGTACTCCATTACATTGGGCTAATGAATGCCATTCTCAAACCACCATAGAGGGTACTCCATTATCAAAAAACGAACAAGGACAAGGTGTTTATCCACAATATCGTGGACAAAGGCATCAGGCTCCGTTGCCAAAAAATGGACAGGGGGCCCCAATGCTCCGGGGCCCCAAACCACAAATATACGGAGCACTGGAGGAACCCAGCAACCCCATCAGGGTAGTGCCCAGGACACATTGTCCATCAGATCCCTCATCAGACAAACCAGAGGGAGCGCAGGGTTGGACATCTGCGACTCCGCCAGATCAGTACTAACTCCAGAGATGGGAGTTCAAATCATTCCCACAGGGGTAAAAGGACCTCTTCCCAAAGGAACAGTAGGCTTATTATTGGGACGCAGCTCTTCTACTCTAAAAGGACTTTTGATAAGTCCTGGGGTAATTGATCCCGATTATGAAGGTGAAATAAAAATTATAGCCAGTTCTCCAAAGGGTATATCAATAATTTCACCAGGAGATAGAATAGCACAGTTACTAATAATACCAAGCCTGAATCATGAAGGTCCTGATCAGATATATGAATGGAAAGTACTCCCTCAAGGGATGGCTAACAGCCCAACTATGTGTCAAATTTATGTTAACAAAGTAATCCAGCCACTTAGAAAACAAAATCCTGAACTACAAATATTTCACTATATGGATGATGTATTATTAGCACACAAAGCTAAAAACACATTGCTAGAATGTTATGCCACACTTACAAATTTATTAAAAAATTATAATCTAGAGATAGCAATAGATAAAGTACAATTAAATTTTCCAACTAATTATTTAGGAGTTCTATTATCCTCAACCATGGTCTGTCCACCAAAAATTCAAATACGAGTAGATCAACTCAAATCACTTAATGACTTTCAAAAGTTATTAGGAGACATAAACTGGATAAGGCCTTATCTAGGTATTCCAACAGGAGAATTGGGACCTTTATTTGATATCCTAAAAGGTCCATCAGATCCAAATTCACCCCAAATGTTAATGCCTGAAGCAAGAAAGGCATTAAAAATCATTGAAACATATATGGAAAATATGCATTTGGATAGAATTGATATAAGTTTGCCTTTATTATTTATTGTACTACCAACAAAAAATATTCCTACAGGAGTATTTTGGCAAGAAGGTCCATTATTATGGATACATTTATCTTATTCTCCTAACACTATTCTTACTAGGTATCCTGAGGCTGTAGGACAATTAATACTCAAAGGAATAAAAACAGCAAAGGGAGTATTTGGAATTTCTCCCAATAAAATGATTACTCCATATACTATGAATCAAATTGATGAATTAGCTAATGAGTTAAATACTTGGGCAATAATCATGTGCAAATCTAATGTTTCATTTGATAACCACTTACCATCTAATCCTTTATTGTCTTTTTGGTCATTGCATCCTGTAATTTTTCCAAAAATGACAAGAAAAACACCTATCATGAATGCTCCAAATATATTCACTGATGGGTCAAATAATGGTACAGCAGCAATAGTTACACCTGATCAAACTTTTACATTTTTAGTACCCAAACAATCAGCTCAAAAGGTAGAGCTTAATGCAGTATTACAAGCTTTTGTGATGTTTAAAGATTCTGTATTTAATTTATTTTCTGATAGTCAGTATATAGTTAATGCTATAATATCCCTTGAAGATGCTGGTAGGATTTCCCCTTCTTCTACTGTTTTCTCTTTGTTTTCCACTATACAAAGTTTAATCTGGGACAGAAAAGATCCATTCTTTATAGGACATATCAGGGCACATACAGGATTGCCTGGAGCCCTTAGTTTGGGCAATGATTTAGCAGACAAAACTACACATGACGTACATATTTTCTCTACACTAGAAGAAGCTATAAATTTTCATAAAAGGTTCCATGTCAATGCTAATACTTTACAAAAGCGTTTTAAAATAACTGAGGAACAAGCTAGACAAATAATAAAACAATGTCAGAATTGTGTGACCTTTTTACCACAAGTTAATCTTGGAGTCAATCCTAGAGGATTGATACCTAACCATATTTGGCAGATGGACGTCACACACTTGCCAGAATTTGGAAAATTAAAATATTTGCATGTTACAGTTGATACTTCTTCTGGATTTTTGATGGGCTCCCTTCATGCCGGAGAAAAAACCAAAGATGTTATAGCTCATTGCTTACAAAATTTTGCCACTGTGGGCATTCCAAAACAGTTAAAAACAGATAATGCCCCTGGTTATACTTCTACCTCTTTTAAACAATTTTGCTCATCATTTGGCATTACTCATATAACAGGAATCCCATACAATCCACAGGGACAAGGCATAGTTGAAAGAGCTCATCAAACTATTAAAATGTACTTATTAAAGCAAAAAGACGGAATTGGGAAGGAGTATATATTCCCCAAAGATAAACTTAAAATAACCCTTTTTACTCTAAACTTTTTAAATTTGGATTCATCAGGACTTAGTGCTGCAGAAAGGCATATGTGTCCAAAAAATGTACATAAGCCCAAGGTACTTTGGAAAGATATTCTAACAGGACAATGGAAAGGTCCTGACCCAGTAATTGTCTGGAGTTGGGGGTCTGTTTGTGTGTTTCCACAGGAAGAACAGCAGCCGATCTGGATTCCAGAGAGATTAACCAAGGTCCTGACCCAGTGATTGTCTGGAGTCGGGGACCTGTTTGTGTGTTTCCACAGGAAGAACAGCAGCCGATTTGGATTCCGGAGAGATTAACTAAAGTCTTGACCCAGTGATTGTCTGGAGTCGGGGGCCTGTTTGTGTGTTTCCACAGGGAGAACAGCAGCCGATTTGGATTCCAGAGAGATTAACTAAAGCGATTTCTACAGACCAAAAAGAAGATGATTTGGCTCAAATCCATAACAACTGATATCCAAAACTCCAATTTGGCTATCCTTACATCTGCGACAGAACCAGGATGCTTTTTTCAATATCTATTTTATTATTGCCCTTTCCCATATCATGAAGTTCTATTTTGTTTTTTGAGCTCATATAGACCTAGGTTAATGTTTTGCTGATCAGTTCTATTTTTTTTTTTTTTAATCTATAGAGTTTTAAACATTGCAATGGAGATTTCACCTGTAAAAAGTTATAAGGCCTTTACTATTATGTTATGTGTTGTATGTATTATATTATGTGTGCACACTTGTGTTTTGTGTTATATGTTTGAATGTACGTATGTCCATATATCATATATGATGAGCGCTCATGAAAAAATGGATCCAAATATTTTTTTTATTCACGTGATTTAAATGGTTTAATTTAAATTGGGTAAATAACTATTAATAATTGTTTTAATATGTAAACAAAAAAGAAGGTTAACAGATCTGTTTGTTTACTTTCACCTTTCCTTTTCATTATATTTAATAATTCTCTTCAAGATAATGTAAATTGTTAAGAAAATTGTTTTCTTTTAGTGTCTTCTGGAATGTTACACAATTTTTTCTTTAGCCATTATTGCCAGAATTCCTATCTTCATCCCAGTGCCGGTGAAGACAATGTAAATTGTTAAGAAAATTGTTTTCTTTTAGTGCCTTCTGGAATGTTACATAATTTTTTCTTTAGCCATTATTGCCAGAATTCCTATCTTCATCCCAGTGCCGGTGAAGACAAAGATAAAACTAATCTACAGTTTCTGCAATAGCCATCACTGAACTGCTTGCAGAACTTTCCTAAACTATGTGTCACTTGTATGCATTGTGAACTCACTTGTATGCATTGTGAACTATCTGTTGGTGCAGTGACTTGTGGTAGTGTTGGAGTATTTTTGCTGATGATGTCATCGGTGGTACAATTTTTCCAACAAGAGCCATCAATTGGCTTGGTGTATCTTCCTCCCTTCTGCTTGTCATGACAAAGACCTCTCCACAGGTGTGGCTTTATACTGGACTGGTAGTCAATGACGGGTAAGATCCAATTACAATGGTACCAACCTAAGACAGGAGGCTGACGCCCTGAGGTCAGCTCATCCGAAGACAGGTAAGGACCATATGTAGTATTGGACAACCTAAGGCAGGCACGGTCCCCAAGCCACATGCTTGTTGTTTAAACAGAGAGGGGGAGATGTTGAGAGCCACAGCCAAAGGGGCCCTAGCAAACTTCCAGCTGCCAGCAAACTTCCAGCTGCCGGCTGATGATTGGCTCACAGCAGCCCCAGCAACATCTAGCTGATTGGCTCCTCTGCGGTGATGTTCATTGGGCTGTTTCCCTGCCCTTCAGACTGCCAGCTGATGATTGGCTCACAGCGGCCCCAGCAACATCTAGCTGATTGGCTCCTCTGCGGTGATGTTCATTGGGCTGTTTCCCTGCCCTTCAGACTGCCAGCTGATGATTGGCTCACAGCGGCCCCAGCAACATCTAGCTATTTTTTTCAGGATATGTTTCAAGGAAGTGGTTATTCTTTCAGATTCAAAAATTAAATTATATTTTTAAAAAATTATTAAATCTTATTAAAATGCCTTTCATATGAGGCATATAAAGATGTATGAGGTGTTTCTTTCTAGTAATAACATGCAAGCTCCATGAGGTCAGGAATTTTGGTCTGTCTTATTCACGTGTGTATCCAAAGCACTTAGTATTACGTGAATTAAAAAAATGATTTTCAGTGAAGGAAAAAATATTTTGAGTCCTTATAAGTATAAACTAAGATCAATTCAATTATGATATAACGGGCATTCGCCTCAGTTTTGGAAATTCACAGCTAAGAAAAACAACACTTTTCCTCTGGGAGAAAAACATAATTGTTTCATAATAATTTGTATATATTTATTTTGCAGTGCTGAGGATCAAACCCTGGACTTTGCACATGCTAGGCAAATACTCTACCACTGAGCCATACCCCCAGTCCAATATTTTTTATCTTTATCATATGTATTCAGGAATGAAAAATAGATGTTCATTTAATACTTGCTTATGCTGTTTCTTTTCTTTTGAGATCTTTGAAGGGTCATAAAAATGTTATGGCATTTTAAAATTCCAGAAAGAGAACTAAACACACTTGAAAGAACCAAGGACAAATCCTTATTTACGGAAATTGCGATATGTTTATTCTTCCCTGTAGTTCTATACTGGAATGCTACTCTTGATGAAAACCAAGTGAAATATATTGTTTTGAATTCATAGTTCATCCCACTAGAAAGGTAAACTTGCATAGTAATGTCCTAATAAATTTTTCACACATATTTTATAAGAAATGTGAAATATTACAATATTTTTGACAGCTAATCAATAAGGGAGGCATTTAGTTTTACTACTTTCTGGGTTATTAGACTGTTGAGTGAAAGCAATATAGCTAAAGGAGGTATCCATTTAATAAAAGGCATGTAGAATGCTAATTGGTCTTTAAGATATATGCCATGTTCCTGGTGGCCCTATCTGATTTCCTTAGCTTGACATTTAAAAAATTAAGTTCCAAAGTTTTCAGGCATCTTTTCCCTTCATTTATTGATCTTCCTTTAAATCTGTCACTGACCAACATTTAAACAGAATGCAAAAATCATACATATAAAGTTTTAAGGCTAAAAGATTGTGTAATAAGTAGTAAGGTAAACCTGTGAGGTCCTGGTTAAAGTCCTCTTTATTTGAGGGAGTTGTTTGCCAGGTGACCAGTGCTACACTATCAGGCCCAGCCCAGTTCAGGAATTCATCCCCCCCCCCCAGCATTTTACCACAAGGCATGTTCCTGTAGGAATTGAGGGTTTTATTGTTCTCTGAGTTCAATGTACCATTGCCTTGCCTCCCTCCAAGCCTCCCACTTATTGGACTGTATTGGCACTTTCTAGCTACCAATGGACCAAAGAATTATTTCAAAGGTCTTTCGGGGTTTTACGCTTCAATCCTGATCAATATTGTGTCATTTATGATCCAGTGGAACATTCTTGCCTTCCAGGCTGGTTCCTCCACTTTAGACACAGAACTTAGTGCTGTCATTACAGTAAAATTATGGTTGCTTCCACAGAGGTGACAGATCTGCCTCAGGTTCTGCCCAACTGTTATGAGTTAGAGTAGTAGACCTGGGGGGTATTCTCTGTATATATACAATGTACACATCATACAACTTATAAAAAAGGTACTCAGGGGGATAAAAAAGAAGTAGGAGGAGACTTATTTCCTACTTTCAGTGGGGTGGTAAATGCTTTCCAAATGTCATTACAGGTTCACTGTACATTCTTCTTCAGCTGGCTATCAGTTCTAGGAATGAGTTCTTGTGAATTCTGGCTTCTGATTAGAGTCAATCGATGGGTTGTTCTGGAAAGAAACTAGAGGGAGAGAGAATGCAGTCAGGGTATTATGACCCCACATGACCTTCCTGGTAGAGCACCTTAAGCTGGCTGTTACAGAAGGTCACAGCATGTATGGAGTGAAGCCTAGGTTCTGCTGAGTTACTCCAAGATGTATAGAACAGTAGTTTTCAGGCTGTGCCTAAACCTGAGTTATTCCATTTTGTAAAGCAGTAGTTTGCCATGAGTTACTCTGTTTTGAGTACAAGTGCCAAGGTAGAATGATTCCACACTTTGTACAAGCAAACAACAACCACTATTTTCCTGGTACCACCATAAAGCACAACTGGGTAAATAACTTGTACATACCAACTTATCAAACTAAGTCAGGGAGTACCTACCTGTACATGAGCCACCTCCCCAAGACTGAACATGTGGCATCCTGTCACCTGATCACTCATCGCAAGCTTTGCCCAGGAAAATTGGTACAGTGACGAACCTCTAATATCCTGTCCCTATTGGACTACAGCAGAGCGCAGTCCCTCCTGCCCATGATGACTATGCGTGGCCCACTCTAAACTATATCTCAAGCTAAAACTGCAAGATGACACCTTAAGCTGACACTCTGAAACTAAAACTGCTATCCATCTGGACCCTTTGCTTTGACAACTCTGTGGAACTGGTTTGTTAAAATCCTTATCTGACTACCTGCAGTGACTCTTTGGTTCTCTGCTTCCATAGCTCTCTCTGCCTATGCTCTTGGCTCTGCCTCCTCTAACCCTGCAGCCATCTTAACCCTTTCATCGTCTTTCTATATATCATTGTGTGAAGTATGATGTGTGACATAAGTGTGTGACAGATATTAGAAATGAAGATCAGAATAAAAGAACTTGTGTTTGCCCAGCTTATGACTATCAGATGACCCGCCTGTATTCAGTGAAGTGCCACTGATTAAAGTGGTGTATCCTGTAAGTAAATTCTGACATTGCAGGATTCCAATCAGAGTGGGGAGAGGGGATGGGTGTGACAACTCTAGATTGTGTGGGTCCTTCCTTGAAAGCCATCAAATGCATTGACTTTTACTGTGAGTGAGATGGGAATCTACTAGAGAATTTTGGAGAAGAGGAGTGAATGATTTGTCTAATATTTTAGCAGGATCGTTCTGGCAGTTATGTGGAGAATGAACTGTAGGGGAGAAAGAGCAGAAGTGGGAAGAACTGTTAAGAGGCTATTGCAAGATTTGGGCAAGAGAGGATGGTGAGGACCACTGGAACATTGGTGGTGATGAGAAGTGTTGGGTTTTGGAAATTATTAGAATGTGGAGTCAAGAGAATTTGTTAGTGAATTTTATGAAACATATAAGGTAAAGAGAAGGATTAAGGATGAATCTATGATTTTTAGCCTGAGTAGCTAAGTGAATGACAAGATGTGGAAATGGTCATTGGGAAGTTTGTGGAAGAAAACTGAGGATTCAGTTTTAGATAAAATTTTGAAACATATTTTATATTTAAATGAATGGTCTGGAGTTCAGATGAGGAAAGGTCTAGGTTGGAGAACATAATTATTTGCAGATGTTGTAATGAGGGCACACTCAGATTACTAGGGAGTGGGTGACCCTGATAGGAACTGCCTCAAAGGAGTCATGAAGATCAAAACCTGTCTGGCATGTATTCAAGAGAAGAATGGAGAAGAGAGCAAACCTAGATAATGCTCTTGAGTTTTCCTGCCATCAATATTATTTTGTAACTATGGTCAAAATATACTTGAACTACCACTGATCATTTCTATCATATAGATGTTTTCATTAAAGAATCGATCATGACATTTTATTTAATTTTTGTTTACATGTATGTCATTCCCCTCAGCCTTCTAGCTCCTGGAGAGAAGAATCTGTGCTTTTTTATCTTTTCATTCTTGCCAAACACAATGCATGAAATAGATGTTTATTGAGTAACTTCTATTAAATGATTCTCTGAGTTAAATGCTTTCTCTCACTGTATAAAGTTCTTGGAAATATTTAACCATTTAATGACGCATAATTTTCATATGATTACATCAAAGAAGACATTTGTCTCTAAGGGTTAGGTGCAAAGATCATCCTTTTTTTTTAAAAAATGTTGCTAGGACAGGAAATAGGCAATGATGCTTTTAAAAAGAATTATATGCTTTTGCATCAGAATAGGGAGAGGAAGAATAGTTAGGGATGAATTCAAAAAAGTAAAGAGGGATGCTACTTGTCATAATCTTTTGTAAGGCTAGTTATTCACATTTTAATTTTTTTTAGTTGTAGATAAATACAATATCTTTATTTATTTATTTATTTATTTTTATGTGGTACTGAGGATCAAATCCAGTGCCTCACACATGGGAGGCAAGCATTCTACCATTGAGCTACAACCCCAGCCCAAGTTTTTCATTTTCTAATTAAATATTTAACCTATTTCTATTCTGAAGCAATGTAAGAAAATGCTTACAAGTATCATTTGCATTTCTGACAGCTTATTTACTTAATCAGAAGTTGAAAGCATAAAAAAGCATAAGAAAAAAACATAAGCCAAAAACATAAAAAGCATAAAAACAACTGAACTGTGTTCCCATTGCTCTGAGGAATGCAGAAAAAATGTTAATAATTATTAAAAAAGAGATCCAAGTGAGACTGTGTGTTGGATAACGAGAGAACACTAAGGAAGCACAAAAATTGCAACAGGGGAAACATCAGGACATTAAAGGACTGAAGAAATAATGGCATTGCTATAAACTAGATGTGGATAATAGAATTATCTGTTTACAATTATGAGTGCTGCAGTGGTATGTTTTGGGTGTGCTATGGACTGACCTGTGTCTCCCCTAATGTATGTGTTGAAGCCTTGACCCCCAAGGTGATTATATTTAGATATAGAGCCTTTAAGAGGTAATTAAGGATAAGTAAGATCATGAGGGTGGAGCTCTATTCCCCTTGGTTTGGTGTCTTTATAAAAGGAGGTGGAGATAACAGAGTGCTTGCTCTTATGCAATGTGAGGAGAAAATGAAAAGAAAGCTGACTGCAAACCATCAGAAACCCAACTTGTCTGGAATCTTGATCTTGGACTTCTCAGCCTCCAGAACTGTGAGAAAATACATTTCTGTTTAGGCCATACAGTTCATGGTATCTTGTTATGGCAGTCTTATATAGACTAAAACAGAGAACAATTAAGAGTTGGAAAATATTTTATCAACATTAAAAAAAATTATTAGTTATTGATGAACCTTTATTTATTTGTTTATATGTGGTGCTGAGAATCAAACCCAGTGCTTCACACATGCTAGGCAAGAGCTCTACCACTGAGCTACAACTCTAGCCCCAACATTTTATTTTATCAATACATGAAAACACCTTAGAGACCTTGCAGTGTAATGTGTACATGATGCCAATTCATTTAGTTTCATTGAATCTTCTGAAGAATTCCCTGAGGTAGCATTATAATTCCAATTTAGTGAGGGTCAGAGAAACTGAGTCATTTATTCAAGGTTGCATAGCCAGTGAGTAGAGGAATCAGACTTTGTACTTACTTCTATTTGAAATTAAGTGTTTTGTTCTTAGCTATTTATTTTACTCATTCTTCACAACGTATTTGAGTTTCTGCTATGTGTCAGATACCAGAAAGGATCTGGACACCATTACCACCTGTTCCTTGCCCTCAAGGGGCTCACATCCTGAGGTGCTAGGGTCTGGTCCAGGATTTGGTATCTTGAAAGCTGACACCAGATTTGGAGGTGACATCTATTGCACCTGCCTTGGGGCAGGAGAACATGGAGCTGAGGAAGAAACTTCTCAGGTGACCAGATGGAAATACCAAATGGGTAAGATCAAAAGTGAAGATGAGCCTTGGAATCTGAAGCTTTACATATTATACAGCAGTATTTTTCATGATGTACAATTCATGCTTATCTGGGAATCCTGTTGAGATAGTTTCTGTTTTAACAGATTGGGGATGGGGCCTGTGAATTGGCATTTCTAACACACCTATAAGTCACATGGAAGCTACTGGTCTAGGCTACACTTGAAGTGGCAAGAGATTATCAAGCAGCAGAAGTACTTGTTTTATCAGATGCCTCCATCCTTCAGCCCCGAAAGAATACAGATAAGATACTAGTCCTTTGTTGACACATATAATCTGGCTCATTATGAGGTTAGGAAACAGCCCTTTGGGAAGAAAATATGTTCTCTTTTATAGAACTATTCCTTATTCGGCACCATGGTTTCATTAATTCAGGTTTATATTTTTTATATAACCCCAAGTGATCAGTTTGACAGAATTTTAAGTTTCACAACATGTGCTTTTATTTTCATAGAAGTCCATATTTTAACCCCTTTATTTGAAATCACTGTGACATACCTATTATAGAAGAGAAAAAAAATAAAACAAATTATCCCTTCACCTAAAGCAAAAGGCATTATATACACAAATAAATATTTTTCTTTTGCAGTAGTGGCAATTGAATCAAAAGCCTTGTTCATGCTAGGCAAGTGTTCTATCACTGAATCTCATCCCCAGTGGAGAAATGTTTTTATATATCCTGAATAGGTGGTCATGTAATTAACTTAAGGAAACAGAACCTTGCTACCTTTCCTCTTTCTTAACTTCTATATTCTATGACAAATCATAAATCTGAAACTGATTAACAAGATGATTATTTTTCCTGAGCTATGAATAGCTAGGGGAGTTTTCTAATTGTTAATGATTACTTCTGTGAAAGCCTGAGAATATTTAGCTCCTTTCTCCCTTCCATTTAGATGAGGTTTCTCTATGTTGTCCAAGCTATTCTCAAACTTGTGGGCCCAAGTGATCTGCCTAAGCCTCTGAGAATCTGGGACTACAGGTATACACCAACACCCAGCTAAGATTTAACATTTTAACAACCATTGAAGGTTGGCTGTAACTGAACCCCCATAAAATATAAAGTTACTCAATGTGAGAATTAAAAATAATTATAAGAAATTAAAGTCTTTACCTTCTTTAGTGACCCCAGATTTATCTTCAGGTTACTTATCATTTGATATTTACACAGCGGTTTCCCTCATGTTCCTCAATATGTAAAGCACACTTTAAATTATTGTCAAAATATTCTTTGAGAAATGTAGATTGAAAGAAATAGTAAAAGTAATTTTTATTTTCTTGCCATGCCCTGCTGTCTCTAGCATACTTAAAAATAATTCTTAAACTCTAAACAGGACAAAACCTTTTATAAATGTGAGTTAAAATAATGATAAGAGATTTATTCAAAGGCAAAAATAAAGTTGTGACTCAGGGAGGGAAACTACACAGGAAACAGCAGCGATTTGACAGGAAGCAACTGCAGATTACTGTAGGATGTGGCCACCCACCAGTTTAGGATTTTTACTTCCTTTCTAGGTTTTCTGCGACTTCCCTAGAAGAGACTGTTAGGAGGCTTTTGCAATTGACTCCAATTGCAAAAGAAAAAAAAAATTGGGGTTGGCTTATTTTGCTTAGCCTGGTATTCTTCAACTCCATTCATTTACCTGCAAATGCCATAATTTTATTCTCTTTTAATGCTGAGTAATATTCTAATATATATTAGAATATATATTATTCTAATATATATGTGTGTGTGTGTGTGTGTATATATATAATATCACAGTTACTTTATCCATTCATCTATTGAAGGGCATCTAGGTTTGTTCTGCAGTTTAGCTATTGTGAATTGAACTATTATAAACATTGATATGGTTGTACTAGGCTGATTTTAATTCCTTTGTGGATAGACGGTGAAGTGGGATAATAGGGTCAAATGGTGGTTCCATTCCAAATTTTCTAAGGAATCTCCATACTGCTTTCCAAAGTGGTTGCTCCAACTTTCAGTTTCATCAGCAATGTATGAATCTACTTTTTTCCCCACATCCTCGCCAACACTCATTGTTGCTTATATTCTTGATAATTGCCATTCTGACTAGAGTAAGATGAAATTTAAATCTCTTTTAATCTGTAACTGTTCTCCATCTTTTTCCCTACACCATTTATTGGTGGAGGAAAGCAGCTCTTGTTCTTTGGTTTGTCCCATTCTGCACTTGACCTTAGCCGAAAGGCTGAGAAGTGATGGATTGTCCCATTTGGAAGTGACTGATGGTTTTCCTGTGGTGCTATTTAATTTGTTTACCTATTCCTCAGCCCTCTCTGCTTTCCTACAAATTGGTAGTTAGACCAAGAGATTTTATTAGATTCTAGGGGGCAAGAATACTTCATAGAGTCACTTCCTACTTGTGGTAGATATTCTCCCAGAAGGCCTAATGAGCCCCACTTCCTCACATTTGTGCCCTTGTGTAATCCCCTTCCACAATGAGTAGGAGACTGATTTGTGTTTAATAGGACTTACAGAGATAATACGTGACTTATAAGTCTAAGTCATAAAAGACATTGTGACTTCTTCTCTCCTGTCTGGACGAATTTGGAGGAAGCCAGAAGTCAGGACAGCTGCAAACTCAAGTGGTCCTATGAAGAATGCCACGTGGTGAGGAACTGAGGTTTCCTGCAAATAGCCATGCAAATGAGCCATCTTGGAAATGGATCCTCCTGCCCAGTCAAGCCCTCAGATGACTGTAATCTTAGCCAAAATCTTTTTTTTTCCTTTTTATTGGTTGTTCACAACATTACAAAGCTCTTGACATATCATATTTCATACATTAGATTGAAGTGGGTTATGAACCCCCAATTTTACCCCAAATGCAGATTGCAGAATCACATCGGTTACACATCCACAATTTTACATAATGCCCTATTAGTAATTGTTGTATTCTGCTACCTTTCCTATCCCCTACTATCCCCCCTCCCCTCCCCTCCCATCTTCTCTCTCTACCCCATCTACTGTAATTCATTTCTCTCCTTGTTTATTTTCCCATTCCCCTCACAACCTCTTATATGTAATTTTGTATAGCAATGAGGGTCTCCCTTCATTTCCATGCAATTTCCCTTTTCTCTCCCTTTCCCTCCCATCTCATGTCTCTGTTTAATGTTAATCTTTTCTTCCTCTTAGCCGATATCTTGCCTGCAACCTCATGAGATTCCTTGAGCTAGAACAACCAGCTATACCAATTTGGAATCCCAAAGTCAGGGAAATGTGTATGATGATAAACGTTAACTGTAGTTTAAGCTATTCTGTTTGGAGTAATTTTGTTATGCATCAAAAGATAAAAAAATTATCAGGGCCTCACACAGAGTTTGCCTGACATGTTTTTAATAATGCTGATATTGATCAATGTGCTCAGGTGTTACCAATGTGATTTATTCTTTATTTTTTTTTCTTTTGGTGCCAGGGATTGAACCCAGGGATACTTAACCACTGAACCACATCCCCAGCCCCTTTTTGTGTTTCATTTTGAGACAGGCTCTTTCTAAGTTGCTAAGTGCCTGCTAACTTGCTAAAGCTGGCTTTGAATTTGTGATTCTCCTACCCCAGTCTCCCAAGTCACTGGGATTACAGCATGCACCACTGCACCCAGCTTGATTCATTCTTTATAAAGATCCCCATAATGGAACAAGACAGGGATGCCCTCTATCACCACTTCTATTCAATATAGTTCTCGAAACACTGGCCAGAGCAATTAGACAGACAAAAGAAATTAAAGGCATAAAAATAGGAAAAGAAGAACTTAAATTATCACTATTTGCAGATGACATGATTCTATACCTAGAAGACCCAAAAGGGTCTACAAAGAAACTACTAGAACTAATAAATGAATTCAGCAAAGTGGCAGGATATAAAATCAACACGCATAAATCAAAGGCATTTCTGTATATCAGCGACAAAACTTCTGAAACGGAAATGAGGAAAAACACTCCATTCACAATATCCTCAAAAAAAATAAAATACTTGGGAATCAACCTAACAAAAGAGGTGAAAGATTTATACAATGAAAACTACAGAACCCTAAAGAGAGAAGTAGAAGAAGATCTTAGAAGATGGAAAAAGATACCCTGTTCACGGATAGGCAGAACTAACATCATCAAAATGGCAATATTACCAAAAGTTCTCTATAGGTTTAATGCAATGCCAATCAAAATCCCAACAGCATTTCTTGTAGAAATAGATAAAGCAATCATGAAATTCATATGGAAAAATAAAAGACCCAGAATAGCAAAAGCAATTCTAAACAGGAAGTGTGAATCAGGCGGTATAGCTATACCAGATTTCAAACTATATTACAGAGCTATAGTGATAAAAACAGCATGGTACTGGTATCAAAACAGGCAGGTGGACCAATGGTATAGAATAGAGGACACAGAGACTAATCCACAAAGTTACAACTATCTTATATTTGATAAAGGGGCTAAAAGCATGCAATGGAGGAAGGATAGCATCTTCAACAAATGGTGTTGGGAAAACTGGAAATCCATATGCAACAAAATGAAACTGAATCCCTTTCTCTCGCCATGCACAAAAGTTAACTCAAAATGGATCAAGGAGCTTGTTATCAAATCAGAAACTCTGCGTCTGATAGAAGAAAAAGTTGGCTCCGATCTACATATTGTGGGGTCGGGCTCCAAATTCCTTAATAGGACACCCATAGCACAAGAGTTAATAACAAGGATCAACAAATGGGACTTACTTAAACTAAAAAGTTTTTTCTCAGCAAGAGAAACCATAAGAGAGGTAAATAGGGAGCCTACATCCTGGGAACAAATTTTTACTCCTCACACTTCAGATAGAGCCCTAATATCCAGAGTATACAAAGAACTCAAAAAATTAGACAATAAGATAACAAATAACCCAATCAACAAATGGGCCAAGGACCTGAACAGACACTTCTCAGAGGAGGATATACAATCAATCAACAAGTACATGAAAAAATGCTCACCATCTCTAGCAGTCAGTGAAATGCAAATCAAAACCACCCTAAGATACCATCTCACTCCAGTAAGATTGGCAGCCACTATGAAGTCAAACAACAACAAGTGCTGGCGAGGATGTGGAGAAAAGGGTACACTTGTACATTGCTGGTGGGACTGCAAATTGGTGCGGCCAATTTGGAAAGCAGTTTGGAGATTCCTGGGAAAGATGGGAATGGAACCACCATTTGACCCTGCCATTGCCCTTCTCAGACTATTCCCTGAAGACCTTAAAAGAGCATGCTACAGGGATACTGCCACATCGATGTTCATAGCAGCACAATTCACAATAGCTAGACTGTGGAACCAACCCAGATGCCCTTCAATAGATGAATGGATAAAAAAATGTGGCATCTATACACAATGGAGTACTATGCAGCAATAAAAAATGACAAAATCATAGAATTTGCAGGGAAATGGATGGCACTAGAGCAGATTATGCTTAGTGAAGCTAGCCAATCCCTAAAAAACAAATACCAAATGTCTTCTTTGATATAATGAGAGCAACTATGAACAGAGCAGGGAGGAAGAGCAGGAAGAAAAGATTAACATTAAACAGAGACATGAGATGGGAGGGAAAGGGAGAGAAAAGGGAAATTGCATGGAAATGAAGGGAGACCCTCATTGCTATACAAAATTACATATAAGAGGTTGTGAGGGGAATGGGAAAATAAACAAGGAGAGAAATGAATTACAGTAGATGGGGTAGAGAGAGAAGATGGGAGGGGAGGGGAGGGGGGATAGTAGGGGATAGGAAAGGTAGCAGAATACAACAATTACTAATAGGGCATTATGTAAAATTGTGGATGTGTAACCGATGTGATTCTGCAATCTGCATTTGGGGTAAAATTGGGGGTTCATAACCCACTTCAATCTAATGTATGAAATATGATATGTCAAGAGCTTTGTAATGTTGTGAACAACTAATAAAAAAAAAAAAAACAGAGGAAAAAAAAAGATCCCCATAAGCTTTCACCTAAAGGTATTAGAAACTATTGATGTTTACTAACAGGTTTGTTATTTCATTGTGGGTTGCATTTCATTTCTTCTGCATTTATCAGTTGGGATTCTTGTCTAAAGAATAGTGTTCTCTCATCAATCACAAGGATTGAAATAACATTTGTATAGGAAAAGCATAATAAATGTTCTATTTAGAAGTTTCTTAATGATGAATGTACAAATATTACAAAGAACTAATGATTTGATATTGAAAAGTGCTTAAACACTTGAAAGTACCATGTATCACACATATAAAATTATGAAGATGCTAAAGTTTTTAATTTTATGTTCTTTTTACTTCACTCATTCAATGGTCTACATGAATTAAAAATCAGTGTTTTCAAATCAGAACATTTTCAATTAAAATGACATGAAGGTGGGGTCAAGAGTTGTTTGTGATATGGGGCTAAAAAACTAATCTGTATGGTTTTTTTCAAGGATTAACTCATTTCTTTGATGTCCAGTGGTGAATGAGATATAAGATTCAGAGTAATTTTATGTTGCTGGATTGCAGTTGCCAGTGAGTGCTGACTTTTACTGGAAAAACCGGTCTGATATGACTACCAGCATTTTCTGTTCCATTCAGCTTTAAAGAGTCTCCTGGGCTAAGTGTTTTGCAGACCAGCAAACATTACTGCCTGTATAGTTCTTATTATAATCACCTTAACATGATTTTATGTAATCACTTCTAGGCTATAAAATGGTGCAAATCCCAATACTATAAGGTCATCTAAAAGCGTAGCTAAAAGTACACACAATAATTGTCCACAATTCTAGAAATTATTCCCCAACCAGACCTGGTTATGAGGATGGATTTTTCCCCCTTCTCCTCAAATACATCATAGACACCTCTAAATAAGCGAAACTGTTAAAATATTTTATTTCTTTGGACCAGAAATAGTTAAGTGCTAGAAATTTATTTTAAATGATTTCCAACCATTTCCTCAGGGAAAGAAAGCTTTTTATGCACGTCAAGATTTTATCTCACATTTGTGAAAACATGCTGTTTGGTGAAAGGATGGCAATTCTGACTTCTCAAAATTTAAGTGCTCATCAAATATATATCCTTAATTCATAACTAGCTTTGTACTACCTATCACCGTCATTAACTTAAACTTTAACTTACTTAAAAATTTCCCTCCATTCAGTTAAATTTCATTTCCCAAACATTTATCAAATACTTTTCTAGAGGCAAAGCTTTATACCTATAAAATATAAGCTATTGGAGTTAACAAATGTAAAAAGTGAGAATATAATGCCCAGTGTTCATTCAAAGTGGCCAATAAATTTCATTGTATGTACAATTTTTCATTGATTGATGGAAACTGTATCAGGAGTGCTGTGTAGACAAAAAAATCTAGGGCCATATTCAAGGTCAGTGGACATAGCTGCCACCATAAAAGTAATCTCCCATGGTTTAAAGAGTAAGAGTAATTGTAAAATTACAAATTTTAACCTAACAATTATGAGAAATCTTAGGCGGAAGGATCATTATTTTTTAATTACTTCGTAGAGAAAGTAACCACCAATTAGGCCTTCAAAAGAAAAATTCAGATGGGGCTGGGTTGTGGCTCAGTGGTGGAGAGTTTGCCTATCATGTGTGAGGCACTGGGTTCAATTCTCAGCACCACATATAAATAAATAAAAAGATGGAAAGGGACATTCTAGGCAGCAGGAGTTGGAAAGATCATGGTGTAGAGGTATGAAATTCTGAATAACCAATAGTTGAAGCTGGAGCAAAGTCTGCATGAACAGATTTTGTGGGAGGTGAGGTAGGAGGGAACACAGTCAATGAAATCATTACCTCATTAGGTGTTGAAGAGGCTGAGTGTGCGTTTTTTTAGGTACTTGTGTATCAGACCATAAGTGCTTGTGAATCTAAGTGACATTTTAAAACATATAAAAGTATTCAAAATTTCTCTTATTAATATCTCTTAATGGTATATCACAGTGGAAACATTCCTTCCCAACACTTTGATGCTCTTTTTAGCATCTTAAATTCCCTTTGAGAAACCACTCACACTGAGTGTGGCAGCTCACACCTGTAATCCCAGAGACTGGAGAGGATGAGGCAGGAGGATGGCAAGTTGCAGGCCATCCTCAGCAATTTAGGGACACCCTCTGCAACTTAGTAAGACCCTGTCTCAAAATAAAAAGGACTGGGAATATAACTTAAAGGTAAAGCCCCCTCACCCCTGGGTTTAATCTCCAGTACAAAAGAAGAGTGTTGACAACAGAGAAACAATTCTCCTATGCTCTGCTGTATTTGTATTGGGGTGACTGCTTCCTTTGTTCTGGGCAAAAAGCAGGAAAACCAATTAGCATATCCCATTCCTCTGGCCAAGTAGTACGGTGAATATTGGGCATTTAATGCAACTGGAGTCAAGGAGACATGAGGAGACATTGGCTGGCTTCTGAGAAAAAAGAGCTTTTGCACTTCTACAAATTCTGATAATTTAAGGATATAAGACTTGACATTACTGCAGCCATTTTTTTTTTTTGTATCAGAATTGCAGATAGTGCCCGGATGAAACTAAAACACTGACGTGGATATTGTCCGGATTTGAAGATTAACTGAGTGCATATAACATTGCATAAATGCCTAGATCAAGCTATTCCTGAAGCTTAGGAACTAATACATTTCTTTTATTAATTAGGAAAGTTTTGGTTGGATTTTTCTAACATTTACAACAGAAAGAGTCCTGATAGAAATATTTAATATCTTCCCAGTTTTCAGTTATTTTTTTGGAGTCCAACAGAACTTCTTCCTTTGATTTGAATGTGCCCTTATTAACTTGATCCTGAAACTAATTTTGATGTACAGCCTCTCTCAGGACAAAGGCCAGTTATTCTGTCATATTGATTGTATATTGATGGATGCTGCTTTTTCCTTTTTGTTTCCCTAATGAAACCTGTTTTCAAATCCTCTTTTTGTTTTATTTTTGATGGACACTGTTAGTAAGTTGTCTGCAGGGCATGCCAAACAAAGTTACCTACAGGGTGACCTGGCCACTCAAACCCTCTGGTTCTTTATCACCTGTTTGCTTCAAGCCCAAACGCCCAAGCCCCCGCTCAAGGCTGAGCGCTTTGCTCCCTGCTCAAGGCCGAACACTTAACCCCCTTGTGTCCCAACAAGGCAGCTTGCAGACCCAGAGACCCCATTAGATATGGGCTATAAAAACTCCCTCCTGCTGGGCCTCTCTCTCTTGTTCTCTCTGTCTCTCTGTCTCTCTCTCTTGTGCTCTCTCTCTCTCTTTTCTCCTCTGTTGCACTGCTGCAATAAAGCTCTCTTGGTCGCTCCGAGAGTTGTGGTCACTTTTCTTTCAGACACTGTATCAGTTCTCCTAATTTATTAAAGTTGCTAAAAGTTCAACAGAGAGTTCACAGTGAACTATGTTGATGTTTGCTTCATATGTGAGCAATATAGTATTTATAAACATTCAAAAATTGTGTATATCTCCAACAAAGCACCATGCAATGCATTGCATTTTACTTGCTTTCTCTTCTGACCCAGAAGACAACTTTTGGGAGTATCACAGGGATTTGAGTCTAAAGACCACTCAGTTAGTTGTATCCTGAAGTCAAACATGGCCTATTTGATTTTGTTTGGATTGGTAGACCCGAGTGAATTCCTCTGGGGTCTGAACCTCTTCTCATTGGTTTTACTCAGAAGAAATTCATTTTCTTTATTCTTTCTTTCCTTCCTAATATGGTTTAGATGTGGCATCCCCAAAAGCTCACATGTGAGACAATGCAAGAAGGTGATTGTATAGCCATAGCCTCATCAGTGAATTAATCCTAGGTAGGATTAACTAATGTGGTAGGGTATGTCTGGAGGAGGTGGGAATTGGGGCATGGCTTTGGTGTATATATTTGTATCAGGAGTGTGGACTGTCTCTCTGTTTCCTCATCACTGTGATGTGAGCTGCTTCCCTCTGCCACCCTCTCCTGCCATGATGTTCAGCCTCACCTGAGCCCTGAGGAATGGAGCCAGACTTCCATGGACTAAGACCTCTGAAACTGTGAGCCCTCAAATAAAACTTTTCCTCCTTATCGTTATTCTAGTCAGATTCTTTAGTCACAGCAACAAAAAAGCTGACTAAAACACTTCTTTTGTGGTGTTGGGGATTGAATCCAGCCCTGCACATACTAGACAAGCACTCTACCACTGAGATCCATCCTCAGCCCTCTTCATTTATTTTGAGACAGGATCTTGCTAAGTTTCCCAGGTTGGCCTCAAACTTGCAATCCTCCTGCCTTAGCCTTCCAGTAGCTGGAATTACAGGCATGCATTGACATGCCTGGTTTAAAACATACTTTCTTAAAATCACATTGTTCTTTGAAAACATCAAGAGATGGTCTTCAGTGGCTGGGGTTGTGACTCAGAGGTAGAGTGCTTGCCTAGCACGTGTGAGGCCCTGGATTCTATCCTCAGCACCACATAGAAATAAATAAATAAAATAAAGATATTGTGTTCAAATACAACTAAAAAACTAAATATTAAAAAAAGAGACGGTCTTCCACAAATGAGGAACAATAAAGAAAAATTATCATGTTTTCCAACCAGTTGTCACTATACTTTGGATATTTGGGGGCAAGTTATACTGTGAAGGTTCCTTCTGAAGAAATGGTCTCATCCCTTAGCTGAAAAACTGAATTCTTCTTATCTGATGGTATAGAGATCAGTGGAGAGTGTTATTTTAGCTGAATAAAATAGCTCTATTATAAAACTTAATGGCTAAATAAAATTACTTCCAGGATAACTATTTTTACTACCAGTAACTTAAATTGGCATTTATGACTCCACTAAACAAAGTTACTTAAATATAGAAAATTAAATACATACAGCATCTTCAAACAGATTAAAACAAGATGCCTATTTATTCATAAAAATGTTTGATTGCCTACTAAAAAGTCATTAATTTTTCTATCATGAACTATTAACTTTTTAAAAGTAATATATTTGGATGTAAATGTGTTGTCCTTGCTATAATGGTGTACGTAAGAACTTCTTGAAGAAAGTAAGAGGAGTGGTGGTCAATGTCACCACAGAGAAAGAGGGCAGAGAAAAGAACACACTAGGTTTGACCCAAGGACACCCTGGGCAAGCAGATCAAGAGAGCGGCAGGCGAGAAGTCACAACCTCCTGGGAGATCTGAGGAGGAACTGACTGGTGAAATCTTGGCAGTGGAGACACTGGAATTTTCACAGTGAAAAATGTACTGTTAAGGCCAGAGAACTGAACTGTTTTGGTCACTTGGAGAAATAATTTAATTACTTTGAGTCTTAATTGTCTCATCCCAGTTATCTACCACTGAGGAACGAACCAGACCCAAACAGCGGTTTAAAACAGCAATAATTTATTTTGCTTATAAATCTACCATTTGGGAAGGTCTCTGTATTAGTTTTCTATTGCTGTTATAAATTCCAGGTCTTCAAACAACATAACTTCATTATCTTACAGTTCTGTAGGTTAGAAATCCAATTCAGTTCTAAATGGACCCAAATCAAGGTGTTAACAAGACCACATGCCTTTCTGGGAGTTCCAGGGGATAATTTATTTCCTAGATTGTTCTAGGAAATAGTGGCCACCTGCATTCTTTTGTTCATGGCTGCTCCTTCCTCCATCTTCAACACCAGGAACATCTGGTCAAGTCATTCTCTCATTGAGTCATTCTAACGTTGAGTTGCCTCTCTTTTCCACTTTTATTTTGCTTATAAATCTACAATTTGGAAAGGTCTCTGTATTAGTTTTCTTTTTTTAATATTTATTTTTTAATTTTTTGGCGGACACAACATCTTTGTTTGTATGTGGTGCTGAGGATCGAACCCGGGCTGCACGCATGCCAGGCGAGCGCGCTACCGCTTGAGCCATATTCCCAGCCCTCTGTATTAGTTTTCTATTGCTATTATAAAATGTGCTATTACATTTTACATTGGGACCTCCTGGATAATCCAGTATACTTGTCCTAGTTTTGTTAGTTGGTTATCAACCTTAATTTAATCAGCAATTTTAATTCTCCTTTGCCATATAATTTAACATATTTATAGGTTCTGGATATCTCTTTGTAATTCTGGCTCCATAACCTCGTTAGGAATGATGGCTCATATCCACTTCATATAGCATTAACTGAACAGTCTGATGGCTCATTCATATGGTTAGCAGATTGGTGCCGATTGTTGACTGGGAGCTTACTTCCTTTCTTTGTGAGTGTCTCTATAGGGCTGTTTTGGCTTCCTCACAACACTATGGCTGGCTTATAAGAGTTGCTATTTCAATGGACAGGAAATGGAAGTTGCTCATCTATAAAGGATCAGGCCTGGAAATGGATACTTTCATTTTGCTCAATTGATCAAAGTATTCACAGAGTCTGTCTAGATTCAAGGGGAAATGGTATAGAGGCCCAGCTCTTGATGGGAGGTGTTATGGTTTAGATGTGGTGTCCCCCCAAAACTCATGTGAGACAATGTAAGAGGGTTTGGAGGAGAAATGATTGGGCTCTAGCCTTAACCTAATGGGATTAATTAAGTGGTAACTGGAGGCAGGTGGGGTGTGGCTGGAGGAAGTGGTGAATTGAGGGGAGTGGCTATGGGATATATATATTTTGGATCTGGAGAGTGGGTTTCTGTCTCTCTGCTTCATGATCATCATGTAAGCGGCTTCCCTCTGCCACGTTCTTTCACCTTGATATCCTGCCCCAAGGAATGAAGCTGGCCTTCTATGGACTAAGACCTCTGAAACTGTGAGCCCTCAAATAAACTTTTCCTCCTCTAAAGTTCTTCTGGTCGGGCTGGGATTATGGCTCAGTGGAAAAGTGTTCACTTAGCCCTTTTAAGGCCCTGGATTTGATCCTCAACATCACATAAAAAAATAAATAGATAAGATAAAGGGCCATTGTGCATGTGCTGTGGGGCATAATTTGGATTTATGTTCTTTTTGTTATGTGATTCTAGAATGTTTTCATATCTACTTCCTGCTCTGCTTTTTTTTCTTAAATCAGAGATGTGAGGAAATCATGTTCCATTAAAAGTGTTTTTGTCTGTTGTTTTATTCATTTGTCTTCTTACTATCTTTCCTTCTTTTTTTCTTATATAAAGAAAATGCTATTGGGCAGTAATCGTCCTTAATAAAGGAGCTATATATTTCCATTATTGTCAAAGTTCTTAATCTTTTCTAGTACTTTATATTTTTTTCATTTCCCTACTACCTCATGTGAATCTGAATAATAGTACTTTAATACAATTTATATTTAATTGTTTCAATAGTAATTTTTTTATTTAAAAATGCTCTTATTGCATATTTTTCCTAGTGGTCAAAATATAAGAATTTAAACAATACAGAAATAAAGTAGAAGTGGAAAAATCTTTATAATGTGGAAAGACAACCACTTCTAATGGTGTGTATATCATATATATATATATATATATATATATATATATATATATATATATATAACAAAAAGGAGACCACACTGTAGATACTATGAAGCATATGAAGCAGTTCTCTTTTATCTGTACATATGTTGGGTCCATGCTATTACTGTTAGCAATGTTTGATGGCTAGATGCGATGTATCAGAGTTTATTTTTTCAAATGGTAAAACATTAATTAGAAGATTTGGAGGGGAGGATGGCTTTAATAGTTTATGGAACACACAGGGAAAGGAGTTTATTTTGTCTTTTCTTTTGTCCTCTAACCCTTAATTCATCCTTATTCTGGTTTCACTGAAAGACATCACTGGGAAACCCACTTTCACGACCCCCACCATCATTGTTTTGTAGTCAGTAGTAGAAAGACCCCTCAGATTCCAGAGACCTGGGATTGAATCTCAATCTATTGTTAAATGTGTAATTGCACAATTTCATCACTTCTGTGGACTCCAGATTCCTCATCTACAAAAGAGAGTAGTGGATTGATGGTCTCGGATTGTTTTTGCCCATCTCTTCTTGGGTTTACTGAGTTGACTAGGTTCCAAGCATCATGCCAGGAGCACTCCAGGTTGTTCTTATACTAGTTACACTGGGAAGAAAATATAATCCCTATTTTTCACAAGAAGAGAGTGAAGATGGAAGAAATGCAAGGACTCAGAAGGTAAGAAGGGAAATTGGCATTATTAGAATGGAGATGAGTGAGAAAAAGATTTGGAGATGGAATTTGGAGACAGCTTTACCTAAACTGAAAGCCTGGAGTTCACCAGTGCTTGACAGTTCAGGGTGCAGTTGTACATGCATCCCTTCAGTTGTGTATCCTTATGTATGTAAAAAGATATTCAGCACAGAAAAGTTAAAATACAGCTTATGTAAGGCCATATAGATAAGAAATCATATCAGAATTAATTACTTTTGGTTAATAAATTCCAAATTGAGCCTTCTGACTCAATTATGAGAATTCATATAATATTTAAATCATTGTGCTAATTTACTAGGTATATGTACATACATTAGATTACATTTGCATAGATTATTTCATTTTACATTTTTAAAACTGGGTAGAAATTTTATAACTTTTCTTTTCACTTGCTTTTTTTTTCTTTTAATAATAGTATACTTAGGAAAACCAGCAACAAAAATATCTTTTAAAATGAGTATTGAACCCTGTCAAACAGGCAAAGATTTGTCAAGGGAATAAGAAGAAAGGGATATTTGCCAATACTGTGAATATCTAGTTTTAGTTCTGTTTGTGGATAATTGACAGTCCTTGAGGGGATCATCTTGCTTCTTGGACTTTTAAGGTAAGTAAAAAAATCACATTATTTAAACAAACTACCTAGTCAAGGAGAAGTTAATGTTTCTATTGCAAAACTTTAATAGTTGTTTCTCACCTTAATTTCATTTCCATAGTTGCATTTTGAAAAAAACTTCAACATGTATAAAGCACATAGAATTTTCCATCTGATAGAGCTAATCAAATGGCACTCTGCTTGCTCATTGTCCCTTCTGTGTGTTAGAGCTCTGAGCATTGCTCAGAAAATAGGTAAGAGATCTCGGAAATCTTTTAGGACTTATTCCATCCCTCTGTATAAACACTGTGCCTACTTGGAATTGATTTTATGATCTCACTTTTTAAACTTGTACTTTCATCCCAACTAGGTCTGTTTTCAATTACATGTTTGGCTCAATTCTGAATCAGCTTCCACCATGGCCATCTTTCTTAGAAGCAGTCCTGCTTGGCTTTTCCCGCTTCCCTTGGTCATCAGTTATTTTAGGTACCAGAGATTGAACTCAGGAGTGCTTACCCACTGAGCCACATCCCCCCTCCTTTTTTTTTTTTTTTTTTTTTTTTTGCGAGAGAGGGTCTCCCTAAGTTGTTAGGGCCTCACTAAGTTGTTGAGGTTGGCTTTGAACTTGTGATCCTCTTGCCTCAGCCTCTCAAATTGCTGGGATTAGAGGTTTACATCATTTTAGAGAGCTTTCCCTTACCCTGGGAATCACACTGTTTTCTCCAACCTCATAAAGTACTCTTCTTCATTTCCAAGTATATATATTTTTCCTATCCCTATGTTCTTATGCCAGAAAGAAAAGTGATTATCATACTTTGCTCCTTTGAACAAATAGAGAATTTTCTGTTTGCATAAGTAATTCTTGATCTTAGGGTCATGTTGTTTTTTTGTTGCTATTGTTTTGCATGCAAGACCACCCCAGGTTGGGGGCAGAAGAGAGAATGGTATGTATCTAGACTGCGTATTGGATGGGCACTTTAAAAAATTTTTTTTTAGCTGAAGATGGACCTTTATTTTATTCACTTATTTATATGCGGTGCTGAGAATTGAACCCAGTAGCACTCTACCACTGAGCCACAACCCCAGCCCTAGATGGGCTCTTTTTATATGCAACTCTGATGAGGAGATGCCTAGGGTTATCATGTCAATATGTATCTGTAATACTCTCTAAAAGGGTTATGAATGTAGAGATTGTTAGGGGTTTAAGTGTGAGAGAAGGTACAGTGGTCTTTAGGCCTATGAGTAGGGTTCCTTTCTTTTAGCTTTCTCCCAGTGACTGCATTTCCTGTTCTGTAATTATAGTGTTACATGTTAATTAAGTTAGGAATCTGGCCTCTGTAACATTCTCAAAGTAACAGAGTTTTTTTTTTTTTTTTTAAGATTCTCAAATATCATCCAAGAGCAGTCCAGGGATACCATGATGGTTTTACAATGTTGGTGTTATGATCCACCATCTTGTTGCTCTGCCATTTTGAACATACGGCTTCTATCTATCCATAGTCCAAGATGGCTGCTCTCACCATTGCACCATGTTTTTGTCACAGCCAGCAGGGAGGAGGGGAAAGCAAAGCAAAGCAGAGATCATTTTCTTTTATTTAAGGACATAAGAATAAATTTCAACATTGCTTCTGCTCATAGACTGTTGGCTAAAACTTAGTCAAAATAGCCAAAGCTGGCTTCATAGGAGACTAATAACCATGTGCCCAGCTATAATTTGGGGAGTCCATTTCTAAAGGAAGATGGGAAAAACAGATATTGGAGGACAATTAACTATCGCTGCCACAGTCCACTCCTTTAACCACCTATCTGTGCACATGCTTTATCTCACAAATGAAGCATATTTATTTCCCTTTCTATCAAAGGGAGATAGCTTTAAAGCCCTATCTAATCACTGTATCTCAAGCAAAGTCCAGGATCTCTGGCTGACGTGTAATTCTCTTGTGTCTAGATGTGATTTCTTGTGACCTAGCAACCTGTGAACTGAAAGGCAAATTATCTCTCTCCAGCAACATAATAACCACAGTTAAAATTCTCCTTTAAAAAAAGAAGGAGGCTATCACTTGTCCAGACTAGCAAGAATTGCAAGGGCCCCTTCTCTGGGAGTAGCTTCCAGTCCTTGCTGGGGGTCACATGACAGAAACTTGTTCTGTTTTCTGGGAGGAACTCTGTTTTTCTCCATGGCCTCATCTGGGGTGGACATGGGAGAATAAATCTGTCTTGGAGGCTCTATAGCTTTGCAAGCCATTTTTCTGCTGGTAATGTTTTGTGGAACATTATTTGCTCCTCTAGATCTAGATCATTTGCTTTTTATCTACCATCTCTCTATTTCTGGGAGACTGACTTTTATGGGATTAAATCATCAGGAGGGCTTCCTTATTCTCTGTTTTCTAAACCAGTTTAGTTGAAAGAAGAGCAGAAGAAGGGAAGAAGGAGAGAAATCTGGGCATGCTTTCCTCTGACTCTCCTGGCAGGGTTGCCCTAGGCTGGTGGAGTCCCTCAAGCAAGGGTCACATCTCCCTTCAGGCAGCTCCTTTTGTCTCCTGGGGTCAATAGGTTTAAGGGTGGTAGCAGCACCCCACTCTTCCTAGCTGTGGGGATCTGCTACTCCCCTTACAGTCTACTTCTTTCCCATAATTTATAAAAAATCCCTTTATTAAACTTACTTCAGATTACACAATCTGAGTATTTCCTGTTACCAGTATAGGAGCAGAAGCCAAAAACAACAGGTTTATGTCCTTGGAAGTGAACTATCTATCACCCACCACCCTACAATTTGTTTTCTAGTTTACTTACTTGCTTCTTATTCATTTTGGGTACAAATACTCACAAGCACGGACATTACTTTAACACAGCTTTTGAAACTGAAATATCTTCTATTTATCAACCTCTGTGCCAGTCCATATGCCTCTCAAGTTTATGGTGTCTATCTTGAGGCCATTTGAAACAATGGATTTAGTGAGGATGCTGTAGTCATAGTCTGATGTTTGGAGTAAGTTGATTCCCATTGTCTGTCAGTGACTTCTTTATCAGAGGTGCTTAAGAAAGGTGTAGGAACTACTTCTAATTTTCTCCTACAACTGTTCTTCAGAGGTACTTCTTACAATTGTTTCAGTGTTCGGTATAGAAGAGTTGATTTAACCCTTTGAGTATCTAAATTACTATGCTTTGGCTCCATTTAGGTTTCCATAAAATGGAGAAAGACTCTTTGAATGACACTGAATTCTCCTTTCAGGGGAAACTATCTCTGACTTCCTTTCTTTTGTGAGACTTTGCTTCAAGTAACAAGAATCAGCAAGGACTCACATTATCAGTTTTCCCAACTAGTTCCCTTAAAGTCAAAGGATCTGGTACTTTATGGCTCAATTGAACCAAATTTTGGTCATGACATAGCATGAGCCTCTGGTTTTCCACTCTTGGTTACTGAATACTTGCTGCTCCCTGACCAATTGCTAGACTAACATCACATATAACTTTTGTTTCTGGAGTAACCCTTCCAGATACTAAGTCTATATTAGTTAGAGATGGATTTAACGGCTATAACAGAGATTCCCTAAATCACAGTCACTCAGGGAAAACAGAACTTAATTTATTTCTCATATTTCAATATGAATGTTGGTTGACTTGACTTAATGTGGCAGCCTCACAGTATCAAGGCTTAGGTCCCTTTTGTTTTGTTGCCTTTAATATGTAACTTAAGTGTGTGGTTGCTACGTTTCTGCCCAGGATGACTTCTGTGGCTTTTGCTAGAATGTCCATGTCTCAGCTGTCAAGAAGAAGAAGAAAAAAATACAGGGAAGTGGTGAGAATGACCCATTTTTAAAAGAATATAACTAGAGAGTTGTAAATGTCACTTTCACTTATTACCCATTGGCCAGAACCTAATCGCACTGTCACACCTAGTTTTTAAGGAGCTTGGAAAGAATAGTTTTACTCTAGGTGGCTCTGTGCCCAGCTAAAATTTTAGTACTCTACTAATTAATAAGGAAGAAAAGAATGGATACTGAAAAGAGCTAGCAACCTTTGCCACATTAAACTGGAATCTGAATCGTATTTCTCTGCAAAGTCTGATGTCTATAATTCTGCAGTCATGAGTTATTTTGGCTCCTCCATTTTCTTTGGTGGGTCTGAAATACTTTACCCCCACAAGTACTCAGACTAGAGGATCTAGCTAGCCCTTTGGAACTCTCTGAATGTTGAAAATAATCCTTTAAAGACAGAGCTTTTGTTACTCTTTACCAAAAATCACATAATTCAATATTTTGTTGAAATGGTAGATGGAGTCCTCTGGTCTCCAAGGAATCTTTATTTCTTGATGTATGTGGAACTGTAATAACAAGGAGGTTGGAAGTTAGCTAGGGAAATTACAACCAAGTTTTCTTCAGCCAGTTTTAAAATGGTCCTATAAGGCATTTTATTTGTCAAATAACTCACTTTCTGGCAACTATCTCTAAGTAATGGTATCAGAGAGACTTAAAAATATAAGAAAAATCTCTATACTGACTTTAGTTAGGAATTTTCTGTACAAACAGAAAATGGTTATTTGGAAAAGTGGCTGACACCGGGGCTTTGGCAAAGAAAGTACAAGATATGTTTGAAACATTTCACAGTGCCAGAAAATAAGGAAGTGTTGAAAAGGTGATATGGAGACATATCAAGAGGAAATAGAAGTCCAATGGAAAGAGTTCCCAATGGCCAAATCAGGGACAAATGAAGAAAAAAATAACTAGATTATAACCTACAAAGTTAAAAAAAAACAACAACTCACGACTCTGTATTGATGTAAATAACCAAATAACAAATGGGAAAGAGTAGAGAGTTCTTCCTTATAGAAAATTCCAATTAATAAGTGTAGAAGCAATTAAAAAATAGAAAATTATTTGAAAACACCCCAGTAATAGCTATTATAGGCAAGAATCATTAATGGATGTTTAAAATTAGTGGATGAAAGTTTGATGAAGAAATAGAATATTTTCTGAGGCTCAAACTATTTTTCCATGGAATACTTGTTGGTTATAGTGAGGCATTATTACTGGGGGGGGGGGACATGGTAGACCTGATCTTAATCAAGGAATCAAAGATCTCATCAGATATAAGAATATCAACATCACATCATGTTCCTTTAGATAGGACACACTAGAAAAGGCTCAACATAACTATTGTGGTATTCTTGCCAAATATATAACCTGAATTTAATCATAAAGAAGCATCAGACAAAACCAAAATTAAAACAAATTCTAGGAATAATTAGCCAATACTATTAAAAAAGTCAATGTCAAAAGAGACAAAGAAAGGTGACAGACCTGTCCAAAGCAGAGGAGACAAAGAGACATGAAAACTAATGCAATGTGAGATTCTGGACCAGAAAAAAAGGTGTTAGTGGGAAAACTGGTGAAATTTCAATAAGTGCTATAGCTTAACTAATAGTGTAATTTCAATGTATAATTTCCTTGTGTTGCTGATTTTACTATAGTTAAGGAAGTATTAATATTTGAGGAAGCTGGGTGGAGAATATATATGAAGTCTTTGTACTATTTTTGCAACATTTTTCTTAGTATTGAATGATTTTGAAATAAAAAAAGTTGTTAAAGTGAAAATAGTGTTTAGGCTTGAGAAAGAATCACAGACATTACGTACATTCTTCTCCTTTCCTAGGTAACTCTGTTGGATTTCAAAAGCATTTTGATTGTGTTCATATACTTTATTAGCAAAAATTACATATCATTAACTTCCTTTTCACACTTCTCTGGGAGTTTATTTATTTCTCTTGACTCTATGTTATCGTTTAGCTATCAGGAATTGTATGCATCATGTCCCATGTGGCAATACTGGTCTGAGATCCTGTTTTGTATTCCTTTCCTGACAAAGCCAGTCATTTTATTTACCTTTTGGTTATTGCTGTCTACTATAGGGTCTGTGTTTTCAGAGGTTTAAATGGTGATCTTAGTATCTAGCCTCCAAATCATGATAGGATAGAGCTTTCAATTTTGTTAGAGGTTGGAGTATCTGTGCTCCCTATCCCATGGATAATCTCAAATTACATGAATTCTTCTCTTTTGTTTTGTTTTTACTTTCCTCGTCATTACCAGGATCATAAAGTTCCTGCAGTGCAGGAGATGCTTGTATCATGGAGCTGTCTGGTCAATAATGGGGTGAATGCGTATCTGCATGTAGACTGAAGAGCTTCCTAGCGAAGATTTTGTGTGAGTCCTTACTTGGAGTTCAGACAAATCTAAGTATTTCTGACTGTGTGGTGGAACGGCCTTATAGAAGACTATTTGCCACATTCCATGGAGATTCTCCCAGAAGAGTTCCGATAGGCACTTTTCAGGTGTGTAAGCATTAACCTGGTCTTTGTGGAGGAGGGTGAGATAAATCTGAGCACCTGCTGATGCCAGTCATCAGGATTGTCCTTCATCAAAACCCCATTGGAAGAGCAAGGAGATTTTGAGTAAAATAATTAAGAGCACTTTTACTGAATTATGTCATAAATATTTAACACTATGACATTGGACTCCTTTCAACAATGTAACACAAAACTGTAGGAAGCCACTCTTCTGCAGTTTAGAGCTGAGGGCTAGAAGGTCACTAGGGTACAATTACAAGACTAGGTCCAAGAATGAGGGAGACTATGATACCCAAGATGTTGTCATGCACTGGAGGCTTATCTGTTTACATACTCAGAGATGGTTCCCAATTACTAAATAAAATTTGTTTCCATCAGTCAATAATTCTATTAAATTGTTTAGTTTAGATGTTAAATTTTATAAGGTATACCTTCCTTGTAGTCCTTACTAGAGGCTTAAAAATAAACTGGTAAGACAATTTTGTTTTTTAATGTAATACCTTTATCATTCCCATCTCCAAACTTTTTTTTTGCCATTAAAAAACATTTTCCTTAAAGTCTTTCAAAATGTATGCCATCTCTAAAACATGATAATATAATCAAATAGGACTAGACCCTCCTGCAGATTATTTAACATTTGATTCATTATCTCTTTCTTCAAAATATTTTATGAATAAAATTTTGCTTAGGTCTTTCTATGTGGCTTTTTAAAAAAATCTTCAATTCTGACAGTGACTACTACAGGCTGTACATTTACAAATATTATCATGTATCTTTTGAGACATTTGGATATCTGTTTTTTCAGGTGAGAAAATGGAGGTTCTAAGAGGTTTGCATGAACCTAAAAGATGCCCACTTTGAACATTGTTTACAGCATTTAGATGATGGCTATCACATCATGCCACGATTCCCCAAATCTTCAGATAATCCCTGAAAACCTGTAATACATTATAGCTGGCTTTTGCTCTTGGTGAACTGAACTAGCATAAATATCTACTTCTGGCAGATCATGTAGGGGTTCTTCTATTCCCTCTAGAATTAGATTTATTTGAACACCAATCAAAAGGAAACAATGAGAAGAAATTATATTTGGAAGCTTTGTCTTAAAAAAAAGATAATTGATTAATTTCTTTTAGGCCTCTGGCTTAAGTTTAGGGTTAGAACTTTTGGAATTTGTTTAGGCTGGGGTACATGCTTATTTTCATGTTTTCTAAAGAAGTTCTGAGTAGCCATTTTGAGATTTCCATTGAACAACACTTTATCTTCATTGATGTCCATAAATAGCACTTTCTCAATGTGCATAAAATATTTAAGAATGACATTTTAACCCATTGGAGATCAAACTTGAAAATAGTTACCTTTAGTTACAACTGAACAAATTTTCCTTGTCATACATGGAATTTTCATAGAAAATTTGGCTTCTAAAGTCAGCATGATAATTTGAGTAAGGAATTAGGGAATTAAGTAAACTACATTTACTTAATTGAGGAAAACATTTTCCAACAGGAAAGGGCCCTTTCACTCTGAATTTGGTATTATTGGGACACAAGAAGCATAGAGATTTAAGGAATTTATTTTTTAAATATTTTTTTTTCCAGTTTTCATGTAGTATCTTTTCGCTTTACTCAATCTCCATGCATCCCCCAAGGAAAATATAGCAATAAGGTAAAAAGGGATCTCAAAATAATTTGGGATGGAAACTAATTCTCATCTAGAAGTTTTCAGTTATTAGCCACATAATCATTTCACATTTTAAACAATACAATGTGATCATAAAATAGAGAGCAGAGTACATATACATTTACTTTAAAATGCCCAGTTTTCTCTCTTCTTATCTTCTAGCTCATGGTGAGAAGTTGGATTATATACTTTCTCTAAGGAACAGGCAGGAAATTATTTCCATTATTTCAGCATGATGTGTGTCTGGCTAGGAGGTCTCTGGGATCCTGGCTATGTGGTTTCTAAACCACTTTTCTGAATCCTGCTCAGAGTCATAAGAAGTAAACAGTATTTCAATATAGTAGTAAATTCAGACCGTTTCACAGAATAGCTGTAACAATTTGAATATTTAAAAAAGCTAAGTAAATTTATTTTATTGATTGGTAATTTGTTACCAAAAGGAACACTTTATAAATCTAGTACAACTCTTATATTTACCTTACCTGATTTTTCCAGCCTTGGCTTGGTTTCTACCATTAATCAAAACAATAAAGTTTGAAATAAAACTTGACTATGGATATTAGAAGCTGGAGTTAGAATACTAGAATATTTTAGGTCTTTTGCAGGAGGGGGAGATACTGTGTAACACTTTTCCCATGCTATATTTTTTATTTATAGTTATAGTTTAAACTAGGAAAAATAAATAAAATATCCCAAACAAACTGAAAAATGTCTGAATCCCAAAGAACATGATTTACATTTACCACAAAAGTCCTGTTACAGTCTCACTAGTTTTTGTATCATTTAAGTAATTTCAGCTTTCATTTAGAGAAATAGATATAATTCTTAGAGAAAAAAAAATTGCTCTCCTATTTCCATTACTAGAGTTTGTAATCAAGGCAATCTGTTCATTTTAAGAGATTATTCAGATGTCATTGACCTTGGGGCTCTTTTTAGAAAACTAAGAACAGTAGTTTGACAATGTATACATTTAGAATTTTACTTTGTTACATAATTTTACTGTGATGATACTGTGGATCAATACTATTTCCACAGTCCATCAGGTAGAAGTGAAAATGCTTTGCTTGTTCAATTATAATCTATTCTATTATGATAATTGTTATTTATGGAACCTTTATTACAGAGTACAATGCTACAATAAAGGTCTTATGTTTTGTTTTCTACTTGTAATAGAATCTTAGAATTGCAGATGGTTGCAAAGATCACCCCACCCTCCTTCTTAGTGTAGAATCTCTTCTGTGGAGTCTTTTGCAGTTTGCCATTGATGACTTCACCAAATACCTCCTAAAGCACTTTCTGGAAGCTTCCTGTCACTACTGGAAAGTTCAGGATTTTGCTGACCTCCACATCTCCTCTTCTTTCCCTCTCTACAAACACAGACAAAGCACCTCTTTGTCATATCTACTTCCTGGTCTTCTTTTTGTCTTCTAATCTAGATCCATTGTGATGAACTCTAATCAAGACTAATACAATTTAAACTTTAACAGATTTTTCAAAAGTGTCTTGATGCCTTTTTAATTTTAAGGGATTGAAGGTAGGTGGGATGTTGAGATTGTGCCTTTAGGCAAAGAGTAAATCAAAGCTGTGCACATTCTTATAATCCCAACAGATTGGGAGGCTGAGGCAGGAGGATCACAAGTTCAAAAACAGCCTCAGCAATTTAGGCCCTAAGCAATTTAGTGATACCCTGTCTCTAATTAAAATATAAAAAGGAAAAAGAGCTGGGATGTGGTTCAGTGGTTAAGCACTCCTGGGTTCAATCCCTGGTACCCCCCCCAAAAAAAAAGAGTCATTCAAAACACAGAGATTATCAAGAGTGAACTCTAAAGTCAAGTTCATTAATCTAACACCATCCTTCACTGTTTGCTGTAGAAATAGTTTTTCTTTAAATAAAACTACCTAGGTGGAGTATTCACTGCTGTAGAAATAGTTTTTCTTTAAATAAAACTACATGGGTGGAGTAGAACTTTCAAATTATAAATATCTTGGATTTGGAGTTCAAATTTTTCATCCTATGGAATGTGCTATGGTTTGGATATGAGAGATCTCCCCCAAAAGATCACATGTTAGACAATAATGAAATATTCAGAGGTGAAATGAATAAATTATGAGAACTATAACCTCATCAGTATATTAATCCACTTGAAGGGTGAATAATTTGAATGGACTACTAGATGATAACTGTAGGGAGGTGGGGTGTGCTGGAGGGAGCAGGATCACACTGGGAGTATGATCTTGGACTATATCTTGACCCTGTCTCCTCTCTTGTTCTTTGCTTTCTGGCTACCAGGAACTAAGCAGTTTTCCTTTGCTGTGCCCTTCCACCATGATTTTCTGCCTTACTTCTGGTCCAGAGCAACAAAGGCAGCAGACCACAGACTGAACTTAAACCATGACCCCCTAGTGAACTTCTCCTCCTGTCAGTTGTTCTTGTCAGGTATTTTGGTCAGAGTGATGAAAAGCTGATAACACAGAACAACTGTAGCCCAAGTAGTCAATGTTTCCTAAGTACTCACGGATCACTGGGTCCCTCAGTGGCCTATCAAAATAGTCCACAGCCAGTATAAAAGCTTTAAGGGGAAAAAATGGAACAATCTTATCCACATGCATTTTTCAGATTTTGAAATTCAACATTACTTAGTATTTTCATAATCTCATTGAGTATGATATTCTTAAAAGTATACATGTATGAAAAGGACATTGCTGCTCAGTTCCAAGTAGGACATATTAACACACAATTTTTTTTGTTATTTCCATGTGTATATTTATCTTTTTACACTTATTGTTATATGTTTTCATATGCTCAATTTTCAGAAATGAACCAATGAATCCAAAGTGACACACACAGTCCTACAAAGGCTTCAACCCTGTATAACCATAAATATAATTCTCATGGCCTAAGACACACTAATACACACACACACAAAAATTAGGAACTGTGATGATTTCATATAAGCAGATGGCATAAAAAAGGGTGAATCAGAAGTAATATATATATGTATAAAATTATATATATAAAGTTCTATATACATATATTTAAAAAAATTAGGCCTATAGTCCATTTGCCCCTAATTTTTGGTACACTGCCAGTTATCAAACTTACATATAGTGTATAAAGCCACTGAAGCATTTGTATAATTTTTCAAGGAAAATAGTTATTTTTCTGGTAAATCAATAGAGTTTTTTTTTTCCAGAATAATGGTAAAGAAATGCTTTGTAGGACAAAATTGCTAGAGTCCAAGAAAACAGATACACAAGCCTTTATCCAAATCTTCAACTCTCATAGAAAAATAAGGAAAAAAACTACACTTGTGTTACAAACATCAGCTACTATGGTCAAGATAATTATAATGACCAGGAATAAAGCAAAAAACAAAAGCAATTGATAAAATTCCTGTGTTTAATGACACGGTAGGATTGTATGATGTCAGTAGCATGTGATGTGGAAGGAATAATTAATGTTTGGAGAGTGCTAGCAGGTATTTCACTTTATAATTTAGTGAAATTTCTTTCAGTGTAGGAGAGGGCCATAAGGGAAAGGAGAGGTGTTTGAGATTTATCTGTTCTGTTTATGATAAATATCAAGCTTCAGGAATAGATTTGTTTCGCTTACATAACAATGACTCTACATGTTATCATGGAGACAGCTAACACTGTGTACTACTCATAGAACTTTATGTTCAGCAGAGAAGGGCCTTGTCAAGTGAACAAAAGAACTCACACATGGATTTTGTCACAGAAAAGAGTAGGTGGTTCATTTAATATTGAGGAAAATTATAAAAAAATATGCATATAGCTAAACTGTGGCCACTGAGATTATGTAGTTTCAGAAGTGTACAAAGAAGTGGGAAGCAAATAAAAGACTGATTGCTTTTCTGGGAAGGAAATTCACATATTTTCAAAATAAAGGATGATGTAAAACATCATTTCCACATAGGTTAGGAAAGATCATTCCTATGATTTCAAGTTGCTTGGTTAAGTGACGTACCTCAAAAACATTTCACCATCTTGACTGACCTGAATTGATCTCTATCAGATGGAAATACCATGGTTTCTAAAGTTGAGGGTAGCATATCAAGATTTCCACAGACCAAACTAAACTGTGTAGGGCTTGGTTGCTAAGAATTTGACTGCTTCCTGGGAATGGGTGATTATCTTTACCCATCAGAAACAAATCAGTGATGCATTATGACGCATATTTTAAAAACCACAGTGTGTAGCTCTGAGAAAGCATGAATAGAGGGGGTCACTGGAGGTGAGTTGGCTGGAAGCTTTTGATGGCCTGCCTGGCAGTGACTCTCTCCTTTTCCCCTCACTTATAGAGCCACCATTTTGTTCCGTGCAGCCACTGTTCTCACACATGGTTTTGTACAATACAAACCTCATGGCGATTTGCACTTGCCTGGAGTCCAAGATAATGATAGTGATTCCATTTCCCTTTGCTTGAAAATAGGGGTGGCAAATGACCTTGTCCTGAAATGAGACATAAGGTCAGGTATTTGAGAACTAAGGTTATAATAAGCTAACATACAAAGGATAGCAGAGAAAACAACTAGACTCTGTGTGCTTGATAATATTGTTATGAACAGAGCCTAGAACACCTTAAGGACTTCTATTTATATGAGGAAAATAGACCTCTCTGTTCATGCCAGGGTTATTGAATATTTATTACTTGCAGTTAAAATTCTTTTTAACAGACACAAAATGTACCGATTCTTTAGGAGAAAATTACTCCTCTAGCTGTCTAAACATAGCATCTATTAACTATTAATATTTGAAGTTTTTATTCCTAGATGTTTCTGTACATGTCAGGTACATATAATTAGGTTCATTTCATATTGATACAGGATGGGATGCCTAGGGAGCAGAAACTTAAACAGAATGGCTGCCAATGCTATGTTTTAAATGACGAAAATGAGTCAACATGAAATTTTTCTTTTTTGGTATTCATGATTGGACCCAGGGGTGCTTAATCACTGAGCCACATTCCAATCCTTTTTTATTTTTTATTTTGAGACAGGGTCTCCCTAAGCTGCTTAGGGCCTTGCTAAATTGCTGAGTTTGGCCTTGAATTTGCCATCCTCCTGCTCCAGCCTCCCACATCACTGGGGTTAGCACCACCACACCCAGCAGAAGTAATTTTTTTTGTTGTTGTTTTAAGAATAATTAGAGTAAGCTTTGTTATTTATTAAAAGTAAGGCAAGATATTTACCTTGCTCTACCTAAAGTCTATTAGCTAGACATTTTTTTTTCTCTCTTAGAAAACCTCTTTCCCTCCTAATAACTACAGAATAGAGAGCATATGGAAGGAGCGTCCTTCTTTGGCTAAAGAGTTCAAAGATTTTCTGAGAGGGGAGTGAGGTATTAAGACTTTAATCTTTTTTTTTTTTTTTTTTGCCTAAGACTTGAATTAGGGAAGACTGTTGGATTTGCTGAGGTGGATCTGACCAAGGCCCAGCTATAAGGAAAGGTAAAAAATCCATTAGAATAAAATGACCATGTGTTTAAAATGAACAGAAGTGATGGTTGGGTCCATAATAAAGTTGAGAGGAAACTAAAGGGGATAGTCATAGACCCACCTCTCCCTTATGACACCCATTCATTTTGTTTGTTCACTCTTCCATTCATCTATCCTAGGACCTGTGTCTCCCTGTTCAGTAGTTGCTATATAATTAAAGCAGAGTTTTTGTAATTTTGAGAGCCCTGCCTTCATTGCTGTGGAACAATTATGGTGAAGCAAAACAATAAAGAATGTTTTTTTTTTTTTTTTTCCCTCTGCAAGAACAATCACAGCAGAGGCAGGAATAGGCATCTGGATAGCAGATAGTAGCAGGGGTGCCAGTCATATGAAATCAGTCAGGTCCTTTTTGATGAGTGTTTCCTCACCAAGTAAAGTTCCTTCACATTGGAGAAACTTATTTGCTGTGTACCAGAGGTTTCAAATGTAAATGCCTGTGAGGTTCAAGCAAGTAACAGAAATGAATTGGCTTGAAGTGATTGTTGATTTATTGATTGAGTCAGCTGCCATTTGTCAGGCTTTGTTTGAAGTACTTGGAATGTATCAGAGAGGAAACCTAACCTAACCCACCCACCCCAACTCTACTCGAGAAAACAAAATAATTTATGTATTTGTGGGGCTTCAATTCTAGGAGGGGATATTTGTATAGTCCCTAGGTATCCCTGGGAGATTGGTTCCAGCCTTAGCCCCCTCTTGAGTACCAAAATTTATAGATGCTCAAGTCTTATACAAAATGGCAAAAATATGTGCCACAACTTCACCTATAATTTAAATTATCTCTAGACTATATTACTTATAAAAATAGAAAGTGGGGGCTGGGGATATAGCTCAGTGGCAGAGCGCCTACCTAGTGTGTGAGGCCCTGGGTTCATCCCTAGTGTTGCAAAAATAAAAAATAAAAAAAAATGGAGTTGGGGTGGCATCTGTGCCAAACAGGATGCACATGACCTGTCCAAAGGAGGTGCTGGGGTAAAAACTAATCAGTGCCTAGCAGACTATTATTCAGGGATATGAGATAAGGACTCCAGAGAATGTGATAATGAAGGAAACTGAGAAGGGAAACTGGCCTCCTCCCTTGTCTCCAGTCTTTAGGTGGATATCAAAGCAGAGCGACTGTTGTAAAGTAAAAGAATGTACTCATAAAACATCTGAAGGAATCCCTCCGTGCAGTGGACATCAACCCGCTTTAGGTGCAGGGTGGCCCTTCATTAGGCCCAGGAGTGTCTGTAATAAAATGTCCAAACCCTTTCATGGAGTCCTCCAAGTTCTTTTATTGAGATCAGTAAACAGTATGCTGGGGCTTTTGCAGCATTGGGGGTTTAACAGGGAAACCACAGTCAGCCCCAAGTGACTGCTGGAAGCAGGGAGGTGGCCCAGTGTCATTAGATCTAATGCTTAAAAAAAAAAAAATAGAAATCTGTATTTTTGTATTCAGTTTTCTGATTTTTAAATGTAGGAATGAATTCTGATTTAAAATTCTGTGGGGATTATATTTGTGTAAGGTGTAATGGAGGTGAGGAGCTAGTTTTGAGGAGTGTTCAAATTCACTGCACTATTATTAAAACTTCCTCTGATCAAAAGTTACTACTAAATAATAATGTAAGAGAAAATACTGCAGAGACTAAAACGTGTGGTCTAGATTCAGGTTTTTATTTACAACGTTTGCTCTATAAGGTGATTCTTTGGTGCAGAAAAATTTAGAAAGCCATAATATCCACTCATTTTGTTTGTTCACTCTTCCAACCATCTATCCATTCAAAACTAATTATTGAGAATCTATTTTGTGTTGTTCTAGGTGCTGGATTAGATCAGCTAACAATGCAGATCCTGAAATATAGTCAGTGAGTATATTATATAGTAGTGTAAAAAGTGATAAATGCTGTGGGGGAAATTAAATAAGAGGGTTTGGAGTGCTGGATAGAGGGAGGGTAGCAATTTTTGCCAATTTAAAATTACTCCCAGAATGAAGGTGATATGATTGTGCTTGGCACTGTCCTGATAATGTTGGGGACAAGGAGTGGGTATTATCCTGTTCTGAACAAACCATCTATGCCAGAACCAGTGACAAGTGGAATTTTCCTTGTGTTCCCTTGTGGTAACCCCCTAGTCAGCTGGCTGTACAGCAACCTGAGCTGAAGCCATTATTGCTGAGTTTGCTGGTTTTAGTGGTCTCCAGACATAGATGGGGGAGGGTCAGCTATGATTTTAGTAAAATTAATGAGAAGCAATCAGGTGGCAGTTGCTGGTGTCACTTTCTCTAATTGAAAATCAAAGAATTTAAGTAGCTTATTCACAGTCACCCAGAAAACTAAGAATTATAGTGAGAAAATTATTTGGGGTTTCACTGCTGGAACTAACTCTCTCTTTCTCTGGCTCTTTCTCTTTTTCTGTCTCTACACACACACACACACACACACACACACACACACTTGTGATTCTCTATAAGTGACATAAATTTATTTTTTGCAGCTCTGGAGATGGAACCTAGGGCCTCACATGTGCTAGGCAAGTGCTTTACTACTGAGCTATACCCCAGTTCCTGTAAGTGTTGTATTTTATACTGAATAAAATTCTTTATGTTATTAAATAGTCTTTAGAATAATGATTTTTCATAACTGTATATAATACCATCAATTGCACACACATTTTATATTCAGTTACTCCCTGATTGTTGGACATTTTGAAGGTTTCTATTACTTCATTATTATATGTAGTGCAGCAGTGAACATGATTAAATATAAATCTTTATGTGAAGGTGTATGTTTTTAAGACTTTTGGTTCTTATTGCTAAATTTTTTTTCCAAAAATATTTCACTGGTTTATATGCCTTTCAAAATAGATAAGAAAGACCATTTCCTTGTGTTTTCCCCAATACTATATATTATTATTTTTAAAACGCCCATCATTTTCAGCATGAGTGGTAAAGAGTTGGATTATCATTTTATTTTGATATCTTTAACTGGACTAAATTCTAAGAAAACTTTAATGGTTGATATCTTGTGTAGGGAATCTGTTGAGTAACTCCTTTTATTGATTATTGAAATGTCTATTGAGACAGAATGTTTTTGGTACAGGTTTATCTGCTAGCTAGATGATGACCTTGGATAATTTGATGACGTCCTCTGGGACTTTTTTTCTTTGACTAAAGATTCTTCTGAAATTCTGATATGAGAAATGTGATGCATTTAATATCAGACTTTTGATTGGAAAGTTCTAGAAATATAACACCAGGATTGGCTATTGACTTAAGCATCTTAAGTTGCTTTTTAAGACTATATAGAACAGAAGTGCAACTTCCTACATTCAACATTTTAAAAAATTCACAGTGCCTGCATAAACTATGAGAAATAACTTGATTTTACATATTCTTCACAGCCTCTACCTTTTAAAAGTATTTATATATTTTCAACAGAGGATGAATTATGCCCAGTCATGAGTTTTACAATTGTCAATAAAATATTATAATACATTTTTTATCCTATTTTATTTGTACCTGTACATACTCCCTCTAGTGGTTCAAATTATTTATATATTGAGCATTCCAGACCGACTTCATTTCCGCTGTCTTGTATTGATGTTTTAATTTGCTATCTTATAGACTTTCCTCATCTCTCCAGATCCACTACTGCTTTTTAATGCATTACTTAAAAAAGCAAGAGTTAAAAAAAAAAAGATGGGGGATGATTTTTGTGTCATTTTAATTTGACATAAAAGGAAACAAGTAATCAATGAACTCAATTCAATAGAAATTTATTGAGCAATATCTGTGCAATATTAATGTAAAAAAAAGAACACTAGGACAGTCTCTGTCCTCAAGGAGCTGACAATCTTGGGGGGAGGGCAATATAATTACCCACCTTTTTCTGTTCTCTGGCACATAGCTTTGGAGCACTTGGAGAGGCGTCTGCTGGCCTGGTGGGGTTTTACGTTGACACATGGTTCTGGTTTTTAATTGCTGACCTCTTTCCTCACTAGCATCTTTTGAGACATTCAGGATCCTGCTGGGTTTCTAGTCCCATGGTCTATGCTGCCCTCCACAGCCTCGTCCTTTCAACACACTGCTAGACCTCTGTGGCTCTTCTGGTCTTCTTTTGGTACTTACTCCTCTGGAGGAAGGAGAAAGAGGAGCAAGGAAACCTCCCACTGTTTCCCATCCCACCTTTGTGTCTCATGGGGAACTTTTTTGGGGGGCTGTGTCAACCTACCATGGCTTCATTTCCACTTCACTGCTCTCTGTAGATTTAGCCTTGATGAGTGCAGATGGGGAACATGTTCCATGTCTCCCTCCACAGGGCTCTTGTACTTACAATCTTATATCCTTCTAGATTTCCTTCTCTCCCCAACTCTAAGGACCCAATCAGGCAAGGTAATTTGCATTTCTCTAATTACTAGAGATGTTGAACAGTTTTTCATATATTTGTTGACTGATTGTATATTTTCTTCTGAGAAGTATCTGTTCAGCTCCTTAGCCCATTTATTGATTGGGTTGTTTGTTTTTTTGTGTGTTAAGTTTTTTGAGTTCTTTATGTATCCTGGAGATTAGCGTGCTGACAAAAATTTGTTCCCAAAATGGCAAAAATTTGTTCCTAATATGTAGGCTCTTTCTTCACCTCATTGATTCTTTCTTTTGCTGAGAAGAAGCTTTTTAGTTTGAGTCCATCCCATTTATTAATTCTTGATTTTATTTCTTGCACTTTACAAGTTTTGTTAAGGAAGTCAGGGCTTAATCTGACATGATGAAGATTCGGGTCTACCTTTTCCTCTATTAGGTGCAGGGTCTCTGGTCTAATTCCTAGGTTCTTGGATCCACTTTGAGTTGAGTTTTGTGTAAGGTGAGAGATAGGGATTTATTTTCATTTTGTTGCATATGGATTTCCAGTTTTCCCAGCACATTTGTTGAAGAGGCTATCTTTTCTCCAATGTATGTTTTTGGTGCCTTTGTCTAGTATGAGATAACTGTACTTATGTGGGCTTGTCTCTGTGTCTTCTATTATGTACCATTTATCAAGAATACAGACAACAATAAATGTTGGCAAGGATGTGGGGGGAAAGGTACACTCATTCATTGCTGGTGGAACTGCAAATTGGTGCAACTAATCTGGAAAGCAGTGTGGAGATTCCATGGAAAACTTGGAATGGAACCACCATTTGTCCCAGCTATCCCACTCCTAGGTCTATACCCAAAAGACTTAAAATCAGCATACTATAGTAATATAGCCACATCAATGTTTGTTTATAGCAGCGCAATTCACAATAGCTAAACTGTGGAACCAACCTAGATGCCCTTCAGTAGATGAATGGATAAAGAAAGTGTGGTATGTATATACAATGGAATATTACTTCAGCATTAAAAGAGAATAAAATTATGGCAAGGCGTTGGGAATCACACAGGCTTTCTGCCAAGGTTTTTGATATAGACGGGCCAGAAATTAGAGTCTGACTCTAGTTCCATCCTAATACCTCCCTTCTGTCCCTTTGGAGTAGTGCTAGTGTCAAGTTTCATGGCCCAGGTAAAAAAGGGTCACAGGAAAAATGTGTTAGTTAATCCTTCCCTTGTCTCAAGACAATGGATGCTTTAGGAGGAGGGATGTCAACTTTGTCAAAGCTGCACAAAATCTGAGAAGAAAAGGGTGGGGGTGGGGGTGGGGAAATGAGATATGGCATTTCATTTGGAGATTAGTAGGACATTAGTATCTTTAAGACATAAATTTCAGGGCTTTGATAGAATGGGGATGAAGGAAGAATGAAAAGAAAGTAAACGTTGCAAACAGTAGGTAAGGATGTTTAACCTCACATTTATTGAGTGCTTACTATGTACTAAGCAAAGTTTTAAGTGCTTAGAGGAATATTTTAGTCCCCTAAAACGACACTTCCCCCCACTTACACACAGATAATGAACCTGTGGTACAGAGAGGTTTAATTTATTTGTCAGAGAATACACAGTTTGGAAGTGGAGGGGGCAGCGTGGCTCCCAAGACCACAAGCTGTGCTGTGGGTGAGGGTCTTGCACTAGCTCAAGAGGAGAGCTGAACTCAGGGATTTATTTTAGAAACCAGGGATTTACTTTAGAATAAGGATACCTGAACTACTATAGAGAGGAGATGAACTGGTGGAGTAGGAGGAAAGTTTACTTTCAGCAAATATTTGTTTAATCACCAACACAAAAGAGAGAAGGGAAAGGAGAGGTAGTTAAAAAAAAAAAAAAAAAGCAGGTATAACACAAGACCACAGTGAGGAAGCAAGGCCAGGGAAAGTGCAGTTGGAAAGACAGGTCTGAGTAAGGGTGTCAAGCAACTCTGAGCCTAGAGGGAGGAGTCTAGGAGCCATGAGTGGGGAGGTTGATCTCAGTGGATAGAGTTCAAAACTGGCTGCAAGTGAGAGGGCATCCTGGGAATCCTGGGGCTGCAGAAGCTTTCTGGAGTCCTGTCATGAGGAATGCAGTAAGTAGTCAAACAGAAAGAAAGGAAAGAATTATTGAGTTAAGTTGAAGTTTATTATTAATATGATTACCCTATGATGTACCAGACACTACTCTGTGTATACCATGTGTACATTTTTTTCATATTAGCCTTATCTAATACAGATTATTACTCTGATTTAACCCAGGAGGAAAGTAAGAAATGGAGTATTTTAGTAATTTGCTCATGATCACTCGTCAGTCAGTGGTGGAACTTAATATTAAGATTCAGGTATGATGAAAGGGAGGGCACTTTTTAGCCCAGTATAGGTGGCTGTGACACAGGGTGCTAAGAGATGACATCTGTGGCTCTGAGCAGGAAGGGAAGGCTGGGGGAGGGAAAATGGCCATGAGGGCTAGTCTGTCAGGGTACCCCAGGTGTGTCTGCTACTCAAGGGTGGAGGGAATCTGTCGTAGACATTTTCCAAGCACTTTGTGTCTTTCATTAGAATCTTGGAGATTTGAAAGCAGAAAAATAGATGGTCAGAGACAGTAGAGTTGGGGACTAATAAGGAGATAATGATCAGGTGAGTGAGGAGGGGAACTCGGGCAATTTCAGGTCCTCTTGAAATGTAGGAATGTGATATATCATTTCAGGTAAATTTACCTCCTGCACCTTTGAAATATAAACATTTGCTCTAAATTTTTACATTGTGTAAAGGAAAGCCTTGGCACTTTAGATCTCCTACTCTGAATTTTTTCATCTTTCTTTGAGATCACACAGGAGTGGGAGACCAGAGGTTTAGTAGCCATGTACGTTATTTGTAAAGAACACTGCATCTTTACAACTGATTGGGAGTTAACGTTTTTCTAAAAATTCTGTTGTTGATGTCTATTTTCTTTCTCATGGCCACGTAGATGAATACATTCTCACCCTTTATTTTACCTTTGTAAACAAAATAAAAGATGATATCTGTTCAAAAATATTTAATAAGGAAAAGCCAGTTTGTAAAAAAGGTCAGCAAGATACAAGGACGTGTGATATTTGCTGAACGTGCCTGTCAGAGGAGTCTGATCAATGCAGATGGGCCAACAGAAACAAGACACGATTAAGATGAAACTCTTTCCTCCAAGTTTGCTAAAATGTGAGTTTATGAATCCTGAGAGGTGGGAGGCCAAATAAGATCTAATTGTGTCTTGTTTAACTTGGCCTTTTAAATGGATAATCCTTGGCTCTGTTTGAAAATATCACACTTTTGTCAAACTGACCTTACTCTAATATTTTTCTTTTTCTAAACTCAAAGTATTTTTGATCATCCAATGGTAACTCAACTAATAAAGTTTTCAACTATAAATATAGCCTATTCCTTAATGGAAACCATATTACCAGTGGAAAGAATCCCATTCCTTATTATCATATTCTAGCTCAAGTAGTTCACACAGCAGGATCTCTAAAGGAGCCCAGAAAAATAGTTCGAGAAATATTCCTTTTGCAAGCATTCACACAATCAGTTTAAATATAACTGGAAAAATAAGAGACCAGGTCATCCAGAGAAATAGATACTCATAATTAGGAAAGTTTGAAATATTGTCCATTCCAAACTGTCTTCACCCAAGAAATGGGAAAGTATGATAGAGAGTTACACTGAAAGAAAAATCGCCCAAATACTTAGTTCTTACACTAATTCTCTTAAGATTTATATTGAAATATGTAATGGGCTGAGGTTGTAGCCCAGTGGTAGAGTGCTTGTGTAGCATGTGTGAGGCACTGGGTTTGATTCTCAGCACTACATATAGATAACTAAAATAAAGATCCATTGACAACTAAAAATATTTTTTTAAAAATGTAATATTTTCTGAAGGAGATGTAGCTTCCTAATTTTATTTCTTTATCGAAGTCCCATAAAACTCTTGAGCTTTGGCTCATGCTGACCAGAATCCTAGTCCAAAAGTGGCCATCAAGTCACGATGCACCTTCAGGCAGATCACTCTCAGGGACTCCACTCCCCATGTGGAAATGAGGGTTTGAACCGCATGGTTGTCAGGTTGTCATCTAGCTCTAACCACATATAACTCTATTTGACTTTGAGCCTTTGTGAAAAATCTGGAGTTGAATTGAAGTTGAAAGCAGGTGGTTTATAGATGTCTTTAGTTTTATTTTGACTTTTAAAAAACTTTAGAAATGACCATCCCCTAAGAAACTAATGTGTCTTGTTCTAGAATATCTGGAATCTGACCTGGATCCTTGTGGGAAATACTACAGTGCCTGTGGAAGCAGAGGGGAGGAGAGGACCAATGAAAGCAGGTGGGACAGAGATGGCTATAACTGTTACTGAGGATCATAATTGTCTTTGATTCATAGAGTGAATTCTTACCTGCCTGACTTCCTGAGGCTGTGTAAAAACGTCCTGCAGGAAAAAAAAAAAAAAAAGGAAGAAAAAAATGTTAACAGCATGTGTGACCTTCTCTGGGTTTAACAATTCATTGATTGTAAAAGATGTTTTACCTGGGACAACAATGAGTGTATATTCCTGGATTCAAAACCCACTGACCTGGAACGAGGCCCCCCTAGAAGTGTGCTAAGTGGCAAGGGAAGACTGGCTAGAGTTTATATTTATCTAAGAGATAATTGAGTGAACTAAAAGGTCTTTTATTATCCTTATGTGGATTACATACTTTGTAGGGTATCCACAGTCATTATTAAAACCATGTGTATCCCTGTTTCACTTCTGAGTACCTTCTCTGAAAATCAACCCACACATGCTCAGGAATGCAAGCCAGACTCATTTCAGAGTCAGTGTAAACAAATATAATTAAGAAGGCAAATTTACTTCATAAATTATCTAATGCCTCCTGCATTAAAATAGAAATGACTTTTGGCTGCTCCCATCTGCTCATGTATATAATTGTTAAACTGATTTTAGAAAAACCAAATCTGGTTTTCCTGGAAGGACAAGTTTTAATCTCAACGGGCTTGTTGATCTAGTCTTCCATTGTGACAGGTAATTTATGGAGATTACTGTCTCAGAATTTTAATACAACAAACTTAAGACTGGAATTAAGATAATCTCATATAGATATGATTGTAGGTAAACTCAGTATTTACAGAAGCGATGCTGAAGTGGGTAGAAATGCACAGGATTTTTGAATCAAAATTATTTTTATTATATAGAATAGAGAAAAAGGGACTTGCTGTTGAACTCTTAATTATAATGAGGAAGGAATCTAAACAGCTTTGAAAATTCCCTTTAAAATCTTATTTTAACATATTCTTGCCAACACCTCAGAACTTAAACCAAGTCAAATTTCTTGATTCTCACAGAGTTGCACATCATGCCCTCCTGTGTCTATTGCTTTCTGTTAAAGCTGGAAATGGGCTGATACCCAATGCCCTAATTGTTTCATGCTACTACAAAAATTTGGTGCACAGTACTAATGCTTTTTTTTTCTGGTTAAAGACATTTTTGGTTGTAAATATTCTTTTAGAAAATATTAATAAGTTAATAAAATAAGAAAGTGAATATTTATTTATAATAATACTTCTCTTTTGAGATAGTATTTTAGAATAATTGAAAAATATCGAACACTTCCCTTTTGATTGTTGTTCTTATTTAGTTTTTTTTTTTTTAATGTGGTGCTGGTGATCAAACCCAGTGCCTCACATGTGCTAGCCAAGTGCTCTACCACTGAGACTCAACCCCAGCCCTGCCATTCTTGTTTATTAACTGTTTTTGCTTATTGTATTGTAGAAAGAACGATTCAACTTATATGTCAGTGTCCTTGATAATTTACATTAAAGGTGTTCAAATATTTAAAGTTAATTTTGGATCATATAAGCATGTATTTTGGATCATATAAATGAATATATTCTCCTGGTAAAAATTAAAACTCTGAAAATATGGATAAAGCACTTTTTGACAACCATCTGGAATCCAGGTCTCCTTCTCTAGATATGAGCATTGCTCTCTTCTTAGTATATATTCTCCCAGATCACTGCCTATTGTGTATTTCCTTGCACAAGGAAGGCTTGGTTCAGCAATGTCTAGAGGTGGGTCTTAGGGGAAGTGATTGGGTCATGAGGGCGTTGACCTCATTAATGGATTAGTCCATTGTTTATTTCTTTAGAGCTTGGCACCCAGTTGAACAAATAGTTGGTGCTTGATAAATATTTTTGTTGAATGAATACATATATTTTTGTGGAAACAAAGTGTTGCACTGGGAATGAGAGGGGCTAGGAATAGGACCTTGAACTTGCAGTCCTCAAGATATAAAAGATCTTGCTCAAGGGCTGTACTTTGTGGTTTTGATTTTTGAGGGTGGAGGTGAGTAAGGGGATTTTCATAGTACTGTACACAGTAAATGCTAAAGAAATATCTGATTAGAACATAGTACTAAAGACCATAAATTGTTTACTAGGTGCTTCCTTTGTTCTATTGAACTCTCAATATTGACCTCTACACTATCTTTAATCAGGAGCCCGTGTCTGATGACTACACCCCAAGAGAATCCCTAAAACTGTTTTAAGTGAGCAGAGTTCTTTTAGAATTACTGTAAAATGCTCTTCAGACCCAGAACAAGAGGGCCAAATGTTCAATTACAAATCTTGAGAGGAAAAAAAAGTAAAAATCTTGAGGATTATATATATATATATATATATATATATATATATAATCACACGTACATATATATATATCACACATACATATATATATATCATACATACTATATACACTCACACACACACACACGCACACACACAAACAACTTATTTTTCTAAAGTTTCATCCTATTTTTGTGAGGGTAGAGGTCAAAATAGAAAGAGCAAGTCTTGCAAAAACTCTTTTGCTAAAAGGAAAGTCTCCAAAATTTAAGGAAACGATAAAAGAAGTACAAAGTTCCAAATTCTCATATCACTATGTAGTTGAGTAATTAACTTTTATGACTTAAAATATTTGAACCTTGAGCATGTTAAATATTTATACTACATGGAACTCAGTTTTGATTGCTTAAATTACTATTTTCTTAAAAGTCAATATGGCTTTAATTAAATCACCAAAGTTTTATTTAAAACTGACTAGAACTTCCCTAAAGGTTTATTCCTGAATTTTTCTTAGATTGATGTATTCCTATTATTTCTTTACTAACAGAATCTTTGCTTAAGAATTATTTTATAAGAGTAAAAGTATCTGTGTAAATACTCATTATTATATTATTACTTTTCACTAAACTATTAGACTTTGGTCTTAGACTCAGAAGACTCTTTGAAAATGCTAATTTAATAAGCATCTCATAATCTCTGTAAAACAATAACTATTTTTTTAGGACTCAGAGACAGGAATTCAGTAACTTGTTTGTATCAATGTCATGATTTCATTGCATTTTCATTTTCTTTCTTTTTTCTTTCTTTTTATTTTCAAGACAGGGTCTTGCTAGTTGCTGAGATTGACCTTGAACTTGCAATCCTCATGCCTCAGTCTACCTAGTTGTTGGGATTAAAGGTGTGCACCACTATGCCTGACTGTCTTTCTTTTTGGTTATTTGAGGGGCTGGGGATGTGGCTCAAGCGGTGGCGTGCTCGCCTGTCATGCGTGCGGCCCGGGTTCAATCCTCAGCACCACATACAAACAAAGATGTTGTGTCCGCCGAGAACTAAAAAATAAATATTAAAAAAATTCTCTCTCTCTCTTAAAAATTTTTTTTAAAAAAATTGGTTATTTGATTAGGAGCTATAATTTATTGAAGTCTTATTATGTGCCAGTTAAAGTAGGTTAAACTACTGCAACAGGAGACTGAACAATAATTAATGGCTTAAGGAATGTAGAAATTTATTTTTTCTAGTACGAGGCCTGAGTTAGCTGTTCCAGGGACTCAGACTCACAGTGATCTCAGTGGTCAGAGGTCACTCTGGTTGCCATTCCAATGAGTACAAAGTGAAAAGTGAGTGTGGAGGATTGTGCATGCAAGGTTTGTGATCTTGGAAGTGTCATTTTGCTAACATTCCATTGGCTGCGGCTTCATCACATGGCCACACTTACCTGTGAAGTAGATTGGGAAATTTAGTCTCTGGCTGGGCAGCTTTTTCCCATCTACAACTCTACCACCAGGAAAGAAGGTAAACATAGCTGGGAGATTCTGCCATGAGATTTAATACAATTATCTGATCTAATTACTACTTTGAATGAATAGGATTTTATAGAAAGGGTAACTGACCTGAGAGCTAAGTAGTTTTACAAGGTCATGCAATTCTTAAATGCCAGAGTCAAAATTTGATTCTATGCCTGTTTAGCTTCAAGCCCATGTTCTTAATCTTTATGCCATGTAGTATAATAACAGGGGGATTATAACCCAATCAGTTGGATTCAATAAATACATATTCCTTTTTTTAATACAGATTTCCCATGGATCCATAATAGTTATGTTATATATGTATACACACACACACACACACACACACACACACACACACACACATATATATATTCCATTGTGTTGTTTGGCTTGGCATTTAATCTTTAGGTCTCAGATGGTTCTCTAAAATAGTTAAGGACATTCTGGAAGTGTTCTAATTAACTGGTGTTACTTTCATTTCAAATGCATTTATTATAATCCATTTTGCTGTGTTGGTTGGCTGAGTCCGCAATCATTCCTGCATCCCTGTTTTCCTTTAATTCAGAAGCTGAAAGCCTTGAAATTCTCTATCCTCCTTTTATACAGTGGTAGGTGACCGGATACAGTTCTGCCAATGAGACTTAGAGAGGAGTCTCTGACACTGGCTTCCTTTCACAAATAAAAAGACAAAGTCCCAAAGGAGAATACTTTGTGCCTATTCATCTCATTTTCTTCTAGAATACAGATGTGATTTCTGGAGGTGCATTGGCTACCTCAGGTCCCTGAGGATGAAAATACTTCAAGGTGCTGGGGATGTGGCTCAAGTGGTAGCGCGCTCGCCTGGCATGTGTGTGGCCCGGGTTCGATCCTCAGCATCACATTCCAACAAAGATGTTGTGTCCGCCGAGAACTAAAAAATAAATATTAAAAAATTCTCTCTCTCTCAAAAAAAAAAAAAAGAATACTTCAAGGTTGCAGAGTGGAAAGATGGCAAATTTCTGGTGGACTCCAATCTACCCTGGAGGGCTTATCTCTTGTGATATTTTCTATCATCTGCTGCTGAAAGCAATCCATATACACTCAATATCTTCTTATCTCCCTTTCCTTGCCTCCCTCTCTTCCTCTTCATTTACCCCATCACCCCAACCCTCTCATTCTCATTTTTTGATTCAGACAGCAATCAGTCATGAACTTGGCATTTGGATTTGACTCTGCTGAAAGTGCAGCGTGCATTTCAGTATGGTAGGGGCTGAAAGAAACCACTTTTATCCTCCTTTTGTTATTTGCAACTCCTAGGGATTATCCTTATTTATCCAGCCATATTTGTATACTAATTTTACAGAGGGAGGAGAGGACATTTTCTTCTAAGCTCTAAGAATAGGGATGAAAAATGAGTCCATCTTCTAGTTGGTAACACAGTTTTGTGAGTAGTGATTTCATTACCTTGTTGTAAACCTGAAAAAGTAAACTTGTCTTCTGAAAGCACTTCTGTTAGCTGGAGTTCTAAAGGCATTGAGTTTCTTGGAGGAAAAGAATTCTCCATTTGAAAAGAAAGGTCATTGGAGTTTGTAAAGTGAACTGGTTCCTTTTTCATCCCTGTTTTCCTTTCTGTTTTTGAATCCATCCTATAGGGAAGAAGCAGCTAGAACTCAGGGTGGGACTTGCCTCCTCCAAGCTCTTGAGGCCCTTGTCCTTTGGTGTTTCTGACAAGGGGAAAACCCTGTGTGGTCAGTAGGGGATGGTGCAGGGCTTGCCTTCTCTGCATTGGTCTGTCCTGTGAATAGAGCCTCTCAGTTTCTGGAGATGGAATGTGGATTTTCAAGGCAGACTTCTAGGCAGTGAGTTTTACATCTCTCACAACACTGTTGATTTCTTCCAGGCTGTCACAGAATACTGTTCCAGCTGGCAAGTGTGCAGGCTCCTTACCTCAATGTACGGATTTGGTCCCGGGCCAAGTGTATGATCAGCTACTTGAATGAAATTTCCTTCATTCTCTTAGTGAAGATGGCTTCTCCTTATGCTTTTCTTGGTTAAGGAAAATTTTCAAAAAAGTACAGTTCAGAAAATACTTTTGTTTTCTTATATATGTATAAAAGAATATTCCACATTTGGGACTCCATAGAACACCTACTCACATGTCTTGGCATAACTTTTGGATATTGGAACAAAAGAAATAAGAAAAGGTGGGTCTACACGGAGTGTAATAATAATAATAATAGAAAAGAGGGTTATTATTTGGCCTTGCAGGTTGTACCCTGCACAACTCTAGGGTGTGTCATTCACATAGATTTTGATGTGACAATGCTCCTTAGAGGTATGCTACATGGTGGCCCTACAAACACTTTAATAGCATTTACTATGTGTCAAACACGTTCTAGGGATATTATACCCAGTAATCTTTACCACAATTCTCTGAAGTACATCTTAATATCCTCATTTTATAAAAAAGTTTTATTAAAAAAACCAAAAAAGTTCAAGGTCAAAGAAGTGGCAGAAGTGATTTGAGAACAAATCTGGTTTTAGAGAGGGACCCATAACCACTCTACCATACTGCCTCTCAGCTAGTGAGATCAGTCCAAGGTAAACATTCTGTACTGGCTCATTCATCATCTCCAAATGATTTTTGAGGGTTCTGGGCATTATTATATTTGGTTCGGGAGTAAAATGGTTCAACGAACCAGTTTTTGGCCCAGTTTAAACTAAGAATGTTGTAATATTGTCTTTTCCTGTGTGCTGTCATGAATTTCTGGGGTGACCTAAAGGAAGGAGATGGTCTGGCTTCTAAGGCACAGGAGCCCTGCTGGGACATGACTCATGAAACTCTAAATACTGTCTGCAGCAAGGCTATTACTCTCCTGGATTCCAAAGTGCAAAAGCATAAATCTTGCCTTCTTCCTTGTCTTTCTCTCCCTCCTCCTTCTCTCCTTCTAATAGCACCTCTCTCTTCTCTTCTCCTCCCATCTCTATCTGCCATTTTTTTTTCATCTTGATGCCTGAATGGCAACTCAGAGAAATGACCCAAATCATTTCTACTAGAGAAAAATAAGTTAATTCAATAATCTCATTAAATGTGACATATGTAAACATTTTACTTCTGAAGATAGAGACTCAACTTGTGTGTTTTATTAAATAAATTGTGTGACCTAAACTCACTCTTTTATGGTCAAAGAAGTCAAGTATGAGCCAAATGAACTCACAGAGGACACTGTGTAGGAAAAGAACGGAAACATTTAAAGAGGCAAAAATCCATCGTAATTACCATGTTCCTTGTGCATTATAATCCAGGCCAAAGAACTTCTCAGTGAACATATTTTTCCTCTTAGGTTGATCTATATTGACAACCACCCATGGACACTAATTTTTTAAGGGTAGATTGTGGCTTGAAGGCGGCAGAAGCGATCCTGTACTATATTTCACTGAGGCATATTTGCCATGAAAATAACTCTTACTGCTGTTGCCACTCAATGGTCAATGCCTTTCAGTATGAATATGGGGTGTTACATAAATTATGTTTATACCAGGTTCCTTGAAACTGTGACAGGGTGGAGGTAGGGGGGTGGGGAAGCCCAGGTTGAATTATCCCCATGCTCTGTAGTTGTTCTTGGGGGAAAAAAGTTGAAATGGCAGGGCACACCAGGGTGCAAATATAAGCAATATTTAACCTAGTCTGTTAATAAAAAGCAAGGTTTGCTTGCTGGTGCCCCAGTAAGCCATGCCTCATAAGCATTGTGGTTTCCAAAATTATTCCAAGTTAGGCTCTGCTACAAGTAAAATATGCTGCTGGCTGTGAAATAATGAGAGGGATAATAAATATACAAAACTTGGAATCTCTTGATGAAAAATGAAAGAGATTTTATGAACTCAACCAGTCAACTCAGATGAAAAACCCCTAGTGTGCTCACCATGATTAATGTCCTGGTCTTCCATGTGAGAACCTCAGATTCAATTTCCTATTCTGATATCTTGTTCTGGAGGCAGTTATGGTTGGGATCATTGCAGAGATAGTTAAGTTCTCTGTAGCATTGGTGAAAGTGGGGCTCTAAGGCCCTGGTGGGAGAGATTAAAAGGTCAAAGCTGGGATGTGTCAGCCTGTGCCCTAGAAAAATGATCATGGGTCTACAGGATTGGGTGCAAATACTAGAGGGGACCTTAAATGGCAGTATTGTTGAACTTTATATATCAATACAGACTGCTCTCTTTCATTATATTTCTGCTGCTCTCCACCCTGGGAAGTATCTTAAACAGGTCTTATAAGATCATCTAACAGACAAAAAACCAGAGACTAGGGGATCTTGCCCAAGGTCACATGGTGGTAAGTGTGGACCCCACAGGAAAAGCCTGATTCCATCTATTGATGTGGGGTTCTTTGTGCTAATCTCTTCAGTGTTATTGTTTCCCTAGCCTGATGTTAAATACACATGTGCAAACACACACAGACACACACACACACAGACACACACACACACACTGGGGGGGGGGTATGAACAAACCAAGCATCCTGTCTAAACTAATTTATTTCATGAGATCATTTCTCCACACTCCATTTCACATTGCCTGTGGAGACATAAACCTAGTCTTGAGTAAAAGAATGAAGACTTTGGTCCCTCATTTGGCCCTAAATGTCATGCAGAAAATGTTTTCTTAACTCAACGTGAGCCCTGGAAGGCTTGTTTGTTTGACTTTCAAAACGCTGCCAGCCAGAAAACACATCACTCTAAGAGGTTTTACAGAGAAAGCCGAGTCCTGATGGAAAATTAAAGCTCTGGAGGATGTTACTGTACAGGAAAGATTTTGGGGTTGCATACATTTGGTAAGAATTCTTCCTCAGCTGGATATTATGGCTAATGGATTCCCAAGCAGGCTTAATTTTGGAGATATCAGCTTTTATGAATTACCATAAGGGTTGGTATAGCCTCATCTCCCATTCCTTAAGGAAGGGAATGTTTCTTAATTAATCATTAAGGAAAAAAAATAGAATAAAGTAAGAGGAAAATTAGATGTTTTTCTTATTCTAGATAACGTTTTAAGCTCTTTGACCCTGCTAAGCCCACAGAAACCTGTCTGTGACACCAAGAAGTAAAATAAATTGCTAGGTCACTACACCTTGCCCATATCAGACCTCCTTTCACATTCAATAAATGATGTGTGGTTAGAGGTGGGCCATTAACATCCCAAGGGAGGATGTTTTAAGAGGCCTTTTTCTCTCTCTCTCTCCTGAGCATCAGGGCCATAGCTGATTGCCACTGTATTCTAATCTACCTGCCATGTCTCTACAGAGGAGACGTTTTGTGGCTTCTGAAGGTACATTCAGTGGCTCTTTTCTGAAACTGTTTTACTTATCATCAGTGATGTTCTCGGAGTCAGTAGCCATTTGTCATCTGTTTTGTGGTGCATGATGGGCCATCCTCTATCCAAACAGTGGTTCCTGCAATTTTCATCATGTTTTTAGAAAAAGTCTTCAAAGACCTCTTTAAAAACAAATATTTGACATCTGGGAGTGGCAATCATCCATTATCTCTCATGTATTCTTCACAACAATATTTCTCAAATTTTAGTGTGCACAGGAGTCATCTGAAGGGTGTGCAAGGCTCTTATCATTAGGTTTGGGATGGGCAGAGAATGTGCACTTTTATAAGTTCCCATGTTATGCAGATGATGTTGGTGAGGCGACTAGAGGTTGAGTAGTACCATTCTAGAATTAAAAATCCAAATTAAACTGTTATTTAATAGGGATTTGAAGGAATGGGAATAAGAATAGTAAGCTGTGATGCAGAAAGGTAAATGAGAAAAAATTCAGAGAGTAGGAAAGGTATATAGAAGACAAATACAAGTATGAGTTCCCAAGAAGAGCTCTGGGAAGTTTATGAGAGAAGAACAAAGAATGATAAAGGAAGGTAGATGGGGGAGAACCTATTCTACAATGTCCTCTGTTTATACACATAACCAAGGCTAACTATAGGATTACTGCCTATGATCTTGTAGTTTCCCTCACTTTTAAATGGGAGCTTTTTTTTGTGAGAGAGAATTTTTAATATTTATTTTTTAGTTTTCTGCAGACACAACATCTTTGTTTGTATGTGGTGCTGAGGATAGAACCTGGGCCGTACGCATGCCAGGTGAATGCGCTACTGCTTGAGCCACATCCCCAGCCCCTAAATGGGAACTTTTTTTTTTTTTAACATTTTTTTTAGACATTGATGGACCTTTATTTTATTCATTTATTTATATATGGTGCTGAGAATCGAACCCAGTGCCTCACACATGCTAGGCAAGGCGCTACCACGGAGTCACAATCACAGCCCAAATGGGAGCTTTTAAGGACACCAAGCAACATAGCCTTTGATTGTGAAGATAAACTTTGAAAGTAGCAAACCAATAGGCAAGATAGGAATCAAGTAAGTATTGTTCTTGAACAACTAGGGAATTCAAACTGAGTTTATTCAAATAAATGGTGAAACAAGATGGCAGGTGTGCGTGTTTTGCAGTGCGAGGGGGGGGGGTGTCTGTGGAGAAAGGGGAAAGAATAGGAGGGTGGGTGTAGTTTAGGTTGAAAAGTTGAAATACTTTATACTGTTCCTTTGAATTCACCCAAAAGAACCCCAGACCTGGACCTGGCTAGCAGGGGTCCATGGTAAACTTGATCAACTATATTGACTAGACTGACAAAAGTTCAGTGCTGCTCTTTGTTGCTTCAGAATGGAAAGATTGAGAATAACTGCCAGGTCTTTGAAGTGCATTCCTGTAGGGCTGAGCCTCACAGCTGCTCCAACCTGAAAATAATTAAGTGTTTCACCACTGCAATGACTCATTCTGGGGTTAGAAATTTACCAGATTGGAACAGGACTATTTTTTTTTTAAATTCAAGAATTTGAAAATAGTCTAGATGTGTGACTCAGAAAATGTAGGCCCTCATGCAATTTGCAGCCCACCCAAGGCCTCTGTGGTAGCCTCCACATCCCTATCCTTTTTTTAGACTTTTCTTATTTCTTCCTTCTCAAAAATTGACTCCTGAGGCTGGGGATTTTGCTGAGTGGTAGAGTTTCAGCCTTGAATGCATGATTTTTGTTCATCCTCAGTACTGAACAAAAAATACTTGACTCCTATTCCTTAAACACACACTAAAATAGTGAATGTGACTAGGTAATTTAAAGAACACCATAATTTTCATTTTCTTACCTTTTATGACTCACTACCTTTTCAGAGAAAATTTCTCCAACCATGCAAGGTCACAAAGCATCCCCTTTCTATCAACTCAGGCTATTTTATTTCCTCTACATCATTTACTCTCCTCTGAAATGACTTCATTTGCTTATTTGTTTACTAGTTACTGGCATACCTTCAGTGTAAGCTCTGTATGAACTGAGATCTTGTTCTTTTTGTTCACTGTGCCATCTCCAGTGCTGAGACTCATGCATGACACATAACAGGTGCTCAAAAATGTTTATCAACCACAAGGATACATTCCAACCCAGGAACACTTTGATAAATGTCTCACAGGTTAATCCTATGGGATGAAACCCATTTTTAACAAGATCCTTAATTCTTTAACTCAAAGGAAGGGAAAATGTTGGGAATTTTGGTTCTTTGTGGGAAGCCCCAGGGTATTTGTCCCAGTGTATGCACTGCTCAGTCGTGACATAAAAGTAAGTAGTTCAGGCCCTGCTCAGACGCTGGCAGGCTCTATCACAGAAGGAGTTTCTGGCCAGAAGGGCTAACTAGGGTCACATGAAGGTAGCAGAAAAACCTTATTGACCCAAATTCACCCTCTGTAGGAGGAAATTTTCTGACAATGGCTACCTATCATTAGATAACAGATTTTAGAGGAAAGTGACACATAATTTCAAAGCTTTGTACTTAGGTAACAAAGTATAAAGTCATACATGAACTTTTCCCATCTTTGGCAAAAATGGGTCCTTATTCATCTGTTTCAAATTGAAGACTGAACCTTTTCTTTTGTCTTTCATGTTCTTTCTGTTCCAGAAAGACCAACAAGGGGAAATAACATGATAATAATAATCATGATCTTTTCTAGGATTTGTGGTAATATCAAATTTTTGCTGTTTACCACAGTACTCTCCAATGAGTTTGAAAGGAGAAAATCCAAATTCTGAAAGATATTATTGAATGACTGCACCTTCCCAAGAGCTTGGGCTAGATTTGTAATTTACAAAATCTGGTTCCAGGACCAGCAGTATTAGTGTCACTTATGACCCTATTAGACATGCAAATTCTCAGCCACCACCCTGGACACAAGGTGTAGGGAGTGCTAGGCTCCATCTGCAGGGGAGAATCTTGTTTGTGCCTTTTCAAGGTCTTGGTAGCTGCCAGCATTCCTTGGCTGGCAGCTGTGTTAGTCTATACTTCTGCCTCTGTGGCTACACAAATCAGAAACTTGAGTGGGGGCAGCAATTTGCATATTGACTAGCCTTACAGGTGATACTGGTGCATGCTAAAGTTTGAGTACTAATGTCTAGAACCATGGTACTATGTGATTTGAAGTCTGACAGCATCAGCATCACCTGGGAGCTTATTAGAACTGCAGAACCAGGGCCCCATCCCAGACCTATTGAATCAGAATCAGTTTAACAAGATCCCCAGGGGATTATTATGAACCTGAAAAACACTTGATCTAGAATGTACATAGATTTTCATGTCCTGTTAATAGGTTATATGAGAAAATATAGGGTATTAAAATATTCTGTTTTGCTTTTGCACTACAGTTTTAGTAGCTTAGGTTTTACCTTTCTTTATCAATTTTACATATGTTAAGAATAAGACTAATCTAAATTTCTTTCTTCCATAACAGTTTTTCTTAAACTGTGCTCTGCAGATTAATCCTCTGAGTATTAAAACATATTCCTCAACTTCTAATGAAGAAACTGACATGAAAATCAACAACAGTATTAAAAGAAAAACACTGAGTAAATTACATTATGCATTGATATTATGCTTTATAATAACTTAGGGCTACTGTCACTTTCTTTGATATTTTTGACCTTAGCAGGTCTAAAGTAAAAAATGTAACTTTTCAGAGAAACATGGTAGCTGATAAAGTTCTTAGAGAAAGGACCCCAGTTTATGTTGGATAGGATCATCTTTTTCTCATGCTATTATTTTCCCACCAAATTATTTTTCAATCAAGCATATAAAATGTCATGAAGAATTAAAAATGAGATTCAGGAGAGCTCATCCTTTCATCCCTGCTCATGTCCACCCCACTACCCCTCCCCCCCATTTTGTTGATGTTGCACAAAGCTGCCAAGAAATCCACACTGGTTAACAAATGGCTAATTGACAGTCACCCATCTGTTGATGTGGTTTTGGCTGTTTTCAGACAGAGACAATGATCATTAAGTTTTGTTTCCCCTCATGGGGGAAATCTGTGACATACTGATTACCTGACAGTGTTAGAAAGATTTCTGACTTATTATTTATGCAGCTTAACCAAATCCTTCTCTAGGCTAGTGGGCCTGTCCCACATCTAGCTTCTATCTAAACCAATAAAGTTTAATTATTTTATAATGATGAAGGGGTATTGCAATTTTTATTGGTGGTGGCATATAAATTGTGGTTCATCCTTTTAAATGTTGCAGAAATTAAGTAACTGGCAAATCATGAACTTAAGTAATTTTTATCCTTCTGCATTCTGTATTTTCTAATATGCTTTGTGATCTCCCTGGTATATACAATATATGAAAACATTTTTAGGGTGCTAGAGGAAAGGTGCAAAAGTGATGTTGTAATGTTTTCAAGACATGTCAGTAGACATGGCCAGAAATTAGCCTTGCAGCAGCACATAGTCAGTGGCAACTTGGCTTTGAAGTTTGCATGAACATAACATTTCTCTTTGGACAGCATCTCTGCAGCATTAGTGTGAGATACTGGAGTGACTGTGTGGCTCTAGTCTTGTTTCTCTCTTCTGCCTTCCTGTATTTGACCAAGGACCACCCATTCTCCTTGTGAGGTTGACCTCTTGTTACAGCTGGGATCCATATGTAGAGATCAGTCTAGTTGCCAGTAATTTTCTGTTTTTAGGAATAGAAATATAGGTCTTTTCTAAGACTTTAGAGTTGTTAGGATTTACTTAAAACATTTAAGATGATTAATTTGGACACAAAGTGGCCAAAATCTTCCACATAAACATTAAATTATAAGAATAAACCATATATTCAATATGTTTATTGAGTACCTACTACAGAACAAGGAACTATATAGCAAGTTCAGGGGATATCAAGCTTAGCATATCACATACAATTTTTGTTTCCATGGAGCTTTGATTATAACTATATAATTATATTTTAGATTATGATTAAAATCACAATTAGATTAAATTATCATATAAATGAATGTAAAATTATAATGTGATAAGTATTAGGCTGGTTTAGGAAGTCTCTTTCAAAGAAGAGGTGTTTGAATTGACATTTCAAGGGAGGCTAGGAGTTAACTAGGTGAAAGGGATAGAGTGACTCAGCCAGGAAGAAGAGAAAGATGGTGCTTTTTTTTATTAGTAAAAACGAATACTATGGAACTCCTAGTTTTGGTGCTGGAGGATCAGGAACTGAATTGCAAACACTAGGAATTTGAAACTCTTGGGGTCATTTAAGAAATGATGTCACCAGGGCAGGTGTCTGGACTATGGGTGTAAATTTGTATATGGATGACCTTAAAAGCAATGAAAGACGAAAATCTTAGGGCAATTGCTAGCATGAAATGGAGAGGGAAATTACCAACATTTAATGGCAGAGCAGAGGATGAGCCAGCAAAAGAGAGAAAAACTAGCCAGAGAGGCAGAGGAAACACCAAAAGAGCAGAATATCTTGAGAGTGAAGGGTATGAAGGGTCTGGGGACAATGACAATCATAAAAGTGTTTCCACTAAGATGAAGATTTGCACAGAAGATATTTGAACATGCATAATGTCAATGAGAAGGACTGAAGGGCTCAATATCTAAGACAAAGAATAGTGAAAAGTTCCTGAGGAGATAAGACGGGAAGAAATTGAAAGCTTAAATTGGTGTTGGTTTTAGAGAGAAAGAGGGACAGTTCTCCTATAAGAGCAGTTCTCAAACTTTGGTTTACTACAGAATCATCTAGAAGGCTTGTTAAAACACAGATTGTGTTCTCCACTCCCAGAATTTCTGATTAGAAGGTATAGAATGTGACCTGACAACTCATCTGTTCAACAGCCCTTAGATGATGCTGATGCTCGTGGTTCAGGTGCCTCATTTTGCCTTGTATCAACTGAAGGTTGGGTTTGATGCAAAAATACGTAGTAATTTTTGTTTGTTTCAGATAGGCCATGGGGTTCTGAAAATGACTACAATCATTTTGGAGGAGGGGACATGGTCCTTTGCAGAAGGTAAAGGAGAGTAGAGAAGCTGGGGGCTGGAGGAGAACAGAGAAATGTGAGATGTCCTTTGTGACGAGTAGGAGAGGGACTGGGCCTGAGAAATCTGATATAATTACTATGTGTGGTTGAGAATCTTCTTGAGATTGGTGATCAGACCATGTGTCCTATTTTTGTGGTTTTCTGTAGCGTAGTGTGGACACTCAGAGGCAGGCCTGGAGAATCATTGCTTACATTCAAGATTAGCATGTTGCAAGATATATACAATGAAAATAGAAAGGTAAAGGCTATGTGGCAAAGGTTTGTACAATAGTTATTGAAACGATAGACAATACAATTCACTCTGGATGCAGAGGAAAGTGAAAAACAGAGAGGACTAGTGAGTTGGGTAAAAGGAGAGACATTAATTGAGTGGAAGTTCCAGTGAGGCGAAAAGTTTGTGGGAAGTGTTGAACAAAGACACTGGAAGAATGGAAATTTGAGTTTAGAAAGGGACATATGTTGATTAAGGATTGGGGAGGTAGAATAGCTAGGGGTGATGGTAAAGTTATATTTAAGAATTTTTTTTGAAATATGATATGTCAAGAACTTTGTAATGTTTTGAACAACTAATAAAAATATTCAAAAAAAGAGAATTTTTTTGTTGTTCTTTTTAGATATGTGACAGTAGAATGTGTTTTGATATATATTCATGGAGTATAATTTATTCTAGATAGGATTCCATTCTTGTGGTTGTACATGATGTGGAGTTACACTGATGGTGTATTCATATATCAACATAGGAAAGTTATGTCCGATTCATTCTACTATCTTTCCTATTCCCATTTTCCTTACATTTCCTTTGTCTAATCCAATAAACGTCTATTCTTTCCTCGATGACTCTTATTATGTGTTACCATCCACATATCAGAGAGAACATTCAGCCTTTTTCTGGGTGGGGGGTGGATTGGCTTATTTCACTTAGCATGATAGTCCCAGTTCCATCCATTTGGCAGCAAATGCCATAATTTCATTCTTCTTTATGGCTGGGTAACATTCTATTGTGTATATATACCACTGGTAAAATGATCTTGCAAGTGAGAAAGTGACCATAGAGGGAGTTAAGGAACTATGGAGACAGTATGTTTTTTTCTTCTTAGCTATACTGAAGTATAATTGACAGATAAAAATTGTATATATTTACAGTATACAATGTGATTTTTTAAACAATTTTTTTTAAATTTATATTTTTAATAACTTTATTTATTTATTTATTTATTTATTTATTTATTTATTTATTTATATGTGGTGCTGAGGATCGAACCCAGGGACTTGCATGTGTAAGGCGAGCGCTCTACTGCTGAGCCACAACCCCAGCCTCTGGATGTTTTGATATATGCATACATTGTTAAATAATTACCATGATCAATTTAGCATATCCATCACTCTACATAGTTATTATTGTTTTTTTTGTGGTGAGAACACATAAGATCTACCCTCTTAGCAATTTTCAAGCATACAATCCATTATTATTAATTATTTTCACCAGACTATATAATAGATCTCCAGAAGTAATTCATTCTAACTGAAACTTTGTACTATTTGACCAGCATCTTCCCATTTCTTCCACTTCCTAACCCCTGCAGCCTTCATTTTTCTCTTTGTTTTTATGAGTTTAGCTCTTTTAGATTTCATATATAAGTGCACTTAGCACAGTGTCCCCCAGGTTCATTCATATTTTTGTAAATGACAGGATTTTTTTTTTTTGGTACTGGGGATTGAACTGAGGGGCACTCAACCACTGAGCCATATCCCCAGCCCCATTATGTATTTTATTTAGAGACAGGGTCTCACTGAGTTGCTTAGTGCCTCACTTTTGCTGAGGCTGACTTTGGACTCAAGACCCTCCTGACTCTGCCTCCTAAGCTGCTGGGATTATAAGTGTGCGCCACTGCACCCAGCAGGATTTCTTTATTTCTTTTTTTTTTTTGAAGGCTAAATTGTATTTCAGTGCATCTCTCTAAAGTACATCTCCTATTTTCCAATTCATACATCTGTCAATTTATACCTATGTTGATTTCCTATCTTGACTGTGAATAGTGCTGCAATGAACATGGAAGTACAAATATCTCTTTGAAGTACTGATTTCATTTCCTTTGGATATATATACTCAGAAATGGGACTGCTATATCATATGATCCATTTTTAATTTTTTTGAGGAGCTTCCATACATTTTCCACAAATTTGGTACTAATTTACATTCTACAAATAATATACAATGTTTCATTTTCTTTATATCCTTACCAAAACTTGTTTATCTTTTGTCTTCTTGATAATAGCCATTCTAATCAATGTGAGATGATCCCTGTTTTTTAAATTTACATTTCCCTAATGATTAGTGATGTTGAATATTTTTTTCATATACCTGTTGGCCATCTATGTATCTTCTTTTGAGATATATTGAGATCCTTTAGCCATTTTAAAAATCAGGCTCTTCATTTTCCTTCTATTGAATTGTTGGACTTTCTTATATATTTTGGATATCAAAATATCTTATTAGATATATGGTTTGCAAATATTTTCTCCTATTCCATATGCTGTCTCTTGATTCTCTTTATTGTTTTTTTTAATGCAGAAGCTCTTTAGTTTGATACAATTCCATTTACTTATTGTACTTTTGTGCCTGCATTTTTGGGGTTGTATCCAAAAAATCATTGTCTACATCAATATCAAGAAGTTTTTCCCAAGCAAGGCATGGTGGCATGTACCTGCAATTCCAGCTACTCAGGTGGCTGAGGCAGGAAGATCGTAAGTTTAAGGTCTGTCTGAGAAACAGTGAGACCCTTCTCAAAATAAAATAAAAAAGGACTAGGAATGTAGCCCAGTGGTAAAGCACTTTCCTTACCATCTCCAATACCATCACCAAAAAAATATTTTTTCTCCTAAGTCTTCAGTAATTTTGCAATTTCCAGTCTGACATTTAAGTCTTTATTCCATTCTGAGTGTGCTTTGTTTTTATTCAAAATTGTTATTTGGAGTCTTTTGTGATTACATTTGAATTTTAGAATTTTTTTCTGTTTCTATGAAAAATTCCATTAAAAAATTGAAAAATATTGCATTGAGTCTATAGAACACTTGGGTAATTTGGACATTTTAACAATATTAACTCTCTCAATCCATGAAAACAGGGCGTCTTTAATTTATTTGTATCCTTTTCAATTCCTTACAGTGTTTTATGTTTATTTAATTAAATCAACTTATTACTATTTATATATTTGGGGTGCTGAGGCTTAAACTCAGGATATTACACATGCTGAGCAAGTCTTCTACCCCTGAATCCCCATATGGACCCTTTTGAAATTTTATTTTGAGCCAGGTCTCACTAAGTTGTCCAGGCTAATCTCAAACCTAGGATCCTCATGCACCAACCTCCTGAGTCAACTTTCTTTTCTTTTCTCTCTCTCTCTCTTTTCTTTCTTTCTTTCTTTTTTTTTTTTTTGTGGTACTAGGGATTGAACCCCAGGCTTCATACATGCTAGGCAAGCACTCTATTGACCTACATTCCCAGTCCTCCTGAGTAACTTTCATAGTGTTTTATTATTTCCATTGTAGAGATCTTTTACCTCCTTGGTTAAATTTATTCCTAAGTATTTTATTTTTTTTGGTTTTAAGTTCTTGATTTTTTGGGGGATAATTCATTGTCAGTGTATTGCAATGCTACTTATTTTTGTATATTCATTTTATATTCCCTAACACTACTGAATTTGTCGATTAGTTTTGATAGAAAATCCAGAAGATTCCACTGAAGAACTCTCTATAAGATCATGTCACCTGCAGACAGAGAAATTTTAACTTCTTCCTTTCCAAGTCAGATACCAATTCTTTCCTTCACTTGCCTGATTACTCTGGCTAGACTTCCAGTACTGTGTTGAACAGAAGCAGTGAGAGTAGGCATCTTGTCTTGTTCCCGATTGGGCATGCTGAATAGACTCTTGAATATAACAGCTGACGTCCCCATGATGATGAGAAAACTCATGTTAGAGAGCAAGATGGTGCACTAGAGCCACTTCTTTAGTGACCGAAGGAGAAGAATGTCAAGTATTGTTGTTGGTGAGAATAGTAAGACAGAAATCAAGAAACAAAGAGCCAAATTTACCAAGCCTCAGGACAATTTTTAAAACATGAGATTAAAGTAGTACTAGTCTAAGATAAGTAGTCTCATTTGCTATCCAGGCTTCATGTAGGGTCAGTGGTAATGGAAACACCAGATGATATTTTAGGACTTGGGAGTATTTGCTTGTTTTGGCATGTCATTCATAGAGAGGAAAGTGGAACAGGGAATATTGTCTCTACTTATTTTCAAACAAATAGAGAAATAGAGATTTATTTATTTATTTATTTATACATACATACATACATACATACATACATACATACATATTTTTGGCACTAGGGATTGAACCCAGGAGTGTATAACACTTGAGCCACATCCCCAGCCCTTTTTATTTTATTTTATTTTTTTTATTTTGGGATAGGGTCTTGCCAATTTGCTTAGGTCCTTGCTAAATTGCTGAGGCTGGTTTGCAATCCTCCTGCCTCAGCCTCTGGAGCTGTGGGGATTACAGGCATGTCCCATTGTGCCAGTAGAAATAGAGGTTTAGAAAGACTGAATAACTTTCTCAACCCTGCTGAGTTGATAGACAGGACAAGAATCTAGTCCTTCTGATTTTTAGCCTCTCTTTCTACTCCCTTATGAAGCTTCAGAAATGTTTCTACACAGCAAAGCCAAGTTTTCTGAGTGGTTGTGTCTTTGAGCCTGTCTAAAGGCATTTGTTCTTTCATTTATTCTGATTAAACTCTGTGATGACAAAGTTTGTTTTGTTAACTGTAAGCCCCTTGTTATAAATGTTTTAGTTGCCCTAAATGATTCTCAGAGTTCTGGCATCATTTATCTCAAATTAGCAAATTGGAAACCAAGAATTATAATATCTATGAGGAATGTCTTGGACGGGGAAGGGAAAAAGCAATGAGGATAATATTTTCCCACTGAAAGCTACTTAAATTCTCCTTATTCTCAGAGTCCATGTGAACATGTGCTTAATGAACACTTTTAATGTGCCATAATTTCTTCTCCCACCCTGGAAATGAATAATAAACCAAATTGCAGAGGAAACATGGGTAACAAATATGTTCTTAAAATAATTTATGAATTTTTTTCCCGAAAGTGCTAGATTTAAAATGTGTGCTTTCATTAGCATCAACTTTATTTTACTAAAATGCATTTGGGAGAGACATGTCCATGTAAAGTTTGGCATTAGACTTTTGTTTCCATACTAAATATCTGAAAGGATTGTGAAATTGGAAAATTTTAGAATAGATTTATTCCCGATTCAAGTCCTTAAGGCATGTGAGTGTATGTGTCCCAAAGTATGCATTTTAGTGAAAATCATCAGAGACAATGTCTTCTACCCATTGCTAATAGTCATGAGTTACCTTCATCATTGCATACTAAGTTGATCTAGGCCAGTCTGAAGCACTATAGAACTCAGATCTCATTCACGAAAGCTTTTGGTTGTTGGCACTATTTGAATGCTTCAACTGTAAATACATTACTATGTGATTATGTTTAATAGGCTCCTGACATCCATCAAACAACATAGCATGTCACACTTTGAGGCAGAATATTCCAGACAGTATTTCAAACTTAATTCTGCAACTGGAGTGGAAATAAGTCACTACATCTGATACAAAGAAAGTATTGAGTTGGAAGGATTTCTGAAAAGTCCTCTTTATGGCTTGCTAGGCAACCTGGTATTCTAACCTTCTGGAAAAAGAATTAGGTAGCTCATTAGAGGTTCAATTATACAATCATTATTCACTCAAAACTTGGAACATTAGAATCTTTGTTGTGTCCAGAATTACACATGAAACAGGTAACAGAATCAGAACAAAACTTTTAATTAAAAAGTCCTCGCTGCCAAGTTTTCTTTTAAAATGGTGATTTGGAAGCAATAAATATTTTAATGTTATACTTTGTAACAATTCTACTTCATTTCCTCTCTTTTAAATGCTAAACAAAATGAATAATTAAAAAAAAGCAAGTTTGTAATTGGCAAGATGATGAGACATAAACAGAACAGAATCATGACTGTAAAAGATTTAAGAGGTACAACGTGCAGAATTAGAATTGTGGGAATGTGACACGCAAGTATATCTATAGAACTTGGTTTGGATTGATTTCGTTATTTCTAAAAACAAAATTTCCGTCCTTGCTGCTGAAAACTATTTAAAATCTACATATGTATATGTGCATATTTACCACAGAAGTATATATTTAATGCCTATATTAACATGTATGCACATTATTATAAAAATCAAGTGCCCATGGTATTTTAAAAATGACTTGGTTAAATGTGGTTATATGAGCGTATGTGTGTTGATTTGTCATTTTAAAAATCTATGTTATATCTAGGGACATAAAAATATTGAGTAATCTCAATTTTTTTTTTAATTTTAGTAACTTTAAAAAAGGATTTTTAAAAGTTTTTTTTGGTCCTTTTTAGCAGCATTCTTGACTTTTAAGGAATTTTAAAATTTTTTTCTCCCTAGTATTTGAATTTTTCTAAGTATTCATATACCGTACTATTTTTATGTTGGCTATAATTTGACTAGTTTTACATTTCCTTTGACTCTAGTTTCCTAATTGAATTTTACAGAGGTCATAAAAGATTCATTCTTCTTAGCACCCTTCACAAATGGAAATATTGTAACTTCCTTTAATAATTCATATTTTTGTTTAAAAATTCTTATTTTCAATAAATTCTTCATGTCTAAACTAAATCCCAAATGGGAACCAACCATTGTCTGTAAATTAATTATCTTTTCTAATTCTTCTGGTTTCTTTCTTTCTTCCCTCCCTATCTCACACTCCCTACTTTCTTTTTTTTCTTTCTGTGTGGATTCTGTCCAAGGTTAGTCTTTAATTAAATGTGAAAGTAAATAACACAAATGCATACAGAAGAATCACCTTGAAATTCCTGTTTCTTTTTCTCCTCCTTATATGGCAGATGTGGAGTTTAAGAACAAAACAACTGTGGTTCAATAGTCTGTATTTCCAGTCCCAGCTTAGCATCTTAATAGTAAGTGACCTTGATTTTATTTAGTCTCAGTTTTTCATCTGAAAAATGGCAGGAAAATTACTACTCTCTCATTTGAATGTGATAAGGATTATATGATGTAATGCTTAACATACTACTTGGCACTATGTAAGTGCTCAAACTAAGTTAGATAAAAATTCTATCCAGGTATTGAAGTATAATATTGATTATGTAGTTTATAAATAAATATTTGAGAAGAGAAATAAAAAGTTCTTCATAAAGATACCTATGTGTATGTCAAGATCACTGTACTGTCATGTGTAACTTATTAAAACAAATAATAAAAAAAGAAATAAAAAAGATACCTATGTGTAAATGAATTGAATGGAGTTTTTTTTTGTTAGCTTTTTTTCTTGTTAGCTTATTTTTGAATAAAGCTTCTGCCAATAAATAACTAAACAACATAAAACAAAACAAAGATGAAAAACTGTTCTCTGTACAGAGGCTATATATTGCAGAAATCATCCAGAGTGATGTATATACTTAATTTTCTGTAGCTTATTCACATACAACACTGATGCTATACAGAAGGTGAGTTCTCACTCTGCATAATAACACTTTCATTTGTACAGCATTTTAAAAGGCCCCTTTTACATACCTTAGCACATTTTATCTTCACAAAAATTTGCAAGACAGAGCATATGTTATTACTCTCGATTTTCAGGTGAGGAAAACCAGACTTGGAGAAGGTAAGTAATTTGTCTAAGGTCACAGCTTTATAGGGTGGTGGAATAAACTTTTTCTCACTATTTCTGGGATTTCCCCCTTCATGGTGACTTTTCCAGCTCATTAATGACAAGTTCATAGTTGAGTATAGAGATCAGAGAAAGGAAGGTATTTGTACTTATTCTTGCCATTTTAAGGCCCTGTGCTTGGCAGGAGTCAGGAGCCAGGCAACTGCCATATGCTCTTTCCCACCTTCACAGGTTTCCTGTCCTGACTCTACCTGTACAGATAAATATCTCCAGGTGGCACCGTGAGACTGAAATATGGACACTCAGAAGTAGTAGAGTGGGGGCTGAATGGAGTTTCAACATGGGGAGGATCAGGGTTGGGAGATAGGGTCATGAGGAAAGCGAGTACTATGTCTGCCCTTGCTTTTCGTAGCTATGAAAGAACCCTATGCCTGCCAATTCTAAAGCATCTGTTATTTGCCAAGCCAGACATCAAGTAATAATGTCCTGTTCCTGACCCACCCCCCGCCAAGATTAGTGGGAGTGAACAAAATCTTATAAAATTTTTATTCAACTTAGCAATTAAATCATAAATAACCCCAAAACAATCGGCAAAATTGTGGATAGAGATTTCTCCTAAGAAAAGACTCAAAGTGGGGTGGGGAGGGAGAGCATGGGAGGAAGATTACCTCTAGATAGGGAATAGGGGTGGGAAGGAAAGGGGAGGAGAAGGGGAATAGCAAGGATGGTAGAAGGAGACCCTCATCATTATCCAAAATACATGTATGAAGATGTGAATTTGGTGTCAACATACCTTACATACAAAATACAAACAGAGATTTGATAAATTGTGGTATAAAGGTGTATTAAGAATTGTAATGCAAAAAAAAAAAATAAGAGAGCTCATGTATAATGGCATAATTTGGCGTGAACATACTTTATATATGGAGTTAGGAAAAATTGTGTTGTGAATGGATAAGTATGAATGTAATACATTCCACTATTGTCATGTATGTAATCAATCAATAAATAAAAAGAAAATACACAAATGGCCAATAAGCCTGTGAAAATGTGCTCAACATCATCAGACATTAAGTCCATACAAATCGAAACCACAAAGATGAGAGACCATTTCACACCAGTGGGGCTAAAAACAAAACAAAACAAAACAAAAAAACAGTATCAAGTGTTGGTGAGAATGTGAAGAATTTGGAATCCTTGTGCTTTGTTGGTGGGAACTTATAATAATACTTCAAAAGCTTTGGGAAATAGTTGGGGTTTTTCCCCAGAAGTTAAACATACAGTTACCATTTGATCCAGCAATTTTGCTCTTTGGTATGTATCTAAGAAATCTGTCCACACAATATATGTCCACACAAATACTTTCATATTAACATTCATAACTACATCATTCATAATACTTCAAACAGTGAACAACTCAAATCTCCATTAACTGATGAAAGGAAAAGCAAAATGTATGTTATATTTAGACAATGGAATATTATTCAGTCACATAAAGGAAAAAGTATTGATACATGCTACAATAGAGATGAATCTTAAAAATACATTATTTATAAGACAGATTCAAAAATCTGCATATTATATGATTCAACTTACATGAAATGTCTAGAATAGACCAATCTATAAAGTAGATTAATAGTTGCCAAAAGCTGAGGGAGAAGGAGTACGGGAAGTGACCAATAATGGGCATGGGGGTTCTCTTGGACATGACAAAGTGTTCTGGAATTAGGTAGTGGTTTTGATTGCGCAACTTTGTGTATATATACTAAAAACATTGAGTTGCATACTTTCAAAGAGCGAATTATACTCTAAGTGAATTGTATCTCAATAAAACAAATCCTTACCCAAGATGATGGTAATTTATTAAGGGATAGTGCCTCAAATTGTGCTGAGTTTTATGGAATATTTTATTTAATTCCACCAGCAACCATAGGTTTATATATTCTTCTTATTTTTACCTTACAGAGGAGGAGACAGGCTTACAAAGACTCGTTCATTTGTTCCAGGTCACATGGGATTTAACACTAGATGTTTTTTTAAACCACTGGGTTATAAGGCCTCTCTGATAGGCAGGACAGGACTAGAATAACTGTCTGCTCCCTTGATATTGTTGCCAGTGGGTTCAGCATTGATGATTTGGGACCTTTTTATATGTTGTTCTTCAGGATTCTATAATTGGATGCTCTAGCACCCAAGAATAGGAACAGGTGTGAGTTGTAGTCTACCACCACCGCACCCACCTCAAGGAAGGAAGGGCTCTGTGGAAGGTTGGCTCCATCCCCTGTTTCTCAGAGGGGACTCTTGGTGTGGCACTCTTGATTCCCCCTTTTACAAAACAACAACAACAGCAACAACAACAACAATAACAAACCCCGCTACTGGATTGTGCACCTCCTTGTATAGCAATCATTATAGTCCAGTAGAGATTTGATTAATATCCATCTTCCTTGCTGGACTTTCAACTGCGTCATGTCAGGGACCATGTGGGCTTTTCGCACCTTTGTACTCTCAGCCAACAGCACGGAGTGTGCAGTAGGTACTCAATAATATCAACGAATGACTTGCCACCAACCAGCACAGTAAGAAGATCCCTACAACTTTCATGCCTCTCTACTGTTCCCTACTATGCAGAGACCTTTTAAGAGACTTACATATTATTCCTCTGGCTTCTGGATCTAGCACTAAGCTGGCTTGGGAGCACCTCAGGACCACTGTTGGCTTGCCCTGTTGGAAAGTGACGCACTAGTGGAAAGTTTTGGCTTCAGTTTTAACCTCAGAGACTCTTGTAATGTTTCCTGTGTGTTGTGCTCACTTTGATTGGGATTTTAACTGTCACCTCATTTCTTGCTTCCATGAGCTCTTATGACTGTTCATAAGAACATTTCCCATGAACTCCCTCATGATCTTTAAATATTTTACACCTGGAAAATCTAACCCCACTACCTAAGTGGTTGTACATGTACATTGCAGTATTCCCAGGATGTAAACAAGCTAAAAAAAAAAAAACCCAGAAATGTTAAATCAATTACTCTAGGTTGTAGAGCAAATAAGTGACAGTATTGGAGATTCTAGATTCTAAACTCCTCAAGCCCTTTGTCTATATATTTAAGGTTTTCTTTCCATGCCCAGCACAAGTGTCTGGTACATATGAAGAGCTCATAAAATGTTGAATAAGATCCCCAAGTGTTTTTTGGAGGGGACTCACACTTTATTCCACTTCAGCTAACCTTCATGCCCCCTGCCAACCTGGCCTACCCAATATACCTCTCATCAATGAACCTTCCTAAATTTTACGAAATGTAGGACATGGATCCAAGTGTTCAAATTCCCCAAGTACCAATCCAAACCCACTAAGGCAGCCACACTGTATTATTGTTCGTGTCACTAATCTCAGTACCATTCCCTGTTTTTATTCAACTGGGATTGGACTCCACTGTTTTGATTCTTCAGTCTATTATTCCACATGACTGGTGGTCAAGTTATATAGATTCTACTTGTGTAATTTCTTTGTGTTTTCATTTCAGTTCCCACTCCCACCACCCTAATTCAGACACTAGATTTACTAGGGTATCCACTTCTGACTTCCTTTACCACTGGGTTCTCCAGACTGTGAGTGTCTATATTATTTTTTTTCTGACTCTGCTGCTGAGAGCCATAGCCAAGTAGGAATGATGCATGGCATTTTTGGTTGAAAGGTGACCCTGCTCAGGATTTAGGGTGGCTCCAGGTTTAGGGTGGATCCTGCTGGATTAGGGTGGCTCCGGGTTTAGGGTGGATCCTGCTGGGAATAGGGCGTATCCTGCTGCCCGCTCCTTGAGTTCTCCTGTTGAGTTCTCTCGGGGTTCTGAGAGAATTGGTAAGCAGAGCCCGGTGGAGGGAGTGCATTTTTTTCCCAGAACGTGTGTGTGGAGTGCGGGTGAGAGTTCGGGAATAAAGAGTTGCTGTTTGAATCTTCAAGGTGTGTGGTGGCTCGGTTATTTTGTGCCCAGCCAGACTGTGGCACTCAGCTATAATTTTTCTCAATAAGTTTCAATGACTCTCTGCAATGTTTTGTCCAGATTCAAATCCCATGTTTAAAATTCTTCAGAAGTGACCCCAATTTACTATAATTTCTATTCTTATCTTTCCTTTAAATGAATATAACTCTCCCAGTAAACCAAAGGGACTCTTCAGTAGTCTCTGGACATCCCCACTTTCCCACTTAATGATACCCATGGTTTATTTCTTATGCTTGGTTCTAACATTTGGCCTGAACATCTCAAGTAGAAGCTCTTCCAGGACATTTTGGATTTTTTTGCTCCCAGATGAAGGCTTGCCATGTTTTGATGCTTCTAAATCCTCTTTCTATGGTTTATGTTCCTTTTGTTGTAGCTTTTGATATGCATGTCATCTTCTCTAGACAGGTCATAGTCTATGACTTACACAACTTTGTACCTTGTAGTATCAAAGTAGTGTTTGTAATATAGTGAGAAGCTGAGGAATTTAAATAGCTTTCATTGACCATTTTTCCTATTTACTCAACCAGAATAAACAATTTCCTTGTATTTAGCATCTTGTAAAACTGATGAACTCAACTCATATACCTAAAGGTCATTGCTCAGCTCATCCATATACTCCATGCATATGAAACTCTTTACTGGTATCCTTTAATTGAATATTTAAAATTAGAAAATATTGCCTTTTGAAAAGGTATAGCTTATGATGACTAAAATCTTTAGTTATTGCCAGTTCCAATTAATTTTTAACAGGAAAATAGTGAAAGGAAAGCTTAAATACAACATTTAAGGGCACAATGGAGGAATTGGAAGAATAGTCTTATTCTACCCCATGGAATGCAAGTTCTTGGCTCTTATGAATATTTACAGTTATCTTTTTTGGCTGGTTTTGAGTGGCAGTGACTGGCATTAGTGGGATTCTCTTCTCTTGGGGTTGAAAAATGAAGTTCAAAAGAATGTTCATTACTATCGGGGTACATGCTGACCGAACTGATTTTTCACCTGCCAAATGCATACACTGGCTTCTGTCTCATCTACAGACCTCTGAAACTAAAAGTAATTGATCAAATTAGCTCAGCTATAATCCCCCACTAGTTCTGTTAGGATTGCAGCTTGTTAACCTTAGCACACTGTTTATTTAAACCATATGGATGACATCATGAAAACCACCCCCATTTCATCCAAGCATGATATGCACTGTGGAAAACAATTTGGTTTTAAACCACTCTGAGATATGGTCTTTTTTCCCCTCTACTTTCCTATATTAAATGATAAAAATGTAAAACATGATTTCTCAGCCATTTTGATTTTCACTTCATCTGGTTCTCCCCAGTGACATGGAAGGTTTTTCTTGCCTTTTAGAATCTGATAAACTAAAAATATCAAACAAGTTTTCTTCAGTCCTGGAACAGGAGAATCGATGACAGAAACTGTTCTTTTGATTTTCCTCTTATCTTTCATTTGCCAAGTTCATTTTTCCATGCCATATGATGCCTCCCTGCAGCACGAGCCTGCAGAGAATGCCCAGCAAGGTCTGTGTGCTAGAACTAGCCACTAGACTAGCAAGCTGTTTTTCTGGGGCGTGATTATTCTCCTTCTTGGTGCCCTCTGCATCCTGGTGTCAGCTCAGATCTGTTTTGATTAGAAAGACTGGCACATGTATGTGTCATTCTCACCTCCGGAGGCAGGCAAAGTTCCTAGTCTCGCCTGATGCTTCTGTCACGGTTACATCATCCCATGGCTACAGCTTTCTTCTTGGTGTAAACATGTGTATCTATGAAGTCTAAGTTGTGAATATTAGTAAGAAACAAGTTGATTGGCAATTCACAAGGGAGCCATTGCTCTAGTGGTGACACCAGTATGAGCCAATACTCCAGAAGGAGAAATGAAATACAAGTAAGTCATGGAATAAACGACAGACTTGCTCCACGGGGAGCTGGCAGTTATTAGTATTTTAAAGCCTATATTTCCTTGACATATTGGATGATAATCCTACTTTTAGATTATGAATATTCTTCACTCATTATTGTCTTGTTTTACTACTATTAAGGGTTTAAAATCTATAAAATCATGGCCATTGTCCACAAGAAATTGTTAAACTAGTTCAGCATTTCTAAAACTGTATTTTTTTCAGAGTTATAAGTAATGTTTATTTATTCATTCATCATTCATTCAATGACTATACGCCGAGCCTGACTTTGTGAGTTAGACAGTTTCTGCCCTCCAGGAATTATGGATGAATGAGGGAGACTAACACGTGAGCAAACAGGAACACAAAGGTAAACCCAGGATGCTTTAGAAAATTCTAAAACTGTATTCTTTAGAACTCTAGTTTTGACCCATGCTCTCTCTATAAAAAAGAATTTCATCTATCTATCTATCCATCCATCCATCTATCTAAAGTTTGACTTTCCCCCAGAAAGTCACAACATTAAAGGGCCTGCAAAGTTCTGAAATGAAAAAAAAATCCCTTTTCTCATGTAAAACCTATAAATATCTTAGAGAATTTATTTTGGGGAGTGCTGGCTCTGTGTGATTATTTAGAGATTATGAAATTTATTTCTTTTGTTATCACTAAGAGAAATATCCATGGTCTGTTTTTAGAAATCCTTTGTTAAAGGAATACATAATCAGATCCAGAAAGTAGGCAGGTGCCTCCTGTCTATATTAGGATGTCCGGTGGATGATGTTCTAAATACAGACTTATGGGCTCCATTTTCTTTTTTTTTAAAGATTTTTTTTTGTTGTTGTTGTAGGTGGACACAATACCTTTATTTTATTTTTATGTGGTGCTGAGAATCGAACTCAGTGCCTCACGCATGCTAGGCAAGTGCTCTACCTCTGAGCCACAACCCCAGCCCTGGCCTCCAGTTTTGGAGTTTCTGATTAATAGGTTTGAAATTGGGTCTGAGAATACAGTAAAAAATTTACAGGTGATTCTTTGTCATAACTAGCTTAGAAATTATTGGTAGGTATATGAAAAAATAACAAGGCTAAAGTCAAGCATTTGGTATACCTTAAATAAGGTTCTCCATTCCATGGTCTCAAACTAACTTCTAGCTTTGAGGACATGTCCAGTACAATCCATCAGCAATGTGAATGGGCCTGGTGGGGTGCACAGCACTGGCCTGAAGGCAGGCCAATACATTATTTCTATATCTAGAGAAAAAAAAAGATAGTATTATTTTCTTTTTTTAAAAAAATATTTATTTTTTAGTTGTAGTTGAGCACAATATCTTTATTTATTTATTTATTTTATGTGGTGCTGAGGATTGAACCCAGGGCCTCGCACATACTAGGCAAACGCTCTACCACTGAGCCACAACCCCAGACCATCATATTCTTTTTCAAATTCAGCAAACCCCCATGATTTTGAAGAACATGAACTGAACTGAGAGATGATGAAAAGTGGCTAAATGATAGATTTATTTAGAATTTAGTGAAAAGGAGATTTGAAACATTTCTGGAATTGAGAGAATGTTTGGATTGGTGTTTAAGATTGTTGCAGTGATATTTCTGGACATACGAATCCTTCCCATACTCTTCTGAGAAGGTGGCTTTAAAACTTTCAAGATTGTTATGAAGTCTGATACCACCAAGAACTCAAATCTTGGGTGCTAAACTGAAGCAAATCAGACAATTTTTTAAAATATGAGCTTTGTAAATACTTGTACAACAGCTAAAAATATCTCTCTAACATCATAAACTTTATCTTCTCTTATGACAAAAATTTCTATATAGAAATATGTACTGAAATGATGTCTATACTTTATATGACAAATATCTGAGGTCAGTATTGATTTAGTTCTCCTCTTATTAAAACTCAGTTTATAAATAGTTTGTTTCATGGTTATTTTTCATATATTGATGATAATCAGGCTTAATTGATACATAGTTTAACCCCTGAAGTAATCCGAAGAAAGCTCTTATATATGGTCAAATCAACCAAAACAAGTGGTACTACTTCCAATATTTTGGAGAGCCTTTGATATTTCCCAAGGCTAAATAATCAGATGTATTATAAGAATTTTTCATTAGGTTTTTTTTTTTTGTTTAAAACAAAAATGACCTTTGAAAACAATCATTCTGTGCCTCTGCCTCTCTGTTTTCTTCTCTTCCTCTTCCTCCTTCTTCCTTCTGACACTAGGTTATGAAGCTGATAAATAATGTTCAATATTTTGTAGAAGGTTATACTTTCAGTTTTTTAATATTACCTAATTTGAACTTCATGATGAGGTTACATCATGGAATAGAACCTTTAAAGCTTTTTCCTCTGATGGTTAAATAGATTGGCACATCCATACAACGGAATGCTTTTAGCAGTTAAAACTGATTTTATTTTAACCAGTACCCATTTTATATCGATTTATGTGGAAAGATGTTCATTAAATGAAAGGAAAAGAAAAAGATGCTCAAAGTAACTTGTTAAGTGAAAAAGCAGGATGCCAAACAGTATGATTCTCTGTGTTTAGATGATATGTATTTAATGTGTAAATCTAAAAGGGAAGTAATCGTTAAAGTTTATTAACCTGAGACCATATGCCAGCACCATTCTAAACACCTAAGATGCATTAACCTATTTAATTCTTATAATCTCCCACTGAGGTTTTTCTCATACCTTTCCCTCCCCTTTGAGAATCCAAAGCACAGACACTTTATTAATTCACTTGCTTGCTAATAACCAGAAGATCTAGGATTTGAATCTAGACACTTGTTCCACAGCCTGGATTCTTAACCATGTGGCTATATCAAATGTACCAAAATTAATATTATTTGAGGGTGGTGTAGTATGAATCATTTTAATTTTTATAGCTTTGTTTATAAATTTCTTCTTCAATCTTTATGTGTTACTTTCACTTTAGAAAATTTTGGATGAAATTTAAAAATTCCTCATCCCTAAAGAACACAGTAATAAATGCAACAGAACCTCAGGTAACATCATGCTATTTAGGTTTCAGTCCAGCAGTCTAAATTAAACTCTTTAAATATTACATGTCTTAACATTACAGATAATGGAATAAAAACTGCAATATAGTGTGTTCTCAAAGATGAGTCAGTGACAAAGAACTGGCAAAATAATCATTATATCAATGACTTGTAGATTCTATAATCGAGTGTATCTAATGATTTATAGGTCCTATAATCCATATATCCAATTGTAAATTTGGATAGCAATAAATGAATACTATGTGGTTTTTGTGTTCTTTTGTGTTATGTTGAATTATGTATTATGGTTAAAAGTCCCAGGGCTCAAGCCTACTGGATAAACATGTTCATGCTCTGCTTACCTCCTGCACACCTAAAAACACTGCCTTGCATCTTGCCTGCTAGTACAAGATATAACTGATGATTCTCAGTAGATGAGGAGAAAAAGGTCTTCAAGGGTGTTCTGTACACAGACCCTGAAGTCCTATGCCAACTTAAGAAAGAGGTGCTTATAAAACATCCAAAAATTCACATTGTCATGCTTCATGATTGTTAAATAACATAGAAAAACAACAGTCTTATCAGTTGGATGACCTGTCTGTTTTATAAATTGTCCTTTCAAATCATAGAAATCCTCTTTTCCTGTATATTGTAGTAGAACCCTATTTTCTGTTAATAAATTACATCTAGATAATAATAAATAAATAATAAATAATAATAATAAATCTCAGAGAAACATAATTTATTTCATTCTTTTAGATAACTCAAGAATTTTGCCCATTAACTGATAACAGATTATTGTCTACAGTGTTGGAAAGTTTCCAGAGTCCTTGTGATACCACAACTGGAGCAGTGTTTGTTGAATAAATACTATGTGTGTTTTTGGATGAACTGTGCCAAAGTGTTGGGAAGGCAAAGAAACTTAAATATCTGTCACTCAATTAATTTCTCATGTTTTACAAATTAAGAAGTTAGAAATTGCAATTTAGAAATCAGGAATTTCCAATAGACAGAAGAATTGTTTAGAAAATAAGCAATAAATTAAAGGGTCAGTATTAGATGTTTTAACCTGAGGGCTATGTTATTTGCTATTCCTGAAATTGAGGAAGAGAATGTCAATAAAGCTAAGTTGTTTTTCTAATTGTAAATCTAATATATACACTGCAAAGAAGTTAAACTGTATAGATAACTTTCTGTGTAGAATGGTAGAAGAAAATAAATCACACCAAATCTCAATGCCCAGAGATAACTAATGTTTTTATTTTTGCATACATAATTATATATCTTTTCTGGTGCTGGGGATGGAACCAAGGGCCTCAAGCATGCTAGGCAAATGCTGTACCAGTGAGGTACATCCTCAACCCCTAGACTTTTTTTTAATATTTATTTTTTAGTTGTAGTTGGACACCATACCTTTATTTAATTTATTTATATGTGGAGTTGAGGATCGAACCCAGGGCCTCGCACATGCCAGGCGAGTGCTCTACCACTGACCCATAACCCCAGCCCACCCTCTACATGAACATATACATATGTAGATGTATATGTGTGTACATATATAAGAGCCTCAAAACATGAAATAATACAAATCTCTGAGAAGATAAGATTAATTAACAAATTATGACATTTTTATGTGATGAAAGGAACCTATTAAAATGATAATGTAGGAAAAATTATTAACAGGAAAATTCCAAGCTATATTATTTAGAAGCCAAGTTTTAAAACAGTTTTTGTCCTTGTTTTTTTTTTTTTGCAACAAATGTGCATAATGTACGTATCTGTATATTATGTATACATATACTTTTTTGCTCAATAATTTATTATTTCCTTAGGATTAATTCCTAGAATTGAAATTGTTGCATCAAAGGTTAGAAACATTTAAACCCTGACATGATATTGAACTGTTCTCCAGAAAAGAATAACCAGTGTTTACCTTGACCCTAGAAATGAAAGTGCTTGTATTGTTAACAAATCACCAATATTATGCATTACCAGTTTTTAAATACCTGGGATTCTTTTAAAATTAGCTTTCTGTTGGTTTTAAGTAATGTTGAATAGTTTTTCATGATTAGTGGATGTTTTAATTCTATTTTTCACTTGTCTGCTCATGGTTTTTACCTACTTCAATTTAAGATATATTTTTTCTTATAGATTTTAAAGTAGTCTCTATATTTGTTGTATTACTTTTTTGTTATATATGGCACAATAATTTTCCAGTTTGTTTCATGTCGTATTATGTGTTTTTTTCATTCTTCTTTCTTTCTTTTTTTTTTTTAAAGAGAGAGGAAAGGGGGAGAGAGAGAGAGAGAGAGAATTTATTTATTTATTTATTTTAGTTCTCGGCGGACACAACATCTCTGTTGGTATGTGGTGCTGAGGATCGAACCCGGGCCGCACGCATGCCAGGCGAGCGCACTACCGCTTGAGCCACATCCCCAGCCCTCATTATTCTTTCTTTTTCATACAGATTTTTTTTTGAAATGGAAATAATTTTAACAGCGTATTATAATCTGGCAAAGCTTAATTAAGATAGTGTCCAACTTGAAATCATGTTAAACCAATATTAGCTGGGTCCCCATGGTTTTAGTGACATGTTTCAGAGAGGAGATATTTCTGTCCAAAGTCAGAAACAGTTTTAGGGGAAAATTGAGTCAGGATCTTGAACATGTGTAGAGAGGCTGTGAAACTTTCTGACTTCAGCTTCAGAAGAGAGAGAGAAGAGTGAGCAGATGATAATCTTTATATTGAACTTTCAAATCTCTAATTTTTGAGGAATTTTAGTGGATAAATGTTTTCCTAAGAAATTACTGTTCATTGCTATTTTTCTTTGTTGATTTAATTTACATAAAATAAATCTAATGTAATACTATAAATATAATATGGCATACTTACCTAGGTTGAACATATCCAGCTTATTCTGCAGATGACATTTTCTAAAATTTTATTCATCATTTAAGGTTTGAACTAGAATGTTTTCTCCTTGTATAATGGGTATTACTTTAAGACATACAGTTTTATACTTTCCTAACTTTTAAATTTAATTTTTATTTATTTATTGTCTTTTTACTTTCACATGACAGTATAATTCATTTTGATATAATTATACAAGCATGGATTATATCATATATTTTTTTTAAAAATATTTTTAATATCTTTATTTTTTTTTAATTTATTTTATGTGGTGTTGAGGATTGAACCCAGGGCCTTACATGTACGAGACAAGTGCTCTGCCACTGAGCCACAACCCCAGTCCTATATCTTATATTAATTAGAACTCCATTCTTATGGATGTGCATAATGGTGAGATTTTATGGTGTATTCATATATGTCCATAGGAAAATTATTTCTGAATCTTTCCATTGTCTTTCTTTTCCTATCCACCCTTTTCCTTTATTCCCCTTTGTCTAATACTTTCCTAACTTTTTTTGCAATTTAATACATATCTCTACATCTTTATCTATGTAGCTCTACATTTGAGGCACTTGTGAAGTCTCACACTCATGTGAAAACACATAAGCAGACATTTAAAAACTTGGTTGTATATTTTTGTATATACTCAAATACAAATAAAGATACATTTAGCTTATTATTGTCAGAGAGCATATACTGAGCTCACAAAATGTATAAAGGAAATTATCACTGTCTTAATATGATTAATAGAAATGAAAGTTTGTTACCAACAATTACTACTAACAGAATTTATATTTGCACTTTTGCCCCCTGAATCTGTAGTGAATCAGATTTTTTATTTTGGTAGCTGAAAGGTAGCAGGAAGGACAATAATTTAGCTGTGAGCAATGTAAGGGGTTTTGCTGAATGCTTGCCAAATACCATTTTACATGCACCTACTTGCAAAGCAAATAGTGATCTTGTTGCAAAGTCCAGCTTCATGTGTTTAGTCAAATTTCCTCTGAAGAAATCTTGAAGTGAGCTGCCACCCACATTTCAAGTTGGTTAAATGTTACCTCTGGCTTTTAATGAGAATGTAAAACCCATGGGTCCAATTCTCTCTACTGGGCTCTGTATGTATAAAGGTTGAGTTGAATAGAAATAATTAAGGACAGATTGGGAACTTTTGAAAAAAATTAAACCAGTGATTAGCTCAGATGCACTGAGTTGTTTAAGTTCTTTTGTGACCTTGTCTTATAAACATAGTCTGTTTTAGTAACCCTGATTACTTTGCAAAGTTGACTGGTTGACATAGCATCTCCCTGTGAGGAAGGTTTCTAAGCAGTCAATCAAACAGGAGACTAAGAGATAGGAGTAATAGTATGTTTAATATTTGAATTATTACTTCAGGACATGTTATATAGACTCTTTAAAAGAAAAAGGGTTTCATACTTACATTTCTGATCCATTTGGGGGCCATACTTTTATTGCCACATGGACTCTCAGAGACTCCAAGCTCATTTCGATTGCTGGTGCAAGGGTATAATATATTTTGGTAATTTGGCATTTGTTTATTATTATTGTCACTGAATCTGTACGTTTGAAATTTATTTTGAGTTAGTGAATACTGTTGTACATGAGTGGGCCTCTCAGACGCCAATAGGATACACTAAAACCCTAGTGTCAATTAATATTTGAGTAATGGTTTCAGTATTTTATCTTTTTTTTTTTAAGCAAATTTTATAGATCTTGAGCAAATGCTTTCAGTACTCTAAGAAAATCTTTTCATGGATATATGCAAGATATCAGCAACTGGTAAAAGGTAAAATATAAATAAAATATAAATTTGGTACAGCTTCACTAGAGAATAAAGTAGCATGCTCTTTATAGCTTACTATAAATTACTGTTTTAAGATTTTTAAGAACAAATTGTGGTTTGTCAGACAACAGAATCTGAATTTAAGGAATTTGAAGAATTTTATGATTTCTGGATCAATTACCCCTTTAGTTGGTACGACATTAGGAAATGACATTAAGAAGTTAGGTTTTCAAAAGTGCCTAGTAAAATTGTACACATGAGGACTATCCACCTGGTTATTAGACTTGAATTGTACCATAAAGCTTTTGTGAGAATTTATTGAAATTACCAAAATGTTCCCAGCATATTGCCAAGCTAGCAAATAATGGACAGAAGAAATGTTATCATCTTAAGTTCACAACCTACGTTTTCCTAATATTTGCTCCCTTAGAATTATCCCCTTTATAAATGAAGAAACTGGATTTAGAAATATTAAGAAACTTGCCCAGTTCACACGGTGTTAGCACTAAGCTTCAAACCCAGGCTCACGGACACATGAACTTACTTGCTCTAACATTCTACAGTGTTCCCAAACTTTGGCACCTTTACTTCTGCTCATATAAGTAAAATTATTTTAGTTGAAACACAAACACATCTTTTAAGATGTAATTTGTATATATTTTTTATGCTAGCTTCTTCATTCTGTTTTCTTTCAGTGGTATAGTATCTGGAAAATCCTTATTCACGAAAAACATAGTTGCCTTACAAATGAAATAAAATACTTTCACTATTCCTGGAGTAACTTTAAAATATTTTCTCTAAATATGTCAAAATGAACCCTGCTATTATGTATAATCAACAATGCACTAAAAATATAAAAATGTTTTCTCCATTATTCCTTTTGAATATTTTTGAGATGCAATTCACATAATTCCTTTAAAATATGCATTTCAAGGTTTAGAGTATATTCATGAAGCTGGACATTGACCATTACTAGCTAATTCCAGAGCATTTTCATCACCTCAAAAAGGAAATCCCTATGCATTCAGCAGTCAGTCCCCAGTCTTCCCTTCTCCACCTCTTGACAGACTAATCTACCTCTGTCTCTAAAGGATCTACCTATTCTGAATACCTATTCAGTGGCATTGTGCAATAATATGTGCCTTTTTGGGGTCTGGCTCCTTTCACTTGGTGTACTGTTTTCAAGGTTAATGCATGTTGTACATGTGTCAGGACTTAGTTCCTTTTTAAGGTCAAATAATATCCCATTTTGTGAATGTACCACAATTTTGCTTATCCATTTGGAAGCTGAGGGACCTTTAGCTTGTTCACTTTTTAATATGACAAAATTATCACTAATTGATTGTTATTAAAATTATGCTGCTATGTATGTCCATGTACAAGTGTCTGCTTGAGTTCCTGTTTCAAATTTTTTGGAGTAGTAAACCTTATAATTGCATTACTGGATCATGTGATAACTTTATGTTTAACTTTTTGAGTGATCTCCAGACTATTTTTCACTGTAGTCAGACCATTATACATTCTTATTAATATCATATGAGGATTCTACATTCTCACCAATACTTGTTATTTTCCATTTTTTTGGATTATAACTATCCTAATGGGTATGAAGTAATATACACATTTATTTTAATGTATATTAGAAAATATAATTCTCATATTAAATGTAGGTAACATTTATTTTCCATTTACGGCAGTAATAAACTTTCTTAAATATACTCTTATTTAAGGAGAAAAAAAGTGAATCACTTAAAATCAGTACATAACTAATGTATGGATATGGCAAAATTTAGGTGAGGCTTTGTGTGAGTTACTTCATTTCTTTGAACCTCAGTTTCTTCATCTGTAATAATAAAAGGACACTGAACTCTTGTAAGATTAAATGGGCTAGTATTTATAAAATACTTGAAATGGTGGCCAAATATGTGCATGCCAAGTAAGTAGAGGAGGTGGTGTTAAATGATTTCAAGTTTGAGAATCTCTTGCCTAACTCAGAGTCCAGCTCTTTGTTAGGTATTAAAATGCATTTATGGGAGGTATTTGGTTAATGTTTAACAAAATGAGTGGCTGGGTGTCATTGTAATGTTGAATTTCCCTATTCACCCTGGGATTAAAGGTGATAAAAGGTTCTGTGGAAATGGAGAATTTTCCTGGGTGGAGATGACCTGGTGGCACAGGCGCAGACAAGTCACTCTGGTATTTTGCCACAGTAAAACCCACGCTGTCTGTCTGTGCAATGTAGGAAGATATCATCTCTTTTCCTCCTAGATTTTTGGCTCCTTTCTTCCTTCCTTCCTTTTTAATTAATGGGTGGGCTTAGACTTCAAATCTCCTTCCTTTTTGTCATGATAGAAAGGTAAGTCCATTAAAACACACACACACACACACACACACACAGAGTATTTCATGCATTCTGCCTGATGGGGTTTGTCCTAGTTATTGTTCTCATGAAAAATCAGTTTCAGGCAACAGTAGCCACTTGACCTTTTGAGAAGTGAAGCATTATAAACAGCTCTCTTATCAAATTCATTGTCTCACACTTGGTGTTAGAGTTTATATGTATATAAATTAAATGGCCAAATTTAAGCAATTGTTTTATGTTAGATCAAACATAAAGAACTTATTTGAATAAAACAAGACAGTTAATGAAGAAAAATATTTTACTGAAATAAAAAAAACACTTGAATTTTCATTTATAGAATTATGAGCAGTATAATGTTCTCTGCTCAGCAATGCCACTGTTTTATGCATCCCTACAGTTAATAACTTATTCTAGGTATTAAATCTGTCACATTCCTTTTACTTGGGTCTGCAATGAAGAATTTACAGCAGGAGACCTAGAACTGACCCAGCAATTTGAAAACATAACACAGATATGAATCCAATTATTCTCCATCTAAATGCTGACACTTGTGTCCTGTGTCGAAGGTGACATCTGAACCAGTCATATTTAATATCTGACTCATCAAAGCCAGTTCAGAAACAAAAGCAAAAGGATTATTTCACGCCCACTTTCATAATAGAGTTCATGAGCAAAAGAAAAAGAGAGCATGTCAGCCTGCCCTCTGTAATTTAGGTGCTGACATAAAACATATTTTTAAAAGTGGGTTAAGGAACAGAATATGTGCTCCCTCCTGGTGTGCTGGTCTTTCCCCCTTTTGTGACTACATTTGCCCCGAAGAAGAAAGAGTTGCTTGTACAAGTTCATAAAACAAAACAAATCACTTCTGTAGCAGGAATCTATCAGTGGCTTGCTGCTTGGGTCTGAGGTTCCTGCCAAATGCTCCCATCGTTTCTGTTTTTATTCTTTGTAAAATCAGCAACTGGAGCTGCTTAAAATGTTTTCCATATAAAAAATGTAACTGGATCAAACAGTGGCCTTGTGAAGAGAGGGGGAGGGGAGACTCTCAAAAATATTTCAAAGTTTAATGATTGTGGCATAAATAAAAATTACTTTTATATATATCAGATGAGATATTCAAATTTTATCATTCTACAACAGAGAGGACGGGAGATTATTCTAGACACAGCTGAGAAATGATAGATTGTTATGTGTTTTTCAGTCAATGAGGAAAGGACTCTTTTTCTTGTCCTCAATGTTGAAGGAAGCAAAAAAAAAAAAAAACCCAAAATATTAAAACACACTCACTTCCTCTTGTAAAGATTAAAGTAAGTCGAGGTTCCAAAAGTTAGTTGATCATTAATACCCACTTTCTTATATTTGATCAAATAAAATAAAGGGATGGAAATAAAATATTTAAAGGATATTTTTGAACTCTAATGGATTATAGGATATAAAGGGGCAGGTTACCCAACAACCCCCCCATCTAAGCAATTTATTTTTACATTATATAAATTATCCTGGCTGCTTTTACTCTGTTATTATTTATGTGATGAGAGACTATCTTGGTCACAAAAGGGAACAATATAAACCAACACAATAAAGCAATGGAGGATCTTCAAATCTTGAAAATAAAACCTCAATATCAAACTCAATGTGAGAGCAGGAATGACCTTCTGTTCACACACATACACACACACAAACTCTGTATGTGTATGTATACCTATTTTTAATTGATTTTTGAAAACGTAAACGATAGTGGAATGCATTACAATTCTTATCACACATATACAGCACAATTTTTCATATGTCTGGTTGTATATAAAGTATGTTGACACCAATTCGTGTCTTCATACATGTACTTTGGATAATGATGTCCATCACATTCCACCATCCTTGCTAACCCCCTGCCCCCTTCCTTTCCCTCCCACCCCTCTGCCCTATCTAGAGTTCATGTATTCCTCCCATGCTCTGCCTCCCTCCCCCACTACGAATCAGCCTCCTTATATCAGAGAAAACACTCAGCATTTGCTTTTTTGGGATTGGCTAACTTCGCTTAGCATTATTTTCTCCAACGCCATCCATTTACCTGCAAATGCCATGATTTTATTCTCTTTTATTGCTGAGTAAAATTCCATTGTGTGTATTTCATACCTATTTTTATCCATAGAAAAATACAGTTTGGAGGGCTGGGGTTGTGGCTCAGTGGTAGAGCACTTGCCTAGCATGTAAGAGACACTGGGTTTGATCCCTAGCACCACATAAAAAACCTAAATAAACAAAATAAAGATATTGTGTCCATCTACAACTAAAAATATTTAAAATACAGCTTGGAAAACACCAATTTTAGAAGTGATTACTAAAATCACTAAACACAGTGGGGTTGGATGATAGGGAGGGTGGATTTCAAATATTACTTCATATGTCTTCTTTCAAACATAGTGTATCACATGCAACCTTTTTTTTTTTTTTTGAAATAGAATGGTACAGATACTACATGCAATAATCTGTATTTTCTAACAAATGACCCTGGAATTCACTCTAGGTTGCTTGGGTAACAGTCCAGATGAGACCAGGGCATCCCCTCCTTCTTGTTTGAGGGGCTTCATTTAGGTTCAATTTTTCATGGCACTAGGGGTCTCTAACCCTGGTGGAGGGATAGCAAAGTCACACAGGCCCCCAAACCCTCAAGAAAGGCAGCTGATTTTCCCAGACAACTCTGCAAACAGCTGATATCTTAAATACTGATTCTGGCTCTAGTCAGGCTGTGTATGCCTGAGTGACATGCAATTTTCTCAGATTTGCCCTATACAAAAGTAGAAAACAGGATGACTATGTCCCTCCACTAGTACATGGACCTAGAGGTAGACCCAGTGTCTTCTTCCATTGACCCTAGCTATGTATGCAAGAATTTGCCCCATGAAGCCCATTTCTTAAACCATTCCAGGTGACACGTGAATTCATTTTCAACCCTGGCATAGGACAGATGGTCAACTAGATGTGATGCACCTGCTGTGGAAGGTGATGACCAAGAAAGAACCTACCCTGCATAACAGCATTTTTCCTTTTTGTACTCTTCTCAAGTTGCCAGAGGTAACATCATCCTGAAGTGGATGTATGTTATGTCTTTGTACTTCTAGTACCTATTCTACACAAATTTTTTTTTTTAATGTTCTTTTTGGTTTCTTTTTTTATTGGTTGTTCAAAACATTACAATGCTCTTGACATATCATATTTCATACATTTGATTTGGGTCAATTGTCTTTCCGTAACTTGCTCTTTTAATTCGGCATCAGAGGTGTAAGATCTGTTCATGTAGGCTTTATGTTTCACTAAAATCTGGGAGTCTGCATTTTAATAAGTAAATTTAATCTGTTGACATTTATTGAGATTATTGATTTTCAAATTGCTATTATGTTGGCGCTTTCAAATCCCCTCTCCTTATTTTCATTGCTTTATTTATTTAAAATTTTTATATCTTAGTAAGTTTTCTTTGAGTTTTTAGTCTACTCTTTTGAAGCAACCCAAAATTTATTCCTTTAATGTCCCCCATCTTGGCCAATATTTATGTATATTGTCAGCATGTTAACAAGTTATTTGTTCATTATTTCTTCTTGTAATGTTTATCTTTATTCTTAGTTGAGTTTTTTCCTTGTCAAAGTATAACTTCTACTAAATAAACTTTTAGTGTGGGTCTGTGTATTAGTGAGAAATGAAGAAATCCACCCAACTGGTTCTTCAGAGAAACAGAACCAGTTGGGTGGATTTCTTCATTTCTCTGTCTTTCTATCTATATAGAAAGAAAGAGCTTAATATTTTAAAGTAATTGACTATATTTGTGTGGAAGCTGGCAAATCCCAAACCTGCAGAGCAGGCTGGCTGCTGAAAAGCCAGAAGAGGCCATCTATTGTTGGGATTATCTCTCTTTGGGGGAGATGAGCTTTTTTTCTGTGAAGGCCTTCAACTGAGGCCTGCTCATTATGTAGCATAATCCACTTTATCAAAGTATGTTGACTTAACATTTGATCTTATCTAAAAAACACTTTCCAAGAAACATCTAAAATAATGTTTG